>NW_026294424.1:13741070-14370237 GCF_007827085.1 Peromyscus californicus insignis
GACTTAAATCCAGTGCTGATATCCTCACATGCAGAAGAGCAAGATCTTTAAAACTGAGGGAGCAACCTTCTGTTGTTTTAAGCCACCCAGACGCTGGTCATTGGTTATGGTATCTCTAGAAATTTAAAACACTGTTAAAAAAAGAAAAAGAAAAGAAACAAAAAGAAAATATCTAGTTTTTTCTTTCTCATTAGGGGCCACACTTGACAGATAATTGTGTAGAATATTTAGCCAACAGTAGATACTACCTTGGAAGAATATGAGAAAAGACAGCCATTCATTTTTAGTTTCTCCCCTTTTGTTTATTTTGGAGAATGTAGTATCAGATTGAACTTATGTATTTTATTTCTTCACAACTAGTGAAGGTGAGTATGGCATTTTCCAAGTGTCTTCCCTATCACCTTTACTACACTAAATTCAAACCTTTTTTGTAAATATTATCATACTGTGATTCAAAGAGTCATTATCATAATATTGTCTTAATATTTTCTCATTTTAATATAAGACAATGTATTCTATGTGTTATTTGTGGAATTTTGGTCAACATTTATATAAAAATTGTAACAAAGATTATTTTTTATACCTTCTAAACTTTTCACATGAAGATCTTTAATTCATAAAAAAGGATGATATTTTGTGTCTGGTATAAGATAGAGTTTTGAGTTTTCATTTTCTTCTTGTATTTATTCTCAATTGACTCAGGCATACTTAATGAGAAGAAACACTTTTATATTGTCCAATTATCACCTCTTTTAAAGATCTGAGCTTTCTTTGTTGATGATATTTTCCCAAGATCTCTTGAGAGACCATTGATCAATCTGTCTTTGTTTGTGCCAATAGCACACTGTCTCCTTAAAATGCCACAACTTTAAAAACTATGTTATCATCCCACACTCACTACAATTGCTCCTATCTCCTATAAGCAGTGGATCTGGGGGGAGATGGGAGATGGGGGGAGGCTGGTAGGAAGGATGCTACAGTCAAGATGTATTGTAAGAGAATAAAAAAAGGGAACAAGAAAAAAAAAACACATGGAGAGGAAGAAATGTCATGCTCCCAAGCTATGATGTTCATGGATTCATCTGCTGAAAGTGTAGCCCCAATAGAAGCTTTCTTTTGTAAGTTGCATTGGTCATAGTGTCTCTTCACAGCAATAGAAAAATAACAAAGGCATCCATGCTTATAGCAGTGGGCAATAAATATACACAACATTGTATGTCATACACAAAAAACACTATACTAAAAAAAAATCAAGTAAGGCATGTACCACATAGCTGAGCATAGAAAAAAAGATCCTGTGTGAAATAAACCAATTATAAGAAACAAACCTATGGTCTTTCAACTTACCTGCCATGTCTAGAGAGGTATCATCAGAGACACAGAAAGGGCAATGGGTATTGCCAGAGTTTTGTTGTGTGTGAGAAAGAAAAAAATGTGCTCCTTGATGATTACACATGTCACATTTGGAAAATGAAAATTCTTTATGGATTTGTTTCACAAATATATGAACATATGTAAAATAACCCAATGAGGAACACATTTTAAAATGATTAAGATGGTAAATTTGTGGTTTTTACTATTGTAAAGTGAATTTTAAAATGTGAAATGGCAAATTCCAGTTGTCTTCAAGATTGAAGATATGTTTTTGCAGCTATTTACCCATTTAGCCATTCCATTGAAAGTTTTCAGCACCACACATCTCAACAAATTCATCACATATTGAACCATTAACTTTGTTAGAATAATTTATAAACTTGATAATTGACTCTCTCTCTCTTTCTCTTATTCTCTCTCTCCTGCTCCTCCTCCTCTTCCTTGTCCTCTTCCTCGTTCTTCTTCTTCTTTACAACTTTTACTAAAAACAAATGGTTGAATTTAAAGGTAAATAGCTTGCATGCTTGCCTGCACAATGTATCTGCTTTAGACCTTTTGTCTGTCCTTTAATCTATATCAATTAATTAACCTACACTATCTCTAAATATTTTATTTATTCTTTAAGCTTTTTATGCATGTAGACTGTATATCTCAATTGTATCCTGCCCCAGACTCCCTCAACACATCTCCTCCAATGTTGTATCCCTTTTTAAATTTTAAGTAGCTCACTTAGTCTTAATAATGCCACCTGCATGTTCATGGGTGTGAGGTCATCCAGTGGGGTGTGGACAATCTGTTAGTGGGCACACCTCCAAAGAAACTGCCAATAGCTTCTCAGCTAGGTATAGGGCTTTGTTAGATCTTCTCCTATCCATGTTGGAATTTAAGTGGCTTGATGCTGTACAGGTCTTATGTAGATAATGACAGGTGTTATGGGTTTGTGTGTGCAATGGCCACACCATGTCCAGAAGACAGCACTTCACAGTGTTCCAACCCATCCTCTGGTTTTTATATCCCTTCTCTTCCCCTTTTCTACTTTGTTCCATGAGCCTTTTGACCCACAACCTGCAATAAAGTTCTCTTTTTGTGTCTAGGAAGCTGACAAATCCATCAGATGAATTCCTAAATAGTGAACTAGTATTTGTTCAGTTCTAAAATTTTATTGTGGATTCAAATTTAGGATTACATGACATTTTCAATTTCAATTATTTTATTCATTGTTCCCATATTTATTTCATAATTAGAGCATTTAAAATAATGCTTTCATATCTAAAAAAAACTTTAATCATGTGTAATTTTGACTCTACACTATTTTTTATTTGGGATAATATGATCCTGGATCATGGTGTGTCTAATAACTTTAATCTCTGTTAGATGTCTATGAAAAACTGTGCAAATGTTCACTCCCACTAACGAAAAAACAGAAACAAAAGATACTCACAGCAGTAGTCTTCAGCTCACAAAAATTAGATGTATTATGATGTTACGCAATAGAGAGTAAGCTATGATTCTGTCATACACTGAAATGCTGTGGAGAAGTGAGAACTAATTGTTTCTATATCCTACCACAAAAAAAAACTCACAAAACAAGGACAAAAGTCCTATGAATAAAAAAATCACTTATTACATAATTCCATACAAGTAATGATATAAAGATGAGCCAATGAGTTCCACACATTCTTTTTATTCTTTTATTTGTTCTGTCACAATTTCATGTGTACAAGTAATATACTTGGATCATATTCATCCCCATACCCTCTTATTCCCTTGCCACTCCCACTGAAACTCCTTCTTCCAAGCAAATCCATTCCATGCCCATGCCGTGTGTGTGTTTGTGTGTGTGTGTGTGTGTGTGTGTGTCTAGGTGACTGTGTGTGCATATGTGTGCACATGCGTGTGTATGTGTCCAACTGAATTTAATTAGGGCTGCCTAAATGTCCCTTTACTTATTTGTGCAAGAGCAACGTGTCAGTTGCAGCACTGAGGAACATGACCGCACATTGACTAGCAGCTATTACCTACCTATAGCTCCTCAGAGAGACGATGGAATATTGATGCACCTAGTCTCGTGCAGATGCCATGCAGGTAACTACAGCTTCTGTAAGTTCATCAGAGCAACAACCATGTAATGTGCAGAGGACAGTATCTTACAGCACTCTTCCCCATCCTCTGTTTCGCACAGTGTTTTCAGCCTTTCCATAATGTTCCCTGAGCATTGTAGCTGTGGGATGACTCTACATAGGTGCCTACTTGTGGAAAATCTTATGACTTGTGAATTTCTCTTCAAGTACAATAAATCTTTTGAGGAAAAACCCACAAAAGTTAACTCAATTATATAGTAATTTTTTCATGCAAAATTAACTAAAATCCAGATACTTACCATAGCTGTTGGTGAGCTATAGAAGAACAGGAATTCTCATACAAAACATTAACTGAGTAAAAGAAAACATAGCAGTCTAGCACACTCATGTGAATCGCAATTTAATCGAGTGATTCCACTTCTGGGCATGTATCCCAAAGGACAACTGGAAAATATATAAAGTAACACAATCAAAAGTTTCTTCTATGAAACACTACGCACAAGACCAAAAGACTACAAATGAGCCAAATATTCACCAATGGGGAACAGATAAATAAATTATAAATTCACACAGTTTAAGAGCTGTAGAGATGAAGTGAAGAGTACCATAGACTGTTGAGCTAGTTATTCAAGATACAGTCTTTAAACAAGTCAAAGAACAGAGCAAAGAACAGTGATACACTCATGTGTTTTGTTTCACAAAGAAAGAAATGGCCAACCCCGTTCCCCAACACACAATTGAAGAATAAGCTTACAAAAGGACCTCCCTACATAGAAAGGAATGGAAGTTAAGTGAGAGAAGTTAGGTAGAAGCAAGAGTTTTCCCAATATGCTTTTCCTATGTTTATATTATAATCACACAAAAAATAGTTCATACACACTACTGTAATACTTAACTAAATCAAAATGAAGGAAACATTTTATCTCTTGGAAATAGACACAGAATCATTCATGACAGAAACAACTTCATCCTATGAAATTGCTTTTAAACAGTCCAGTGGGATTTGGGAGAGATAAGTAGAGAAAATACCAAGGTTGAACACTGTTGAAGCTAAATAATAAAGAGTATGAACATTCTTTGTGTCCTTACTTTAATGTTAGTGAGGGTCTGGTATTTTCCACAATAATGCAAGATGGGAGGGGGGAGATAAGAAACATACACACACTCAAAATTAACAAGGAGTACCTGAGGTTGGTATTAATTTTTGTTCTGAAATATTATTAGTTTTTAAAAACATACAGTTATCTTATAAACAGAAAAGAAAACAAGAATGATGAAACCAATATTAAAGTAGAATTATTTGGACCTTTACTTCTGAGCCACTATAACTGGGTTCTCCGAATTAGGCTATGATTTCCCACTGATAGATGATTAGAGAAGGGTGTCTCATTTATGAGAAGGAAATGTGTGCAGTATGTTATTTTCTCATTTAACTTTGCTAATTCCTTGCTGGTTTTTTGTTGTGTTTTGCCTTATGCCAGATTCATATCCCTGTTTGCCCATTCAAATAGTAGATCTATTTAAGCTACGTGGTGCATAAAACATTTGGTTGCACATTATTTTAAATAGCTCAATAAACACAAATATATTATTTTAAGGACACAAATTGCCATTAAGAAAATGCATTTGTGTCATATAATTTGTGCTCACGTTGATTGAAAATTCTAATGAAATTTAATGACATTTCTACCCAAGAAACACAAGGGGGAAAACAGCATCAACAGAAAAGACTACTGACAGAAAGAGAAAACGTGAAAACAGCCATTGCTTTGCTGGGATAGATGAAGGAAGTTGATGAATTACAAATGTACCTCATTAAAACCATTTGACATCTGTGTGTGAAGATCTCTACCTCTGCTGCTATAATTATGTTGTGTTTAATTGAAGTTGTTTAAGTAAAAAATCAGAGGGAAATTTTTGCTAGACAGCTGTTGAAGAATAACTAGATAATAATTTCCCCATTGTTGGTTAATTTTCTTTCAAACATGGAATTTATTGTGGTTGTGAATTTGTTTATTGACACAAAGTAAGTATGTACACTGGATATGACCTAATAATTATTTTGGATTTTATAGAGGTTATGTGTCATACTGTTTGGCTAAGTTTTATACATATTTCCTTAACTGTCTAATTTTTATTTGTTCTTGGGTCTTGTGAGAACTTTGCATTATTGTCATTTTGTACGCCCTAGGTGGAAAGGGTCTGGTGCAACTCAACAGCATAATCTAAGTAAAGTACTGTTCGATATCCAGATGGCCCAGCTGAGGCACCACCTCAGTGAGCAAGCCTGGGAGAAAATGGAGCAGGGAATGAAAAAAGCAACCACAGTACCAACAGTTCCTTCTAAAAGCCTTTAGACAGGCTTTGACCAGAATGGAACAGATGTCCCAGGCTCAGAGAGAAAGATAGAAGGTTATCATAAATGTTAGTGTTTTTCTTCACATTTTAAGATAAAACTAGATACATGCTAATCCTAGCACTTCAGTGAAGGCAGGAGGATCGGGAGTTCAGGACCATCTTTGACTACAGAGTGAATTTGAGGCCAGTCTAGGCTATGTAAGACTTTGTCTCAAAATAACAACACCAAAGTTTCTGAGCACAATTTTAATAGATGTGCAGCATCCTTATCAGCTAATCCCATCATATCTATCACTTTTTAGTCTAATTCTGTTTGTTATTTTTCTGTGAATAATAACATTTTCCTGTCTTTCTACTTAGCTAAGGATTTTCCTTTATGCTTTGCTTATTTTACCTATGACATGCTAATTCTTTAGTATTTTTATTTTTTACTGTCAGGTTTTGACTTTTTGTAAATCAGCATGAGCATCCCAAGACCTCAAGATGTCCAACTGGTTCTGAACAGCCTTTAGTTTACATCTAAGTTAAACTTACTCCTATGGTGTAGACGTCTCCTCTTCTCTTTTAAGTTAGCAACATGCATGAAGCATACTATGTAACTGAAGATGGCCTTGAACTCTGATTCCTCTTCCCCCTAAGCACTAGGATTACAAGGTGTGCATCAATATGCCCAGCCTTATGTTAAAAAAATATAAAGGAAAAATGTAAATGTATAAAAGAAATGTGGAAAATGTGAAAAGACCTAAACGCAAATTCTGGAACAGATAGTCACAGTTTCTGAAATAAAAATGTCACTGGCCAGTGAACTTGAAGACAGAGTGACACACTCTCCAAATGGAAACATAGTGAAGCAGAAAGGAGAACAGTGAGCAAGCAGAGCTTCAGTGAAGCATGAGACTGGATAAAGCTCATAAATATAACGGGAGGCCAGAGAGAGGAAGATAGGGCTAAAAAATCAGTCTAAGAAACAATGACAGGAGATTTCCAAGTCTAATGACTCATACAGCCTAATGGACTCCAGGCACCATAAACTAACACCAGTGTATCCCTGGCAAATTCCTGAAATCTGGTAGTAAAGTGGAAATTATAAAAAAATTAAAAAAGATATAAAATATACAGAGGAACAATGGTACTAGTCACTATCAGATTTCTTGTTCAAAACAATGAAGACAGAAATACAGAAAAAAAAATAATATCAAAAATGAGCCTCAAATCTGTCAACCTAGGGTTCAACATTTCTTGACAATATCCATTAATATAACAGCGAGTCTCCCAGTCTCACCTTGGAAATGAGCGGGCAGTTGGAAACAGAGTTGCACCATTATGAACAGAAAAATCCTGGAGAAACATACATGTTAATAACTTTCCATGAACTGGAGAATGGAGGTTTTCAGGCAAATAACTAATCAGAAACCCAGTGAGGCACATCATCTGAAGTCAGCGACAAGCCCTGGGCATTTGTCTACTGGGATACAGGCTGCCAAACACTGTATATGGAAGTGAGAATCTTGAGCTACATTTTCCCCTATGAATTGCTACAGGCTATGTGTCAGCTACCAGGAGAGTGTAGTTCCTGGAGGCTTCAGACATAGGTGTTTCCCACTATTTGTGGGGCCTTCCCAACAGGAAACCTGCTTAGACCCAAAGGAAGGATGTGAACAGTCCTGAGAAACTATTGCTTGGTTCAGGTCATGGGCAGGAATAGAGGTGCCCAGCATCACCACTTCCTAACTCCTTTCCTTCATAAGATTAGGCCACCATGGAGAGTCAACCCAGAACTGTGTCTTTGTCTTCTTTAAAGAATAAAGATGTTATTCTGCTCAAGTTCATGTATCAGAATATTTTATGAGGTTACTATTGAAAATCTATCTAATATTTCAGATGCAGAGAAATGGGAGGTAAACTCTTTCCCTGAGGAAGGTGTGGAACTATGTATCATTTCCCACATGGCATCTTGAGTAAGACCAGGACCATATACTCTCACAATGCCTGCCCAAGGGAGCATGAGCTAGAGCACCACACTGTCTCCCTGCACCGCTGGTGCTAAACATGAAGCACAGTTCATTTAGCAGGGGAGTACTGCAGGAACCAGGCTTTTTCCAAGGCAGAGTAAGAAAGGAAGCTGTAAAGCAGTATGAGCAAACATTCATTCACAGAATTTAAGTCTTTAGAGCAACAATAAACAACCAATCTCCTGAAAACTTTAGTAAGGTTGAAGAGGAAAAAAATGTAGGCTCATCTTCAAGCATGGAAACCTACAGCTCCTTATTTTCTCTGACTTATGATATACTTTTGGTTTTGTCAAAAAAATTATGCTATACACAGAATGACAAGAAACACAGTCTAAAGAGACACAAAGGTGATCAGAGGTGCATTCAGATATGACATGGGAAGTACAACAGTAAGACAGAGAACATAAAATGATAGCTACTGCTAAGATGGTAAAGGTTCTAATGCAGTGGGTCTCTCCTGGGAAGGATGGTGTTCCCAAGGGCAGTTCTGACCACCTTGACATTGAAGTGTTCCTAGCATCTGGGGTAGATTTTAGAGATGTTGCTAAATATTCTACAATGCACAGAACCAGCCCAGACACCTTCAAAAAAATCAAATCAAAGCAGTCAACAATAGCAAAGCTTCTAACCTCTTCTTTAACAGGAAAAGTAAACAAAATATAAAAATATAATCTATGAACTTTCGCCAAAGACATAAAAGCTATGGGAGCAAATGAATGGGAAATGATAGAATTGAAAAGAGTGTAGTCATGGGAAAGAATGTTTCTACAGTGATTGGTAGACCTGGGAGAGAATCAGACAGGGATAGAAGGTAGAGTAGGAACTCAAACTGAAAATAGGAAGGCGCTAAAAATGAACAGAATTTTTGTGGGAGCACGTCAGTGACAGCACCAAATGTACCTGGAGACAATAGGTGAAGAGACAGTGAGCACAGGCAATGACTGAGATGTCCCTGAATTACTGACAGATACTAACCTACACTATAAAAATCTCTTAGACTGTGAAGTAGAGTGAAAAATATCATGTACAGAGATTCCCACACACAAGCTTCCAAACATCAGGGACATGAGCTCACTTTGATAGCGTGTGTATGAATATAGCAATAGAGATTTGTAATGCCTCTGTGTCCAGGTGACAAGAAAATCCATTCACGAAACTAAACATTTTATAGTTTAAGTGCAGTTGTTATGTTAAGTGTTCTTTTACTACCATTGCAATTTGGGGGAAGGCAAAAGAAATATCTTGAAAATTGAAAGAATAAAGGTTAACTGAAACCATTTGCCTCCTGCAGAATAAGGAAAAGAAGTGGGGCGATTTTTTCATCAGAAACCATATAAGAAAGAGTCTTAGTTACTTTTCTATTGCTGTGAAGAGACACGATCAAGGCAATTTATAAAAGAAAGAGTTAACTGGAGACTTGCTTATAGTTTGAGAGTATGAGTCCATGCCCATTACGGTGGGGAGCATGGCAGTAGGGAGGCAGGCTGATCACTTCCATGTTGAGAAAGCAAACTAGGCAAAGAGAGAGCCACCTGGGAATGGATGTCATGAGCTTTTGAAACCTCAAAGTTCATCCCCAGTGACAGATTTTCTTCAACAGGGCCCCAGTTTGTAATCCTTCCCAAACAGTTCCACCAACTAGGAAACCAAACATTAAAATATATGTTTATGATGGGGTTAAGGGGTACATTCCCATTCAAACCACCACAGAAAGAGTGTAAACCACATCCATAATGCTAAAACAAAAGAAATTGCTTGTCAAGATAGCATACTTCAAATATGAGGCAGAATAGTGTCTCAGAGAAACTGAAGAAATTCTGTCACTGCAAGTGATCTGCTAAAGTAAGTACTTTGGGCTGAAGAAACATGAGGCTGGTTAAATTTTACAACTTGAAATGTCACCTGTAGAGCTGATGTGTATATCACTGTCCCCTATTCCACAAAATGTGTCTAGGAGACTAGAGGGCGCACCCCATCCCAAAGGGAAGTTTTTTTCATTTTGCCAAGCCTGTTAGCAAAGTCCAGCTCTAACAGGAGTTGCAGAGGAATGCCTTCTATGAGAATTATACAGAAGAGCATTGTGTAATTATTTAGAACAACTATCTTGGGGAGACTATTTTAGCAAACACATTCTCCCAGATCTCATGACTGTAATTCAAAAGAGCTTAAAACTGATTAGCTTTTGACTAATTCTCTTTATTCCCTTTCCTTCAAAATTTATTGAGCATTTACTATGCACCCTAAATGTAGCAATACAAGACAAATGAACCATCATCTTCAAGTGCATCAAATATTAGTGTCCAGGGCTGGTCTCCTTATCATGTCCTGGGTGCTTAGTGACTTACTCCCCATGGTCAATGGGCAGCTATCAGTGGTTTGAATAACCAGATTTTAAATTTGTGTGTATCAAAGTCATAATCCTCTCAAAATAATTTATAATACACCTAATCTGAGACTCCTAGCACAGTAACTACATGAAATAGCATAAAATACTACTAGGAATGTTTCTTGAAGTATTGTTGCAGTCAACCACTTGGCTCTAGCTTAGTAGAAACTCTGGAACATCTCTGAAAAGGCAAGCTGCAGGTAATACTTGACACAAAGGATGTTAAATTGGACCACTGGAGTTTATCTCGTGGTCTTCCTTCTCCCTTAAGTCAGTAGCAAGAAATTTCTTTTCTTTACTCTTGTAATGAAACTAGAAATCAATAAGACCGGATGATAATCTTAACACAGAAAGAAACTTGAACAAAGGGAGAATATTCCAAACCATGAAGCTCAAACTTGAGCAAAACAGGCAGGAGAGCCCACCCCCACCTCAGAATTGTCCATTTGCTGAATCAATTCATCCTGTAGAAAAAACATTACTGTTATTTTCAATGTAGTAATTTGTGATCATGTTTTAAAATCCCGTTCTTCCAGATCTAAATCAAGATGTTTATATATAGGAACAAGTCATGCCACACCATGATATTTGAAAAAGTGAAATATCGGAAAATGACCTGGGACCATGCAGAAGTGCATTAGTGAGGTTTCTATCTCATGGGTTATTGGAATTGAACACTAATCAAGGAAACTTTGCTTCTTCATATGCAAGTTATGGAATGACTCCCAGCCATTACAGAAACAAGAACTCAATGCATTAAGATGCATTAAGGAAGTTATTGTTGTCTCTTTCAAAAGACTATTTTCCTCTTCACTAATTGTATTCTTGAATGTAGTCAAGTGCTCTTGCAGGCTCACATGTTTTTCTTTCAGAAAATAAGATTTTCTCACTGAAAAGAGTAATCTCTCTCTTTTTCAGTACTGAACAGTACCTGAATTAAAATTCACCAAAAACTTCCGGGTAGTTCTGTATGGCTCCTTGTTTCCAGAGGTAGTGATGAAAGGGTTGGCTAATTAGTCCATCTGTCCCAGGTCAGGGAGGAAGGCAATGCCTCCAGATGGGGAAGACACAGCATTGCACGAGACTGAGAAATCCTCCTGCTATTCTATTGGCCTCTATCATGGAGCTCCTGCTGCCTGTGTCTCTGCCCACACTACACTTGCCATAATTGCCTTGAGAGCATTCCTCTACTGTCCAGGTAGGACTCTGCCTGGGATATACTTGTCCCAGATTCCCTGTGGCTGATTCTAGTCTCCTTCAAGGTTTTACTTAGGATATTCAAACACTGTCTCCTTCCCTACTCTGCCAGGTTCCCTTATCCTTTCCCGTTCCTTTTGTTCTCATATACATATCATGTTCTAAAACCCTATCTCTTACACTTAGTGACTTTTCTTTGCCTAACCCAGGAAAGTTAAAATTTAAAAGAAATATGAAAGCAAGAACTGTTTTGTATCCTAAGCTCTTATTTGCTGACTTTTGAATCCCTGAAGAAAACTAACTTGTAGGGGACACTGCATAACTAAATATGAAATGAGTGAATACCTCCAGCTACAATGATTCCACTGGTACTAAGTTATCAAAAGACCAAGTGGTTTTGATATAAAAGAACAGGGGCCTGGAGTGTTGGCTCAGCAGTTAAGAACACTTACTATTCTTGCAGAGGACCCTAGTTTGGTTCCAGCATCCACATGATGGCTCATAACATCTGTATCTCTATTTCCAATGTATTTGACATCCCCTTCTGGCCTCTTAAGGTACCAGTCAAGTACAGGGTACAAATGCATATATGCAGGCAAAACGCACATAAAACTTTTTAAAATTATAATTAAAAAAAGAATAACTGACTAAAGTATTCTGTGCAAGCAAAATCAAATCCTGAAAAGTTACAGGTACACCTAGCCATGAAGACCTTGCTACCAGGAAAGTGCCATGTAAAGATAGGTCAATTTCATTAGGTAAGGAGTCAAGTGCGGGTGATGGTATCAAGAGTACGTCAGGACCTGGAGGAGGATTTATGGTTTGATGGATGATTGACTGGAGATGGAGCTGGAAAAGAAGCAGGTCTAGCTATAGCAGGTCACGGTAACCAGCTTGGACTTCAGCCTGCGGGCACAGAAAACTGTTGAAGAGATTCACAAATAGAAGTGACATAATGGGGTCCATTTAAGGATGCTCTCTCTGACTGTAGGATGAAAAATAGACTTGAAGTGGCCAGCCCGAAAGAAGGAAAGTTTTGTGTGAAGCGGTGTATGGAGAAATGGCTGGCCCAGATAAAGGAGGCCTTCTTTCTGGATCAGCACAGGGAAAGGCAGAACTTCTCAAATTCTCCTGCATGCTCTGTCCAGAGACTGCCCTAGAATTCAGGTAAGATATTTTACTTTCTATATGTAAAAAGTTCAGCGTAAAGCAAGAAAAGGGAAAAGGCCACTTACATTTGCAGTTTCAGAAATCTTTCGTTATGTCTCTAACTGAATATTCCTCACACAGCCTTCAACACATGGCAGGTAGGAGATGGGCAAAATAATGAGTCACAGCGAGGAATGCCTTAGCTAATCAGCACCATAAGCCCAGAAAAGTCTGCTTATATTCTATATGACTAAAGGTCTATGTTAGACTCTTCAGAGTATAGTACCTAAGGTGATAATTTCTGGTTTTCCACTAATTTTAATACGCACCCGTGATCACAATGAACCAAAAACAAGGGGCAGACATCCTCTGTGTGCCTTTCATAAGACATGTAATAACATGAAGCTTAGTATAGCATGTTAAGTCCTCCATGTATTCAAGATGATAACTACCATTGACCAGCATGTGGCATGCAAGTGGAGATACTATGAGGCCCACTCTAGGTACCCAAGTCCAGACACCAAGAGCAAACCTAACACCTGAAATCACATGCTTACTGACTTGAGCTTATTCTGTACCAGACAACGATGCTGAAGTCATTTCCATCTTACTTAGTCCTGTGAAAACATAGCTAAAGTTTTGGTTTTTTAAATAAAAGAGTTGGGGAAGGGAAAAATATCAGAAGGAGTTAAAAGAAACAAATAAAACAGGTGAAAAGCATTGAAGGATGACTTTAGAAGACATAGCCTTTATGGTAGCTCATGTCATTTTCACTATCTCTCACTTTGGACTGTGACATATTTGCTTTGAATATATTTGTAAGAGGTAAGGATATGAAATAATTAGGACTATTGAGGGGCAGGGGGTGACACAGGATGAGTACTGAACTGGAGCCTGGGCTCAGTCTGTGACCACAGGTCAGCTGTCCTCCCAGGCTTTCATTCTCTGAAAGTCAAAGGGAGGTTCCTATGTCCCTGCATGTGTGAGTTCTTCAGCTTCAGATTTACAAAAGTTATAATAATGAGGCAGAGTTCGCACAAAGCTCCCACCCACCCGTCTTCCCCCTGTTGTGGATAATGGAGTAGTTTTGGTAGTGATTAAGTTTTCACCTCCTGCTGCCTTTCTATGCCAGGATTCCATCCATAATGCAGTATTGATTGCTTATGTCTCCTTACAGATGCATTTGGACATGAATTTCTCACTTGGCATTTTTGATGCTTCTGGACGTTTTGGAGGCTGGTCTACTATCTCACTTGATTCCCTAATGATTTACTCATAATGACACAAAAGTCAAAGCTTCACAAAGGGAAGACTGTGGAGCTAAGGTGTATTTTTCCCCATCCTTTCCATGCTGTACTCTGAACAAGGACACTATATGCAACACGCATTTAAGGAACAGGCAATTGTGCTCAGAATTCCTCTCTGGCTCTGTAGGGATTCGGAGGAAGCTTGGTGTATAGCTCAGTGTTAAAAGGCTTGCCTAATATGCAGGAGGCTCTGGCTGCCATCTCCAAGATGAAAAGAAGACAAAGAAAAAAGAATGAAGTGAGTAAGGACGAGGTTGCCCTTCCTATCTTTTCTGTTGCTGTGAACAAAGATTTTTCATTATTGTCCTGATACAGGGCCCTTTTATGCCATTCAAACTGGACTAGTACTCTTTGGCTCAAGCAATTCTCTTGCCTCAGCCTTCCTAGTAGCTACAACCACAGTTGTGTACCATATCTAGAAAATATTTTTGTAACTGTAAAAACTTAATGTTGTATTGGAAATCCAGTTTGTATTTTTTAAATAAATGAAATAACTGAATTCTTTGGAGCATCATTGGAAAAGGTGGGTAGGCTGTTCTGCATAGGAGACTTGACTCCTTCTGTGTCTGTGATTTACTCCATAAGCATGTAGTTTATCATTTAATTAATATTCCTGATTGTGTTACTGTTGTAAAGTCTTTCTAGCCCTGTCAGTTGGAAGCTCTGGCAGATCTTGTGTCCAGCTGATACTTCTGATATTGCTAAGTTATATTTGAACAGTTCCTTACTTCCTAGTACTACAAGGCGTGCTGGACCTTTCACTCTCTTTCTGCTCCAGATCTAGAATCATCTGTTTCTCCTAGAGCACCAGCCCTTTAACAGAGGAATGTTAGGAAGTCACATCTGGGCTCCAACAGTGCTCATTGACCCTGTGGTACCCAGGCTTTGAATACTCTCCACTGACTGACTGGTTAGGGAAATACATGTGTGCAGCAACTCATTTATGTGTACCTAGGCACAAGCATTTCTGAGTGCTCCAATCTGATTATATATTGAGCTAACTTCATCTCCTAATCATGTCCCCAACGTTAATGCAGTATTTCATATACATGTCTTCCACACTGAGGACGGATCATTTTATTTTCTGGAGTGTTGGGAAAATGTAGATAAGCTTTTGCTGTTTAGGGTTTCAGGTGGCCTCATTTGTGTAGGGATTTGCAAGAGAAGACAACATTGAACATAGCAATTCCTCAGTAGGTCATTAAGAGTGTGTGCGCATGCACTGCAGTCCCTTAGTCTGTGAGTCCTTGACTCCCAATATTACTAAGATCCCAGCCCTCCCCACCACTCAAAGTAATGCATTTTAAAGATCATTTCTAAATTCCATGCTGTAGTCTGTCATCACATTCTAAACACATCCTGAATCCTGCCAATCTTTTAAATGTATTTTAAACTCAATTCTTCACTATACTAAAGTATTATAAAGTTTTGTGGGTATGGCAAATGCTGAATGTCCTATGCATGTAATCAGAGTACACTACATGGTTTCAGAGCTCTAGAAATCTTTCATGTCACCTGCTTAGTTCTCTACCTAACTCACCTTTTCATTGTCTATAGTTGATGTTTCCAGAATATCACATGCCTGGGATCATAGAGTATTCAGCCTTTTAAGATTTCCTCCTATCCTTCAGAGATAAGCATTAAGGTTTCATCTGAGATTTCTATAGTTTGACATTTCTTCCTATCACTGAATAATATGCTAACTTAGGCATTATTGCAGCGGGTACATCCATTCACCTATTAAAGGACATCTTAGTAGCTGCCAGGTTTTGCAATTATAAATGAAGCCTCCATAAACATATGTACAAAACTTGTCATATAGATCCAAATTTCTAACATATTTGATTAAATGCTTTGTAGTTTGATTGCCAGTTCATAAAACTATGCCATTTTGATTTTTAAAAACTCTGCCAGACTTTTTTTCCCAAAGTGGCTTCAGGATGCTGGAGTGCCTCCAATAATGAGTGAGCAGCTGTTAGGTCACATCTGCACCAGTGTGTCCTGGTGCTGTTGGCAGTTCATACATGAGCTATTTTAACAGCCCCGTGGTGTGATATCAGTGGTACTGCATTTGCAGTTCCTTAATGATACAAGGTGTTGAGCTTAACACAGGTCTTGGTGTCTATGCTGTCTGCTCCAAGTCTTTTGAGTTGGTTTGGTCTTTTATTGCTGTCTAGTTTTCCTTGTGTCTTAGATGGCATCATTCCTCATCTAAGAGTTAAAAAAAAATATTTTCCTCCCATACATTTATTGTCTTTTATTTATTTGTTTATTTGTAGCAATGTGACTCACAGACCAGATATTTCCAATATGCATTACATGCAACCTTTCTTGTCTTTCTTATTAGAACCCCTTTTGCTTTGTCATTAAAAACACAGACACAAGACATCTTGACTTATATTGTTCTTCTAGAGCCATTAGAAGTTTGCATTTTATATCTAAGTCTAGGATATATTTTCAATTAATTTGTGAAAGGTTTCTCCTTGTGTTCATATATTTGCATTGGTATCAGCACCATTTATTTAAAAAAAAAGTGCTGTGGGATGTTCTGTATGGCAAATGTGTTGCTAATTAGTCAATAAATAAAACACTGATTGGCTATTGGCTAGGCAGGAAATGTAGGCGGGACAAGGAGGAGAATAAAGCTGGGAAGTGGAAGGCTGAGTTAGAGAGACACTGTCAGCCGCCATGATGAGAAACAGCATGTGAAGATGCCGGTAAGCCACGAACCATGTGGCAAGGTATAGATTAATGGAAATGGATTAATTTAAGCTGTAAGAACAGTTAGCAAGAAGCCTGCCACGGCCATACAGTTTGTAACCAATATAAGTCTCTGTGTTTACTTGGTTGGGTCTGAGGGGCTGTGGGACTGGCAGGTGATAGAGATTTGTCCTGACTGTGGGCCAGACAGGAAAACTCTAGCTACAAAAAACTGCTCAATTGCCTTTGCCATTTAAATATGTAAAGGGCACTGTCTCAAGACCCTGAATTCTATTCCATCTATCTATCTTTTCTTCATTTCTTTCCTTAGCTTTAAAATATTTCTGAAAGATAGGTAGTGTGACTCTTTCACGGTGTGTGTGTGTGTGTGTGTGTGTGTGTGTGTGTGTGTGTGTGTGTGCATGTATGTGTGTTTCTATGTTGCTCCAGATCTTGGTCTGAACACAAAACCTATAGAATAAGTTTTGGGAATCTCTAAAATATCTTGGAGGAATTTTGCTGGCATTGTGCTATATGTATAGTTCAAGTATTGGGAGAAGTTGAACTATTCATAGTATTGATATATTGATTTGTCTTATCAATGAATATAAAATATATTCTAATTATCATATATTTGATTTATTTTAACAGGTCTATAGTTTTTCACATATAGACCTTGACCATACCTTGTAAGATTCATATCTAAGGACATGCTTAGAGTAAACACCACATCTGTTATTTTCAAATTCTGGTATTTCACTACTGATACGCGGAGAAGCTCCTGATGAATGTATATTTACTTTCTATTGTTCCAAACTTTCCACAGAGACAGTCATGTCATTTCAAACACTTCTTTATCAACCTATATCCTATTCTCCTGCTCTAGCAAGGCCTTATAGAGCGCTGGTGGGTAAGCATGGGGATGTAGCTGGAAGATTCTCCGGTGCTGCCTGGGCCCTGCAGTCCCATGGTCTGCTTATAAAATAATCACACAAAGGCTTAATATTATTTATAATTGCTTGGCCATTAGCTCAAGTTTTTTGCTAGCTATCTCTATATCTTAGATTAGCCCATAACTACCAATCTATGTATCACCACATGTTCTGTGGCTTTACCTGTGTCCCATTACATGTTGCTCCTTGGGCAGCTCACTGGCGTCTCCCTCACCTCCTTCTTGTCTCTCTGCTTGAATTTCCTGCCTGCCTCTAAGCTGCCTTGCCATAGGCCAAACGGCTTTATTTATCAACCAATCAGAGCAACACATATTTGCAGCATACAAAAAGACATCCCCCCATCACTTCCCCTTTTCTGTCTAAACAAAAGGAAGGTTTTAACTTTAACCTATTAAAATTACATATAACAAAACAGTTATCAAGCAAGAATTACAGTTACAATATCTAGTCTATTTGTATTTGGCAAAATTAAAGAAAATATTCTATCTATTCTATATTTGTGAGTCTACAGTTTCATATCTAAGTTATCGCTTATCATAACTAAGGGAAATTATAACTCTCTAGTCTTCAACTACATCAAACACCCCAGAAGAATACAATATTACCTAAGTAAACAGGAAATGCATTGTAAGCAACTTTCAAAATTATGGAAATGACAGAGACAGATGCCAACCTGGACAGTCCCAAAAGTTCCTGTTCAATATTGGGGCATCCATCTTCATCCCATAGGCTTAGAGTCTTTTGGTCACTTTTCTCTGTGTCCTGTAGAATGTCTGGCAGTCTCCTCTGCAAAGCAGGAACCTGAAGGACCATCTTGTCTTGCAAAGTTCAGTGGTCACCTTCCTAAGGGTCCAGCATGTCCAGTCAATACAACATTTTGTCAAGCAGTCCAGGTAAGAACAGTTTCTTGCCCAAATGGCTATTTTTGCCAAGAAGAAGATAAACTCCATATGGAGTGTCTTCAGTGCCCATCCTTCTCTCTGAAGTAAATCGGTGCTGCCAGAAGCAGATGTGTCTCATTGTTCAGGAAAGTCTAAGGTTTCAAAACATTTTAAATGCCATATTCTGTAGGTCTTGGAAGTGTTTGAAGATTACCTACCCAATTTAAATATACTATATACACCTAGAAAACTTAACTAATATAACTACAAGTTTGATTATCATCGATGACTAACTATTAATCTATATTTCTTAATGATATATTACAATTTTAAATGAGTTGTATAAACATAATACTGTAAACAAGAGTAGAAATATACATATAGTATAACAAAATAAATTTGTATCAATAAACTAAAATCTATAGCAATGTAAAACATTTTAAACAAGCTGCTCTTTAAAAGTAGGTTTAGCTGGGTAGTGGTGGCGCATGCCTTTAATCCCAGCACTCGGGAGGCAGAGCCAGGCAGATCTCTGTGAGCTCAAGGCCAGCCTGGGCTACCAAGTGAGTTCCAGGAAAGGTGCAAAGCTACACAGAGAAACCCTGTCTCAAAAAAAGTAGGTTTATGCTCTAGTGAATGTACCAGGCTCTGCTGACTCCCCATGGTTGGCCTTACCTTCTCGTAGAAGGGAATGGGGGTGGGTGGGTGGGGGAAGGCTGGAGGGGCAAGAGGAGGGAAGAGGGGTATCTGTGATTGGTATGTAAAATGAATTAAAAAATTCTTAATTAGAAAAATAAAGTCCTAGTGACACTGAAAAAAAAAAGTAGGTTTAATAATCTACCATTTTATCTTATCATATCTATATCCTATATATATCTTTATCACATCTCTCTTTCTTGTTTTAGAAAGATATTGACTATGACCAATAACAATTTGCAACCAACAATCTAAACAAAGACAAACATCTATAATCCATTTTTTGGGAATGTGGGCATAGTTTTCTAGGCTACTTCCTGCTGATAGAGGGTGCTGTATTCTTATGGGGATCCTGAGAGAATTAAGAATTATGGTAAGGTCTTGACTGGAATAGCCTGTGAGGTTGCATTGTCTGAGCCAGATGCCTTGAAGTTGATTTTGGATGTTGGATGATCTGGGCCATGGTGTCATTGGAGACCTTTCAGGGGATTTGACTAGTCAAACCTGATGTATCTTAACCTGGAACAAATCCGTAGCCTCTTGCTTTCTGTGAAAACAACAGCAGAGCCTCCTTTCCAAAGCAACATATCCTTAGAATCAAATTTTGAAGTCAAGATACCTTTAAATATACATATTGATTTAACTCAGCAGCTTTTACAATCAAATGTCTCTCTGCAGTTAAAAATCCCAAAGACAATATAATCCAGACTCTCTGTGTGATATCCATCGTTATGTGGCTTATTTTTTTATATTACTTTTACTGTCTCTTTACAGACTTTATTTTTTAAAACTGTCTATTTCTTTATATAACTGTCTATCCTCCTTTTCCTCTTTCTTTTAAGCCTATTACAATTTTACACACAGTGTAAACTGTTTAGAGGTTTATTTCATCTGAATCTGTTTTATTGTGACTCTATTGCTTTAAACTATAGATGACTAGTACTGAAATGGCAGCCTTGGCTGCTGGCTCCACCCACCTCAGCTTTCCAACATGGCAGAACTACGTTTACAGCCAGTTCTAGGGGAACCATGCTCTTTGTTGACTCTGGGAGGCAGTGGGTCTAGACTTCCATCCAGCAGTGTGTAACCCAAAAACTTTTTTTTTTTTTTTTTTTTGTGAAGTTGTATTCAACATGCACCATGTTACTCAGCTTGCAGAAAACTCTGTGTAACTCTGCAGGAATCTGACATGTTGCACTCAAGCCTGAATGCTTTGGCATCTAGCTGCCCACATGAGACATGAAGCAGGAACCTGTTTTTGACACTGTTTAGAATCGTTTATTAAGTATTCTCAGGAATATGAAAGATCAGAGTTCAGCAACGAAGTGATGTTGACATGATCTTTTTTCTTTAGAAGGCTATTTTTTATTTAAATATTTTAGTAGATACACAGTTACTCTATTTTTCTGTTTTTCCATATACAAATTTTAGAAATTTGTTTATGCAAAACTCTGATCATTTTAATCCATGCTGTCTTATTCATAGGAATAATTTCTCATAGTTGTTCTTTGCTATCCTTTTAATATCTATAAGATCAGCAATACTAACATTACTTTCATTTTTAATTTCAAAATTTTGTGCTTTTTCTCCTTTTTGCTTAATTAACCTAAACTTGTCAACTTCATTTATTTTTTAAAGTATCTGTGTTTAGTTACGAATTTGATGAATTGGCTTCCTGTTTTAATTTCACTGATTTCTACACTATATTAATTCTTCTTTTATCTGTATTTACCTTAAGTTATTACCACTGCTTGACATAAAAGCTTAGATTATTAATTTTAGTTCTTTTCACTTTGAATATATTCATTTCATACCATATTTTTCTTTCTAAGCTGTACTTCTCCAAATATTATGATAAATTCCATTTTCCTTTTTTCTTAATGTTTTTTATTTTTCCTGAGAATTTTTTTTTCTTATTCTTCGACCATTTCATTCTTATGTATATTGTTTTTTCACTCCCAATACCTGCTGTCATCCCCTTTCTTATCTTCAGAAATCCTTCATCTCAGCAGGCTTCTCCTATGTTAATATCTTTTTTTAACCAGTGAGTTTAATTATGTTTGTTTACACAGACATGAATGGGGCATCATTCACTGTACCATTGACAACTTACCAGTAGCTACACCATTGAAGATAGAGATTCTGCTTCCTCTAGCACCGACTAATTACCCATGAATCCTCAGAGAAGAGTGGAGCTTCATGGTACGACTTCTTCGACTCCTGTTATCTAGAGGTATATTTTTTTAAACTGTCTTTGGAGATTCCTATTATTTCTCTGTTATTATTATCCTGTTATTGGTTTCCAGTTTCATTCAACTGAAAATTAAAAGCATATTTTCTATGATTTCCATACCTTTTAAAATTTGTTAGAGTGTTTTTTCTTTTATGGCTCACAATTCTGTTTATTTTGTAAATTTGGTGAGTAATTCCTGAAAATTGGAATAAGTGTATATCTTGCTGTGGTTAAGTATTTTTTAAATACCAATTAGATCACTGTAATTGAAATGCCATTTGGCTCAACTGTTAAACTTTCTTTCTGTTTAATTTACCAGTTACTGGAAGAGTGTCACCATCTCCCACTACTACTGGACTTGTTGCTTTTCCCATGCAGTTCTGTTGGTCATTTCTCTCGCTGAACTGCTGGATTCACACTTATTAGCTGATGTCTTATTCAGTAATGCATGGTTAGTATTTTAACAATGGAAAAATGATATTATCATCTACAAATCTCACATTGGAAAACTGTGCAATCCTGTTACCAAAAGCAAATTTAAAAAACAAACAAAAACTCACATTTTAAGTGAGAAGTAAGTTTGCCATTTGTGTTGGGCATATGTGAGCACAAAAGTGGCAAGGAGGCTACAGTTGGGCATACCTAAAATCTCTCCTTGTCCCTGAAAACTTTCAGTCTACTGAAGTGTGCTAGGTCGAAAATTAATGCTGCTAACTTCTACTTTCTTTGACTTATTTTTTTTTTTTTTTTTTTGGTTTTTCGAGACAGGGTTTCTCTGTGTAGCTTTGCGCCTTTCCTGGAACTCACTTGGTAGCCCAGGCTGGCCTCGAACTCACAGCGATCCACCTGGCTCTGCCTCCCGAGTGCTGGGATTAAAGGCGTGCGCCACCACCGCCCGGCTTCTTTGACTTATTTTTAAAAGCTGTAAATTCATCAGTATGTTTCAACCAACATGAATCTTCATATTCAAACTAATTTCATGAACACAACATATAGTCATCCATTGCCTGGTTGTTTTCAATGATGTTTGAGAATACAAAAACCAGTATCTGTTTACTCCAGATAAGGCACCAAAGAACTACTAAAAATAAAACAAAACAACAGTGAAGAACCTGATTCCACTCAAGTCTATCTTGGTGAATCAATGTGTTCATTGACATTACTAACAGAAACATGAAACTCATAAGCAGTTGCAACACCCCATTGGTGATGACTCACGCAAGCTGCTGACCCAGCTTGCAGACAACTCCACTGGTAAGTCTCATTTCCACGCCACTCTTATGATCTTGAGAAGCAGCCTTATGAGTCTTGTAACTTCATCAGTTTCTTGAGCCTTGTAAGCTTTGTTAATTTCCTGAGTCTTACGAGCATCCCTAAATAGCTACACACAAGTGTTTGAGTCAATTATGGACTACCTCCTGGATAGTGGAGACATTAAAATTGTAACATCGAACTAAATTGTGGCTATTTTTGCTTGCAATACACTTCACGATGTTTAAACAATGCCTATATTACCAAATGAGGCAATTCTTAACATAGGTATGCTTATAGGTCTATCTTGGTTTATTTTCTTATAATTGATATATGTATAATGCAACAAGAATAAGAATGTAACAAGAATTTCTTTTAAAATATATTACAGAACAAGTCTGTGATGGATTATTTCAGTGCTTGAATATGGGAAAGGTTTTTGTTTTTCCCTTGATCTTGAAAGATAATTTAATTAGACAAAGAACTCTAGTTTGGTAATATATTCTTATTTCACTTTAAAATTTTACTCATTGGCCAGCAAGATGCCTCAGTAGATAAAGGAACTTGCTGCCAAAACTGGAGATCAGAGTTCAATCTCCAGGACCGCACAGTAAAAACAAACAAACAAAAAAGAGCCATTACCAATATTTATCCTCTGAGCATACATGCACCATGGCACATACACGAGCACGCACTGCACATGGACACACAACAAACAGGCACACATAAATAAAAATGTAATAAATTCTAAAATGTTAAAAAAAAATAAATTGAATAAACAAATACAATTAAACTTCTATTTCTACATTTTTCTTGTTTGATTCTGATTAAGTTGTAGTAATTCTTAAGGTAATATGTTTTTCCCTACCTCTTTTCTTTTGTTGCTGTTGTTTTTCCAATTTTCTTTCTTCTGGTACATGACAAGGCTTGAGGTGACATTTGTAGCTACTTCATCTTGCTTGATATTTCCTCGGGCTCTTAGATCTGCATTTTAGTGTCTACCCTTTGGGGGGTTCAGTCATCATTACTTCTACCTTCTTTATCTCCTCTCATTTCCTTTATTTTCCAATTAAACATATATTTTTTCATTGTCTCATGTTCGTAGCACACCCTGTTCTTTGATGGTATCTACTCTTTTCATACTTCAGTGAACGATCTGCTGGTAAGCCCACCAAATAATTGTTTCTCTTAGTTTTCATTTCTTATTGCCTTCTCTGAGTCATTCTGCAAACTTCCGCCTTTCTGCTTACGTCATCTGTGTGCTCTTGTACCTCGACCACATTCTCTATTAGAATCCTTGGCATACAAATTGCTTTTAAATTTCCAGTCTAATTATCCCTATCTCAGTTTTGTGTCTGAGTCTGATTCTGGTACTTGCTCTGTCTCAATTGATTTTTCTCTTTCTACACTAATCTGACTTTGACTGCCCATGACTCTAACCCTCCACAATAAGTGTTATAATTAATTACAATAAAAATAAGAAGTGTCTGCATCAAAATATACTAAAAGTATTGTGAAGTTAAAAGCAATTTGCTTATCCAAAAAGTGTAAATTAATACATAAATTAACCGGAAAAAAAACTCAAAATATCTCATTGAAAGTGAAAAGAAAGATTTCAATAGCTGCTACAGAAAACATACAGCTTGGACACCCAACAGATATTTGAAGATATACTCACAGCCACTGGCTATCAGAAAAATAAGAATGAAAACTGCAACACAACTTTAAATGTTAAGATATTTTGTTGAGATTCTTCAGAGAAAAAATAATCTGTGAGATAGATGATAAATAGATGGATCAGTAGGTAGGTAGGTAGATGGATGAATAGAAAGAAAGAAAGAGAGAGAGAGAGAGAGAGAGATGGGGAATTAACTTGTTCATGGGATTATTGAGTCCAACAAAAGCCATCTGCAATCTGGAGGTCCTGTGATGTTTAAATGCAGCTTTGCCCATATTTGAAAGTCTCAGAACCTGTGAATCTGAAGACATAACTCTCAGCATGATGCTGAAGCTTGAGTACTCGGGGTCACTGGTCTGGAGTCCAAGGTCCAGAGACCTGAATGTCCAAATCCAAAGATAGTAGAAAAGTATCCCAGTTCAAAAAGGGACAGTTTGCCTCATCCCTTCATTATTCTATTCCAGGTTCAAGTCAGTTGAATGGTATCCCCCTTGTCTACTCAGACTCACATGCCTCTCTTCTGGGAAATGCTTTCATAGATACACCATTAGTGATAATCTCTCAGCTATCTCAATGGTCCTAATCCATACCAATTGAACCTAAAGTCTTATATTTTTAAAATTATTAGAATATGGAGCATTGAACCTGTCAAATTGTTTTGTGCTACTGCAACAAAACATCTGACACTGAGTAATTTATCATGAATCAGAATATGCTGATCCATAATTCTGAAGCCTGTGAAGCTGGAGGTCTTATGAAAGTATCTGGAAAAGGTCTTCTTGCTGCACCATTCCTTGGCAGAAGGACAAAAGAATCAGGGTGATAAATGCAGAAACAAAGAGGATCAACCTCAACCTCATCTTCCTATGGGAACCATTATTTTCAATGAGCAACCCATTCCTATAAAGATAGTATTCATCCATTCTTCACAGCAGAGCTTAATGACATAATGACCTGTTAAAATGCCCATTTCTTGATGCTACAACTACAAGTGTCAACATGAGCTTGAGGGGGAACAAATAATCAAACAATAGCAATTCTATTTTCAGCAAACCCAATTCTATAAAGGATCCTAACATTTGTGTATCTTTAATTCAAGACATTTTACTCCTACATGTGTATGTTATACATTTGTGAACTGGGAGACCTGTGTGAAAGTGAACAAAACAGCAGTCTTGTAGCCGTCAAAAGCTGGAAACAATTTAAATTTCCATAAGCAGCAGATTAGATAAATTGTAGCTCACTGTAGAATTCAATGTTACAAAGCAATGAAAAGATTGGTGGTACCGCCATGGGCATCAACATAGATCCATCATAGATGTGTAATTTTGAGCAAAATAAGCAAGCCACAGAAGGATACTTATGGTAGAATTCTATTCATATGAATTTCAAAATCAGGGAAAATCAAACATCCCATTCTTTAAAAATTCATGCCTAAATGATAAGATCATATTTACAGAGAAAGGGGAATAGTATTAACAAATGTCAAAACTGGCTCAAGGGTAAGTGTGGGAAGATGCAACTGGGGAGCAGAATAGAGCAGTTGCTCATGTAGCAGTAATGAAATCTTACTTTTCAACCTTAGCCAAAGTTATACACATATTCAGATCACTACTTTTTTATTTAAATATACCTCTATTACTTCTTTTTCATGTTGTCTCTCTGATTAATAAGATCCTTATTAGATAGCAAAATAAGAAATAATACTGCACATTTTGGGGGAATAAACAGTATGGTGTATTGATAAAATAGGATACATTTCAAAAGTGGGGGAAGAATCAGAGTTGATCTTGGAAAAGTGGATTCTAAACAATGTGAAGGGGTTTAGATGTTATTCAAGAAAATGGAATCACTTTGTGGTCAGGTGGGAGAAACCAATAGTTTCTGAAAGTTGACATGATATGACTGTGTGCTTGCACTACAGACTCTGAAGGAACACCCTGTAGTCAGAAGTTTTCCTGTGTCCCGCCCAGCCAGTGGTTGGGACAAATCTCTCCTACTCATGTCCCCAAGTAAGCACACAGAGGCTTATATTAATTATAACTGCTCAGTAATTAGCTCAGAATTATTACTGACTAGCTCTTACACTTAAACTTAGCCCATTTCTATTAATCTATATGTTGCCATGTGTAGCATGAATTCTATAGGGTCTTACTAATAAAAGCAACCCCAGGGCCTGGTATTGGGGTGAACGCTGGAAGATCAGAGAAGCAGAACAAGCCACAGCCACCTCACCTTGCCAGTACCTCAGCTGATACTGTTTCCTCAGACTGGATGCCTCTCAGCTGAACTGTGCTGCTCAAAAACCTAAAAGCTTAACCAGGCTAGTTCCTGGTTTTCATGCCTTATATACCTTTCTGCTTTCTGCCATTACTTCCTGGGATTAAAGGCATGAGTCACCATGCCTGGCTATTTCCAGTGTGGCCTTGAACTCACAGAGATCCAGATGAACTCTGCCTCTCAAGTGATAGGATTAAAGGCGTGTGTGCCACCATTTTCTGGCTGTATCTAGTGGCTGTTCTGTTCTCTGACCCAAGATAAGTTTATTAGGATGCACAATGTATTGGGGGACACAATATATCACCACAGCCATATGTTCCTTGGCTTTACCTATGTGCCATTATATGCTGTTCCCTAGATGGTAGGATGGCATTTCCTTTGCCTCTTTCTCTCCTTTCTCCTTTCACTGTCTCCCTTGGATTTTCCCACCTGGCTCCATCCTGCCCTGCCATAGGCCAATGCAGCTTTATTTATCCACCAGTCAGAGCAACACATATTCACAGCATAAAGAAAGACATCCCATAGCAACACCTAACTATACCACTTCGTCTATGAAAAAAGCAGAGCAAACACTTAGGATTCCTCTTCAGAGGTTAAGGAGTAACTCTTAGAAAATCTGATTCTTCAGATATTTAGCACAATTTACAAGGACACTGGGGGAAAAAAGACAAAATTTCATTGAAAAAAATCTATAAATCTAAGAATCCTTTAAGGAGCCAGATAAAGAGATCCCAGAGTGCTATAAAACAACTAAAGTAGACTAATATCTCACAGTAAGCAAGGTAGAATGTTTGGGGAAGTTCCAATTTTTTCTTAGAGGGTTTCTCCCTCTGGGAGTGTCACAGACCCAGTGATGGATCGTGACAGGAGGAGCCTTACTCACTGGAAATGATGTAAGACTGACTTCTGAATCTTAAAGGCTGAGTCACACCCTTGGTTAACTTCTGCCTTTGGTGTTTGGATGTGCCCTGTGGTCTGATTCTCAATGGGAGACTGGCAGCAGCGGCTCCCAGCCTGTGGTGACTTCACACACTATCGCAAGCTGTCTCACTGGCAGACCTTCTGCTTGCTGGTTTTGGTTATTCAGACCACATTCCAAGCTTTTCTAAGCAGAAGGTGACACAGTAAGTAAAACAGTGGCCCCAGACAGCAGACAGCAAGAAATGCATGGCCTTTGTCTTACAATAGATAGAATTATGAATAGCATGTGCAAGAACAGAAGTAGATCATTTGCCAGTTGTCTGCTTTATCCAACTTACCATTTGGTTTGCAGCCTTGTAAGGTAGATCTAAACAAAGGATTCAATTAGTATATAACGGAGATACTCGTGTACCTATGTTTCCTGTGATGCTATGTACAACAGCTATATTATAGATTAGCTAACTATCCATCAACAGATGAAGTAAGAACTGTTATTATACAGAGTGGAGTTTTATCTACTTATAAAGAAGGAAATTATGTCTTTCACAGGAAAACTGATGGAACTAGCAATCACCATGTTAAGTAAAATATCAGACTTATAGACAACGTGACAGGTTTTTATGTCATGTGTGGCTCTACATTTTAAAGGAGATAGAAAGGAGATGAGGGATTCTTTAGATAAAGGAAAGAAGGAGAGAGTAAGGGAGGAAAAATAAGAAGTAAAGTGAATATCACCAAAGTATTATTAGAATAACCACATAGTAAGAAAAAAACCCTAGGGAAAATATAAGCAAGTTTATTCAAGCTACAGTCTCCTTAATAAGTTTGTTAGCTTGTGTTTTCCAGGAGATAACACCAGTTCTTTCATTTGTTTGACAGAAAGCCATCCTCTAATGAGTATAGTTCATTAAAGACAACACTTTTCATTGTTTTCAATTCTTAAATTTTATTTTGTTTTTCTTTGCATATGTGTACATGTGTGTATGTGCACATGTATGAGCATGTCTACAGATGCCAGAGGGGCACCAGAACCCCTGTAGCTAGAGCTACAGGTAGTTGTGAACAGCCAGATGTGGCTGATGAAAACTGAACCCAGGTCCTCTGCAAGAGCAGTACATGCTTTTAACTGCTGATCCATCTCTCCAGTCCCTCATTCTTGTCTACAGAAAAGAAAGAATCCAGGTAAGTCAGACACAGGCATTTGAAATCCACAAACTCTTCAGTGATGGTGTGTATCAATTTAAATTACTAAATTGGTCATAATATGCTACCTGGCAGAGTTAAAACATATACAAGACAAATAAATAAAGATCATCAGGTAATTAAACAATCAGGTAATTAAAAGCTTTAAATGGACCCATCTAATGATCTATATGTCTAGAACAAGTCAGTCATGTCTAACAAATCCAGTGTAAGTGAAGTTAAATTAGATGATACTCTTTAGGAATGTTAGTTTAAAGGAAAGTAAATTAAAACAAAAAAATTTTAAAGGGTAGAGAGTTCTTCTAGAATGTCGATGTGGGGAACTTTGGCATATCAGTTTCATCATGAAACATATAAAGACTATAAGAAATGCAACTATGGACAAAATGGTCCTGAAAGCCTACAATAAGTATAGAACAATATTAAAAGGAAATACGCTAAAATTCATAAAATAGTCACCTATGACAATCTAATTATATCCTTCTTTGACTTCACAGTTCAGTTTTAAATAATCACTGCAAATTGGTTCAACCATGAGCTTCTGGCTCCTTTCTCTCAGCTATAAATCATAGCTGAGACTCCTTGACAGGAGGATTGGGATATCAGATGCTCATCATGTCCAGCAGCTATTTCCAGCAGAGACTGTGTACTCTAACTTCTTCCTTCCACTTAGCTCCAAATATTTATGTAATCTCTACCAAGAATGGAGCACTGGCAGCACCAGAGTCTTCATCAGCCTCATATGGTTGTTTATAAAGCAGTAGCTTCCAGTCAAAGGATCCACCTAGGGAGACCAGTGACATCCTGATCCCATGTAACCACTCAGGTCTCAAAGCAAAGCTGTCACTGAAAAGTCAGTGTGCCACAGGGCCCACCCAAGCCCAATCTAGGCAAAGGAGTCTGAGATTAATTTGAATAAGCTATGGGTAATCAATGTTCAAAGAACTACAAAAACCAATAGAGTAAGCATCCAGTGATTAGTGGAGCCTCACAAATGAATGTGGCAGAAAAAAAAAGACAAGAAGTCTGATAGGGCAACTGTTAGCAGAGAGTTTGCACACACAGATGTGAGCCATCTGAAGAGCAACAGAAAAGCCTTCACATGGGGGAAGAACATTTCCCAAAAATAACTCAGCAGTCATTAGACAAATTAGAAGAAAAATAATACTGACAATGGGACTTTCATGGCTCAGTTGTGCATGACCCAAGGACCTCAGAGGAGAGACATTAGCCTACCAACCGTGGCCTTATTTCTTACAACTTGTCTCTCTGTATCATGTCAAGTATTTCATACACAGCTTCAAACTTCCCTGTCTCTGATCCTTCCTGCTCCTGGCTTCACTGTTCTAACCCTAACATTCCCTTTTCACTCCAACATCCATTCCCCACTGTAACCTTTGAGAGAAGCATGTGATTCTCTTCATGATCCTGTTCCCATTCTTTCCTGCAGGAAGCTGCATCCCCTACATCAGTAGCATCTTTAAGGGGTAGGATTAGTACACAAATTTGTTACTTTCAATTTCCAACTCCGATTATAAAATATAAAGAGAAACAGAATAATACACACATGAAAAACACAACAGAATCCACCATGACAAGAGATTAAATTTGTATTTACAAAGATTTCAGAGTAGTTTTTAATATGCTTAAAAGACTAAAGGAAATCATAAAGAAGGGATTGAACCCAGATTATAGCAACCATGTTTTATCCAACTGGAAATATTGGTAATGAAAAGATAGCAAAGAAACCACATTGAAATTCTGTACTATAAATATGTAATAACAGGGACAAAATAGTTAGTATTCAACAGTGGATTTAACCTACAGAAGAAATAGTGCTCAAATGTGCAGTTGGATTAAATGAGATTATACAGACTGGGTGGAAGAGAGGGAAGATATGAAGAAAATAAGCACAACTCAGAGGAGACTCCAGAGCAGTGTGCATGGCAGGTACAGGATGGACACACTGTGGAGGGGAACTACATAAAGTCATGCAGGAATTTGTCAGCAAAACTGAAATGGACAATGTGCTGTAACTAAGAATTGTAACTGTGAAAATATAAATTTCCTATTCTTCCCTGATATTTATTGCTAAGAAGGTCTTCCAGTCCCCAGGATAGCTCATTAACAACAATGTTCATTATTCGGATATCAACAAAAGAAACAACTGCTTTTAAAAGATAAAAAAAAGGGGGAGGAAATTTGTCTGCAAACTAAAGCATTTTCAGATAAATTAGCCTGTCATGAAAGTCATCTTGGAAAGTGGGTGTGTAAAAGATCAAGTCAGTAAACCTAGCACTTGGGAGGTAGAGACAGGAGGATCCCGAATTGGAGGCCTACCTAAGTTACATAACAACAATGAGAAAATAATAAACTCAAACAAGAAACAAAAAAAATCCTAAATAAAAAGAAAAAAACAGGTTAAAATTATTCTGATAATATAGCAATAAAGATAACTTATATAGTGAGGGAAAACAGCTTTAAAATATTCTTTTCTGTTAGTGCTTACTTTTATATTATTTTTCAAAAAATAATTAGATCTGCAAATCTAATTGCAACTTCTTCATTTCTCTGAAGATCCTATTTTCAAATATAATCACACTCTGACATCCTGAGGACTGAAACTTCAACTCCTAAGTCTGGGAAAGGATATAATCAGATATCTACCATTCATCATCTATCTTCCACTGCACTTATCTATGCATCTTTTATATTTATCATCTCTCTGCCTGTCATCTAGCCTTCAAGTTTTAAAACCTGAAGTGGTATAAAATTGAGGACATGTAAGAATTATATATATAGTAAATATATATAAAAAGGAAATATATCTTTTTTTTTCCTTTGTGTGTGTAGTACAGGCTTTTCAGTTCCCACATTTCCAGATTATTGCAGCTTTTTAAAATTTAATGTTCCTAGCTTTGGCTTACACACAGTCATCAATACTTTCTAGTTTCTTTATCTTTACATAAATTATTCATTTAGATTAAACAAAGGGGGAAAAGCACTGAATTTGAACTATAACTTTAAATACACATTGTGTGGGTAAATTTTCCAGGTGATTGGAAAAGCCAATTTTCATTTAGTCACAGTTGTAAATGTTCTATATACTGAAGGCATAATCTGTGCACATAGTAAACAAATTAATTATAATATGATAAAACTGGAGCAAAGTCATGTTTTTAAGAACGTGTGTTGTTTCAGTAGAGAAACTACTAACGGAAGCCATGGTCAGAGTAGTTTCCTATCTCTGTAGATGTTGAATTTGAGTACCCCATTATACACTCATCACCAGATATAATGTGACTTAAAAGTGACCCCATTATACACTCATCACCAGATATAATCCTGCAGCAATGATTAAATCATGGATTTATTGACATTAAGATCTATAGCATGAGACTAGATCAGTGGTTCTCAACCTACCCAATGCTGAGACCCTTTAATACAATTCTTCATGTTGTAGTGACCCCCAACCATAAAATTATCCTCATTGCTACTTCATAACTTTAATTTTGCTACTGTTAGGAATCGTAATGTAAATATCTGACATGCAGGATATCTGATTTATGACCTTCAAGGGATCTGAACCCACAGGTTGAGAACTGCTGGTCTGGAGGAACCTATGTGATTAATCATTAAATAACTCTATGAGAGAACCAGCCTCCCTGAGGACAAATCTTGAGTTTTCAGCTTACTGGTTTCATAACATTGAGCAAGTTTACTTAACTTCATATTAATTTTTTTTCAATTTATTCATTCATGTAATGAATGTGCTTTGTATTTTCTTATAAATTTGAATTAGTGCTCAGGTCACTTTCTTTCACACTGAAGAACTTTAGAATCATTTCCAAAGTAGCTGACACTTTCTTTGTTCACTTGAGTTTTCAAATGTGCTGGAGATTAGAGGACATGTGGATTTTGTTGGTTTTATCTTTTTGAGCATTTTGAATAAGAGATAGGGCTTAAGTATGACTACTCCAAAACTCAGGTGCTGACCATGTGATATTAGTAAGAGGCCAGACTCCTCTCCCCTGTTAGAATGTTTCCATTATGAAGAAATTGATGAATGGAGTTGGTTCTCCATGACCCTCTGCCTTCTAGTGTGTGAAAGAAAAATCACAAGGGTCCTCACAAGGTGTTGGTGACTCCATCTCAAACCTCCAGCATTAAGCACTGTGGGAAATACATTTTTACTGTTGACTTTTCTCCCAAGCAGTCTGCATATCATCTTTCGGCACCATGAAAGCTAGCCAGCAGAGAAGGGGCTACCCGGTAAATACCAATTTGACTTCTCCATGTCCAATGACAAATGTGTCTGGTGTCCTCAGCAATAGGGTTTTGCTTTCAAGTTCTGGTGGATAATAGCCTGTATTATTTTCAGAGGAAATATTCTACACCTATGGCTTCTGAGAGAAGTATTAGTCCTGGATAGTATAACTTGAATTAGATTCTTTCATATGATATATGTGTGTGTATAAAATTTATATATATGAAGTTTATAAAATAGGTTTTCATGTGGCTTTTGCAAACATTCTTGGGTTTAGTTCTCCCTCCCCATCCTTCCTCTGTACCACTCTCCCATCTTTCTCCCCATATAAACTACCTCCTCCATTATTCTTCCTTTCCCATTCATATTATCTGTGTTTTATTATCTATGTGGTGGTTTGAATGAGAATGGTCCCCTGCCATGGGTTCATGTATTTCAATGTTTGGTCCCCAGTTGGTGGAACTATTTGGGAAGGATTAGAAGCTTTGGCCTTGTTGGAGGAAACGTGTCACTGGAGGAGGCTTTTGGAGTTTCAAAATCCATGCCATCCCCGTTTAGCCCACTCTGCCTCATGGTTGTGTCTCAATCAGGGACCTCTTGGCCACTGCCCCAGCACTGCTTGTGTGCCTGATGATACCCATGGACTCTAAACCTCTGAAAATCAAAGACCTAAATAAACACTGTCTTATTTAATAAGAAACTTTGCTCATGGTATCTTATCAGAGCAACAGAAATGTAACTAACAGAGAATGTGGTTCCAGGGGTGGGCTATTGCTATTACAGGACTGATCATGCTGGGGAGCGGGGAGGTTGTTGTTGGTTTTGCTTTGTTGTTGTTTGTTTGGTTGGTTTTTTGTTTGTTTGTTTGTTTGGTGGCTTTTTTGTTTTTTTGTGAGGAATGTGGGAGACTTTGATACTTAGGACTAGAAAAGTAGTTGAATGATATAAGTAGGTCTAAATGGGCAATCCTTGTAGGAACATGGATAACAATGGTGCTAAGAGCAATGTAGACAGTGGAAGTCCAACTCAAGAGGTTTCATGGAGGAAGAATATTTCGGCAAAGAATGAGGCTTCTGTTTGCCCTTTTCTTAAGAATCTGCCAATGAAGAATTCTGGATTAATTTCTTTGGCAGAAGAGATTTTAGGACAGTATAATATTGACTATATTGTAGGGAAGTACGCAATCTGATGTTTTATTTTACAGGAGGTTACGATGAAGATATTGCCTTGAGTCTCAGAATAGACACTGGACTTTTAAACAGTGTTGTTGAATATGAAAGACTGTGGAGATTTTTGAAGTTGGACAAAATGGATTTTGCATTATGATATGGCCATGAGACTACAGGGGCTAGGAAGCAGAATGTGGTTGTTTGAATGAGAATACTCCCATAGTCTCATATATTTGAATACTTGATCTCCTGTTGGTGGATCTTTGGAGAAGGATTAGGAGGTGTGGCCTTGTTGGAGGTGTGTCACTGGGGTTGGGCTTTGAAACTTCAAAAACTTAGTTCTCTCTGCCTCATGGTCATGTCTGAAGATGTGAGCTCTTAGTTACTGATCCAGTGCCTGTATTCCTGCTGATAGTAATGGGCTCTAACCCTCAGAAACTATAATCCTTAAATAAACATTATTTTTCATAAGTTTTCTGAGCCATGGTGTCTTATCATAGTATTATAAAAGTAATAAGACAATACCACCTCCATTATGATTCTTCTTTCCACTACCTAGTTTTGTGGACTCTTTAAGTTAAACTTGTACACCAAATTAAACTCACAAGTATGAAGATTCACAGATGAGGAAGAACACAAGGCACTTGTCTTTCTGAGTCTGAGTTATCTCGCTCATTATTAAGAGCCTCACCATGCAGTGAACGATGTGAGCTAATAAAAAAAAAACTAGCATGGCAGATATATCAATGGGTGCAATAGTGTCACAAATGTTATGGGGATAATTACCTGCTTTCTAATTAAACTGAAAGTCCACTCCACAGAAATACATCAGGATGGTTGGGAAGTTCATATGTCCCAGGGATGTATCTATACTGTTACTTTGATAATGGATGTAGCATCAAACAGGCCTCTAGATTTGTATCTCTATACCCATAGATTAGTACAGTTCTCAGACCTCACCTGAGATGCTTCCTTATGCAGTAGACATCTGTTAATGTAGAAACTCACAAGCCACAACTGTTAATGCAAAACGTCAAACCGGTCAAAGTGTAGAGAACAAGTATCTGTAGAACACTTAGCCACAAATGGGACATCTATGTCACAAACTCTTCCCCAAGCCATTACTGAAGAGAAGACAGAGATTGTAAGAGTCTTAGGTTGGGGCAAAACAGTTTCTTCTGGACATGACAGAAATCACAAACTCACAGTAGCTGTGGTTGCCTGCACAAGACTCACACAAGATCAAGCCAGTAAGCCTTCCAGCAAAGCAGTTGCACTTCTCTAGACACAGCATAGCAGCTTATCTTAGAGGCTCAGTCCAGCTCACTCTACACCTTTCTGTGTCTGTGATGATCATTTCAATGTCCTGGCATCTCCAATTCCTGGGGGGTCTCTACTGCAAATGCAACTGAGGCTGTACCTTCACCATTGGCCTCTCTGGGCCTCTTCAGGAGCTCTGCCTCTGCCACTGTTGATATGTTCTCTCTGTTCAGCTTCTCTCCATGACTCCTTCAATTCTGAGGCTTTCGTGCTGCCCAAACCAGAACAACTTGGGAGACTCTTCCACATTACCATGTTCTGAATGCAGCCTCAGCCTGCCTCTGCCACAGGTTCTGTGCACTGACCATGGGGAAATATCCCCAGATTTCACCTCAGTGATTTTGATCTCTTATTAATTACAGCTGACCTCCAGCCCCAGCTAACCAACATTGATCCCAGTAAAGCACTGCAGGTTTCACTTCCTCTGATTCCTAATTTAAATACATTTTACAAGCATTCCTGATAGTCTTTGAGGTAGTCTGAAACATCACAGGCAAGGCCTCTAGGCATGACAGTTCTCTTAGCATTATCTTGCAAATTCCCACAGCATCTCTTTAAGCTCTGAGCACTCAATGACTCTTCTAGCCTAAAGCTACTCAATTCTCCCCCAAAACAACATGGTCAGACCCATTACAGCAAGATCCCTCTCTCTGGTATCAATTTCTGTTCTAGTTTGCTTTTCAATTGCTGTGATAAAATGTCACAACTAAAGCAGCACGGGGAGGAAAGAGTTTATTTCACCTTACAGGTTAGAGTCCATTCTTCAGGGAAGTCAAGGAGGAACCTAGAGGCAGGAACTTATACAGGGACCAATGAGGAATGCTGCTTACTCCCTTGCTTACTCAAGCTGGCTCCTCTACTTTTCTTATTTAACCTAGCACTATGTGCCTAGGGATGATACTCCCTACAGTGGCCAATCCAGTGGAGGCAGTTCTTCAATTGACCAGTCCCTCCTCTCGGAAAGTTGGTGTCAGGTTAATAAAAACTAACTAGCACCATGATTGCATGTAGAAACGCACTATTTAGATAGATAAATAAGTGGAAATGAGGTTTTCAGTTTTAATTTTTTTTTTCTGAAAACTAAGTGACTCATACACCGTTTTGTTTTCACAGATAAGATGAGAACAACTCGTGGGTTTCTGAGGTGCTTCAGTGGATTTCGTATGTTCTTGGATGGGGGTCTTTGCTGAGACATGTGAGTTCTTCATGAGTGTGCTGAAGTTGAGAGAGCTGGTTTTGAGTCAGTTCTGGGGAAATCCAGAGAAGAGACTTGAGGAGTAGCAGTAGGAAGACAGGTAGACACCATCCACCTGACACACACACCAGGAAAGCACACTACACACCTGTGAGCATCTGCAGGCTTGGAAGTTTCTGCAGGTGCAGCAAGGTGAGCTGTTGCTGGGGATTCTACTGTGCCAGACACTTACCAAGTTCTGCTCAGAGCCACTTGCACTCTGGCCTGAAGGCTACCCTGGAAAGCACCCTTGGGTCTCATCTCTTTCCCTCTCATCTCTCCATTTGTCTTCTCCTTTTATTTCTAATCCTTAATGTGATAGATGAAATAAGGACTAGCCCAGGAGAAAAAGACAAGGCTCCTGACAGCAGTCAGTCGATAAAAACACTAGAATTACCATTCCCACCCCCACTCTACATTAAGGCCTGTGTCACTGTGTCCTCTCCTGGAGCCTAGAGAAAGGAGTGAATCACTGGCATCTTTCACTTCCCACCCTAAGCAGAGATGATGTGCTGAGATACAGCAGGGGGCAGCTCAGCAGGGATGTCACACAGCTGCAAACAAGAACTCAACAGAGGCGGGGTGTAAAGGGCTCTGGGGAGGGTTCCTCTCTGCATCCATCCCTTTGAAACAGCATCACCAAGTGCTGACTGACTCTTCAACACAAATGAGAACAAATTCATGGTGGGAATTTTAAAGTTCATTTTCACTTCAAAATGACTGACAACTTGTAGTACTTACTATATGCCAGGCAGTGTTCTTACTTTTGTATATGAATGTCATTTATACAGCAAAAATTGCAGTAGCCCAACTACTTGAAAAAAGACAAATTTATATGAAAAATCAAATACAACAAAATTATAAGATGAAAATATACAGTTATCATATATTCAACTTAATACAAGGATATGCTTAATTATCCTCTAAATATATAAATACTTAATACACAACATAATAGGTATCACATTATATGCCAAACATATTAATAGAATTAATATAATAAAGTAGAATACAATAATAATTATTAGAAATGGATATCTGGGGGTGGGGACAGGGATTTAGCAAAGTTGATTACAGGCTTGCCTAGAACTCATAACACCTTGCATTTGATTCCCAGTGCTGCATGAAGTGGATATAATGGTGCATACCTATAATCTAAGCACTTCAGAATTTGAAGCAGGAGGATGAGAAATTCAAGGGGAGATGGATCAGTGTATATAGTGCTTGCTGTTTAAGTGTTAAGTGTGAGGACCTGGGTTCAGATTCTCAGAACCCATGTAAATTCAGGTGTGATATGACCATGTATAATCCCATGCTCCTCCAGGGAGACGGGAAGGTTAGACAGGACAATACTCAGAAGCAGGAGGACCAGCTAGCCTGGGGTATTCAGTGGTGACCAATAAGAGACTCTATCACAAATAAGGGGGGAGACATGCACAGATAGCTGGGGCTATCTTCTGACTTCCACATACATGCCTGTAGCACGCATGCACCTGCATTCACACACACACACACACACACACACACACACACACACACACACAATAGTAAGTTCAAGGTCACGCTTGGCTACATAGGAAGTTCAAGGGCAGCCTAAGCTACAAAGAATCATATTTTTTTTTTGTTTTTGTTGGTGTATTTTTATTTTCTTAATTAATCTATTTTAATTCATTAACAGTTTTGTACATGCATATAGAAAATTTTATTCCGTTTCAACTCTCATTGCCTGACACTTGCTCCCCCACTTCTTGCACTGAAACCCCGTTTCTTACATATGTTTGTACCCAAGTGATATATAAGGGCATTTCATGTGGCTTTTTGATGTTTCTCCAGAATGAGAAACATCAACACAGATATGTGTGTGTGTAGTGTATATGAAGTGCATGATATGTGTCTGTATTGTATGCAAATATACATTGTAGTTTGCATACAGATCTTATTTTCCTATTTTTCATCTTCTTCCCTTCAGTACAGTTGGGTCACATTACACACCTTTCTCTGTACAGCATTGTGGGTATCCAGTTGCAGGAATGCTTCTCCCTGTCTCTACCCCTGTCTCCTGGCTCCTTTTGACTCAACAGTGTCAGAACCTCAGAACTCAGTGTTGAAGAAGACTCTTTATTCCTAGCACCTCATAATGTTTCCTCTTGAAACTCTCTCTGAAGTAAACTTCTTTCTTGTTATTGTTTTGGTTTGTTTATTGTTTTAATTAGGGTCTCTATAACCCAAGCCCACTTCAAACTAGATTACTGGCTAAGTACCCCAGGTGGCCTTGCATTTCTGAACCTTCTCCTGGCTTCTGAGTGGCTGATTCTAGCTCACCTTTCCATTTGATCTATGTAAACCCTGGGTGTGGCATTTCCTGACTCCTCTTTAGCTGCAAATGGTGACACTGGAATTTAGGGTTGGCACGCAGCCACCATCATGGCCTGTGTTCTTCCACCAACCCCACTTTTGCTACTCTGTTACCTCAGTTTAGAAGTGCAAAGTTGATAGTTTGTTTCAGTTCCAACATCTTTCCCAAGGTGATAGAAGTTGGAACAAGAAATGTTAATGACTATACAGTAGAGGGTTACTTTATTCCCATCCCCATTTTGAGTTTTAGTGATGTGAGCCATACTCTCAACTAGACCTTGTAGACGAATTTCTAAGAGGTCTTATTAAATAAAAAACATGGAGCCAAATATAGGGGTGAAAGCCTTAGAGATCAGGGAAATAAGAATCGCCACCAGCTAACCTTATCTCACCACTTCACAGCTTCCAAAGTGCCATGACTTTCTGTCTACCCAGGCTTTTATTGCCTTGCTGTTCTACCCTCTCATTGGCTCTTAGCCCAGCTACCTCACTTCCTTGTCACTGCCTGTCTGTCCAGACCTCCAGGTCTCTATGGTTGGTATTGGGATTAAAGGCGTGTGTCACCACGCTTGGCTCTATTCCCTAGTGTGGCCTTGAACACACAGAGACCCTGCTTGCTAAGTGATAAGATTAAGGGCGTGTGATAAGACTAAGGGCGTGTGCTACCACTGCCTGACTTTTGTGTTTACTTAAAATGGCTTGCTATTTCAAATCTCTGATCTCCAGGCAAACTTTATTTATTAACATACAAATAAAATATCACCACATTTCAGCACAAATAAAATATCATCACAAGACCTGACCACTGAGAACAGTAAAGCTTGGGATTCAAATACTGCACAGCTCCTGAGAGCTTTCTTCACCTCTACCCTCTCTGCACACAGCCCAGGGAGGCACTCCCTGCAGAAACCTGTCTCCACTGCCCTCTCTCTCCAGAGTTCACATTAGGTGAGCTGCTGACAGGGAGCTATTTCCCACACTGAAGGTTGGACTTCAGCATCCAGGATCAGGCTCAGAGGAGCTGACACTGATTGACTTCAGCTCTTCTCGCTTAAAACTCGCAAAGGCAACCTGCTGCTTTCAGCCAAAAGTCTCCTTAAACCAAATCCTTGTTAACTCCACTGCATTAAAGCCAGGGTCAGTGTTGGTCTTTGAAAAACACAAGGAATAAGAGGATATATTCAGATTAAGCTCTGCTTCATTGATTACCTATAATGTGTCAGTAAGTGTGTTAATTAGAAAATGTGCCACACATTTTTATTTGAGAGGGAGCACATTGTGCAGCCTGTAAATAATTTCTTCCTCTCCCTAGTACTCAGAGTTGTGGTCTAAATGCTAAATAGCCCCCACTGGCTCATATGTGTGAACCCTTGATCCCTAGCTCCTTGCTCTAATTCAGAAAGTTGGATGACCTCTGGGAGGCAGAGAGCTGGCCTTGAGAGTTTTTGGCCAGACCCTGCTTCCTGTTCTCCAAGATATACAGCAAGAAGTTTCAGCTGCGCACTCCTGCCACCATGGGACAACACTGCTGTCCCTTCCCCACCGTGGTGGACTGCATCCCTCAAAATGAGAGCAGAAATAAATCCTTGAGTTGCTTTGGTCAGGGATTTTACAACAGCAATAAGAAAAGTAATGAATGCAGTGCCCACGTGATTTCTCCCCTCATTCACATGTTCGTTGTCCCCAAAATACTGAGGACTTAATGTGTGGAAGACTACATAGCACTCAGGCTCCTCTGATTCTACAATGCTTCCTTAGTTGCTAAGGGTTCTGCTTCATAATTCGGAACCATATAAATTAGCTAGAGCTAATCATACCAAACACCACAGACCAGAGCTTCTTCAGTCTGTTGCATTTTCACCCCTGTTCACACCAAAAAACTTTTATGTAACACTCAGTGTGTAGTTATAAGAAATAGGTATATAAATCAAGTATTTACTCATAATAAGTCATAAAGTAATTCATGTTTAATTCTTTAGCTTACAATAGTTTACTATTCATTATATCTATATATAGATGAAAGCAGATTTAAATACTAATTAGGCAATATTCTTATTTATTTTCACATGATCAACTATTGACTGAATATGTATGCCATAGAGCATCTTCAAAGTTTTTTAGGATATTTTGATTTTAAAGTTATCACTTCTGAGAATATCAAGTCTTACAAATATGTAGTATGAAATTACAGATGTCTATTAATAGACGTTTCATAAATTGTTGAAAATTCTATCCTTATCCCAAACCAAAATTCATCTAATGATTTTATGAAGGTGAAGATAGCAATTCAAATGGCCATTTTGAAAATCAAACCTCCTAACCCAATATAATCCCAAGATATATTGACACATATTAAGTGATGGCTGTAGGAAGACACTAAAACTTTCTGATTTTTGTAATCAAAGCATATTTCTGTGAGAGTAGAATATTTTCCATGTATAGCAAAAAATACTGCAGTTTATAACATGCTCAATTATTTTGTGTTGATGTGGTAAAATGTTCTGACATAATCAACTGAAGAAAAAAACAACGTTATCTTGATTCCCGGTTCCAGAGGGATACATCCTATCACAGTTGAGAAGACACAGTATCAGGCTGAGAAGACATGGGAGTAGAAGCAGGAAGCTGGCTGTTCTATTGGATCTATATTCAGAATTCAAAGAGTTGATCAGAAAGTGAAGCTGAGTGGTAAGCCACCCTGTGACCTATTTCCTCCAGTGAGGTTCTACATTCCAAGATTACACAACCTTTCCTAACAGTACTCCCAGTTGGGAACCAAGTGGTTAAATACAAGAGCCTAAGGGGACATTTCACATTCAGCCCACAACACATACAAAAGTCTCTGATCTGAGCTGAGGTGTTTCAGACAGCATGTGTTGGTATTATATGAATATCCACAGGAAAGACATTGTACCATACAATAGTTGTTTCAAGCAGCACAAATTGTTCGACATACTTCCAGAGGCTTAGCATCCAAAATCCAGGTAATAAGTATAGGTTCTGGATTGTTCAGAGGACAATCTACTCTCTACTTTTAACTTGTGGTACTGTGCCTCTGTTTCTTCCCATGGACTTTCCACTGTCTACTTAGAGTCATTGTGTCCTTCAGAAAAGGACACCTGTCCTATTAGATACCTGCCCAAATTTCAGGAGCTAATTGAATCTCACTTACAGTGCATTTCCCTAGATGCAGTCACATTAGGGATAAGAACTTTAAAATGTAATGTTGGAGGGATACAGTCCTGTGAGGAAGAATGCATTTTCCCTCTCTTCTTATGTGTTTTCTTCTCTGGCACTAACTATGTGGGACTCTGTGCAGACCAGTGTCTTTATACCTGGACTTCTTTGTTCTGAGTTAAGTGAGTTTTCAGCTTCTTCAAACTGGGAATATGAGTGAGTGAAATTCATTTTGGAGGAAGGAAGGAAGAAGACTTAGAATAGGGAGAACAAAGACTTCCTGGCAGACACAGAGTCACAGAGGTCACATTCAAGGTAAGAGACATGTCAGACCACTTAGTATAAGACTTGGACTCCATGGCCACCTCCCTCCATGTATTGTGGACATACGTAAGAAGCAGAAAAAGAGGAAGAGGATGAGTGAAGGAAGAACTTATATTACAGCCTCACGTGCTCATGATCCACCACTGATCATGGTGATTCCGCGGTTCATGATCCCTAAGAAGGTGCAAACTGAGACATTACTCACTCTTGCTAATGGACAGAAGAAGAAATATAGCCTAGAAATGTTTATCTATCTCATGGCAACTTTGTGCTCAACCTGATTTGAAGTGAAGTTGCTTCAAAGAAAGGTAGACTTGAATGTGGATATGCCTGTCTAGCATCTCAACAAAAGCAACAGGACCAAGGATAATCACATCATGAATAACTTTGCTCAATGACCTAAGAGTAAAGTTTAATAAGACTGGAAAGATTAATTCTTTAGTTATTGTAACTAAACTGAACACAACTCTCTGCATGTTAGTTAGTTTTATGTCCACTTGACATAAATTGGAGTCATTTGAGAAGAACTAGCAATTTAGACAATGTCTCTGTAAGATTGGCCTATAAGCAAGTCTGTTAGGTATTTTCTTGATTAATGATTGGTGTGAGAGGGCCCAGATTACTATAGACAGTGCCATTCCTGGACAGGTGGCCCCAAGTTGTATAAGAAAACAGACTGAACAAGGCATGGGAGCAAGTCAGTAAGCAGCATTCCTCCATGGATTCTGCTTCAATTCCTGTTTCCAGATTCTGGCCTTGAATTCCCTCAATGATGAATTGTGACCTGGAAGTATAAGATGAAATAAACCCTTACTTTCCCAAGTTGCTTTGGGTCATGGTTTTGTTTGGGATTTGTTGTTGTTGTTTATCACAGCAATAGAACAGAAGTTGTTCTATTGTAGAACATTATCCAAGATTGCAGGATATTTGCTTTGACAGACTTGACCACGTTTGGGGGGACTATGGAAGGACTTTGGAACTTTGAGCTAGAAAAGACATTGAGTGCTCAGAGCTTCGTATGCTATTGATTCTGAGAACTTAGAAGATAATGCTGAGAGCAGTGCAGCCAATGGAGACCTGGCTTGGGAAACTTCTGATTTCCTAGTAAAATTGATGTTGGTTAACTGGAATGAAGAGGCAGCTGTTATTAAGAAGAGACCAGCATCACTGAAGCAAAATCTTTTGGAAAGTGATTCTTAGGGTCAGCACACAAAAGCTGTAGTCCAGAGAGAACCAAGGCTGTACCTTGTGCCTGAAGCCAGACTTGGTAATGTGTAAGAGTCTCCTGGGTGTTAATGATTTTGAAAGCATGAAAAGGTCGTGGAGAGCAGCTGAGGCTTGGCACTGTGACAGTCCAGGAGAAGTCACTGATGAAGATACAGCCATGGTTGTATTATAAGATCCAGGACTGAAGGAGTTAAGGAGAGAAGTTGAAGTTTGGCACTGTGTGACAGTGTTAGAGTCCCTGAAGAAAGGCTGTTGAAGGGCCTTTGGCACTCACCAATATATAGCCTCAGTTGCAGTGGAGACCCCAGTGTTTTGGAGATCCCAGCACTATGGGACTATTGCAAAGGACAACAGGAGCTATGGAGTGGAGCTGGCCTGAGCCTAGGAGAAAAGCTGTTTGTGCTATAGAAGGAGGAGCTGGAGCCCAAGGTCTTCGTATCCCAGACAATCATGAGTGGGTTTCAGATATCAAGTACTAAACTTTTTATACTGATGAACTTACTTTTTGCTGTGATTTCATTATAACTATGCCTTGGTTATTTCACCTTGGAGTAGAAAAGTAATTTAACTTGTCTTTACTTTATTACAGGAGGCCACAGTTGAAAGAATTTGGATATTTTAAAGGGAATGAACATTTGAAGTGTTTGAATCCTTAAAGACTGGGACTTTTAAAAGTTGGAGTGTCTTATATTGTGATAATTGATATTAATATGAGAACTTCTTATAGATTAATGATGTGTTTGTATTTCAAGTTGACAAAGTCAGTTGTGTTGGTTAGTTTTATGTCAACTTGACATAACTCAGAGTCATTTGGGAAAAGATACTCTCAATTGAGAAAAAGGATTCCATAAAATTGGTCTACAGAGAGCCTCTCTTCCCAGCCCACTTCCATTCCCTTAGACTCAGCCTTGTGGTAAGACCCAGGGTTTCCGTAGTTCTTCATTGTTGCCTCAGCAACCTTTCTTCACAGTCCATTTCCATTTCTTTGTGACTTCTCACTGACCCAAGGTATCCCTCTCTATCAAGAACCCCACAGACAGCATACTTAGCTTCCAGCTAAGGTACCCGTGCTCTCCTCCTGGTTCATTCTGGACTCTTAGACATATTTCAGCCTGCCTGACTGAGCCCCTTATTCCAATTCACCTCCATTGTTTTGGAATGTGGTCTTGTAAATTAGACAGAGAGACCCCTCAGTTCTTCCTTGCTGTCCACTCTAGCCCTTCCTTTTAGCCTCTCCATTCACTTGTGACTCACTACTGGCACACAGAAACACTTTCTACCAGAGACCACATAGCCATCACACTTGCCTGGGACCCAGGGGCTACCTGTGCCCTCCTTCCCCTCCTTTACTCTTGCCTCTCAAGAGTACCCTTAGACATTTTGATGGCTAATCTCAGTTGTCAGCTTGCCTACCCAAGCAGCTGGCCTACCTGTGGGTGATTTTTCTTCCTTAGATTATTTGAAGTGGGAGACCTACTTTAATTCCATATTATTTGAGGGCAGAATATCCACCGTAAATCTGAGCCACACATTTTGGTGGCAGTCTCCAAAAAAGAAAAAAAAATAGAAGAAGGAAGCTTTGGGTTTTTGTCTGTTTTTCCTCATTCTCACTGGCCACTTCATCTAATTCTTATCCATTCCTTTGCTGCCGTTTGAACCTACTCCTCAGTGTTCCAATGTGAACTGAAAACTAGGAGCTTTCCAGGACTCCAACACAAGATTTGGACTGATGAGATAGCTATTCTTGTATACTGAATAATTTTTGGATTCTTGGACTTTCTGTCATAAGATAGCCATTGTTGGATTACTTGAACCACAACCTATAAGCCTCTCTAATAATTCCCTTACTAATGTATAGATATAGATTTGTTCATTCTATCAGTTATGTTCCTTAGAGAAGCCTACCTAATATATTCCTACTGCCTTGTTTCTGCCTCCTTTCTACCTGCTAGTCAACCTCCATCCTTTTAGCCAGAGTACCTCCAGTTCTGCCTCTGCCACCCTTTATCCATCTGGACTAAGTCTTGATTAAAAGAATGCTAGAGTTAGTCTCTGTCTTCTACCTGCTAGCCTATCACACGCCCCACCGACCTTACCAATTTTCGACTGTTTGGTATCTGAAACCAGAAATTCAGATCTGAGACTAGTTAGAGTCTGAATCTTAAAGACCAGGATGGCTTCAAGATGGAAATACAGCATCAATCTTCAGATCCACAACTTGTTTGAATGGGACAACAGCAACCAAAGAACTGAACACACATTAAAAAAAGAGGTAAGACCAGACATCTACACCAAGAAACACCACAACCATCATAACTCCACATGTCTATAAACGAGCATAAAACTATAAACATGAACAACTAAGTAAATATGCCTAACCCATGAGCCAGAAACTCTATTATAATATGATCTGAGAAAAATAACTTACCTGACGTGTAAGACAAGAAATTCAAAATAGCAATTATACATATGTGCAGCTTTAAAGAAGATATAAATAAATGCCTGAATGAAAACACAGTTGAGTGAAATAAAGAAAACAATTCAAGAAATGAAAGTAAAATTTAATAAAGAATTGTTAAAGAAAAGCCAAACTGGTGGGATTAGCATATTAAATATGGGGATCCAAAAGCAATCTACAGATTAAATGTAATCCTCATTAAAATCTCAACACAATTCCTTACAGACTTTAAAAGAGCAATGGTCAACTCCATATGGAAAAACAAAACAAAAAATGCAGGATAGATAAAAACAGTACTGTACAATAAAAGAAATTCCAGAGATATCACCATCCCTGATTTCAAGCTCTACTACAGAGCTTTGGTATAAAAACCTCCTGGTATTGGCATAAACACAGACAGGTGGATCAATGGAATCAAATTGAAGACCCAGGCATAAATCCACACAACTATGGACACATTTTTTTTTAATAAATAAGCCAGAATACACTGGACAAAAGAAAGCATCTTCAACAAATGATGCTGGTTAAAAAGCATGTCTGCATGAAGAAGAATGCAAATAGATCCATATCTATCACCCTGCACAAAACTCAAGTCCAAGCAGATCAAAGACCTCAAGATAAATCCAGATACACTGAACATGATAGAAGAGAAAGTGGGAAATAGCCTTGAACATATTGGCACAGGAGATAACTTCCTGAACAGGATACCAATAACACAGACACTAAGATAAACAGTTAATAAATGGGACCTTATGAAACTGAAAACCTTCTGTAAGGCAAAGGCCACCATCAATAGGACAAAATGGTAGCCTACAGAACAGGAAAAAATCTTTATCACTCCACATCTGACAGAGTTAATTTCTAATTATATGAAACCTCAAGAAATGAGACATCAAAAAATCAAATAATCCAATTTAAAAATGGGGTACGTATCTAAACAGAGAATTCTCAACAGAAGAATCTCAAGTGGCTAAGAAACACTTAAAGTGTTCAACATCTTCAGCCATTAGGGAAAGGCAAATCAAAATAACTCTGAGATTCCATCTTAGACCTATCGGAATGGTCAAGATCAAAAACACAAGAGACAGCTTATGCTGATGAGGATGTAAGACAAGAGAAATGCTCTTCCATTGCTTGTGGGAGTGCAAACTTGTACAGCCACCTTGGAAATCTATAAGGTGGTTTCTCAGAAAATTGGGGATCAATTGACTACAAGACCCAGTTATACTACTATTGGGCATATACCCAAAGGATATTCAATCATATCACAAGGTTACTTGCTCAACTATGCTCATAGTAGTTTAATTCATAATGGGCAGAACCTAGAAACATCCTAGATGTCTTTCAATCTAAGAATGGATAAAGAAAATGTGGTATATTTACACATAGGATTATTTCTTAGCTGTTAAAAACAATGATATCATGAAATTTGCAGGCAAATGGACGGGACTAGAAAACAATCACCCCAAGTGAGGTAACCCAGACCCAAAAAGACAAAAAAGATATGTACTCACTTATAAGTAGATATTAACTGTAAATTAAAGGATAATCATGCTACAATCCACAGACCCAGAGAAGCTAAGTAACAATGGGGGCTCAAGGGGGGAATACTTGGATCTCCCTGCAAACGGGAAATAGAATAGATTTTGCAGGTTTACTGTGGTGAACGGGACTGGGAACAGAAAGGCTTAGGTTGGTGGGGGAGTGGGGTAGTACTGGAAGAGATGACTAGAAAAGCAGGGAAATTTGGGGGGTGGAGAAACCTAGTGCAAGGGAAATTCCCAGGAATCTATAAGGGTGACCCTAGCTAAAACTCCAAGCAATAGAGGATATGTAGCCTGAACTGGTCATCTCCTGTAACCAGGCTAAATTCTAGTGGAGGGGTTGGGATAACAACCCAACCACATAACTTTCAACCTACCATTTGTTCTGCCTACAAAATGTGCTGAGGTAAAAGTAGCACAGAAATTGTGTAAGTGGCCAACCAATGACTGCTCCATGCCATGAGAAGGAGCCCACTTCTGATACTGCCAAGAGAGCGAGGCTGGATGGCCTGGAGACCTAGGATAGAACTGAACATGACTGGCAAAAAAAAAAAAAAAAAGTCAATGTAATGATGCCTCATGATACTCTGCTATACTCATAGATTTGAACCTAGCCCAGTTGTCATCAAAGGAGCTTCATCCAGGCACTGATGGACATAGATGCAGAGACCCACAGCCAAATATTAGGCTAAGCTTAGGGAATCCTGTAGAAAAGGGGAAAGGAGGATTGTAGAAGCCAGAGAGGTCAAGGACAACACAAAAAAACTCACAGAATCAACTCACCTGGACTCATAGGGGCCCACAGAGACAGAACCAACAACCAGGGAGCATGGATCTGATGTAGGCTCTCTGCTTCAGTGGGAGCAGGGGCTCTCTCTGATTGTTTTGCCATCTTTTGGGACATTATTTCTCATTCTGGGTTGTTGTACCCTAATAAAATTTGCCTGGTCAGAGGACAGAGCCAGCCACTAGATTAAACATAGAGTCCAGGTAGTGGTGGCACACACCTTTAATCCTAGCACTTGGGAAGCAGAGATCTGTCTGGATCTCTGTGAGTTCAAGTCACCCTAGATTACATGAGATTGATTCAGTCTAGGAGAGAAACAGAGCCAGACAGTGGTGGCACACACCTTTAATCACAGTACTTGGGAATCACACGCCTTTAACCCCAGCACTTGAGATCTCATGCCTTTGCTACCAGTATTTGGAAAGCACACAGGCCTTTAATCCCAGCACTAGGAAGGAAATGAAATGGCTGGGCAGAAAAAGATATATAAGGCGTGAGGAGACAGGAACGAAGCCCCTTTTTGGCTAGATCCTTTTCAGCTAGAGGCGTTCGGAGAGAGCTTTTTCAGTTGAGGACTCAGAGGCTTTCAAACAGAGGATTTGTGGAATTGGTGAGGTAAAACATGGCAGTGGCTTGTTTCTTGGTCTCTCTGATTTTTCAGCATTTACCCCAATATCTGGCTCCAGGTTTTTTATTATAAGACCATTTAGGATTCATGCAACACTGGGTTGTCTTGTTCAGCCTTAGTACAAGAGGAGGTGCCTAGTCTTAGTGCTACTTGATATGCCATATTTGGTTGATATCCATGGAAGGCCTTCCCTGAATAGAAACAGAGGAGTGGATGTGAAGTCAGAGGGAAAGTGGCGGGGGAGGGACTTGGGAGGAGAAACTGCAGTTGGAATATAAAATAATTAATAATAATAATACCTTTTAATAAAATAAAATAATAATAAAAAGAAAAAAGAAAGCTAAACTGAAGTAAAACTTGAAAGCAACAACTTAGGAAGTCAAACAAAAAGCTCAGAGACATGACTTATCAACAGATTAAAAAACAAACACGGAAGAAAGAATTTCAGGTCTTGAAGACAAGGTAGAAGAAATGGATAGCTCAATCAGAGAAACTGTTAAATATACAAAAATCAGATACAAAACACTTAGAAAATCTTAGTCACTCTGAAAGGACCAAACCTATTAATAATAGGTATAGAGGAAGAAGAAAATCATGTCAAAGGCACTGAAAGTGTTTTTAACAAAATCGTAAAGGAAAATTCCCCTGACTTAAAAAAGGAAGTGCACCTATCAAGGTGCAAGAGGCATAGAGAATGCCAAATAGACAGGATGAGAAAAGACTTCTCACTATACAAAATAATCGAAACACTAAATGCACAAAGCAAAAAAACAAAAACAATAACAAAAAGATATTAAAAGCAGAAAGAGGAAAAGGTAGATCCATTAGAATACACCTGGATTTCCATGGAGACTCTGAAAGCTAGAAGGGCCTGGAAAGATGTTCTGCAAGCCCTGAAAGAATACAGATGTCAGTCCAGGCTACTATACCCTGCAGCGCCAACAAAGATGTGGGTGTTGCATGAATCCTAAATGGTCTTAGAATAAAAACCAGGAGCCAGATATTGGGGTAAATGCTGAAGGATGGGAGAGACAAAGGAACAAGCCACTTCCACTTCTCACCTCACCAACTCCTCAGCTGATCCCTCTCCATGAATCTTCAGACTGAATGCCCCTGAGTCCTTAGCTGAAGGGGCATTGCGTTCCTGTCTCTTCACACCTTATATGTCTTTCTCCGCCCAGCCATTTCACTTCTTATCTCAATCTTCTTGGTGCTGGAATTAAAGGTGTGTGTGCTTCCCAAATAGTGGTAGCAAAGGCATGAGATTTCAAGTGCTGGAATTAAAGGTGTGTGCCACCACTGCCTGACTTCTGTGGCTAAATCCGTGGCTAGCTCTGTCCTCTGATCTTCAGGCAAGCCTTATTAGAGTATAACAAAAGTATCACCACATGTGAGCACCACAGGAACCTGAAAAGGAGGACAATGGTAGACAGAGATACAAAACTCTAGGTCCTCTTCAAGAACAAACAGTTTTTATTCCCACCACTTCTTACATATTGTTTAGCTAGATACTAGAGATACTGTACATACAGCCTGAACAAACAGTATCTTGACCACTTTATCTGAATTCTTACTTCTTCACTTTTCTGTCTTTCTGGCTCTGTTCTGTCCCAGAGGATATTCCTCTTAGGCTTTGTCTCATGCCTGCAGTTTCTGAAGTCATGGGCCAGATCTGGGTTATGGTTTATGCTTAAGAAAGGAATTGCAGATGGTCTGGACTCCAACAACACCAGAAAAACTATCAATCACAAGTGACAGATAAATAAAAACATTTCATGATAAAAAGAAACTTGAACAATTTCTGTCCAAAAATCCAGCTCCACAGAATACACTAGAAAGAAAATTTCAGCATGAAAAGAAGGTTGAACATATCCAAGAGGACACAATAAATAAACAATCGCATCACAGTTAATCAAAAGATAGAAAAACAATAAAATAACAAGAATCAATAAGCGCTGCTCAACAAGAAATCTCAGTATCCATGGTCTCAACTCAAATTCAAATAATCCATAAAATGGAGTTGGTTCTTTGAGAAAAGTAACAATACTGACAAATCTTTACTCAAATTTAACCAAAAGAAAGAGGAAAAATGAACCAAATTAATAAAATTGAGATGAAAGGGAGACAATTACAATAGACAGCAAATAAAGTTAGAAAATCAGAAAGACATACTTTAAAAATAGGCTACCGAGTGAGTTCCAGGAAAGGCGCAAAGCTACACAGAGAAACCCTGTCTCGAAAAACCAAAAAAAAAAAAAAAAATATGTATTTCCCCAACTGGATAACCTAAAAGAAATGGATAACCTATCAAAGGCAAATTAATGAACTGAACAATTCAAGCATACCCATAAATCCTTGTGAAATAGAAGTAGTAACTAAAAATCTTCCAACTAAAGAGAGCCCAGGGCCAGGTGGATTCATCTCAGAATTCTACCAGACCTTTAAAGAACGAATGCCAACACTTCTCAAGTTATTTCACAAAGTAGAAATTGAAGGAACATTTCAAAATTTATTTTCTGAAGCCACTATCACTCTTATATTCAAACTATAGGAATATTCAACAACAACAAAATTATAGACAAAAATCCCTTATGAATATAAGTGCAAAAATTCTCAATAAAATACTTGTAAACTAAATTCAAGAACACACATCTGTCTTAGTCAATATTCTATTGCTGAGAAAGGGCACCATAACCATGGCAGCTCTTAGAAAAGAAAAGATTTAATTGGGGCTGTCTTATAGTTTCATAGGTTTAGTCTATTGTCATCATGGCAGGAAGCATGGTGGTGTGCAGAGAGAAGAGGGACACAATGGGCATATCTCAGCATAATAAAGGCCATTTACAGCAAACCCAGAGCTTACAACATCTTAATCAGCTAGCAACTCAAAGCCTTTAACTAAAATCAGGAAAAGACAAGGATGTCCATTCTCTCCACATCTATTCAGTATAGTACTTGAAGCCTTAGCTAGAGCAATAAGACAACTGGAGGAGATCAAGAGGATATAAGTAGGAAAGGAAGAAGTCCAAGTCTCTTATTTGCTGATGATGTGAATACATATATATATATATATATATATATATATATATATATATGACTATATATATATATATATGACTTGAAAGATTCCAAGAGGAATTTTCTACAACTGATAAGCACTTTTGACAAAGTAACAAGTTACAAGATTAACACACAAAAATCCTATGTTCCTATGTGCAAATGACAAACATACTGAGGAAGAACCCATAGAAACAGTTCCTTTCACAAGATCTCCCCATCCTCAAAATAAACTGTCCTGGGGGTAACTCTAACCGAGAAAGTGAAAGACTTGTATAATTAAAACTTTAAGACATTGGAGAAATAAATTGAAGAAGACATCAGAAGATGGAAAGATCTCCCATGCTTATGGATCAGTATGATCCATATGAAAACCCAAAAAAGAAAGAAAGAAAAAAACAGGATAACTAAAACAATCCTGTATAAAAGAAATTCTGGGGGGTATCACCATCCTTAATGTTGTATTACAGAGCTATGGTAATAAAGATGACATGGTAGTGACATAAAAACAGACACTCTGATCAATGGAATAGAATTTAAGATTCAGACATAATGTTACACACCTATCAGCACCTGATTTGTTTTTACAAAAAGCCAAAAATTTCACATTGGAGAAAAAACAGCATCTCCAACAAATAGTACTTATCAAACTTGATAGCTACATGTAAAATACAGAAGTTTCCTAGACATACTATATATATATATATATATATATATATATATATATATATATATATGGAATTTTAATGGAGTTATCCTAAAATAGGGGAGAAAATGCCTTAACTAGACATCACATGCCCCCATATAAAGCATCCAGTACTAGGAATGGGTTATATTTTGTTGAGTCATTGGCAAAAAGAATCTCACAGAACTTCTGCTGAATATTACAAGCTATTGACTATTTTATTGTTTTTTCCACACATCCTAATGGTATGGCCCTATCAGTGAAGACATCACTTACTATGTCATTGAACATGGAAAAAATTGAATTGATACCCAATGAGATGCTTCCCCCCTATAAACTATCATGGTAATGGGAGGTACTATATATGCTATCACAGGAGAAAAACACTCACCAATACCACCAAGATATGAACTTGTGACCTACAGTAGTGACCATCCTACAAGACATGGTAGTATCTATAGGGCACAAATGTTATGAGAGTAACCAACCACTTTTCAATTGGATTTAAGTCCTACTCTTGATATAGAGCCCAACCATACACTGCTAAAATGGCTGAGAACCTGAGATATGTCAATGACCCTAAAGTAAAACTTATAACTATTATTCTTCTAAAGGAACATAGCAATAAAATGACTCCTAGTAACATAGCACTGTACCCATAGATCAATGCATCTCTCAACCCTCCTTAAAGATACTTCTCTTGCTTTTTGTGGTAATTAACACAGAGACCCACAACTGGACAATGAGCAGAAAGTGAGAGACTTTGGAGCATTCATACCTACTTGGGATGCTTTAACCATCACCTCCCCTCAAGGCTCCAAGATCTATGCAGACAAGGAGAAGGAAAGACTGTAAAAGCCAGAGGCAGTGGATGACTCCAAGGAAACAGTATCTTCAGACACAGCAGGACTGATGTATGCATGAACTCTCAGAGACTACGACAGATACACAGATCAGCACAGGTTCAAGGCAGACAAAGTCCTACCACAGAGAAGGGGATGTGGACACAAAACTACACTAGAAGCTATTTCTAATTGATAGCTACTGGGAGGTAAGGAGGAGTGGATATTAATTTTCTTCAGTGAAGTGGTCCTGTGCATATTAACCACATTGCAGGGCAGGCTCTATGTTCAGGTATGTAGCCAACACAAAACAAACTCTGATTTTTGTGTGTTTTGATTTACTGGTTTGAAAGATAGATAAATGGATGGATAGATAGATAGATAGATAGATAGATAGATAGATAGATAGATAGATAGATGGAGGATGGATGGATGGATGGGTAGATGGATGGATGATAGATTGATAGATAGATAGATAGATAGATAGATAGATAGATAGATAGATAGATAGAACAAGAATGAACATGAAGTTGATTGGGTGAGTATGGAGATGGAAGAATCTCAGTGTCTAGGTGAAGTTGGGGTAAAGGAATAAATATGATCCAAATACATTATAAGAAAACAATTTTATAAAAAATAAATAAATTTTCCCCTATAGGCAATTGTGTCAGGTACTTTCTTGATTAATGATTGATATGGAAGGGCCCACTATGGGCAGTATTACCCTCCATGGTTTCTAACAATTCCTGCTTCCAGATTCCTGGCTTGAGTTCCCTCCATTACATCCTTCATTGCTGGATTGTGATCTGGAAGTGTATGATAAATAAACTCTTTTCCTCCCTAAGTTGTTTTTGGTTGTGGTACTTTACCACAGCAGTAGAAACTCTTACAAATGCACCCTGCAGAAGAGAGAATAAAATAGACCCTCAGCTCCTTCAGTTGCTGGAAAGAAATCCAGAGCCTTACTGGTTTTGCAAAAGGCAGCCAGAACATGGAAGAGTTAAATTTATTCAGCCTTCAGGAGGGAGCTGGTGGGACTATAATTAGTGTCTGGCTTTTGGACATCCAGTCTGGCACTTTGCATGGATAAGAAAGCTGTCTCGGTACCCCAGCAAATGTGTATGATTATTTCTAACCCCAGGATCATCCTGCAGCTGTTTTGTAATTGGATAAGTTTTTAGAAAATAATCCATTTGTGCAAATGTGCATTCCTGCGCCCTCAGCCCATCCACAAACAAAGGCAAGAATCTGGTCATCGTCTCCAGTCTGTATGTCAGGTCTATCTGAGGTCAGTGAGAAAAGAGAACTATGATTCTATCAAGAGGCCAAGAAAGTCACTGGCAGCAGGCCCAACAATCATGAAAAACACAGAGTGAAATTAAGGACTCAGAAGACACACCACAGAAATGACCAAAGATCAGCAGGACAGGTGGAAGCCAGAGCAGGCAGGGATTCTGAGAGCATGCCAGATCCTTCCAGGTGGACATAAAGATCTCAAAGATGAGGTGTTTCCATATCTTCAAGTTTGCCAATGTGAAGATTAAGAAGACTAGTCAAAAGCTTATTGAGGACCTTGATTCTTTGTAGCACGCTCTCTGGCAGTCTGAGCCTTTCTTAGTAGACACCCTGATACCTATTTGTATCTCAACTGCTCTGTCCTGGGAACTGAGCCAGAAAGGGGCTCTTAAAACAACCTTACTTTCCATGATAATGTGTTTCTGCTCCTTCTGGTGAGTCTAGGGCCCCATCTGCCCGCTTCATCATAGCACTCAGCTTCCAAATGCTAAGTCTGTGTGCCTTAGAGTTGAATCCCTAGCAATTATCTAATGCAAACCCCAGTCCTTGCCCTTGCCCACTTCATCCCATGTAAAGAAATCCTCAGCATAGATCTGTTCAGCTGACATGAACAAGTACTCTGGAAGGGGCCTTACAGCAAGACAGGACTTCTGCTTCCAACTGAATGAACTTCAGTCCTCTCTTGAGAATTGGATAGGTCTCCTAAGGACAAAGAACTTGGCTAGCAGGACCAGAGGAATGAGCATGAGTTGCAAAGTAAACTTCCCTGAATTTGAATCCTGGCAAGTTAAATAGCTGTTCTTACCCACAGTGTGATGTGGAACAAATTATTAATAAAAGATATAAGGGACCTGTCTATGGGTACATAATGAAACAGAGTAATTACTTTGCTTATTGCCAGATAGTTTTCCCAAAGGTGGCATTTTTATCCTTTCTTGACAACACAAATTTTGTCTGGAACCTGGCTGTGCCTTGGGAAGTCTCTCTTAGACTGGACTTTATTTCAACTTTTTACAGGCTTTTACACACATTCATACTGACTCACTTCCTTAGACATACATCCATACAGCCAGACCTTCTTATGCATATACACACATGAAGACCTCTCTACAGAGAGCTATCTTTCCACACAATTCTCTGTATACAGAACTCTCACAAACAGCTAAGGGGCCACGTTCTCTCCCACCACTGGATTGGCTCCCCGTGCCCTAGGCTCGGCCTTACTCTTCATCTCACCTAACCCTGCCCATGGAGCAAGCCAATCAAAATCTAGTATCACAAAGCTCTTCAATGACTATAGAGGATCATAAAAGCTATCACTGAGCCTAGCTTTCTGCTGAGAACATGGAAATGAGCACATCCCATAAAGATTATTATTTGGAACTCAGAGGCTAAAGTTTCTACCTTCTGCTAAGCCCCTAGACTGTAATTCACACAGGCTTTTGTAAAAATGTGTTATTTGCTTTCACGTTTTCATAATTATATGAGTTCTCATATTAATGTATGTTTTGACAAGGATAAATAGAAACAAGCATGTTTTGAAGTCACACATATCCTCTTCAAATCCTGCTTCATTTATGTCTGAATTATTTGACTTTTATGATCCTGTTTCCTCCTCTGGAAAATGGAAATGTTAATAGCTACTTCACAGATGCTGTGACCAAAATTGAGGTCATGTTCCTACATAGTTCCTGCTACCAAACAGACACATATTACACCAGCACTGTGCTCCTCCTGCCTTTCAGATACAAAGGAATAAAAACATCAAAGTTCACTCGTTCTTCTCAAACATTGTGCTCTTCACTGTATGTGCTCTTTTAAAAATTACATCTCTCATAGTTAGAAGAAAACTGGAACTATTAATTATTTTTTCTCCTGAGAAGAAATCAGTCTAGTTCAATTTCCAAGGCAACAAATGGAAACTGTACAGGAGAGCAATTTAATCATTAAATGACTGTCTTACTCCAGATACTTGCTTATGAGAACTTATGAAAGAAGGTTTATGTGGAAGGGGGCCTAGCCAGCACACAGAATCAAAGGAGTGGCAGTAATTCGGAAAAATAGAAAGACTCCAAAGAAACATTACTGGGGTCAGGAGCTGGCTCACACAGGAAATCCATGGTGTTCCTCCACTGCAGAGTTTCATTTCACACAAATGTTACGCACGGGGCTTGCCTGGCTCAAAGATACAGATAAATGACTGTGATACCAAAGTGAAGCCATGCAAGGGAACACTCTAGAGCTGCAGCAAACAGAGCTGAGAGGTGTGTGAGTGAAGGATGCTAGCCCAGTCCTTCTTTCTCCATCGAGAGCAATGGTTTTCAACCTGTGGGTTGTGACCCCCACGGGAGGTCAAATAGCCCTTTAACCGGTGTTGCATATCAGATATCCTGCATATCAAACAGTTCCATTAAGGTTCACAACAGCAGCAAAATTACAGTTATGAAGTAGAAACAAAAATAATCTTCTGGTTGGGGTTACCACAACACAAGGAACTGTATTAAAGTGTTGCAGCATTAGGTTGAGAACCACTGGTTCTTTTTCTGACCCTGCTATGCATTATAGGTTATGTTGGTCTCACAGCCTGCAGAGATAGATAGAATAAACACTTAGAGAAAGAGCACTTTCAGGATCTTCCTTCTAGTGCCCATACTTCTGGATTAAGTCATATGAAGCATCACTGAAAACATCATTCACTGGGGCAGAGCAGAGATCAGGGAGCATGGTGAGAAAAAATTACCAGGACTGAACTTCTAGAACAACCCACGAATCCATTCAAGACAGAAAATTTAGGTCTGTAGAGAGTATAACATTCATAATAGGTTAAGTTCATTTTGAGGTTCCCAAAATCCAGATGAAACAAAGGGGGAAAACCTTTAAAAGAATGTCGAATTTACATAAACATAAAGTACACATTAAAGGTCTGTTTCTACCACTTAAAAAAGAATAGCTTGTCCTGGGGTCTAGAGATACAAAAGTTGGTAACATGCTTGCCCTGCTAGGACAGGATCTCAGTTCAGATCCCCAGAACCCGTGCTAAAAGGCCAGAATGGTGGCAATATAGCTGTACCCCAGCATTAGGGATGTAGAGACAAGAAGATCACTGAAGCTCATGACGTAGCCAATGTAGCAGAATCAATGAGCTTCTGGTTCATTGAACAACCCTGTCTCAAATAAAAAAATGTTAGACATTGCCTTGAACTGAATCTGTATGTAGGGGCCCTAAGCCCCGATGTATAGTGTTTGGAGGAGGCCTTTGGAAACTGATTAGGATTGAGTGACATCATGAGGGTGAGGCTCTCATGACAGGATAGTGCTCATAAAAATATATAAGAGAGGTTATTACCCTCTTTACCCTCTCTTAACTATAGAGTGAGAAAGTAACTGTCTACAAGACAAGAAGGGCGACAATAATACCTTGAACTTGACCTTTCCATTCAGTTCCAGAACAGTGTGAAAAGGAGGCTTGCTCTCTGAGCCACTCAGGTTGTGATGGATCATCATGGAAACCTTGGTTGACTAGACAGATGCACACCCCTGACTTGGTACCCTCTTTCACATGTATCTAACATGAAGATTTCTAAAGTGATAGAAATGTGAACAGTAGAGCAATATGAAGGAGGATCTATACACTTTCCAACTTATTAGGTCACATTTACTAGAAAGATTGTTCTTAGTACTAATTTATCTAAGTTGTAGAGTCATTCAAACCACTCCTTGGCTTTCTCATGATGATAACCTCCAGCAGGGCCTAACATACATGGGAGCAAGCAAGACAGTCACACTGAGATCTCTGATCTGTACCCCAAGACTTGAACATGCAGAAAGAACGCTAGAGGCAGGGACCACAGATTGATGTCACTACACTGACTACCTGTGGGGGTTGTGATGTGAGAGGATAATCAAGAAGAAGCCAGTGATGCCACAAGCCACATGGATTCTGATCCACCCAGGCATTTACATAGAACATGAGCACTGTTCCCTTGAGCATCAACAACCCAAAAGAAAAGAGCCTGATTGATCAAGTAGAATGTGACCCAAGAAACAGAAAAGAATAAAAGCTTAGGGTTCTCACTGAGATTCAGACAATATAACAAGAAAATAACAAAAACAAGAAACCATGAAGGTAGAAAAAATAAGAACATTTAAAGCAAGAAAGAATTCTTGATGTTTTAACATAACTAATAAAAGTAGAAAATCTATATGGCTGAATAAAGTCCACATAAAGAAACTGAATGATGATTTAGAACAGTTCTTTGTCAATAGCAGCCATGGGTCAAACTCAGAGGCAGCTTTTTTGTATCTATCAAGTCCATTTGAGTAAACAGTGACTGTATCTATTTAGAGACGATACCCATGTGGAAAGAGCTAAAAAATAAGAAGCCTGGGTATATGAGAAAAAGTAAAGCAGAAACATCTTCTACGAAACAAGCAATTTCATGCCAAGGACTTATTTAAAGCCAGCAGGGATGTTCAAGGTTATGTTACTTACTTTTCTGTGAAGTATTAAAACAGTTTGACAAAAAGCAAGTTAGGAAAGGGGGGAGGTGCTGGCATGTTTGTTTGTTTGTTGTCTTTGGCTTTTGCTTGTTTGGGGAGGTTGTTATTTGTTTGTTCTCTTGTTCTGATAGCAAGTTGTTACATGTAGTGGAAATCCAGAGGAAGGAAAGGGGAGTTGGTTGACAGGCTACTAGAAACTTGGTTCCACTTTCTAAATGGTCCTTGCCTTGTCCAATAACAGGCTTATATCTCACTTCCTCCCATCTCCAGGTGCTTTCTTATTTGCCTAAAGTTGACATACATTTTTATGAGATACAAGTGAGCTGGGTGGTAAAGACCCTCTGATGATTACTAGGAAAGCAGAGTTGCCTTTTAGGGTTCTTAGTCTCGTTAATAAGAGTATGGAGAATTAGAGTCAGAAAGAAATAAAGAGAATTTTATTACAGTTTGAGAGAGAAACAACAAGACAGACAAGTTGTAAATCTCAGCAGCTGCCAGGAAAGAGAGAGATACAAGGGAAAGAGAGAAGTACAGTTATTTCTTTAGGTCCAACAAAGCAAGGAGGCTTGGCAATTAGTGTCAGGAAGCAGCTGCATGATGGAAGGTGGGAGGCTTCATAGGAAGAGTCAGAAAGCTCACAGTGCCTGGGAGAGCATCCCCAGGCTTTGGCCTGTATCTGATAGAAAGGGGAAAGGAAATGTATGCTTTTCTGAATAACACAACATAGCAGGCAGACTGCGGTGCTACATGATGGAAGCTGTACCAAAGACTGCACAGGGGTGCGGTTTCTGGGAGGACAGCTACATTATTTCACTGAGTGGGTAGTTATTTCCCCGTCTCCTTAGCATGTCTTCAAGTGAACTGGCCTTCATGGGGGGAGTTGAATTTTGGCCAGTTGATTGACAGGCTCTGCTCTATTAACTCTTAAAGGAGGCAACAGTGGTATGAAATGTTCTAATTTTTGAAGCTGATGAGAACATCTTATCTAAGAACATCATATCTCAACATAGCTCAGTATTATATTCTTTTGGCCAAGAGTCCTAATGAGTGGCAATGTGCTATTTACTTTTCTAAGGTTACCAGGAAAATGGGGAGGCAGGGCCCCAAACTGATGATGAGGAAGGAGTTAATGCTCAGTGGTCTCCAAGACTATTGGAACAAGATGACAGGTGATGGGACATTATTAATAATCTCTGACATTATTACTCTCAAATTGATCTCCTGTCCACAGCCTTCTTAATTATAACTTTTACCAAGCAAGATTCTTGATGAAATACAAAGGGGAATGGTTTCTACTTGTACCAGTCAATGTCGCGTTGGCAGACGTGATTGATTATAAATTTTTCCAATGGAAATCATTCTTGTCTATGTCACACATGACCAATGATGACCAATTAAGTTCTGCAGTTAAAATTAATTATGAGTTGTGGGTGACACCTAGGTAGGCTTCCTGTCTGTAAATGGAGTGCATTTATGTGATAGAGAATGCAAACAAGCATTTGTAGATGTCTGGTTTACACCAGCTATTTATTGTATCCTGTGAGCACAGAGTTAATGGGGACCGAGGGAGGAGGATATGATCCAATAAAGATAAAGAGTTAGGAGTATCTCAGGTGGGGAAGATTCTTTATTCATGCTGACCACTACAGTGAGGGGTCCACTCCAGCTCTCTACAGAAATAGGAAGTATTATTAATGACCTAGGTACACAGGCAAAAGCTCTGAAGAGACAGAGGAAGGGAGAGGCTCTGCACTATGTGTTTGCTGAGTGGTGCCTAATATTGCTTGTCTTCAGTATGCTTCTGTTTCCAAGGTGGCAGGCAAGAAGAGAGGGTCCTGCATTCTGCAGAGAGCATGCGTGACCCCGAGGATGGAGAAGTAGAGAGGAAGAGCATGTTTAGTTACAGCAGCTTACCTATTATGTCAGAAGTTCTCTGATGCCTTGGGGTCTGGTATCCTGGGGTTCTAAACTTCCTTGAACAAATTAGAATTAGGGCACCTGCTATTCTCCTAGAATCAAGACACCTGGGGAGTTCTATGGAAGGCTAGATTCATAGGTAGGCTCTCTCAGTGGGAGACTTGTCATTTCTTTCACAGCAGCTGTGAGGATAGAGGGAGAAAGAGGCTGCTGTGGATGGGCATGGCCTGATTAGTCCAAAACTTAACAAGGCTTTCTAAAGCTCCCAAGAGCTCCATTATGTGGACATGTCTATGTTCACTTTATCAATCAAATTGTAAAAGCATCACATGGAGCATTTTCCCTCTGTACCCCTCGCTGTGATTTTTTCCAAGACTTCACACCTTCAAACTCTTGTCTTCAACAGACTGAAGACTTAGATATTGGTCTCACCTCCATTCTCACATATGACTGAAGTGATAACATGGAATTTCATTTCTCATGTTTGTTGTTGAGCAACACAATCTCAAGCTCCTTACTATGCTTTTCCTTTCTCACAGAATGATGAGTTCTTGTTCATCTTCGTGAATGATCTGAGACAAGTCATTTTGCTCACAACTACCCCTATTGACTGTTGGGTGAATTCAGACCATCAGAGGTCAGATGCTTGGACCACAATAAACTGGGACCTCTGCCACACTAGACTCTCTCTCTCTCTCTCTCTCTCTCTCTCTCTCTCTCTCTCTCTCTCTCTCTCTCTCTCTCTCTCTCTCTGAGTGTGTGTGTGCATGTACATGCATGTACTCGAGCTGTCTGGTGACCTATGAGTCATTTATTTAAGTTTCAGTGTAAACTCCTTGTTTTTACAAGTGATCTCATTTATAGATTGCTAACAGAACCAGAAAGGATGGGTTTGGTAGTGGAGTATGAGATGTGAGGCATGCATGTATAGATCAAGTTTTCTCTTTATGATTGTTGGGGAAAGGGGTTGGTGCCATGTGGGGCCATGGTCATGAAAGCACAAGGATATGAGAGAAGAAACAAGAATCACACAAGATATGGACAAAAATATAAATCTGAGGAAGCCAATCAGAGGTTCCCCAACACATCCCCTACAGTTTTCATCTTCTGGTATAGTCCAGGGGTATATAATAAAAGGAGGAACAGGGGCATGGATGCAATCTCTCCACTTTGTCTCAGCCTCTGGATTTGCCTGCCCCCGTAGTCAGATGCTGGAATTCTGACTGGGGTGAGCCTGACACAACAATCAGATCTAGAGTAGCAATGGAACACAATTGAAAACTATAAAAATTAGCCAAACATGAGTCCACCCTGTTCACTAGCACTGCTAGAGGTATTCATACCCATTTATGTGCTTTGTGTCTTATCCTGGGGTCCTTTGCAAATGGGGACAGCTGAATTGTGGGAGAAATGTTACTGCATTGCAGCTGGAGCCTCCCTCATGGGCTTTAATGACTCCCATAACTTTTCCTCCACTGGATGCCAAAACAATGAATTTTCAATGAAAGTGAAATTTGTCACTTTTAGCAGCACCATTTTTACTAGGCAGGGACCAGCCGGATGAGTCAAAACCAAGGCAGTTGTACAATAGGCTGCAACTCAAAGGGGCTTATGTTTGAATCGCAGCAGTGAAGCTCCTACCATAGATGAACTGCACTCCGGTTTTTTAGTTGTTATTTTTTTCTAGACAAAAATAACAAATCAGAAAGTGTATATAAAGTGACTAAGTGAACAAATGTGGTGTATCCAGGGATGTGACTTCTCCATGTGACAGGAGGTCTTCCATGTGGCCTACTGCCTGGGGCTCACTTCACTTACTTAAAACAGTAACACCGTAAGATACTAATTTACCAATGCATTGTGTGAATTGAGTACCTATTTTTCTTTTATTTGTATTTTAAGTACACACTTTTTGGATCAGTGATGGGGAAGAATTGATCAGAAAGCATAGAGTATTTCTGTATATCTACCAACCCACCCACCTCAGTTTCTATTATTTGTGTCTTACATTATTTTAGAATACATGTTATATTTAGTAGTTACATAATAATAATAACTAAATAAATCCGTAGTTTATATTAAGGCTCCCTCATTGTGTTGCATGATGGATTTTCATGAAGGATAACATTCATCTGCCATTACAGGATCATGTATAATAGTTTCATTGACTCAAAGTTCCCTATGTCCTATCTATTTATTCTGTCTGAGTCTCTAGGATCTCCAGTCTTAACAATATTACTGTGATTTCTCTTTTCATCTTAGTAATATGTGTTTATAGTCCCCATGTCTCTCTACTGCATGACCACTTGTTTCTTTTCTATATCTGAAAAATTCCACTGTGTAGCTGTATGCTTGTGTGCTCATATTGGTTCCTTCTAAGGTTTGGCAATGCTGAGTAGACATGCTGTAAATATTCAGGTATCAATTTCAGAGTGGACATAAGTTTTCAGCTCCTTTGGGTAACCATCAAATAATAGATATCTGGATTTTTCATATAGTTTGTAAGGAGCTATTAAGTTTCCTCCCAGAGTGGCTGAACCATTCCCAGCCTCTCCACCTCTGAGGGAAACACTTTTGCAGCATAGATTCCCCCACAGATGCTGTAATCTTGTTAAAATTTTAGTCCATTGAGTGTGTGCTACTGTCTCAGTGCATGTTGCAGTTCCCTAATGGTATCCAACCTAAGAGGGGTATACATGTGTGTATCGTCTGGTGTTTGTTTGGATTGTGTGCAAGTCCATGTGCTCATACATCTCTCATGCACTTATCATCTGTATATCATCTTTGTAAACTGTCCAGATTTTCTTTGGTCTCTATTTTAATAGTTTTTTGTTTGTTTTTTAACTGTTTTGTTTTGTGCATTATGAATTCTTTGTAATACTAGAGAGTGGAACCATGATCTCACAGGGCAAGCACTCTAGTATTGAGCTTTTTCCTCAGCTCCACCCCCACCTCTCCCACATTTCCCTTTATTTTATTTTAGTTTTGACACAACATCTTGCTAAGTTGCACTGGTAAGCACTAAACTCCCTCCGTTTCCAAGGCTGACCTTGAACTTGTGATTCTTCTGTCCAATCTTTCCAGTAGCAAGATTGTAGGTCACAGCAGCCATTCCAACTTCTACTGGTGGGTCTGAAAAAAGCATTTTAATTTTGATCAACAGTTTTATATCATATAGATATAATGATTTGCAAATATTTTCTCTCTGGTTATCTTTTTATTTTCTTTTCCCCTCCTTTTTATTTGTTTGTTTGTTTGAGACAGGGTCTCCTAGACCAAATTAGCCTAGAACTTGCTGTGTGGCCCAGACTGCCCTCAAATTTATGCCATTCCACCTGCTTCTGTCTCCTTGGTGCTGGGATTACAGACACAAGCCACCACACCCAACTCTTCATTTTCTGTGTCTTTCACAGAGCAAAATTGTTTGAGGTCCCGATTACCAACATTTCCTGCAATGATCCAGTCTTTGATACCATATTTTAGAAGTCATTAACCTCCCCAAGGTCATCTGGATATTTTCCTGGTATCTTAGTGAGGTTTTATGGTTTCATTTTGTTTTGTTTTGTTTTTGGTGTTTTTGCATAGCAGCATAAAGTCATTCTGTGCATGTGGATCTCTAATTGTCCCAGAACATTTTTGGAAGAATTTTCTTTTACTTTCAATAAATCATCATCACTTCCTTTGCCCATACTTTCTTTTTTTTTTTTTTTTTTTTTTTTTTGGTTTTTCGAGACAGGGTTTCTCTGTGTAGCTTTGCGCCTTTCCTGGAACTCGCTTTGGAGACCAGGCTGGCCTCGAACTCACAGAGATCCGCCTGGCTCTGCCTCCCGAGTGCTGGGATTAAAGGCGTGCGCCACCACCCGGCTTGCCCATACTTTCAAAAATTAGTTTTCTATATAAGCAACTCCAAAGTATTTTATGATCTCTTTGCAAAACCAGAAAACAAGACTTGCTTAGAAATTAGACACATCACTTGGCTTTAAGAGAAAAGCAGCAATCAGCCAGTCAATGGCGTGACCAGGTGTGAGCCTGTTTCTGAGCCCTCCTCTTTGCACTGCCCTGACTCAGTGTTTCCCAAGTGGGAGGCTTGTGGGGGGAAATTTCCTAGTTAAGCTAAGCTTGTAAAATAACACATAATTGCTCCTTTCTCAGAGATTGAAAACATGCATTTGCCTGCAGCAAACAATGCTGTGTGAGTGTGGGAAGCAGAGTGCTCCCCCACACACCAAGTGCCAACCTTTGATGCTGCTGCTGACATAATTCACCATGTAGAGCAGTCAGCACCCTGGGATGAACACTGACTTCGCATCTGTGCTCGGACCACAGTCTGCTTTTCTCCAAAGTGAAGAGAGTGAGTAAATAATTCCTTTGTTCTCCCTGTGCTCTGGCACTGTGAACAGCTTGTCATGTCCCACCTGCCATCACCATTTCTCTACACCAAGGTTTCTACACAGAGAATTTTCTTTGCATTTTGAAGAAAAATAAAAACAGTCTTCTTGTACGAGGAGTTCCAGGCAATGGGGAGAAGAACAACAGTTTATCACATGAATGGCTTCAGGACCTTGGACAGTATCGTCTGCACCTTGGACAAGACAGCACTGAAGAAAGAGGGCATTTCCACATGCAGCCCATGAACTGCTGCTTCAATTAACTGACCTGGGTCCACCTTGAGTAAACATTTGCTTCAAAGTGACATATGTGGTGGTTCAGACTGGAGGAGCTGTTCAGAGCCTCAGCTGTTTAGGTGGGCAAGGTCAGTCAGGGGCCCCAACAGAGGAGGCTGACAGCAACCAGGGAGTTGTGAGTTGGTGACCCTGAGAGGATGCTTTCAAGGCTTACAGGCCATTGTCAGCAGCTTGCACTCGGCTTTAGCTGAAGCAAATGATTGGTGCTTTCCTTGCCTCAGAGACTGATCCACACTGAGGGCAGGAGGCAGAGGAGCCAGGTGAAAGTAAAGGATTCCTTGGCTGCAAAGGAGATGTTTTAGTTCCTTTTACAGTGCACTGTTGACATTGAGTGCTAACTTCAAACCAATTTTACAATACCTCTTTCCACTTCAGGGGTGTGTGTCAGTTCTGCTTAGTGTAGAAGCCATCAAACACAGTGTGTCCGGAAGCCCTGAGACAGACCTCACAGAGTAATACAAGGATGTGAGGGGAGGCACAGATCAAGGGAGAGCTAATAATAGCAAACAACCATAGAACCCCCCACCTTCCAGGAACAGTTTCTGACACTGTCCAACACCACTGATGTTGACTCCACCCCATTCCCAGGAGATGGATTTATTATTATTGTTCTATTTGAAGAAATTTAAAGATTTAAAAAAAAAACTTGCTCAAGTACACTTTTGCAAATAACACTAGCAGTATTCCTAGCATAAGCTGGGTGCTTAAAGGCATAAGTAGTGAATATTAATTGTATTTGAAAATATGAAAGACTTAAAATGTCAGTCAATGACTTCTGTGCAGTCTGTGAAGGAATACCTAGGATTATACCTTGAAATTCATTAAAAACTGTAGAAGGTGGCAATGGGTGTGAGGGGCTGTAGCAACCTCTGTGTGCCATGCTGCCATGGTACCCTATTGTGAGTCACGGAAACAGCATCACACATACCCTGGCCTCAAAGTTAATAGTCTGGATGCTGAATGCTGAGCTAAGGAAGTGGATGGAGAGCTTGGCAAGGCCAGTCAACCATGATGCCTACCTAGAGCTTTCCTCTCCCTTTTGGGCAAATGCACTTGTGCTAAGCCTGCACCCCTCACTGGCAATCCATCTGGCACTTTGTTCACCTAAGATAAAAGCATTATTCCCAGCTGGATACCTCACCATGACATGGGCCAGCATTTGCCTAGAGACTTAGAGGTGAGAAGATAACGGGGGCTGACAGAAAAGATAGAGGTAGAAAATAATCTTCACGTATGCACAAGTTTCAATTGCTGTAATTAAAACAATACTTGTATTTCCAACAGTGCTGATTCAGTTGCTACGGTATGTTCATCATGAGTACTTATATATAGTTGAATCACCACTTTTAACTCTCCATCCAACAATCCCTCATGTAAGAAGGAAATGTGCACGATGATTATTGACTAATCACATCACTTCTTCCAGTCTCTCAATGATCTCTGATTTATCTGCTATTATGACATTCATGTCCCAAGCTCAGCATCACTGGAGAAAGAACTGAGCTGTGAGAAGCTGTGGTAGCCAGTGTAAGCCACTAGTCAGATCAGAACTTATTAAGTGATTGATTAATCACAAGCACTCAATATGAAACAACTCCTCTCTCTTCCTTCCCCCTGAAGGAAAGTATCAAGCAGACCAGCATAGACAAGAGGGAGGTTCATCTCACTCTAGGATGTCTGCACTAGCTCCTACGGTTTTACTGTTTCGGAGGGAAGGCAAGGAGTGGAAAAGTACTCAGTGGAGAATTGGGATGCAGAAAAAAATATTTCCAAGGTGTTTCTCTCCTCTTTATCTCCAAAAGGAGACATCAGCAGAGGCTTCTATGAGATCTCAGATAACAAGATGTATTACTTACTTTTCTGTTGCTGTGATCAAGTACCATGACCAAAAGCAACTTAACAAAAGAGACTTTATTTTGGTTTATGGTTCCAGAGAGAGAGAGAATCCATCATGGTAGGGAGGCATGGCAACAGACAGCCAGAAAAGGAAACTGAGCAATCGTACCTCAACCTCAAGCAGACAACAAAGAGAGAACATTGAAAGTGGGATGGGACTGTAAATACTCAAAGCCTGTCCCTAGTGACTTTATTCCTTCGGCCAAAGTTCCACAATCTCCTCAGATAACAAAATGGGGAACTATGCAATCAAATACCTGAGCTAGGAGAGACAATTTCACTCAAATCTCCATGTTACATCAAGGAACAAAACCACCTAACCTAGTCTCACAAATATGCACAAAAGTAAGGTTGGCTAGAAGGCCTGAGATATGAGTATACCATCCTACACAGACAACAAACCACTGGCTTGGTGCCAAGAGGACAATTTACACATGTGTCTGTAGCTAGAGTTTTCCTGCCTGGCCCACAGTCGGGACAAATCTCTCTCACCCACCAGTCCCCACAGCCGCTCAGACCCGACCAAGTAAACACAGAGACTTATATTGGTTACAAACTGTATGGCCATGGCAGGCTTCTTGCTAACTGTTCTTACAGCTTAAATTAATCCATTTCTATAAATCTATACCTTGCCACATGGCTCGTGGCTTACCGGCATCTTCACATGTTGTTTGTCATCATGGCGGCTGGCAGTGTCTCTCTGACTCAGCCTTCCACTTCCCAGCTTTATTGTCCTCCTTGTCCCGCCTATACTTCCTGCCTGGCCACGGGCCAATCAGTGATTTATTTACCAACCAATCAGAGCAACACATTTGCCATACAGATCATCCCACAGCATGTGTCCTGAGACATAAAGCTCTTCCAGATGCCTATGCAAGGCATGAATAATCACATCCAAGTTTTTCTTTGTGTTTGTATGTTTGTTTGATCATTTGACAAATATCTTTGATGCACAGACAGAAGAGCATGTCTGGTTCCCATAAAGAACTGACAAAACATTTTTACCAATATTTAGTAATTGTTGTGGTTAGAACCTGTAACGACCTCATGAGCTCATGTTTTGAGTATTTGGTTCCCGCTACAGCGCTGTTTTGAAGACTGAAAAGCCTTTAGGCTACGGGGCTTGCCTGGAAGAAGTGGGTCATCAGAGATGGTTCTGAAGGCTATGTCCTCTCTTGGTCTGTATCTGTGCTCTGTACCAGGTCTGATCCTCCACAACAAAGGCTGCAGCTTCTCTACACCTCTGCTTCCAGTGATGGAGCTCCAATGCCATTCCCTGCTCACCGAGATGGACTGAAATTCATCTGAAGCTGTGAGGCAAAAACGTATCCTTCCTCTTCTTTCTTCAGCTGTCTGTGTCAGGTGTAATGTCTGAGTGATGCCGAAGTGACCGATACGGAAATCAAAGGAAGGAGTTCATCAAAGAGGAAAGAGATGAAAAGAAAGAGAAACCAATCAATAAGTGAAATTGAATCAAATGTAAGCTGAGGAGAGGAGACTGCTGGCAGGTGAAATGTGGACCTCAGGGGTCTGAGGCCTTAGATGTGTAGCCGTGAGAATTCTGTTAAGTCAGTTTAGTATGATTGTTGGCCCATGTTTGTGACAAAATGACTTTCGGTCCTAGGTCTGAGTCAGGCAAAGATATCCACTAAAGGAACCCTGACAGCTCAGAGAGCACATAAGACAGAAAGTGGGCAGTAGAGCCAAGACTGTGAGGTAGGACTATGGCAATTTGCCAAGGTCCCGCTGAATTCTAAGTCAGACAAAGTAAGAAGAACAGTGTTGAAACAGCTTTTGATAAGTTTCCAACAAAGAAACCACAATAACCTTGAAAGGAGCTGATGTTTTAAAGCACAATTTATGAAATAATGCAAGTCTTATCACTTTTATTTTCCTATATATCTGAAATTTAGTGCAGATGTTTTTAGCATTAAAAAAGTTCTGATGCCATGAAATAATCACAGTTTCTGAGTCGTGTTCAGATTGCTTTGCATAGCTTCAGCTCATAGATTTATGGTAATGGTACAGTACAAACATGAAAGGTAGAGGATGCCTGTGTTATGGATTCACTGTTTGAAGATGTTCTGAAAGTGGATTGTGCTCTTTCAGCTTTGAAGATTAGAGTGAAAACTCAGGGTAGTTAAGCTGTCAGAGATCCAAGTCTCATTAATATCAAACTTCGGCTCACCAGCACTGCATTGGCTTGTTTTCCATTGCTATAATGAAATGGAAAAGCTAGGTGCCTTAGAAACAAAAAAGGCTTGTTTAGCTTTGAAGCCAATCTCAACATCAGGTAGTCCCTTTAGTTTGGCTCTGGTGAAGGTCTCTTGGCTGCATCACAGGACAGGAGACATCATCTTGAGAGGAATCCTTGTGACAGAGACTACACAGAGAGGAAGCCAGAAAGTGTGGGGGGAAGTGTCTTGCTCTTTCTTGCTTTTATTACTGACATTGTCATCATTATCATCATCATCATCATCATCATCACCATCATCATCATCATCACCATCAGAATAGAATACTGCCATCTATCCCAGTCTGGCTTCCAAATCATAATCCTTCTGCCTCAGTCCCTGGAATGTTGGGATTACAGTTGTGTGTCAGCATGTCTAACCAGTAGTGCAATTCATAACTAATTGCAGTCCGAGGAATCAGCTCCCTCAGGAGTCCCACAAGTCTTCCTTAAGCATCCTGTCCCTATTCACCTATCTACCTTGCCCTATGCCCCATCACTTGGATGTAGTACCACCTTTCACACTACTACATGGGGACCAAGCTTCCAAGACAGGGACCCTAACAAGCCAAAATACAGTAAACACCCTAGGAAAGAGTCTGCAAAATTAAGGCACACCAGCCAAGGGCCTTTGCTGAAGCTGCACATCTTCCCAAACCAGGCAATCTAGCTCCTAAATTTGCTGGTAGGTCATTGCATAAAACAAGGATTTGGAATTTATAGTAATTTTAATAATAATCATTTCTAGCATCTGATCATTTCTTCTGCATAGTATGCATAGGATATACGTGCTTTGCATCTGTTAACTTTTAATGCTGATGTTTACCTTATTTTATTTCAATGCGTAAATTATATTATCTTTTTATACTATATTTTATATGAAGGAAGATTAAAGCACAGAAAAGTTAATTAATTCGCTACAGGCTACACAGCAGTAACTAGCAGAATGGTCTCTGGCTCTGGGCCCATCCTATGCTGTGTTTCTGTCCTCGCACCCCTCTGGCTCTCATTTCTGCCCCTCACACAACTGGACTCCATCTCCCACTTGTTTCACATCAACTATGCAATTGCCTCCATAGACGCCAGCTCTCACATGTTTTGCATCTTCTCTGACCACTGTCTCCATGCCTTGCTAACATCCTGTTGCTGCTCCTGGCCTGTATATTCTAGACCTGCCCCATCTAACACCAGGACTACTGTGCCCAAGCCCAGCATGACCCCACATGACCTTGCTCAGCCCCAAATGCCCATCTTCCCATCCCCTAATGTTGTGCCCAATCTGCCCAAACAGATGGCCAAAGATTGGAAGAGACAACTCCATCCTGTCTCATGCAGAAGCAAGGTTCTCACCCTGGGAGCCTGGCACAGTGGCACAAAGTTTACAAATATCATCTAATTTAACCTTCAGAGCAGAGAGCTTAGTCTTCAGTTTGTTGGCTCTGCTTCTGGTTTTCCTTTGAGTGGGTCTTCTGTAGTTTCTCCAGGGAGTTTGCATGGGAAAAGATGGATCATAATCCTGAACTCCTGATATACCCCCTGTTTCCATGTGACCACTTAGTAGCCATCAAGGTTTAGTCATGATTCCAATGTTGCCCAAAGGTCCATATGTATAAGCTTGATTTCCTGAGCTGCAGTGTAGGAAAGGACCACAGATATTGAGGAGATGGTAGCTAACGCAAAGATCTTAGGCCATTCTATACATGTCTTCAAAGTGGACTGTGTGGTGGTGACCACCCTCTTTCATCTTTCTCACTGCTCGGGTTAGATAGAGATCTGGGTGTTTTCCTCCCACCTGCACTCCCCAACATTGTCATCTATGTCATGTGGTGATAGAGACGTAGGCACACCATGAATGATATCACATGAATTTAGACATTCAATTCTGTAAACTAAGTAAATCTTCTCACTTTATAACATTATTAGTAATTTCTCAGGGATTTTGTTTCAGTTATACAAACCTGACTAATGCAATTACTTACTGGAATAAAATATGAAGGCCCGGGCATCTCCGGCTACCTCAAACCAAACCCAGGACTTGACACCTTGACTATAAACCATATTGATCATATCATAGTTCCTCCCATTTTTCTCCCTTCTCCATTCCCAGATGACAGATTCTGAATGTCATGTCCATAATTCCTTTTTTTCTCATTTTTTATATATTTGATATAATTTGTTTTTATTTCTAAATTATCAATAAATATATATACATATATAAATACATGTACCCATACACTGAACATTTCTAATCTGAAAATCCCAAATCCAAAATGTTCTGAAATATGAAACTTTTAGAACCCCAACATGACACAAGTAGAAAATTTTATAACATGAAAATTTCTTTTATACCCGAAATTACTAAAGTTGTTTTTATAAAATTATCTTCCAGCTATTGTATAATATGTATAGGAAGAATAAATTAATTTCATGTTTGATGTGATATATTTTAGATATATTATGTATCATATGTAAAAAATATATATCCCCATGACATATCTTCTTGTATATGAAAATATGAAATCTAAAAAGTCCTGAAATCTAAACATTCCTGGTTTCAGTTATTTCAGATAAAGGATACTGTGGCGGTTTGAAAGAAAATGGTCCCCAAAGGGAGTGGCACTATTAGAAGGTGTGGCTTTGTTGAAGTGGGTGTGGCCTTATTAGAGGAAGTGTATCACTGTGGAGGCAGGCTTTGAGGTCTCATATATGCTCAAGCCACATTCAATGAGACAGACCACTTCCTGTTACCTACAAATTAAAATGTAGGACTCTCAGCTCCATCTGTACTCCACCATGTCACACCATGATGATAATGGACTAAACCTCTGAAAATGTAAGCTACCCCAATTAATTATTCTTTCCTTATGAGTTACCATGATCATGGTGTCTCTTCACAGCAATAGAAACCTATTCTAACTTCTCTATATCTGATGATCTATACATGTATGTATATACATATATATGCATATGCATAGACATATATAATACATATATACACAAGCACAAAAATGTGTATAATTTAAATATCTATATGTCAGATACCATACCATGTGTAATCTTTAGGTGTTTTCCATTGCTGCAGAGTTGGGATGGATCCTCCATAGTTTCACATTCTGTTAGCATGTACCTGTTTGAATTGCTGATGGCTGATCTATCTTGGAAATATATAATAGTTAAAAAGCCCACTCTGCAGGTGATAGACACCTGATCATTGCTAGGTTTCATTCTCGTAAATAAGGATGCTGTGAATGTCTTTGATCTTTTCTTTTGTAAACATGCACACATTTCCTTCAAGAATATCCAGACAGTAGAACTGTGAAGGTTTCAGGGCATAAACATATTTTACTTTAGGAAACAAGATCCAGCTGCTTCCTAGGGAAAAAAATGTCAATATTCTTGAATTTGTCTGTGCTCTCCAGAAGGGAAATATGAAGACTCTATCTGGATCTACTGAAGGATTCTAAACCCCCAATCTGTCATGCTCTTGATTTTCACTTCTCTCTTCACCAGTGGCACTGTAGACTTCCCTGTGGATTTATTAGATACACGTCTGGGTTTTTAAGATGTCTGTTCAGGTCTTTTCCCATCTTTCTCTTGACCATTCATGCTAATAATGAGCCTGTCACCACGGAAATTGCCTCCACATCTCCTTCAGGAAACAGTCAGTAGCATGACTGTTTCCAGCTCCCTTACTGAGTCCTCTCACTACTAGTACATATGATGAAGGAAACTGAAGGCAGATGAAGGAAAGGGTGAAATTAGAGTCTGGCCACAGATATGTCTTAGCAGGTTCTGTTTTGGATATCTAATCTGGTTCTGGTGAGATTGCCTTGAAAGTCTCTGGTGGGTGAATCACTGTGAATCTTCAAGTTTGCATACTTCTAGACTTCCTTCTGATGGTAAGATTATAGTCAGAGAACCAAAGCATTCTGAAACAATAAAGGAACTCATGAGAATATGTCTATGCTCTGCAATGTACATTGAACTACTAGCACTGGCAGAACTCCCTCAGAGTAGGGCTAGTGGAAGCAAGGTGAAATGCAGGCCCTCCAGAGGTAGGAGCTATTAGGCTTGGGGGACCTAGAAAATGAATGGACTAGATATAAAGCCAGGACCCAGGCATAAAGTTCATAAAAGATATATTAAAGCAACACAAAGGAATGGAGAAAGGATGAGATTCTCACCAGGATGGAACAATAGAGAAATTGGACAATCAGTTGCCAATAAAAGCATAATTTTCTAAAATGAAAGGACCCAGGAAAGACTAGCAGCAAAGCACATCACAGAAGGTGCATATGGTTCCAAGAGCTGTGAGCTATGTATTCCAGATAACATCCAGGATCCTATTGTACATGTGTATGTATATATACATGCATGCATAAATATGCACTCATGCACACATCCATATATTACACATATAAACACGTATGTATGGAAATTCTTTATGAATATGTTTTAGCTTTAATTACACATAGTATTTTATATGTAATTATGGGGTACAGTGTGACATATCTTCTACTTCAATCATGATCTATTCAAGAAATGTAGAGTCCCTTTGTGAGAAACAATGAGAGAAAAAAGGGAATTTTCATTAGTGATTGTTTTACTCTTTGTGGATTCCGAGTTGATGCATTGTTCAATGAACAAAGTTTAATAATATCTAGCATCTGCCCTTAGATTGTTTAAAAATGTGAACTTTGTAAGCAGCATGACTCCTTGTGTCAAACACATTATAAAGTACCCTGAGTGTGTGTAGTGGGTAGCCATTCCAGCTTTGGTCTGGAAGTTCCAACCCCCATTGAGGCTTCGGTAACTATCACGCCTACAAGGCGGGGCCAAGGGAGGGCCCTGAAGACCCGAGATCGAGAACCGCGGCTCTCTCTTGTTCCTGAACCCTGGACAGTAGAGGCTGACTGAGCAGAGCTCCAGAGAACACCGCTGGACTGCGATACACCTTCCCCAGACCCTGCGACCTACCTATCCCTTCATTCGTAAGTTGCACCACTAATAAACTTTCCTTTTAACTACGTGGAGCGGCCTTAATAATTTCACTAATATTATGTGTTAAATCAAAAATAAAATATTTATGTATATGTATAAATATACATAAAGGCCGTGAAAATCTTCCCAAGGCCACTCAGAGAGTGATGGGAGATAAGGAATTTGCACCCAAGTCTTTAGACTAGAGTTCACGAGCTTTATCACCAGCATTGACTTTAGCAGAAGGGGAAGAGAGGCTGCCACTATCTCACTAGCTATGCTGTTGTTAACCATCAACAGACACAGTCTGTAAATTCCCCATACTCTCCAGCAGATAAAAATATAGAACACGTCTATAGATATTATTCAAACCACAGCACCAAGAATTTAACTTAAGTAGTACATAAATAAGGCAGAGGATGCAGTTTTGATAGTCACCATATCCTGCCATGACTCATGTCTTCTATCTCTCCTGTCTGTCTGAGCAACTGTGAAATTTCATTAGTACCTCACACCATGGGGCCATCTGGCCTCCACGAGGTAAACACACATGGCTTATGAATCAGATTTCCCTGGTGCTTCCCCCATTAACTGTGACAGAGGAGACATTTTTTAGCACCAACTCAATTGCAAACAAAATCTTTGGTGCACTAAGATGCCAGAATGTACTCAGGTATAAGCTATTAGCATAGAAAATAGTAGACCCCAGTTTGAGAAATACTTTGATTTTAGCTCCTTCCAACCACATTCCTCATCCAGAAGACAATGATCTCCCCAGGTAATGAGTACCAGTGCAGGAAAAGAAGGGGCACCATGGGAATCAATAAAAAGACCCATTATGGAAAGAGTATAGGAAAGTTTCCTAGAAAATGTGATATCTGATCCAACTCTTGAAAAAGCTATCATGTTGAGGAAGACAAGGGTTTCCAGGCAGAATAAAGAAAAGGCACAGGGCATAAAAGAGCATGGTGCATGCATGAAACAGAAAGAATATGTAATGTGTGAGAAATATGGGAGGGGAAAGAGACTAGAGAAGCATGTAAAAGTTAGACACAGGGACATGCCTATGTATCTTTCTATCATTTTTCTATCTACATATGTAGCTATATAATCTCAATCTATACATTTGTATCATTAACATCAGTGCCTAATTTACCTCTTCTACATAGATGCCCAGATTTACTCATATATCTACATCTTTTTTCGTCTACACCTCTATGTATTTATATCAAACATACCTACATAAATACATGTATATCTATTCACCTACCTCTACATCATCTAAACCTGCACCCATATCTCTATGTACACATAATCTGCATCCATACCCACAAATATGCCTATATTTCCATGTGTTTCTAAATATATCTGGACTCCTTTACATCTACACTTTTACCAATTTCACATTTACTTCATCATCTAATTCCACAAGTACATTGATATCTGTATCCCTCTATCCATACCTATAGTTACATCTTTGTCTATGTATCTGCATCTACATTTATAACTACACTCACTTCTACATTGGTTTGCCTACTTCTTTCTCATACCAGTATAAGTCTTCCATGTCCTGCATGGCTCTAGGGACTGACTAAAGGTGGTGGCAGGGGAATGAAGAAAGGATGGACATCTGGACACAGAGAAATTAGGATCAGGTGGGCTGGGCTCCCTGATGGTTGCCACAGTAACCCAGAAGCTCAGCATGTCTATTAAATATAGTTGAACAGGGAAGTGAGGTTATAACATACAGCTGAACAAGGAACTGAGACCTATTATATACATCTGAATCAAGGAGCAGGAAAAGCTAATCTTAGAGCATTTTCTGTGGGGGAGCAGTCTTCAGGCTGTATTTGGGGCAAGGAAGCTACACTGCAGAGGACATTTTCTGCATATACTATCAACATTTGAACTCAGACTCAAGAAAGGCTTTGCCATCCCTCTGAGCCTCGCTTGTGTAAGTCTTTGCCACTCTCATGGGGCTGAGACTTTGGGGGTCATTGATATGGCTGTGCCTGTGTCAGACAAAACATATACTCAGGACTTCACTGAACCTGTATCTACATATATACACACATATGTAAATATACATCTGTATCTGTGTTTATGATTGTGTAGTATCTTCTTTCAGGAAAAAGAAGAAACCATTAGTCTGTCACAAAGAGTTTGTGTTGCCATTTCCTTCTGTACTATGTGTGCTGAAACTCCTCACCCATTTTTAAAATGGTAAGTTGAAGACTTTCCAGAGGGAGCTGGTGGCTAGGTTTATAATATCAGGCGTGAATTCCCTTCTGCTGAGGAGAACTTGAGTCCAATTACACAGCTGTTGGTTACTCTCAGGATATAAGTGTCATTATCACATCATTGGGGTTATCTTGTCAGGCTATTCATTGTTGTGGTTTGCAGGCTTTACAGATGTGTACTACAGATGTGTATTACTTTTCTTGCTTGGCACTTTTTACAGCACCTTCCAATACTATAAACGCCAGTTCTCGAGAAAGCTTCCAGATAATTTGCAGATCAATTAGTCCAAACCTTGTGTCTGGAGTGTGTGGTATCTTCAAGGTCTGTGAATCAACAAAGGACAATGACAATATCTTATATTGTTTGAGAAGTCTATTGAACACTCCCTGGTCAACAACTCAAAAGATTTCTCTTGATCAACACTGGAGTTTTTGTCCGATACTCTATGGCTGACGGGAATGGAGATTATCAGCCCATGTGTTGTAACTCCATTTAAACTGCACACACACACACACACACGGGGGGGGGGGGGGGGGGGACAGAGACTGTGTGAGAGAGATACAGTGTATGATTATGTGAGCTTGTAAAACAATAGGTTTCCATGTAGCTTTTCCAAATAGCCTTAGTGTTATTTATCCTTGCCCTCTCCTCAGCTTTACCCTCCCCTCTCTCAGTTAAGCCATCACCCCCCCGCAATTTTCCCCTTCCCTGTTCACAGCACCTGTGCTCTACTATCCCTCCTTTCTAGAGCTCCTTCTCTTTTCTTCACACCATGGTCCCTTCCTACCATCCCGGCTTGCATGGTTACTCCAGGTGATGAATTCAAATCTAAAGATTCTGAGCTAGGCCCATGTATGGTGTTTGTCTTTTGGGGTCTGGATTAGCTCACTCAGTACAATATTTTCCAGTTCCATCCATTTATCTGTAAATTTCATGACTTCGTTTTTCTTAATAGCTGAATAGAATTCCATTGTGGATACAGACCCCATTTTCACTACCATTCATCAGCTGATGGTCATCTAGGCTATTAATTTTCTTTTTTTATTTTATTTTATTTTACAATATAATTTAATTCTTCATATCAGCCACGGATTCCCTTGTTCTCCCCCACTCCACTTTCCCCCCAGCCCACCCACCATTCCCATCTCCTCCAGGGCAAAGACACCCCTGAGGATTGAGATTATTAAAAGTCTCCCAAGCAAAAAAAGCCCAAGACCAGATGGTTTCAGCACAGAATTCTACCATATCTTCAAAGAAGAGATAATACCAATACTCTTTAAATTGTTCCACACAATAGGAACAGAAGGAACATTACCAAACTCCTTCTATGAGGCTATGATTTTCTTAATATTGTGAATAGAGGGACAGTGCACACAGCCCAACAACTTTCTATGTATAGGATATGGAGTCTTTTGAAGTATATATCATGAGTTCTACAGCTGAGCAGACCTGAGTTTAGCTTTATAAGAATTCCCCACACTGACATCTATAGAGACTGTCCCAGTTTGTACTTCCACCAACAGTGAATGACAGTTCCTTATTCCCTAAATCTTTACCAGAATGTCTTGTCTTTTTTTTTATCTTAGGTGTTCTTACTGGGATAAAAAAATCTCAAAGTAGTTTTAATTTGTATTTTCCTTACTGCTAAGGATATTAGATACTTTAAAAGGTATTTCTTATTATTTATTCCATTAGGAGTTCTCTTTAAAGATACATAGCTCATTTTTCATTAGGTCATATGTTTTCTTGATTCTTTGTATTTTGGTTTTTTTTCTACATTCTTGATACTAACCCTCTGTTTCATATATAGATGACACAAAGTCTCTCATATTCTTCAGGCTTTCTTTACACCAAATTCATTGTTTTCTTTGCTATACAGAAGTATTTTGTTGGGTTTTTTTTGTTTGTTTTTTGTTTTCACCCATTTTATGAGGTCCCATTCATTGTTGGCCTTAATTCAGGAACAAATGTCATCTTATTCAGAAAGTCCTTTCCTGTACATACATCTTGTAGGGTACTAACTGTGTTTATATCTAAAAATGTTCACGTTAAGGAAATGTGGAGTTGATTTTTCTGCTAGTTAATAGCTATGGATCAAAAAAATACCTTATATATGTACACATCAAGTTTTTCAGGACCATTAAATATGTGTATGTTTATGTTTAATATCTTTGTCAAGTTTGAGATGACTACAACTGTATGTGATTAGATTTGAGTCTCCTGTTCTGCTCCACTGATCTACCTAGCCAACTCTCCATGACTGGGAAGGCCGTAGACTCTGTGGAAGGTCTTCCTACAGCTATTTTCCTAAATCAATATAGCTTCTAACTTCCTTCTAAATAGTTATCCTTATGTCACCAGGTAAGCATAGCTCTCACTCCCTTAACAAAAAGTTTTTTTTTTTTTTTTTGCAGCAAATGAAGACTACTACAGAGATCGACAACTAATCACAACACAGATAATAAGTGACTGCGGGCTGTCTAACCCCAGTTTCTACATCTGCAATACAACCTGTACAGCTAAGGCTCAGGTAACTTTCCAGACAAGGGTGAAAAGACTGCAAGAGTCAGGGTGGAAATGCAAGAAATGGTGGTTTCTAGACACAAGGCAGATGCTGCACCAATGAAATCTCAGCAATGTGGTTTCCTGAACAACACCTGCACAATGACCACACCAGTTGATGTGCCAACATGAGCGGGAGGAATTTTTCAAGGACCCACCCCTAGATGAAGAGCCACAGGCTGCTAAGAGAAGGAGAATCCATTTTCTTCAGTGTCAAACACCTTGGTAAGTTAGTCAGTCGCAAATGGTCAGCCCTAAACACATGAGTTATGAACAACAATAAATAGACTTAGATACAGATACAAATATAAATAGGTGTAACTCTTCATATATGTAACTACATATGTTATATATGTTCATATGTATATATCAATAATAACTATTGAAGAGGCCATGTATTCCAGAGGGATGAGGGGACAAGGGAAGAGTTTTCATGGAGAGAGAGAGAAATATAAGTGGTGTAACATACAATGTATTCGTGTGTGGAATTCTCAAAATGTTAAAATTTGAAATTAAAGATAAAACTTCACAATTTAAAAAAAAATTAATTTTAACAGAATAGTTTTCCTTTGATTCCTAATGGCTGTCAGCTTCCCACATTCCAGTCCTTGGTGCTGGAGAAGATGATGCTGAAAAAGTCTGGAAGCCTTGCTTGCCCTCACCAGTCTTAGTTTGCGTCACACAGTCATGGTTTGCTATAGCCTTTAAGTTCTAATTCCATCTCCCAGTGATCTTGCCATTGCAGCTTATAGTTACATCCCTTAAAGCAGTAGCTCATTGGCCTGTGTTTGTGTGCAATGGCTTGCATAGCATTTTTTCATCAAGGACTTGCACAACAGTAAAAAGGTGAATTTATTGAAAATATAAAGAGGAAAATAAACAGGGCCTGTGAAACCCTCTTAGGGTAAAATTTTCAGCTAATTACAGCGCTTTTTGCAGTGTAGTTTCCCCTTGAATATCAAGCATACTGCATTCTGACCTTTACTGTTAACATGACACAAACTTTCTGGATGTACTTAGAAATAATTTAATTGTTGTGTCCTATTTATATTTTTGTATCACTGCTGGTTAATGCCATTTATCTTTGGTCCTTCTTTCCCTTATAAATTCACTGTTCAAATATCTGTTGTGTACCTACTCAAATGCACAAGACAGACAATGTTCCTTTTCTCAAAGAGCTTGCAGTCTGAGGGTAGACAGAGATGCTTAGTAAGACACACTGTTAACATATATTGTACTCGATGTACATTCAGATGAAAAACATTCAGTTTTCAAATTTCAACCACAACCTGTCTTTCACAAAACATCCCATCCACTATATGATTTAAGAACTAAAATAAATTTTAGTACCAACCCAGAAACCTTGGTTTGTTTACAAAATAACGTAATTCTTACATAAGTCTTAGATTCTTTAGTTAAAGTACATCTTTTATATTTCTGCTCCCACAAGAACCGTAGTGATTCTTCCTGTCTCAGTATCCACTATCACACCCTCTGCATGCAGAATCATCTTAATCCTGACCCCAAGTTTTGCTGCTTTGCTGAACTTGGAGCTTCCAAGTGTGTATATGGGAATATCCATGTCTCTTGCATAATACCCACAGAAAAGGGAATTCTAGAAATTGTGCCACAGATTCCATTTCCTGCCTGCTTCCAAAGTTGCCAGTCCGTTATATTCTGACTGTGGGGCAGCACTCTTCCCCACTAGTGATGGTTTCAGTATGGTCTCTAGATACCCAAGTCCTCCATACCTGAGGGGTCGTCAATAAATTTTTGTCTCTAAATCAGAAATTCTGTATTGGTTCAAGAGATCTGCTATAAAGGACTTGAAGCTCACTAAAGGAGACCATTCTAAGAAGGGTTGTTCTAAGTCATCCCCACTATCCACCCACCAACACGACAGCATTCCTGAGGCTTTTCATCTCATACAATGTCAATGAATGTATTGCTAAAAGCTATTTTGGTTCAGACAAAGAGGAAAAACTGCATTTTCAAGATCATCTGTGTCTTCTTCCTCTTCACCATCATTCAAGTCTGGAGCGATTGGATTGAAAAGATTTCTTGCTCCAATTGTTTTGTCTCCTTCTCAGCCTTCTATTCTTCTTCCTACTACTCTTCCTCTCCACTTCTATGTCTTGGGCAAAATGGACCAATTTCTTTTTGTACATTCCCTCTGTACATCTAGAAAAACAATACTACAATGTAAACCCTCTGGGTTTGATGTTTTAAAAGGACTGGTGTGCTACAGGTCAAACCCTGGATGCATGAATGTTCAGCAAAGGCTCTACCACTGAGACATAACTCCATTCCATGCTTTAAGAAGCATGAAAATCTCGATGTCTTTCTCTCCCCCTCTCTCTCCGTCTTCCTCTCTGTCTCTCTGTCTCTCTCTGTCTGTCTCTGTCTCTGTCTCTGTCTCTGTGTGTCTCTCTGTGTGTCTCTCTGTGTGTCTCTCTGTGTGTCTCTCTCTCTGTCTCTCTCCTCTCTGTCTCTGTCTCTGTCTCTGTCTCTGTCTCTCTCTCTCTCTCTCTCTCTCTCTCTCTCTCTCTCTCTTTCTCACAGTTAATTTTAATGAAGCTCCTATTTGTCCTTGCAAAGCCTGATTTACAATCTTTATTATCTCAATATAGATTTAAACCAAAAAAAATCTATTTTGACAGTCAAACTGGAAAAAAGAATTTATTGATTTAGCAGGTATGTCATGTTTCTCTAAAGCACTAAAACTCACTGCTTGGATGGAAGTGAAGCCTCCAAGGCAAAATAAAGAATGAGAATATGGAAATATATGGAAATACATCTGAAAATATTTCCAACAATGCCCCTGTTGAATCAACACTAAAATCAATGTGAATTCTTTGATTCAACAAGTATTTATTGAGGTTTTTTTTGGATGCAGAAACTATTCTAAGCTCAAGGAATCAGCAAGTGACAATAGACATTACATCTTTCTAGTCTCAAAACAATGTTGTGACTGTACAGTGCTGTGCAATTTTATTAAGAAGAAGCAATGAGAGCCACAAAGCGTCAAATTTGTTGGCCCATGAATTCTCATCTCAGCAGGACTATTTCTTCAGTTGTGTTCTTCATTTACAACATGAACAGGGCTGAGCCTTAGCACTGGAAAATATTGTTTCTCAGTCTTTTTCTCAGAGTCACTTCTTTCAATAGACTTGTCTTGAGTTGTGTCTTGTTTCACTCTCCCTAACATTATCACCTTTGCTACTATCAATACATATTTTACTGAATTTATGTATACACAGAAATGCATGAACACACATAAATGAGTGCATTTTGCTTTCTTTGTTGATCCAGTCATCTAGTTTCCATCACTAAAATGTGCTATAAGCAGAATAATGTCCCCTGTCCACCAGAAATCCAGGCACTTTCCCCCTTAACTTATGAGACTATGACCATTTTCTCTTAGAATGCACAAAACTCTGGATTCAAGATGCTTGGGACACAAAAAGTCATAGATGTTCAAGCCTATCAATAAAATGGAATAATATTTACATGAAACCTACAGACCTCCTGCCTTGTAATAATGCATACAATGTAATTGTACTATATTGTTTATAGAGTAATTATGAGAAACATTCTATACAAATTAAGAGACATTAAAAATTATTCTATATTTTCAGCCTTAAATGATTGAATAATCACACTAGGAACTGATGGATAGAGTGGACCAAAGGTGTAGTCATGTTGAACGAGAATTAAGTCTGCAAATGGCATAAAAGTCAATAGCCAACTAACTTTAAGATAAGGATATTATCTATCAATATCTCAGCAAAGCCAATGTAACCTCAATATCTAGATAGTAGAAATGCAACACACACACACACACACACACACACACACACACACACACACACACACACACACACACACAGCACAGCACAAGGTGGTGGTCAGAGGTGATTCAGAAGCATCTCTCCCATGATGAGACTTATTCTCCCCATACTTTCCTGCATGAGGTTGTATCTCATTTCATGATTCTCCATGATGCTCTATCTGATATCATGATTCTCCATGATGCTCTATCTCATATCATGATCCTCCATGATGCTCTATATCATTCAGACCAAGAAGCAACAAACCTCAACTAATTTTTCCAGATAAGTGCCTGCTTCCTACCTCCACCCCCACAGCCACTCCACCTACTCCCTCTCTACATCACAACTGCTATATTTCTTAAATGTAAGACATGACCTACCTTTCTAGATGAGTTGTAAAATTTAGGTAGGTCCTTTATTCAGATTCTACCCACAACCAACCAAGCCTTCAGAAAAGGCTTGTCCTCACTTTGTGGAATGTCTAATATGTGCACTGTTATAATTAAGATTTGAAATGACTCCCAAAAGCTTATGTATTGAAGATGTGGTCTTCGGGCAGCAGCACTACAGAGAAGTGGTTAGATCAAATGGATGTTATCAACTGACAGTTTGTTCCACTGACATGCTCATAGGAAGTAGGCTATTTGGTGCTGAATGACAGGAGTAAGGGAGTTTGTGGAAGTGTATTGAGGGTGGCTGTGTTCCTTATATCTTTCACCTTCTCTTGCTGCTTGCTGACTGTCATGAAGGTGAGCAGCTCTGCTCAACCACTCTCTTCCACAATACTTTCTCTTACCTCGTGCCAAAAGCAATAGGGTCAGAAAACAATGGACTAAATTCTCTGAAACCTTGAGACAAAATAAATTTTCTCTCCTTTAAATTGTTTCTTCCAGGCATTCATCACAGTGATAGAAAAGTAACTGATATACGTACACAGTACAAGCTTCTAGTTATTGAAGAGTGATACCCTTGAACTCCCTGCCCTACTTCTGTGGATCTGTAGTGGATAAAACCACCACTGGGACAGCCAAACTGAGTGCCACTAGTTCAGTTTCTTCCTCATCAATGATCCCATGGACTTTTCTATGAAGTCTTCCCTTGCTAGAATTAAACAAGAAAAAAATCTCCCTCCCTTGAAATTCAGTGTCACTATAGCTATTCATCTAGCTAACCATTCAAACACATAAAAATAAATAAATCAGGCATTTCATGATGGTAAAATCTGAGCCAAGGGAGGGTGATATTTACCCAGTTTAATGAGTGATGTAGTAAACCTTAGTAATATCAAATCACTTGTGGAAAATCCTCTATACCTTCTGCACTCTTCCAGGTTGTCTGGTGAATAGCTTTCTCCCAGACTTGAGAATATGTGGTTGTAACAGGCTGGGCTAGGTGCCATGGTCCCTTTCTTGCTCATGGATAAGCAGGTGGCTCTTTACTCTGTCTTTCAGCCTGTCCAATTTCCTTCAAGACCTACTACCACCCCTCTGTCCCGAGCATAGTGACTTCCCTCATTTCCACTCTAGTTTTTCATGCCTGGATCCTCACTCTGCCCATTCCCTCTACAAGATGATTTCTCTCTTCTGAGGTTTGTTTCTTCCATGTGACCTTATGAACTCCCTTCCACCAGGTTCTGTTCTGATTGCCAACCCAACCTGAACTAGGAGCTTGTAGCATTCATTTTCAGGAAGGGACATAGCCAAGGGCAGTTCCTTGTGTGGAATAGGCATCAGCTGATATTTAGTTATCTGGCAAATGGTTGAAATAAAATAACTGGTGTGCAGATGAGGACAAGCATCATAAGAAACCAACCTCAGTCTCTCACATAACATATGGCACTGAATACATGGCCTCAGACAAGAAAGCTAGAAAATCAACAAGGAAATAGAGAATTTTATAGTTTATAGGCACCACTGCTGAATAGGAAATTATCTGTTGGAATTATTTTGCCACAAATCTAAAGGAAAATAAATGAAATCAATAGCAAGGCAAGAAATGAATAACAGTCAAGCCAGAGCCAGTTACAGGATGAGCCGGTGTCCCCAGAGCATCCTGGTTGTTCTCTTAGCTTTCTGCTCAGGAAGCAGCAGATACAAATATACAGCTTACTCAGCACCAGTGTTCTCCCTTTCCTGGGAATCATACCCATCCAGTCATTAACATTGAAATGTTTGCTTCTAGGTGAAAGCGTCCCTCAGCTCCAGCTGTACACAGGAGGCTGCTGGGAAAACCACCCCCATAATCTGTGCCATGGAATCAGCACTTGAGTCATGTCTGTTTGCTGTTGCTCAGTATTTTTCAGTTAGTCCATTCACTCCAGAAGCATTTACTGAGCATTTTCTCCCCCTCCCCCATGTCATGATGCTTTACAGAGATTTAAAAAACTGAAGCATAGAACTCCCTGCCAGTGGGGGACCTAAAACAGACTTAGGGAGACTGAACATACTGGCTTTTCTGAGACTTAAAAGTCATCTCTGTCTTATCAGTGTCAATGTTAGGAAATTTCAGGACAAATTAGGAGACCTGGCCACTTTAAGTTTGAGATAAAATGTCTTCTAGATGACTGTGAAGATGGTATGAAGTTGTCAGAGATGTTACTTGTGTGTTTCAAAGGTGAGGAAGTGGTTTAGCATCTCCAACCACCATTACAACCAGGACTTAGGGCCACACACATTGAAATAAGACTATGGTGGGGAGAATGAGAAAGGAAATGGAGCCATGGGTCTGGGATCCTTAACACTCAGAATCTTTCAGTAAGTGGAAACAATGAATGAAAGTGTGCATTATCCTCAAAGAATTCCAGGTGATGAGGAAGAGAAGTACAGCTAGCCCACGGTAAGGGCTGTAGTAAGTAAATATTGGGTATTGGGAATAACAGGAGCAACTGATGCACCTCCATTCAAAACCATAAAGGAAAGCCTTCAGACAGAAAAGATTAAAAACTCACAAGAATGAGTCTCTAAGCGTAGATAGGATTCTAAAGAGGGTATTTAAGAGCATTTCAAGTTATAAAAATCCTAAGCAAGGGATACTGAGATAGAATTAAAATTTTACAATTGATGATACAACACTGGGACAGGCAGGATGAGGTGGAAGGCATAGAACAGAAGGACTCTGTGAATAAAACTTCACAGTGGCGCCTGCTTGAAATCATGAGGGTCTTCAGTGTGCAGGCTAACCACTTGGCGCCTCCTGATGACATCACCTTCCAAGTACCAAGTCCCGATGAATAAAGTTCCTTGTACTCATTGTGTTCCAGTCACAGCAGTATGGGTAGAGAGTCACACATTTTTCCTGTTGCCATCCTCAGTACTGCCCAGTTCTCAAACTGGCTGCTCAGACTGACCAGGTACATGGTACTCCATAAAAGTTGCAAATACACATCTCAGATATTAATACAAACTTTAAGCAATCTATCCACAAGGTCAGCTTACATTTATAAAGGATAATTCTATCCAGTTTAAGAAAGGAAAGAAATGTGAGAGGGGGAATGTCTCATAGCTAACTCCAACAGCAACATGGGGAAACTGACAGGCAGTTCTGGAAGGATAGTGAGGAATTCTATGGCCTCTAGGCAGTGGACTGAAGCTCTACCCTGGTTGTGCCATTATCACAGAGAAGACCCCAAATGTATAAATCTTGGTTGCAAAATCCACCTAAAGGATGCAGGTCACTTCCTCTTACATAGTTTCCCACTCTTCATGGCTTCTTAGATATATATTCACACCCATGGTAGCCTGCTCCCTAGGCTGATGTCGTTTGGGGATACCTTCTAGGGAAGGTTATACCTAATAGCTAGCACCTATTTCACCTCTGTCAGGAGAAACATCGGACTCATATAGAGCCAATCAAAATGCTCAGATCACTATGATGAGCAGAAGCATCCTCTGAAGCCATGTTTAGGGAGGTCATTCCTGGCATCTACAGGAATAGTAGGTGACTATTGAGGAGCAGGCCTGTAGGAGCAATCTTTCATGAGCTCTCAAAGGACTGAAAAAGAGATTTTGCATATGCTAGTGTTGGGAAAACAGAAGCATTAGGCAGGAAAAATATGAAGATTTTGAAAAAATAGGAGCAGATTCTTCTGATTCCAGCTTTCTTATGCCCTGGCTAAAGCAATTTCTTTAGTGAGTCATACACATGAATGCCGAGTGTTGTTTTAACTTCAACACAGTGGCTGCACCTTAACTTACTTCTATTTCAGCCAGCAATTTCAACTCCACAGTTACTGGTCTGCTTCTCTGGCAGCAGCCCAGCTGCTTAGACTACAGCCTGGCTGGAATTCTGTTCCAGCAGTCACAGGCTCTGCCGCTGTTTCTAAGGTAGCTTTAACTAAATCTCTATTGTTCTACTTATAAATAAGACTCAAGATTCAAAGGCTGGGGTGAAAATCTGCTAGTTCAGAGGGGTTGAGTAGCAACTAGCTAACCTTCTTTCCTACTGGCATCTCCAAAAAGGGAGATCCTTCCATTCTGCCAAACAACAGCAGCAACAACAAAAACAAACAAACAAAAATGCACCACTCCAAATCCCTCCCTACTTCTGGTGCTTCTCTCTACCTCGTCCAGATGCTCTCTGATGCTCTCTGATTACTTTCTGTCAACTAGTTGCAAACTCAGCCTTCTGACCCAAGGTAAATTTTATTTAATTAACACAAATGCAAACTCGAGGTTCACAGTGTGATCCAATATCCCCCAACAGCCTAGAAGAGAATCTTAGTGTTGCACTGTCAGAATATCAAAAAAAAAAAAAAATCTGCTGCAGAGTCGGGGAATGCATGTATCCAGGCAAGTTGAGTGGGTTGTGTCCCCAGTCAGCTACTGAAGACTACAGGGAAGAAGAGAATGCAATGTGTTCCTCTGGTCCTGGAAAGCTATAGGACTGTAGCCAATTTTTCATTTATTATCCAAATTAATTAAATACTCACAGGTTGTTTACAGGAACATGAATCTCCACACATTTATCACTTCTGGTGTTTCATTTTTATTCTCAATATTGTGAGCTTGTTTAGGCCACATACACTTGTATTCTGCAAAGAATGGCTTGTTTTGTTTGTTTTTATATTTTTAAAAACTATCAGTATATGTGGTGGTGCACTGCACTTGTATGGGTAGTGCCCACAGAATCCAGAACAGCACATCAGACCCCATGGAGATGGAATTAGAGGCTGTTGTGAGCTGCCTAAAGTGGCTGCTGGCAACAAAGTCTGGGACCTCTACAAGACCAACACATGCTCTTAAACACTGAGCCATCTCTCCTCCCCCAAAATGGCTTATTCGTGAGCTCTCCTAAGGTCTTTTTATAGTTTATTTTAATGCAATAGCTTCTGGCCATGAGTCATGCATGAGCTACACATGAGCAACAAAATATACAGCTTCACTCTAACCTCCATACTATAAACCTGACAAGATCTATGATTCAAATACCAATGTTGGTGCATATTGTAAAAAAAGTTTTATTTGATATAACTTGCTTGTTGGTGATTCTACACCATGAAGCTGTTAGATTTACCTTTGGAAGTGTTGAATGGAAACTTTTCTTTGGGTGTTAGTGTGAGCACAGAAGTTCTAAAGTATGAATGGGGTTAAATGTTCTAATATATTGGGTTTGCCTAATCCTGGCATGAACTGGGTAAGAAACAAAGGTCAGGCTTTAAGAGAAGGAGGTCTGGAGTATATCCAAGCACAAGTTAGTAAAGTTCAAGAGAAGGTGCCCAAGGAAAACCATGAGAACTAGGAGACAGTAGAAGTTGAAAATGGAAGATCTGTTTCTCATTATCCTTCACAGTCCAAATTACAGATGCTACACACAGCCTCTGTGTCTGGGACACAAGAGAGCTCATCACTGAACAGGGCTGTGTAGAGCCTGCCTCCCTGCTCACCTGTGTTTATTCTGGCTTTACCCAGCATACATCAGTAGGAAAGGTACCTTTTATGTAACTCATACAAAGATATTTGGAGGCCTTGGAGGCTTTGGCAGGGAATCACTATACATGTATGTGCACAGAATCAATCAATAAATAATTGTTTATCAGATGCAGAATTAGCTCCAGAAGAATTTGAAAAAGTAGATTGAAAGAGCAGGCCTACAGGTTAAAAGAGATTTCATGGAGAAGGAGGCCAGATGAACTATGTTATAAACTATTACATGCCGCATTGGTTAGTTTCCCATTGCTATGATAAAATATTGTGGAAAAGGCAACTTACAGAAGGAAGAGTTTATTTGGGTTTACAGTTCCAGGGGGAAAGAATCCATGATAGTGAGCAAAGGCATGATTCAGAACAGGAAGCCAGAAGCTCACTTGAACAGCAAGCATGATTCAGAGAAAACAAGCTGGGAGTGGTGGAGGCATTTTTACTCTCAAAGCTGGGCCATAGTGACATACTTCCTGTAGCAAGGCTACACCTCATTAACCTATCCAAACAGCACCACCAAAAGGGGACTAAATCTTCAGATACCTAAGCTCATGGAGGAGATTTTTACTCAAACCCATATACATAATAAATACATTCTCTAAGTAATAAACATATCTGTAGATAATCACTTTACTTGAAATTCTAAATTTCAGAAAAATAATTTCAGGAGTTTCTTACGAAAGTGTTATAGAATAAGAAAAATGGGATTGGTTGATTGATCCCTGTCAACCATACAGGTCATTGTAACCAAAGAAATACCAGAAGCAATGTGAAGAAAGTTTATTTTGGCTCACAGATCCCAGGATTTTAGCCTATCATGATGAGGAAGGAATAGCAGCTGGAACCACACTGACCACAGAAGAGGAAGCACAAGGTGACAGTTCCCATGTCATACAGCTAGGAAGCAGAGTAGTACAAGCCAGAGATAGAGGCTGGTCTCATCTCCAAAGGTTCCAAAGAGTCTATAACCTCCCAAAACAATATAGCCAGATGGGAACCAATTATTCAAACTTGTAGCCTGTGGGGTGTGTTTCACATTTAATCCACAACAGTTAAATGTGTGTTGAATACAAGGCTTCCCTCAGCTCAGTGGTGCCCCTGACACTAAGGACCTGCTTCTTGGCACACATAAGCATTTCAGACATGGAAGGAGAATATTCCAGTCATCAGTTCCAAAATGACTGCCTGTTATAATGTGTCAATATCCCAGTCTATTCCAGTCTATCCCAATCCATCCCAGTTCATCCTAGTCCATTCCAAGCATTGGCTATTTATCCAGAAATTGCTGGATGAACGTTCTTCATCCTAGTCAGATGTGATCATATGACTTTCATGGAGTAGTCTGAGGGAATATAGATAGGAGAAGAAACTCCCTTTTGTTTGTGTCAAGGTCAGAGATTTGAAGAACTTTCTATCTATCGATTGTTACTTCACAACAGATTTAACAATGAATAAAGTAAAAAATTCACAATCATTATAAGAAATTTTTATTATCTTCTGGAAACCAGTTCCAAAATATATTTCAAGAACTTAAAAATTAATATACTCCATCACTTGCTAGGTGCAGTGACACATGCCTTTAATCCCAGCACTCAGGAAGCAGAGGGAGGCAGATCTCTATGAATTTGAGGCCAGCCAGGTCTACAAAGCAAGTTCCAGGACAGCCAAGGCTAAAAAAAAATACTCCACCAGTCAATAATTAATTTTTCTTCCAGGAAAAAGTGAATTGTAAGCATTTATCAGATTGGTACATTTATCACATTTTGGAAATAAGAATGAAAGAGCAGATCACTAGTACCTAGGAATGGTTAAACTGTAGTTTAACTGCAATGTGCAACCAGAGAAGGTAGCCAAGTATATTTTTAAGGCAAATAATAATAGCTAGGCATGGTAACATATGCCTGTAATTCAAGTAGTCCCTCAAGATATAGTGGTAGGAGGACCAAAAGAAAAATCTGAAGTTCTAGGTCAGTCTAAATAAATAAACACAGGAAAAGCAGGAAATGTAGGGAAATCAATATGACTAAAAGTCGCATGAACAAAAACAAAAAAAAAAATAGAGAATTAACACTCTGAATTATTTCAACTTTGTAAAAGTAACCATAACTATTTCCAAGAGAGAGGAATATGACTGACTGCTTTTTCAGTTTAAACCTACACAGTTTTGAAATTGTGCACAACGAGCATATTGCTCACCTACTACTGGACGAATTCCCTCTTTGAGACTTTTCTTATCATGCTCATGTACCCAATTGTGTAAAAGGAGAAAACTTCCTTTTATCTTCCAATGTCAAAGCCTGGTTAGAGTTTCTAAGTCATAAGTGACATCTAATCTCTCCAACATGCTTTTTATTTGAAGTGTCAGTTTGATACAAATGTTGGCCCAGTGTGCCTTCCCAGCATTATTCCAGCTTTCAAATCCATGTTAGTATAAAATTGCTTCCTAGGTTTTTGCAAAATTGGCTTCTAACTATAGTACAAGTGCTAATAATTTGCACAGTACCCAAACAACTGCTGATTGGCATGCACTGAATTTGCAGCTGCTACAGCTCCTCTTGCTTCAGGATTTGCTCACTCTGTGATGGAAAAGATCTCCAGGCATAAAGTGATCTCTCATATATATATATATATATATATACGGTTGTGTGTTATTGGAATTATCTACTTGATGCTTGGGTTTGTTGGTTACTGGCAGGTTATGTTTATACCACAATCTATAGTGGAGACTTGTAAAAATCATTTCCACATGTCAACAGTTCTGAAATACCTTTATACAGTGAGAAATCAGAATTCTGGCCTTCAAATTAGGAGAGAAAGTGCTGTTACTATATGAGTGGTATGGTAATGCTGCTGCTTTGTTGGCCCAAGAGCACAACTCTACACTTAACAAATCATCATCTGATGTGCCAATGAGGAAATGGACCTGTAGAGAGACAGCATCCAATGATAAATTTGTGTTAGCACTTTAATTCTTCTTGGATTAGTTGGGTGGTTTCCATATGTTACATTTCTTCTTCACCAGATAAGTCCTACATCAGAAAAAAATAATCCATATTGAGGCTAGGTGGTACTAGCAAACATCACTAAGGGACCCACATTACCAAAGTCAAAGTAAAAAAAATACTTTACTCACAAATATAAGGATTTCATGTGAATAAAATTAGAAAACAGTTGTTTTTTTATGTATTTATTATTCTTTTTATTTATCATTTGAATAAAACTGTGGCCTTCATTATGGCACTCTCATATATATTCATTATGTTTTGTTCTCAGTCATACCCCTCCCCTACCATCACCCATCGTTCCCCTTTTTCTGGTCTCCTTCCTCCACCCAAATAGTTCCGCTTCTATTTCAGGCCACATTTATTCTATCATCTTCTCTTTCCACCCTTCCAAACTCCTTGCAAATCCCTTGCTTGCCTTTCATGAATCCTTTTCTTCTTTCAGGACACAGGAACACACAGACACATGTACACACACACACACCAAAAAAAAATTCTACATATTGGAGAAAATGTGTAATATTTGTCTAAGTTTGGTTTATTTTTATTTAGATAATGTTCTCTGGGGTCACCTGTTTCACTATACATATCATGGTTTCACTTTCTAGATGAAAAATAAAACACAAATGTGTATATACACCACATTTGGTTTTTATTACTTTTTTACTTTTGGAGATTATAGTATATAATTAAATCATTTCCTCTTTTTCTTTCCTCCATCCAGACTTTCCCTCTAAACCTAAATTTTAATTATGTCTTCTATTTTTGAGATTATAATATAATTACATAATTTCCCCATCCCCATTCCTCCCTCCAAACTTACATTTTCTTTACCTATTCATTTGTTGATGGTAATCCAGGATATTTCCATTTCTCAGCTATTATAAGTAGCTCAACAATAAACATGAGTATGTAAGCATCTCTGAGTAATGCTAACTTAGAATCCTTCCAGTATATAAGAAGTGGGATAGCCCAGTCCATGTGGTATCTTTATTTTTAGATTTTTTTTAGGGCTATCCAAACTGAGTTATACAATGGCTATATCAGTTTCCTTTCCTACCAGCAGTTTATAAGACTTTTCCCCACATATTCATCATCATTGTGGTCATTTGCTTTCTTTTTATACATACTAGTTCTTTGAGAGTTATGAATTTTGTTCATCAGCACTGTGGCCATTTGCTTTCTTTTTTAAATATTAGTTCTTTGAGAGTTCTGAGTTTTGTTCGATTTGTTTTGATAATATGTACCTCCCCCAGTCTTCCCAGATCTACCCTGTTCCCTATGGACCCACCTGTTTTGTAAACACTTGAAGACAAATTTGTGCTGTCCAAAATATTCTTGGATGCCTGGTTTTCCACTGGAGACTGATCAACAGTGATTACACTCTTAGAATATAGACCCTTTCTTTCTTAGCAGCTAATAATTGACATCACTCTGCAGCTAGGGCTGGAATTGCTCAACTCTCCTCTCTATGATGGGATTTGGTCTGGCTTTGGCTTGCACAGGTTTTGTGATGCTGTCACAACTGCTGTGAGTTTAGACATGTGGCATCCCTGTTGTGTCCAGATGTTTTCTTGTAATCACCCTCTGCCCCTTACTCTTGTACTCTTTCCACTCTCTTGTCTACAATGATCCCTCAGCCTTGAGATGGGTACAGTATATATTCCCCTTAGGGCTGAGCATTCTGATGTCTCTTACTCTCTGCACCTTGGTGTTGTGGGTCTTTGTGTTAATAACCTTCTACTGTATTTGAAAGCTTCTCAAATAAGGCTTGAAAGATATATTGACTTGTGGGTATAACAGTAAGTCATTAAGAGTTAGTATACTACTATGTCCATTTAGGAGAGTAATAGTAGCAGGTTTTCACCTTGGACCTATGTCCTACATAATCATAGGTTTTGGGCCCAGGAATAGTACCAGGTATGGGTTTCATCTTGTTGAGCAGGACTTAAATCCAGTCCATAAGTAGTTGGTTACTTCCATAATGTTCAGTCCACTATTGTACCAGTGGGAATGTCTTCAAGGGTCAGCTGTGAACTCTGAGATGTAAGACAATGTTTAGTTTTTTGAGTTCTTTGTATATTATTGACACTAATTCTGTCAAAAGTGTATACAGCAAAAAATTTTATACCAGTATATAGACTGCTTCTTCACTCATTTCACAGTTGCATTTGCTATGCAGAAGGTTTTTAATTTGATGGGATACAAGTTTTCAAATTTTGGTCCCGTTTCCTGTGCTGTACAAGAGTGCTATTCAGAAGGTCCATACTTGTGTCTACAAGCTGTGGTTTGAATGACAATAGTCCCCATTGGCACATATGTTTGAATGTTTGATCCCCAGTTAAAGGAACTATTTGGAAAGGATTAGGTGATGTGGCCTAGTTGAAGGAGATATGTCACTGGAGTGGGTTTTGAGGGTTCAAAGTTTGTCAGGCCAATGTTCCTCTTTCTACCTGCTATCTGTGGATCAGGTTGTAAAACTCCCAGTGACTGCTTGAAGGCCATACCTATCTTCTTCCTGCCATAACTATAGACTAACCCTCTCAAACTATAAACAAACCTCCAATTAAATGCTTGATTTTATGAGTTGCCTTGGTCATGTGTTTCTTCACATCAATAGAACAGCAACAAAGACAACTCCTTACTTTTTATCTAGTAATTTCAGGGTATTTGGTCTTATGTTGAGGTCCTTGATATATGTGGGGTTGATTTTTGTTCAGTGTGAGAGATGAAGATCTAGTTTTACTTTTTTACATGCTGAAATCCATTTTTTTCTAACACCATCTTCTCCAATGTATGTTTTAATGGTTTTTGTCAAAAATCAGACAGTTCTAATTGAGTAGACTTATGTCTTCACCCTCTACATGTCTTTTTTAAATGCCAATACCATGCTGTTTTTATTAATATATCTCTGTGATGTAACTGGAAATCTGGCATGGCGATATGTCCTACTATAATTTTTTATTCAAAATTGCTTTGCCTTCCTTTGGTCTTTTGAGCCTCTATATAAATTTATGAACTGTTTGTTCTATATCTGTGAAGAATGACCCTGCTGGTCTCCTTATTATCCTCAACTGCTTCCCAAATCTGTCTCTTGTCTTGGGCTGTGACATGTTAAATTTAAACTCCTTGACTTGCAGCTGTCCTTCTCAGGCTCTTATGGTAGTTCAATTTTAAAAGATAGGTTCCCTCCAAAAAAGGATACCCTGCCAAAATATAATTGCTGTCCACTGCTGAACCACTTGCTGAAATCACAGTGTCTCCAAAGCCCACAACTGGATTTCAGTCTTATGAGCATTCAGAGCTTCTCCTCAGAGGAGAACTATTAGTCTCTTTCTACCCGGAGACCCAGTAGCTGGAGCAGTGTTTAGCCTGTGTTTGTCAGCTATCATAGTATAATGACTTTAAGAATACTATTAAGGTGTTAGAGAGATGGATCCATGCTTAAAAGCACTTGATGCTCTCACAAAGGACCTAGGTTCAGATCCCAGCATCCACATAGTAGCTCACAGCCTTATCAGTCATTCCAGTTCCAGTGGATCAGACACACTTTTCCAGCTTCTGCTTTCACAAGGTGTGAACATAGCACACGTGCATATGTCAAGGCAAACACTCATACACATAAAAATACAAAAGCATAAATACTCTTAAATACTATTAAAATAGCAGCGTGTTTTCTAAATATATATGTGACATCATGCTTTCTTTTGATCTGTTCTGCATTTGAGTCTCAGGGTTGTAGCACGAATGTTAAAAGGTCTTAATAAAAACAAATGCAGATATTGGGGTGCACGCTGGAAGATCAGAGAAGCAGAACAAGCCACAGGTTCCTTGCCAACTTCTCAGCTGATCCTGTTTCCTCAGACTGGAAGCCTTTGAGTCCTCATCCAAATGGATCTCAGCTGAACTGCTGCTAAAAGCCAAAAAGCTTAACCAGCCTCTAGTTCCTGGTTTTCACACCTTATATACCTTTCTGCTTCCTACCATCACCTCCTGGGATTAAAGATGTGTGTCACCACGCCTGGCTGTTTCCAGTGTGTCTTTGAACTCACAGAGATCCAGACGGATCTCTGCCTCCTGAATGCTAGGATTAAAAATGTGTGTGCCACCATTTTCTGGCCTCTATATCTAGTGGCTGTTCTGTTCTCTGACCCCAGATAAGTTTATTAGGGTGCACAATATATTGGGGAGCACAATATCACCACACAGGGTTGTCTTCAACTCAGAATCCTCCTGCCTCTACCTCCTCTAAGTGCCAAGATTACAGATAAGTGCTACCATACTTGTCTTATTTTGTCCCCATGTATTTCATTCAAAAAATTTCAAAGCACATTGAATATAGAAACAGGTGTATGAATTCAATTACCTTCTACTAAACCAGACATTAAAGAGCTTTGTGGACTTGTAACACTGATGAATCTCCACTTTTCTCTTGGAACATAGATTTTTGACCAAAAACAGTATTTTTATATTTATGTAATGGTATATTATTAGTATCTCAAATATCTTAAATTTAAAAAATTTTCAAGTGTAGTAATTTTAAACTCAAACTTCATGTAAATGAGTTTTATGATCATAGTTATTTATGTATTTAAAGATGTCTGTCCTATAAGTAAGCTCAGAAAGAAATAGAAATGTGAATGTTGTGAGTGTATCATGCACCTGCTACAAACAGTCCAGAATCTATATCTCCAAATACTATCCTTTACTAAAAAATTAGAGATTTGGCAGCTAGAGAGATGGTTGAGTTTTTAAGAGTACTTGTTGCTCTTCCAGGGGACTTTGGTTTGATTCTGAACGCTCACATAGTGGCTCACAACCATCTGAAACTCCAGTTCCAGGGAATTCAATGTCCTCTCCTGGCCTTCCTGGGCTCCAGGCATACACATGGTACACAGACATGCATGCATGTAAAACACTCACACACAGAAAATACAAATAAATAAATTCTCTGCAGGATACAAAACTTTTAACCTGAGGTGTCCCTGCTGGTGGGGTGCTGGTGAGCTGGCCCTGAATACATGAGAGGAGTGAGAGAGTTAGCCCCACCGATTGTCACATGGTGGCATGGATGAGGGAGAGATACCCCCTTGCTCCTCACCCTCTCCTCTTGCCACTCCCCACCTACTGCAGGCAGGAAGAGCTGGTCCCGAGATCACAAGAGTGGGAGAGTTGATCCTGCCCTTCACTGTCTGCAGCACTCAGGAGAGTGGACTCTTCATCTAGCCCAGGCAGCATACTAGAGATGACTCCTCTGACAAAGTCATGTGCGGGAGATCTGGTCCCACACTTCATCTGCCATACTGTGGAGTGGGCAAGCGAAAAATGTCCTGCCCACTCCCCTACCTCTCACTGCCTGTGGAGGATGAGAGAGCTGGCCCTGAGGTCATGAAAGTGAGAGAGTTGGCACTGCCCCCATTGGCTATTAGCTTATATATATATATATATATATATATATATATATATATATATATATATATATATATATATATATATATATATATATATATATAATATATATATATATATTATATATATATATATATATATATATATATATTATAGATATTAGTCCAAGATTATAAGGGATATTGTATTATGGGGCCCCTAAATGTGAGAATGAATGTATCTCTGACTCTTGTGCCTGTTCTTGGAACTCTTTTCCTTCTGTTGGATTGCTGTGCCCAACTTCAATACGATAGTTTTTGCTTCATCTTATTGTATTTTATTTTGTCATGTTTGGTTGCTATCTCTTAGAAGGCTGTTCCTTTCTAATGAGCAACAGAAAGGAGTGGATGGGGGAGACTTAAAGGAGTAGAAGGAGAGAAAACTATGATCATTGTATTTTGTATGAGAAAAGACTCTATTTTCAATAAAAGAAAAAGATAAAAATAATAAAAACAATAAAATCTAGTGGGAACTCAAGAACTATGAACCAATAGCTGTGGAGTCTCCATGGGACTGGACTAGGCCCTCTGCATAGGCAAGACAGTTTTGTAGTTTGATCTGCCTAAGGGGTCCCTTGGCAGTGGGATCAGGATCCATCTCTGGTGCATGAGCAGGCTTTTTGGAGCCCACTGCCTATGGTGGGACACCTTGCACAGCCTTGATGCAGGTCGGGGAGGGGCTTGGACCTGCCTCAACTGAGTGTATCAGACTCTGCTGACTCCCCATGGGAGGTCTTGCCTTAGAGGAGATGGGAATGGGGAGTGGGTTAGGGGAGGAAGGCTGGGGGTCGGGAAGAGGGAAGAGAGGGAGATCTGTGGTTGGTATGTAAAATGAATAGAAAATTCTTAATAATAAAAAATGAATAAAAATAAAGTGGAGAACAATTAAATAAAAAAAAACAACAAAATCAAAGATTCTGGAAAAGAAACAGCAGTCAACCTGTGGTATGAGAATAAATTAGCTAAAAGCACATATCCTTGGTTATTTTGTATAAAGATGTTCCAACAGGAAGGGAACCAAGGGTGATGCTCTGTTTCTTCTCAATATCCTACCTGCCAGGGGAACAACTGCACTTGGAAACAGCAAGAGTGGGGCATAGACACAAACTTTCAGATGCCCCCACATTTAGAAGCTGAGGTTCCCACTTCACATCCTACTTTCAGAGTCTTTGCATTTTCCCCTTTGAAGTGGTTCGTAGTGGCATGCAATGGACATGCATAATCCTGTTTTAAAACACCTTTGAAATAACCAATAATCTGTTGTCACCGTTTCTTGAGGCACAGGCAGAGATAATACATCACAGATCTTGTCCACTGCTAACTACAAGTTGTTTAATAAGACTTGGACAATGTTATAATCCAAGTAGACCAAGCAGGCAGTGCTGAGATAGTCTATGTGGGAAACTCATTCTTCCCTAGCATCATCGAAGTACATGTTGGCCCACAGAGAGCTCCTCTTCAGATGATTCCTTGTGTCCAATCATTTGTGAGGGGATTTGTAAACTCTTCCTCTTGTCCTTTGTGACTCTTAGAAGTAAGACACTCATGAGGCTGGGGAGACAGTTCAGTGGTTAAGAGTGCTTGTTACTCTTCCAGAGGATCCAGGTTCAATGCCCAGTCACCACACCATTGTTCACAACTGGCTGTAGCTCCAGCTCCAGGGAATCAAACACTTTTCCTGGGCCTCTGTTGGTACCAGGCATGCATGTGGTGCATACACACACACACACAGAGAAAACACTCATACACACAAAATGATATTTTTTTAAAAAAAAAGAAGAAAGGCAGCCATTGAGTTTGGTTTTGATTCTCTATGTTACTGTACAGTTGAGTGTCCCTAATCAATAGATCCTGCTGCACACTCTGAAGCTTTGTGAGCCTTGATATGATGCCACAGGTGGCAATCCAATACCAAGAAGGTTTCTCCATGCACAAACTTATTAAATATATGTGCATAATATGACTATTATAAAACATACATAAATTTTATGTTATGTATGCTCTGGGTACTATCCTCTAAACATCTCTTTGTATATATAAATATCCCAAATGTGAAAATATCTAAAATCCAAAATGCTTCTGTCCCCAAGCCTTCCAGATAAGGGAGAGTCCTTCTCTGTCTTATTCACATTCTCTTTTGTCACTCTGGCAGCCACACAATCTTTCTCAAGCCCTGTAATTGAATATACTTGAAATTCATGCCCACTTTTTTTTACCACAGTCTTTTGAAGTCTGTTTTAGGAGTTAACATATATCTTCTAGGAATTTTCTGAAAATAAAACCTAATTTTCTGCAGGTTGGAAATTCTTGCTTGGTGAATGTTTTTATAGCAATACAGTTTGGCTGATGTTTTAATGCATGGCCCACAGTTTCTTCAGAAGTATTTTAACTTGGTGATTTTACGGTCTAACCCTGAAAGTGTTGACTGTTGCTTTGAAATCTGGAACTCATTTATTACTATTATTATTGTTACTGTTATTATTATTATTATTATGGTGACTTTATTGTTGAAGTATTTGATTAGTCATGCATATGTGAGATATACCCCTCTCTCTCATTCTTAAACCCTGAGGAACAGTTGACTTGGCCTGGCATACGGTGACCACTACATGAGCTTTAATTTCATATAATTTCCAGAATACACCTTTGTATTATACTCTAACTTGTTGTGGTCATCTTGTTCTTTGAAGATTCAGATTATTCATTCCTTGGATCTCTTTTCCTGGTGTTTTGTGATTTTTATTTTCCTTAGTTTATTTTGAAAGCTTCTTGTCATGTTATTCTTTCTGATTTTCTCTTTATTTTCTTTACAGTTTTCTGTCTCCACTCTCTTTTATTTTTCTTTTTAATTGTATTGTACTTGTTTCCTCTTATTTTACTTCTCTCTTGATTTCTGTCATACTTCATTTCCTCCTTTCTCAATTTGTCTCTTTTAAAAAAAATTTATTTTTATTATTTTTGTGCATACAAGTGCAGTGCCCATAGAATCCAGAAGGGGGCATCAATTTCCATGAGATGCAGTTACTGGTGGTTGTGAGCCGCCCTGTGTTTGATATGAAATGAGCTTGGGTCCTTTGGAAGAGGACTGAGACATGCATGGCTCTGGAATCTCTCTTCCTTAAGAAAGGAATCTTGATTAGTGAATAAAATAGATTATTAAGTTTCTGTTTATAACATTTTTGTTATGTTTAATCATCTCTACCACAATGTTTCTGCAAAAACTGCCTATTTTTAGTCAACTTGCAGTACCCTGAGACCAATGTTATACTGGGATCTTCTATTCATCAGCATTTGCTCTATCGGCTTCCTCGAGGTGGGTTCCTATGGTCTGGAGAGGGCAAAGTGATTTGTCAAACTTCGTAGTTTCCATAGCCTTTCATTGGTGTGGCTCCTCTGCTGCTATGACTGCAGCCAGTTCGTGTTTTCGATGTGGGGATGTGTGCTTTTCTCAGGCGGATGTGTTGTGACCTTTCTCAGAGCTGATGCCGCTGTGTCCGACTCACATACATTTCTCTTGCTTCTTTCTTTTCTCTGCTTGGCTCTCTGCATGAGTGTAGCAGGAGTTACTTCTTTCTCCCTGTTTACTAAGGCTAAGTTTGGGGTTTTTTTTAATTTAATATTTTTCAATATGATAGAAAATATTTAATAAAAATGATGTTTTTGATTAAGAAGTTTACAAAAATCAATTAAATATATCATATGATCCCATTTTGTGAAAATAAAATGTACATGTGCCCAAATCAAATACAAAACAATAACAACAATAACAAAACACCTGAGAAAGAGTCATCCTGCCTTTGACAGTGGTTACCAAGGACAATAAAATTATGGTGCTTATATTTTTCTCTCCTGGTTTACTTATAATTTCTTGTTTTTCTAGAAACAGATTGATTTGGTAATAAGAAAGATTTTTAAAATATAAAAAAATTATTACTGAAAAAAGAAACAGTATTGGTTAAGTTTAAAATAAATTATAACTATAGATGTTGTTCCAATTCTTGGAACTTAAAATGGTGGTTTCCCTTCTCTACTGCTGACTATAAATGCTAAGAAAAAAATCTAGAAATCACAAGCAAATGAAATGTGTCTGTGAGGGTACATTCACAAGACTGTACAAATAGGTAGCTACTGAGAAAGTCTACTAAACCACCTCCACCTGAACAATGGAGAGTGTTTAAGATATTAATCCAACTTGTAATTTGTTTTCTTTAGATACTGCTTTTGATATTACCAAAGAGCTGTTCAGTTTACGAATGGAAAAGTCATCCATTCACACCACCAAAGAGGGATTCTTCTTTCACCAACATTGAGAGACCAGGAAGAAGGGCATGGGGGCATAGTAACAAGGTGATGGAGCTCAGATTCCCATGACAGTTCTGTATTCAAGGTCTATACACATCTCTAAGAGACATTTGCGTCCAAGGTTCACTACACATTCACTCTCTTTCAGAAAAAATAACACCACATAATTATGTCTGCTGTAAGTAGAAGACCATCTCTTATTAGGTGTAGGTTACAAGTAGGTAAAGTCTAACCAGATAATGGTAGATGATACAAATGATTAAAGATAGATATATGATAGAGAGATAATAGAGAGAAATTATTAGACACTTGAATGTATGTATGAATAGTTGGTTAGATAAATAGATAACAGAACAGAAATAAAAGTCAGAAAATAGATTAAATTGACTAGCAAACATAAACAGATAACCTAAACAGACAAACAGAGATAGCAATACCATATCCACATGAAAGTTTGAGATGAAACTATGTAAGCATATGGGCAACACAAATTGGACTTGTTTTTTTTCTTTCTTCTTTTTTGAGGGCTGAGGTCACAAAGGTTGGGGGCATACCTGGGAGCACTGGTGTGTTCTGAGTGTGATCTGAGTGAATAATAATCTATAAAAATATTATGTTGGAAAAAAAAACCATGCTAGTCCCTGCCTTGCTCTGACTGCTGTCCATAGATCAGAATGTAACCCTCAGCAACTGCTCCAGCACCCCAGGACTGTCTGCATGCTGTTGGCTCCCTGCCATGAGAAAGGGCTAAGCCTCTAGAACTGGAAGCAAGCCTCCATTTACATGTTTCTTTTATAAGAGTTGCCTTGGTCATGGTGTCTCACCAGAGCAATAAAACAGTGACTAAGATTTAAAAAAAAAAGAGTCTTTAATGACATATTAGGTATTGGCCTTGTTTCATTCTCACCATTCTCTCTCTCTCTCTCTGTCTCTCTGTCTCTGTCTCTGTCTCTGTCTCTCTCTCTCTCTCTCTCTCTCTCTCTCTCTCTCTCTCTCTCTCTCTCTCTCTCTCTGTGTGTGTGTGTGTGTGTGTGTGCCTGTGTGTGTGTTTCAATATTACCTTTCTACTCATAGTTTACCACTTTAATTCTCTTCCCATCTTTCCTGTACTTCTTTTATCTCAGAAATGTTGTAAACATTCTTAATCATAAGAAAATGTCCACCTAGAATATAGTACTGGCACTGACCTGATACATATCCTCTTCGCTGAGTATAGCCTGTAATTCCAGGCTGCTCACATCTCCCATGAAGTCAGCTACAACAGCCTACAGGTGAGCACTGTCCTTCTAAACCTCCTGGTCAGGCTATAGATGACTGTAATGTGGGTGAACTGTGGGAAAAACACCTGGGAAAAATCAGTTCCTCCCTTCAATAATTTGGAATTGGGATATGAAAATTGTATTTGGTCTGCTGATGATTGGATTTTAGAAGCTCCAAAAATATGAGCTTAAGGCATATAAATTTCTAAAACCAAGGACAAGTTGAGTTGTGATAAAAGGAAAGAGACAAAGAGGGGAAGGGAGGCAGAGGAAAAGGGAGGGAGAGAGAGAAATATTCAAGAGCTCATTTGTATTTTAATGCTTGTATCTATGAACATGAAAACAATCACTTCAGATTTTTCTTTTTTCCTTTAAACTAGACTCGCTGGACCTGATCCTTGTAAAAAGATGAGCCCATAATTAGATATACACAGTCATTAAAATAATGTAGCTTAGAAACATTTGTGGACAAAGCAGTAATGAAAGCAACAGAAATATTTGAATTAATAAAATTATATCAAAAATTCAAACTAAAGGTTGTAGAATAAAGGAAAGAAATTGATTTCACCAATACCCTACATGAAATAGCTTATTTGTGCAGGTTCATTAGGCCTTGAAGAATTCTCAGTGGAGCATATTATGTAGAATAAAATTAAAATAAAACACTACAATCTCTTACATTTTCAACTTAGCTATGAAAATTATAAGGCCATGCTTCCATACTAACTTATACATAAGAAATCTGAATCGGAGCTTGAAGCCAATACAGTCTGATTAATCCAGACTCAAAGACCTGGAACTAAGACTATTCCTTTTGGTCAACTGGAGACCCTCTCCAGGGCACTGGAATAATTGCCTGTTAGAAGCTACTCTTCAGGGATGGAGGGATAGAGGTTTATTAAAGCAGGAATAGCTTCAAGGGGTGAAATCTGAATAGTTCTGCTGTGAGGTAGATTTAAGACAAGATGGGCTTCTAACCTCTAGTTTCCCTCTCTATAAAAGAAAAAAAATCAATGCTTGACTGAGGACCAGGCAATGATATCAAATTTCAGTTATGAAATGAGTGAACTTGACCTTGCACTACTTCTTCATCAAGAGTAGCACAATGAGTGTCTCCAGGTGTCAAACTAGAGAACTCAATTGTCTTAGAGTTTCTATTTCTGTGAAGAGACAGCATGACCACAGCAACTCTTATAAAGGAAACCGTTTCAGAGGTTTAGTCCATTTGCCATCATGGTGGGAAGCATGGCAACACGCAGACAGACATGGTGCTAGAGAGCTGGCTAGGGCTTCTACTTCTGGGTCCACAGACAGCAGGAAGAGAGAGTGACACTGGCCTGGCTTGAGCTTCTTTAACTTCAAAGCCTATCCCCAGTGACACACTTCCTCCAACAAGGCCACAGTGACTCCACCAAGACCATGCTTTGTAAGAGTGCCACTCCCTATGGGCTTAGGGGGACCATTTTCTGTCAAACCAGCACACCAATCAAGTATGCCTGAAGACAAGCCAGTATTTGTACACCTGAAACCATACCTATGTTCAGTGTTCCCCAGCATTTGACACAGTACAGAGCAGACAAAGTCCTAAGTGAATGTGTGTTGTTGACATAAGCACGCCTTGTCAAGGACTCCAGTGCCTAAGACCAATGGGAACAGTAAAGCTTTCCACAGCTGAGGCTTAGAGAAGTGGAAACGCCCTTCCCTGATCAGTGTGTGGATATTAACAGTGTGTGCAGAAAGTGTGACTACAGAGTCCTCCTACCAGATATTTACAGCCAGAGACTGCTCCTCTGTAGAGATTTCCTATCAAGATGAGATTGTTTAGCTGCATACAATAAACCGTCCTCCTTGCTTAGCAGTATAAAATAAACACCCTGAGTTCTGCAACTGCTGGTGGTATGTCTAAGCCCACCCAACCAGAACTTTTTTTGTACATGTGCTTGTGTGTGTACTTTCTTCATCCCCTCATTGCCCCATTAGGGCAATCCCAAAGCCATGCAAGTCACAACGTGATTGTTAAGCCCTTCATCATTTTCCTGGAAGCTTTCAACCCTTGTTACCTTTGCCAGATATGGTCTCTCCATCAAGTTAGAAAAGCTGATGTAATACAATACACAATGGAATCGTTGTCAACTGACAAAAACTGCCCACAGTAAAGGTTTACAGTCCTGTGACATAAATCTACATACCCACTGTCTGCTAGCTACCACAAAGTGGTAAATATATCACCACCACTCACACTGACCATTTATTTGTAAGTAGGTTTGGGCATGTTTACATGCATGTGGGATGTGGACGCACAAAACCTGTTCTTTTTAATAATTAATCAATAAATAAATTGTTCCTGGCCCACAGTTTCCCTCCCTCTCTCCTCCCCTCCCAGGCCCTCCCCCAACTTCCCCCATCCATTCCCTCTCCTTTCCTTCAGAAAAGTGCAGGCCCTTCACGTAGATCAGTCAGCCATGACATACCAAGTTTCAGCAAGACTAGGGCATCTCCTCTCTTATTAAGGCTAGAGAAGGCAACCCAGAAGGAGGAAACGGTCCCAAAAGCAGGCAACAGAGTCAGAGATGGTCCCAACTCCTTCTGCCAGAAGTTCCACAAGAGGACCAAGCCACACAACTGCAACACGTGTGCAGAGGTCAGTCCCATCCAAGTTCTCTAGTTGGCAGTTCAGTCTCCATGGGGCCCCATGAGCCTAGGTCAGTTGACTCTGTGTCTTTTCCCATGATATACTTGGCCCCTCTTTCTCCCATGATCCTTCCTTCACCTTTTCCACAGGTTTTCCCAAGGTCCACCTAATCTTTGGCTGTGTGTCTCTGCATCTGTTTCTATCAGTTGCTGGGTAAAGCCGCTCTGATGACAACTAGGCTAGGCAATGATCTATAAATATAGCAGATATCACTAAAAATCATTTTATTGACTTTTTTCTTTTCTGCCAGTCATGTTTGTTTCTTTCCTAGGTCTCTGGGCTGTCCAGGCTCTGGGCCCTGATCCTCCAGGCAGTGTCAGGTATGGCCTGCCTTTCTTAGTATGGGAATCAAGCTGGACTTGTCATTGGTTGGGCACTCTCATAATTTCTGCACCACCTCTGTCCCAGCATATCTTGTAGACAGGGCAAATTGTAGGTTAGACATTATGTGACTTGGTTGAGGTCACAAATCTCTCCACTGAAAGTCTTACCTAATTATAGGAGATGACTGGTTCAGATTCCATATCTCCCATTTCTAGGAGTCTTCACTAGGATCACTGTCATAGATTCCTGGGAATTTCCATTGCACTAGGTTTCTAACTCATCCCAGACATGCTCCTGATTCCAGTTGCCTTTTCCAATACTCTCTACCTCTATCCTCCCCCCATCTAATTCCTCATGTTCCCATGCCCACCCCATCCATCTAGATCTCTCCCTCTGTCCACCTGTGATGTCTATTCTATTTTCCCTTCACAGTGAGATTCATTTTTTTCCTATAGGAGTAGCACAGCCAGCTAGCCTGATAAAAGCACAGCTGCTTTGTTCTGGACAGTGCACATAAGCATGTGTGCTAGCTACTTCTTGCTGAGCCAACTTGGAGTCTGTGGTGATATTTTATTTGTGGTCTAACAAATAAAACTTTTCTGGAGATCAGAGGACAAAGCCAGCCACCAGATTAAACATAGAGGCCAGACAGTGGTGGCACACACCTTTAATCATATCACTTGGGAGGGAGAGATTCATCTGGGTCTCTGTGAGTTCAAGGCCACATTGAGAACAGAGCCAGGCTTTATGGCACACACCTTTAATTCCCAGCACTAGCTAACCATAGAGGTCTGGAGGTCTGTACAGTCAGACAGGAAGTGATAGAGCTGGGCAGAAAGAGGAAGAGATGTAGCTGAGTGAAGAGAGGAAGTAAGATGGCAGGGCACAGAAAGGATACCGGATGAGTATACAGGAAGTAACTCTCTCTTTGGCTGAAGATTTCCTAGTGGTAAGAATGTGGCTGGCTTCTTTCTGCTTCTCTGATCTCTCAGTTTCCACCTCAATATCTGGCTCTGAGCTTTTTGTTTTGTTTTTCTGTGTTTTTTTTTTTTTTTTTTTTTTTTGGTTTTTTGAGACAGGGTTTCTTTGGACCTGTCCTAGACTAGCTCTGTAGACCAGACTGGCCTCGAACTCACAGAGGTCCACCTGCCTCTGCCTCCCGAGTGCTGGGATTACAGGCATGTGCCACCACCGCCCGGATGCTCTGAGTTTTTTATTAATAAGACTGCTCAGCAATTCATCTTACAGGAGCTTGCCACTGCACCTGATGACTGGTGATGCATTACCATCAGAATGCTGGGGCCAGTGAGAAAGAGACAACACAGCTAAGAGAGTCTCTGGCTGTCAATGGGAAATCAGGAGGGGGTATATAGATTTGCCCCAGATCTGCAATAAAGGAGTCTGCTGCTTGCCTCTTACCTATCTCCCAGTGTCTGTGTCCTTGATGCTGTGCCTTCTCACCCCCTCCTCCAAGGAGTGTCCAGATAGAATGACTGGCCACATTTCCCACTTGAGCCTTCCTTCTTAGCTTCTTTGAGCCTGTGGATCATAGCATGGTTATCCCTTACTTTATGACTAATATCCACCTGCAAGTACATACCATGTTTGTCTTTCTGAGTCTGGCTCTCCTCACTCAAGATGATCTTTTCTAGTTCCATCCATTCACTGGCAAATTTCACAATGTCATTAATTTTAAGGTCTGAGTAATATTCCATTCTGTAAATGTACCACATTTTGTTTATACAGTCTTTTGTTGAGGAACATCTAGGTTGTGTCCAGTTGCTGGCTCCTATAACTATAGCTTCTATGAACACAGTTGAGCAAGTGTCCTTGTAGTAGGATGGAGTATCCTTTGGGTAAATGTCAGAGTGGTACAGCTGGGTCTTGAGGTAGATTGATTGCCAATTTTCTGAGGAACTGCCATATTGATTTCCATAGTGGCTATACAAGTTTCCACTACCACCAGCAATGGAGGAGTGGTCCCCTTGCTCCACATCCTCACTAACATTAACTGTCACTTTTATTGATCTCAGTCATTCTGAGAGGTGTAAGATAGAATCTCAAAGTAGTTCTGATTTGCATTTCCCTAATAGCTAAGGATTTTGAACATTTCTTTAAGTGTTACTCAGCCATTTGAGATTCCTCTGTTGATGATTTTCTGTTTAGACCTGTATCCCATTTTTAAATTGTATTACTTGGTTTGTTGATATCTAGTTTCTTAAGTTCTTCATATATTTTAGATATTAGATGTCTATCAGATGCGGTATTTGTAAAAATCTGTTACCATTCTGTAGGCTGCTACTTTGTCCTATTGATGGTGTTCTTTGTCTTACAGAAGCTTTTCAGTTTCATGAGGTCCTATTTGTTAATTGGTGATCTTAGTGCCTGCATGCTTGGTGTTCTGTTCAGGAAGTTGTCTTCTGTGCCAATAGTTCAAGGTTTTTTCCCACTTTCTCTTCTATCAAGTTCCGTGTATCTGGTTTTATTTTAAGGTCTTTGATCCACTTGGACTTGAATTTTATGTGGGATGATAGATATGGATCTATTTGCATTGTTCTACATGCTGACATCCAATTAGACAAACACTGCCTGTTGAAGATGCTTTCTTTTTCCATTGTTTATTTTTGACTTCTTTATAAAAAAAAAAAGCCAGGTGTCCATAGGTATGTGGATTTTCATCTGGGTCTTTGGTTTGGTTCCCTTGATCAATCTGTCTGTTCTTATGCAAAATCCGTGTTGTTTTTATTACTACAGCTCTAAAGCACAGCTTGAAATCAGGGGTGGTGATACCTCTAGAAGTTTTTTGTTGCTGTTTTGTTTTGTTTTTTGTACATGTCATTTTCTTGTGCTTCATCTGTACTGGATTGTTCAAGTCTTGTTGTAGTAGGGTAGCTGGGCTCTGGTGGTACCATATTGCATGTTCTGTTATTCATTGTCTTCTTACACTGACATTTCAGCATCTGGGTTTGGGATGATTATAAGTCTAGATGTTGGTTCCCTGAGTTTGTCTTTGTTGGATGGATGTTTTGTTCCTTGGTTTTTGTTCCCTCTCTGGTCTTCTGGCCTAAGTAAGTGACCAGGAGTTCTGGTGACTAGTGAGTCTTCAGGCCCAGGAGGATGTCTCCAGTGGGGTTTTGTGGCCTGCAAGACCTCTGGGGCTTTAAGTACCAACGTTGCCTTGGCTGTTCCAAGGACATTTGTAGCCTCTGGGGTTCTGGGTTCTGGGTGCCTTCTTGGTGTCTGGGATTCCTAGTATGATGTGGCTTCCAGTATAGCAGATGTTTTCTACGGAGGTTATGGGATAGGATGTGGAAGTCAATGGAGGTATGCATTTGGAGGTTTTTGGACCAGCTTTAGGAAGTTTTAGCTGGCTGTGGGCAATGTTTTATCTTGGGTCCCCAATATAAGCTTGGCTTCAGGTAAAGCAGAAATCTGCCTCATGATGATGTTGTGGACTGGAATAAGAGCCCAGGGGAGAGATACAGTCTGGGTCTGTTGGGTGAATTTTAAGAAGTATTAGAAGGTGATAGGCTATGTCTTACCTGGAATTCCTAGAATCAACCTTGCCTCCAGTAAAGCTGTCAAAGTTGTGAGATTGAATATAGGGCCCAGGGGAGGGTATACAGTTTGGGTTGTTGGGCATGCTTTAAGGGGTTTTAGCAGGCAGTGGGCAATGTCTTACCTGGGGTCCCTAGGACCAGACTGGCATGCAGTAAAGCAGCAAAATATGGAGCTCAAAACCTTTTCTTTTATCAGAACCATATTATTAACTGTTGTGACTATGTTATATGTTAGATCCCCATGTTCAAATATCAATTTATGAATTCTACCTAAGTGGTGTCCATCAACAAATAGATAGAGAAAATATGGTGTTTATACCTACAGGCATGTAAAGAAAGACAAATACTATTTGGCCTTAAAAGGAGAAATGGGGAATGACACTTGTGACAACACGGATAAATGTGAAGAGTATTGTGTCCAATGAAATAAGCAACATACAACTCCCAACACAAAAAATATTACATGGTGTCAAATATACATAGAATTTAATCAATTAAATGCATAGAAGTACCCTCTAGCATAAGTGGAACCTAGTAATCAGACACTAGAGTTTATGCAGTGTGAAGAGCTCAAAGACTTTGGACAAAGGATATGAAGATTCAGTTATAGTAAGGGACTAAATGATATGTACTTCAGATGAAAGCCTTGTTGAATACATCAACCCAGTTACTCCATATTGTGTATGTTTTGTGTGTGTGTGTGTGTGTGTGTGTGTGTGTGTGTAAAACATAGCACCACCCTTGTACTCTAATATATGGTTATAATTTTTACTATAAAAGTAATTTTAGAAAACAAACAGAATTGCCACCATCTGCTTTTAGCTCTATAAAACTTTGTTTAAATTGTATGCTCTTCTGTGAGATTTAAGGATTACACATGCATTTTAATTGTTTTATCTATGCAGTATTAACTGGTAAACATAAGTTAATTCTTTTCTTCATTATTTTTGTTGTCCAAATAATTAGTATGCTAAACAATATTTGTATGTGAATTTGACAAGAAGCATAAAAATCTGTTAATGTATAGCATGAAGAAGTCATGGTGTAAATACCAAGATTAAAGCCTCTTTTAGTAGAGACACAGCTGAACTTGCTCAGCCCTTGAGGCTGTCATCCAAGTTTGAATCAACATGTGCATTTTTCTGTTCATAGTAGTCAGTGTGGCAATGCATGCAACTATGATTTAATATATGGCAACAAAACAAAAGACTACTGTGTGGTAATTTCCTACAAATTGAAGCATCCCATCCTGGAAGAAGATCTCTTTGAGATTCAGAAAGGAAATTCAACCTAAAAGACTCAGGAAAAAGCAACTCACAAGTCTTAGGAAGTTCTTGAACCTTACAAGATTCACAAAACTCCTCCCAAAGATTATATAAGCAATAATGATTGCAGGGGAAAGGAGACCATCAGAGCAAAAAAAATGCCTACAAGTTGTACAGTGACATCTTTGAGATATCAGCCACAAAGGCCTGAGCTTTTCAGTGATGCAGCTGCCTTTTGTTGCCCATGTGCCTATAATTAACTCCTTACCCACATTCCTGTAAATAGAACCACTAAACTCATTGATTCTCCAAATTGGATTTGGTAGAATCATTATTTGGTCTGTCATTGGTTCCCTATTTGCTTATTCATAATTCCCCAGGAAATGCCACATAATAAGGATTTGTTTAGAATTATTGGGTTATTCCTCAGAATGAGTATACTATATATTCAACCTTAAGCTTTTCACTTCTAAATGTGTTTTCATTAAGACAATGGGCACTACTTGTTTTTGCTAAAAACAGAAAATCTGACTCACATGAAACTTGTAACAAAGTTGTTATGGTTAAAAGAATGGCAGATGCAGGACAAAATACTCCCCCTTAATTCCAGGAATCACTATATAAAAGTTTTCCAGAGGTGACTGATAATAAACATTCTCATTTTAAAGGGATTCTGAGATAAACTTCAGGTTTTCTATGTCAAAAATACATTAACATTGCTTAGTTTACAGGGTTCTGAGGAGAGTCTCAGTTGATGCCCGGTCAGAATTACACTTGAAAATTCCTTTTGCCTACCCTTTCTGCACCCTTGGGATTCTATTCTCTGCTCACTCTGTTTTGACCTTTACTTGCATAGATTACTGCTTCTCAGCTTCACATAAAAAGTTCATCTTGATCCATCTTGGCTCAGATCACTGTGCAAGAGACTTGAGTATCTGCCACTATACCTCTTGTGATAGGCATTTTATCCTCACTGTAAATCTGTTTCTGACTGAAACCAGACCCAAAGAAGATGACTGTAATTTGAATAAGATCTGCCCACTCTGGAACTTATATTAAATTTATTCTGAATGTGAAGGGGGAGAGAGGAGCTTTTAAAGGAGGTTGCTTCCTTGGCATGATTAATGCAGCTCTATATAACTGGCCAATTTTTATGAGTTCTCTGTGAGAACTCAGTAATAATCTTCAAGAGTAGTTTATTTACCTCGAGTGGATTTCATAAAACAAAGAGCCCTTAAGTCTTTTCTCTCCTCTGCATGTATCCAAGTGTTCTTCTGCCCTCCACCATAAGTTAAAGCACTAGGAGTCCTTACCACAAGCTGAACAGATGCTGACACCATGCTCCTGGACCTCCAGCCACAGATAGCGAGCCCAACCTTTCCTTTATACATCACCAAGTTCATGTTATCTAGTCATTGTGATAAAAACTAAACTAAGATTAAAGACTTCTCTCCAAAGGGCAGAATGATGGCTTCAGGTGTTGTTCAGTGCAAGACCAATTGTACCACTAGTCATTATGGCAAGTCATTTCTTGGCAGTATTTATCCAATACCCATTGTGAGATCCAATTTTTATATTCCAAAAAAATTGAAATGATTTTGAGAGTCCTGTTGGATATCTTTTCAATCTAGGTACATATTAGAACTAGGGGATATTGGTAAGAAGCAGGGAGTTGGGGAATAGTTAAAATATCATCAATTAAAGATAAAATTACCCAGAAATTCTGGAAGGGGCCTAGGCATTTGTTGTTTCAAATATGATTCAGATAACTCCACTAAAATGACAGAAAGATATCTGGCCAAATATAAAGTCCTTCCACTGAGACAACCTTCCTGTTGATGTTACTTTGCCTTATTTCTGTTTTCTGCAATTTTCTGTCTATATAGTCAGCCGAGAAGGAAAGTGGGAGGCAGGAATCCCACTGAAAGATAAATGTGCAGGGCTGATGTTCCACTTGTTCTGTTGTAATTTCAAAACAGATAGAGAAGGAAGTCCACGTGGACCACCCAACCAGTTTCAACAGTAAAACAGTCTACCTATCAATTCTTAACTGAACCACAATAAAGAGAAAAAAAAACCTGAGTTTCTGATAAAGTATAACTTGATAGAACTCCAGTCTCTGAGAGTCAGAGAGTAAAGCAATGAAGATGTTGGTAGGACACCCTTTCTAGCTTAATTGCATGAGCTACTCAAGAGTCAACAATGTAGTGACTAAAAGAAGCTGAGAGAGTTCTTCCAGCATAGACTGCCCAACACCAAGAAGAAAACATGATATGTTACTGTGCCTCTGCCTGGTGCAGAGGACCACTCTGAAGCATTGATCTAATTATTCTGTATCAGTAATTAATTGGGAGTTAGATATTGGGGTAAGAACCTGAAGGATCAGAGAAACAAGGGAATAGCCACCAGTCACCTCCTACCTCTTCTATTCCTCCTCCAAAAAAGGCTGAGATCCTCTCTCAGTCTTGCCTTACTACTTCCTGTCTCCTATCTGTCTCAGTCCTCCAAACCTCTATAGTTAATTTTGGTCTGCTAGTGGCTAGCTCTGTTCTCTGACTCCAAGCATACTTTATATGCCAGAACACAATCAAAATATCACACAACATTCCCCCTTTATTGTCTAAACAAAAAGAGAAAGTTTTAACTAACATAGTAAAACTATATACAATAAGTACAGTAACTATATACAAATATGTGGTATTGTATTCCCCCAAATATTGTGTATGCTAATAAACTTATCTAGGGTCAGAGACAGAGCAGTCACAATATTAAACATAAAGGATAGGCAGTGGTAGCACACGCCTTTAATCCTAGCATTCCAGAGGCAGAAATCCATGTGTTCAAGGATACAGGCATGGTGACTCATCATGCCTTTAATCCCAGGGAGTGGTGGTAGAAAACAGAAAGGTATATAAGGTGTGAGGACCAGAAACTAGAAGCATTTGGCTGGTTAAGCATTTGGCTGGTTAAGCTTTCAGGCTTCTAGCAGCATCCGTTCAGCTGAGAGCCATTGGGATGAGGACACAGAAGCCTCCAGTCTGAGGAAACAAGACCAGCTGAGGAGCTGGCCAGGTGAGGTTAGCTGTGGCTTGTTCTAACCAGATCTTCCAGTTCACCCCAATACCTGGCTCAGGTTTGATTTTATTAATAAGAACTTTTAAGATTCATGCTATACAAATATGTATAGGAAAGAATTACATTAGCAATGTCCAGTTCATTTACATTTGACAAATTCAGAGAAAATACTCCATCCAGTCTTGTTGAGTCCAAAGTGATATACCTAATTTGTTTTCTATCCTAACTTGTATTACCAACCCAAAACTATCTTTTTATGTCTCTCAACCTTATACACTTTATACCTCTTTTGTGAGTTTCTTTTCTGAATTTGGTAACAAGGAAAACTCTAACTATCTAGTCTTCAACTCCATCAGAGATCTGAGAAGGATTTATTGCTTGAATAACAGAAAGTGTAGAGCAAACAATTTGCAAAACTAAGAAATGACAGAAACAGCTGGCTGCCTAGACAGTCACCCAAGGTTCCTCTGTAATGTTGGAGCATCCATCTTCAGCCTGCAGCCCTAGAATATCTGACAAACTTTCCTGTGAAGCAGGATTTTTGAAGGACTATACTGCCTTCTCTTGGCAAAGATTGGCAGTTACTTTCTTTTCTGTCATGCTTGTCCAATTTGTACAACATACTGTCAGCAGTTGAGACAAGGTCAATTTCTTGCCCAGACACTAAAGTTTGCCACAAGAAAGTAAAATCCATGTGGATCTTTGATGCTCATGATCTTCTCTAAAGTAGATTGGTGCTGCCAGGAACAGACATGTCTCATTGTCATTAAAAAAAAAAAAGCTTTTGTTATTAAAACATCTTAAATGCCATATTCTGTAGATTTCTGAAGTGTTTGAAGACCACATATCTAAGATATATCTCTGTTTGACCTTGAAAACATACCTAACATGACTACAAGTTTGATTGTAATAGGTGACTAACTATTAACCTGCATTTCTTTATTATTCTAAGTACTTTGAAATAATAACTTTTGAGGACTAGAAATTTATATTACATTGTTTTGTTTTGTTTTTTTGTTTTTGTTTTTCGAGACAGGGTTTCTCTGTGTAGCTTTGCGCCTTTTCCTGGAACTCACTTGGTAGCCCAGGCTGGCCTCGAACTCACAGAGATCCACCTGGCTCTGCCTCCCAAGTGCTGGGATTAAAGGTGTGCACCACCACCGCCCGGCTTATATTACATTGTTAAATGAGCTGTATAGGTACAATATCTTGAACAAGAGTAGAAATGTATGTACAGTTTGTTCTAACAAAAATAACCTTAAATTTGTATCAATATCCAAAAGTATCTTAAATAAGAGTAGAAATATACAGTATAATAAAAATAACCTTAAATTTTATCAATATACAAAATCTATACTAATGTAAAAATTTTAAGACTAGTATTTGCTTTTTAGGTTTAAAAGTAGATTCAAAAATCTACACTCTTATCCTATCATTTCAATATCATGCCCTTTTTCTTTTCAGAACAAGATCCCTGAATCTAATCTCCTTTGTTTAGCTTTTTCCTGACCATTACCAGTAACAACTTGTAACCAACCCCTCTAAATGATGACAAATATCCATAACCCACTGAATGACCAAAAACCGGAATGTGAGTGTCATGTTCTTAAATTTCCTTCCTGTTATCTGGGGATGACACCATCTTTAGAGTACCCTGAAAAAAATTGGGATAATTGTCAAGTCCTGGGAGAGTTAGCTGTATCATTTGTTGTCCAGTCTCTGTGCAATGAGAAAGTGCAGGGCTTATCTCAAGTCCTAGCTATAGTAGTCTGTGAGACTGGACCATCTCAGCTAGCCACCTTAAAATTGTCCTAAAACATTTGTAGTTCAATGCCAATCTTTGGATGGTGATTGTCAGCTTAGTGGTGTTACCAAAATGAAGGTGGAATCGTTGTGGGGCCCCATCCTCCTTTTGGAGACTTCAAAGGTCGCCGTTAGGCAAGTCATGGTTCACTGCAGAAAACTTGAAAATTTTAAATGTCATATGCAGCAGGTCTCAAAGAGGTTAAAGGACCACAATTTGTTATGAACATCCAGAGTACTAAACCTTAATATCTAGTTACCTGATAGAGACTCAAACCTGAAATCATGTACAGGAAGCTAGATGAAGCCTTTTTCTACAATTAGTTAGTCCTCTATATAAACATTAGTATAATGACAAAAAGTTTAATGTGTATGTATACACATTAATTTTATAAATTTTGAGATAATATTTATACCTTAAGAAAAACTTTAAAGAGTCAAAATAAAACCAAAGAATTGTGAGATCAGTGACAATAGAATAGTCCCTTAATTTTTGTTTTTCTTCTCTCCCATATCAGGTAGCTCTTCTGACATGAGACAGAGATTTAGGATTTTCCTTTAATAAGCATGCTTGGGTTTAAAGAAGGAGTGAGCTGCGCTTCAACTCCAAAGCCAGGTTTAATTTTTAATTGAACTGGGACTACAAAAAGACCATTTGCATTGAATGTCTGTAGAGAAGAGCAGAAACAAACATTTGGGAAGATTTATGAATGTTATCCTGTTGGAAATGTGATATACCAATAAGCCAATTTACTCTTTTTCTTGGGACATTTACTCTGTTTGTCCTTTTTTTCAGATGTCTCATTTGTCCAGTGGTCTTCAGTTTCTTTAGTTGGATACCTCTATTCTCCTGAAAAGAAAAAAGCAAAACTCTGCCCTAATCCTAACTTTGGGAAGTTTCCCTTTAGACAAATTATATCTGATCAAATATAAAGCATTTGTTACTCTTATAAGTTAGTTTAGATTGAATGGTCACGCTGTTTAAAGAACAGTCACCTCTTCTAATCAAGGGGTTTCTCTTGTTTGAATCTAATCTATATCATTTTTGATGTTATCTATAGCATTCTTTTCTCCTATGGAAACAAAAGCAAAACCTCTTCCCCAACATAACACATATCCTGGTTTCCTTTCTGAGGTCAACACATGTTTAAAGTATACAGGCTGATTTAATTCAGCACTTTTTTCTATTATCCATTTTCTCTCCACAGCTGTTGTTCCTTTCTCATTAGCAGTTAGAAAATTTAAAGTTAATAAAGCATTGTGCAACTGATTTCTGGGGGTATTACTCCTTTCTGTTTATTTAGAATATCCTTCAAAGTTTGATTAGATCTTTCTATAACTGCTTGCCCTGTAGAATTGTGTGATATACCTGTAATATGTTTTATGTTGTAATATGCAAAAAACTGTTTAATTTTACTAGAGACATATGCTGGAGCATTGTCAGTCTTAATTTGTACAAGTATTCCCATGATGGCCATGACTTTTAATAGATGTGTAATTACAGAATCAGTCTTTTCAGAACTCAAAGCAGTTGCCCATTGAAATCCTGAATATGTAGCTATGGTATAGTGTACATATTTTAATTTTCCAAACTCTGCAAAGTGAAACACATCCATTTGCCATATTTCACTTCCTTGAGTATTCTTTGGGTTACTTTCTGCATGTAGTAGAGTTTGGTTATACAAAGAACAAGTAGGACATTTCCTTATAATTTCCTTGACTTGTTGCCAAGTGATGGAAAAATCTTTTTTTTTCAAACCCTTGCTATTAATATGGTGTTTCTTATGAAATTCTGAGGCTTCTAGCATATTTCCTACCAATAGTTGATCAATTTCATCATTACCATATTATAGAAGGGCTGGTAGACTCAGATGGGATCTGATATGTGTAATATATAAGGGTTTTTTTCTATTTCTGATCATTTCCTGTAATTGAACAGATAACAAAGTCAATTCTGAATTATCTGAAATAAATTCAATAGTTTCAATATATAAAACAACTTTTTCTGCATATTGAGAGTCAGTAATTATATTAAGAGGTTTTGGAAAGCCCGATCATACCATGAGTATAGCATATAATTCTGGAATGGAATTATAAGAGCTGTATATAATTTACTTTAAAGCCACTTTATTTAAAAATCCTGATTTATAACCTGTCTTTCCTGGTTTGTTTGCATCAGTATAGACTGTAGGGGCTCCAGAAATAGGTGTTCCCCATGCAATGGAAGGAAGAATCCAGTTAGTTCTCTTCATAAACTGAATTCTCTTTCTTTGGGGATATTTGTTGCTAATCTTTCCAAAAAAATTACTGCAAGCTCTTTGCCAATGTTCATTTTCTGAACATAATGAGAAAATTTCAGAATTAGTAAAAGGTACCACAATTTCTGCTGGGTCTATTCCTGCTAATTGACAAAGTCTTAATTTTCCTTTCAAAATCAACTCAGAAATCTTTTCTACATAGGTCTTTAATTTTTCACTCTGTTTGTGTAGTAAAAATATCCATTCTAAGATATTATCTTCTCTATTCATTAGAATTCCTGTAGGGGAATGCATAGAAGGTAAAATAATCAGAATACAATCAAGCTCTGGATCCAAAGGATCCCCATGTGCATCCTGTAATTTCTTTTCCACCAAAGTCAATTCTCTCTCAGGCTTAGCTGATAATTTTTTGAACTATTTAAGTCCCTATCACCTTGTAAGTTTTGATATAAATTACTCCATTCATAAGTTGTCAATCCAATTGTGAGCCATAGCCAGTTAATATCTCCCAACAATGTTTGCAAATCATTAAAGGTTTGTAATTGAACTCTCTTGATTTGTACTTTCTGTGGTTAAATTTTTGTAAATCTATCTTATATCCTATGTAATTAATAGAATCTTCTTTTTGTATTTTTTTCAGGAACAATTTGCCATCCTCAACAAGGCAAATTTTCTTTACTTTTTCAAACATTTTCCTTAATGTATCTACATTTGAATTGGCTAGTAATATGCTGTCCATATAATGGTAAACTATAGATTGAATAAACTGTTTATGAATTATTTCCAACAGCTATTGTACAAATATTGGCAAAGTTTAGGGATGTTTAATGTTCCTTGTGGGAGAATTTTCCACTAATATCTTTTAATGGGCTGAGAATTATTATAAATAGGCACTGTGATGGCAAATTTTTCTCTATCCTATTCTTGTAGAGGAATGGTGAAGAAACAGTCTTTTAAATCAACCACTATAATAGACCATCCTTTAGGTATTAAAGAAGACATGGGAGTTCCAGGCTATAGAGATTCCATCAGCTGAATTACTTTATTTATAAATCTCAAATCTTTTAACATTCTCCATTTTCAGGTTTCTTTTTAGTGACAAATATAGAATTCCAAGGACTAGTCAATTCTTCAGTATGTTGAGCATTTAGCTGCTCCTATACCAGCTGTTCTAAGACCTGCAATTTTTCCGATGTCAAAGGCCATTGTTCTATCCAGACAGGTTTGTCAGTTAACCATTTTAAAGGTAGGGCTCTTGGTACCTGTGAAAATCAGCAGCTGTTATGCCCTGTTTATGTATAACCTGAATGGTTGGTAACTGTTCTTTATAATACCTTTTAATATTTTTTCCCAGAAATATACACTTGTTTATGATTTGTTTCTGAGATTAGAGAATTATTAATCTGGATATTCCATTGCTGCAATAAATCATGCCCCTATAAATTCATTGCTATGTTAGCCACATATGGCTTTATTTTTCCTCACTGTCCTTCTGTCCCTATGCATTCAAACAATCTTACACTTCATTTTATGTGAGATAAAGTTCCAATTCCTAAAAGCTGAACATTTACCAACTAAAGAGGTCAATTTGGATGCCAAGGCTCTGGTGCAATTACTGATACATCTGCCCCTCTGTCTATCAGGCCTTCAATTACAATGCCATTTATTCATATTTTTAACTTTGGTCTCTGATCATTTATAGAATTTTGCCAAAATATTTGCTTTATGGTTTCTCCTGAAATTTTTGTTTTATCTTCTAAAGCTGTTCTTTCATCCAGAGGAGTGTGATTTTTTACAATAAACATTAGGTCCCTTAATTGCTCTGGGAAGGGTTTTCCCCCATGGTGACAGGAAATGATTAAACCAAATTTCACATGGGGGCCTGTGAGAGGCCTCAAAGGTGTTTCCCAATGGCAAATGGTTACCTTGTCTGTCCCTTGTTGGTCTGCATTCATTGGTCCAACGTCAGCCTTTGCTGCAATTTCTGCATACTCCAGAAGGCAGGGGCCTTCTATTTGGATTATCCCTAGGAAAAAAATTGCTTCTAGGAATGCCCTGCCTACAGCCATTTTTTAGATGACCTTGTTTACCACAATTAAAATATCTGACATTTTTTATTTTTCTTCAAGCCTTTGAAAATCACCTCTCCTATCCAAATATCATCATGGTTATGAGAGTCAATATTGACTGTATCTCAGGTCCATTCCTCTATGGGTGCTGATCTTGCCTTTAATGCCCTAATTACCCATTTTCATTATGAATTGGCATTTTCAAAAGCCAGGTATTCAATTATTATTTGTCTAGCTTCTGGATTTGGTATCATTCTATTTACAGCTAAAGTTAATCTTTGTTTAAAAAAAGTAAAAGTTTCTTTGGGGCCCTATATAACTTTAGTAAATGACTCAATTCTCTTTCTGACTTCTTTAACTCAGTTGCAAGCATTCAAAGGTGCTGTATGGCATAGAGTCATGGTGTGTTCATCATATATAGACTGTCTTCAAACATCAGCATAAATCACCCTCTCCAAGAAGTTAGTCTGGGGGATTGCAATACCTGTAGCCCTACTTCATTGTTCAATGGTTTTAGCCTCATCTTTCCACCAGGTCCTCCACTGTAATTGAGGATGAGGTTCCAATACTGCTGTAACCAAGTCTCACCAGTCTTGTGGGATAATTCTGTTACTAGTTGCCCATGAATTTAACATCTGCTTCACAAAAGGTGAATGCATACCGTAAGACTATCACTTCCTTAAATCTCTTCAAATATAACATTTCCACAGAAATCCAGTGAACTCTTCCATAGCCTTGGGGATACCTATAATTTGGTGATTGTTTCTGTATAGTGACTGGATAAATTAAGGGTTTTTTTTATAACCTTGGGCTATTTGTCTCTAATTTCATAACGTAATGGTGAGGTTGGTTCTCCTTTGAATTCCTCTGAGTCTAAATAGCTCTATTATCTGTTTTAATAAGTTTTTTCTAAGGCTTATAACTTATCACTCAAAATTGCATTATTTTCTTTAGTAATTAGTTGTAGGGCTTGCATATTATCAGAATTAACCTTTTCTAAGGCCTGTATCTTATCAGTCAATTTCTCACATTTGGCACTGATATCAACCAACATTTTTAGGGATAAAACAAGAATTTCCAAACCAATAATGATTATAATTGACATTATATAAATCCCAGCTAAGTTAATTATCCTCTCATTTAATTCTTCCATTTTCCATCCATCCACTGTAGAATCATAACAGGCCTAACTCCTTCCATCTTAATATTGTTCCCCTTTTTTTAATGTGGAAAGAAGCTTTTTTAAAACTAATTCTTTCCTTTAAGAATTCCCAGTTGTCTCAACAAATCTGCTGACAATGATGGTGAAGCATGAGGTTGGCTGTCACTGTGTAGCACACTTGGGCAGAGAACACAGAGGGTGCACAGCCTAACTGAGGGCATCTGCAGCTGCTTGCATGTAGTTGTGAGCTGAGAGTGTGTGGTGATTGCAACATCAACAGAAGCCACAGCGAATGTCAAGGCAGCTGCATAGTGGGGGTCCAGAGGAAGTCTACAACCCACAGGGAGAGGAAGCCAGTTGTCTGAAAAATAAACACAGGGAATCGTGTGGAAGAAGCATGTGTGGTTGGAGCTGCCTAAAAGTCATGGATGGGTAAGTCTGGTGGCATTTGCAGCCCAGGTACCTCTGGAGTTTGAGGCCTGTGGAGTTTGGGTGGCAGCTAGAGACTGTTGTAGGGAGGCTGCAAAAGGAAAAATCCAGACTTGTTCAGAGGGCTTGGAGAAAGAAAAGAAAAGCCAGCTAGTGGCATGGCAGTTCCGGAGGGTGCAGATCCAGTGGCTGCCAGTGGCATCAAAGCCAGGGGCAAGCAGCTGTCTTGTGAATTTGTGTCCTGAGTTGAATGCCAGGTGAAGCATTTATCTAGTTTTTCTTTAGCAATAAAAAATTGGGAGTCAGGGCCGGGCGGTGGTGGCGCACGCCTTTAATCCCAGCACTCGGGAGGCAGAGCCAGGCGGATCTCTGTGAGTTCGAGGCCAGCCTGGGCTACCAAGTGAGTCCCAGGAGAGGCGCAAAGCTACACAGAGAAACCCTGTCTCGAAAAACCAAAAAAAAAAAAAAAAAAAAAAAAAAAAAAAAAAAAAATTGGGAGTCAGATGTCAGGGAAGAACTTGAAAGATCAAAGAAGCAGAGGAGCAGCCACCAGTCACCTCCTACCTCTTCCATTCCTCTTCCAAAAAGGGCCAAGATCCTCCTTCAGCCCCACCTTACTACTTCCTGTCTCTTATCTATCTACAGTCCTCCAAACCTCTATGATTAATTTTGGTCAGTTAGTGCCTAGCTCTGCCATCTGACTCCAAGAAAGCTTTATTTGTCAGAACACAATCAAAATTATCACACAGCACTACTCAATAGTAGTAACAATGGGAGAAAAAGGCATATACTATTACCAACCTAAGAAGTCTCTGCAGTGGAATTGCCCAGCCATTTGTCTCATCCCCACGACTGAGAAGCAGCTCCCCTAACTCTTCTTCTGATGACTGATAATGTGTGGGGCTCAATATAGCAGATACCAAAATTTAGTTAAATTGGATTTGTTCTGATATTCTCATACAGCCTATGGCAATTTATTATATATTTCAAAGTAATCAGAAGAAAGAGTCCAACATAAAAATGATAAATGATGGGTGATAAAATACTAGTTAAACTTTATTTGCTCATTACATACTATATTTAATTGTTAAATTATCACACTGTACCCCCCAAATATGTATAAATACCCTGAGTCAATTAAAACCATTGAAAAATAAAAAGGAAGTAACCTTATATAGAATAATATTTAAAAATCTTTTTGCTTTTATTCTAAAGAATTTTGATTGGCTATAATTTTTATTTTATATTGTTCCTACTTAACTTTGCTCTCCTTAGTTGGAAAATATTGCTTATTGATGAAGATTTAAAATACATCACTTAAATATTGCTAGTTGCCTTATGCTTAATTTTTAATGTATTTAAAGTGACCTATCCTCAACTTTTACTTACAATTCACTGTCTTAAAAGTTATAATACTCAACCATCAAGATGGTTAAGATGGTCAGTATTTATGAATACTATAACACAACACTGTTTTTGCTACTAATTAGGCCAAATCCCCCACTGCATTCTACTTATCATTGTAATTAATTTATAGTCATGTTTTGGAACTTATAATACAGTTCTTTCAAGCTATCTATGATGAAATAAGAATTAATTTTAAAGTATTATATACTTAGTACCTTGGACAATAATATGAACCCCACTTTCCCAAAGTATATTAGTGTGTCTCTCTCTTCTATTGCATTTTTCTAATTTTGTTTTCTAAGCAGAGAATGCACATTTGGAAATCTCAAAAAACCAGAACTAGGGCCTAGATTAACTTGATTTGAGAGTGAGCTGAGGCTTTGAGTCTAGAAATCTCAGTCTAAATTCAGCATGGCACTCCTCTAGCTGTGTGTGTCCTCTCAGAAGCTCAATTTCCTTCCCCAGAAAATGGTGGTTCTTATTGCCTTCTCCCTGAGATTACTGTGAGGGCAGAATGAGGTAATAGTTGTAAATCCTGGGCACTGTGAATGGCACATCATAAATGCTAAATTACTCTCGCTTGTATTGCTCCCACTCTTAATCATACATACGGCTATTTCAAATTCATGTAGCTAAATTCCTACACTGTTCATAGTCCATATGTCTTTGTGATCTCTTGACTCATATGTGACTAATCACATTGAAAGCTACAGCACTGAATATCTCAATTCTCCTTAATAAGTCAATCCAACTCAGCAATTAAATGTGGAAAACAATGACATGTAAAAAAAATAATATTATTTTCTCCAAGGAAAAACAGAACACATCTGAGTTTTAGCCTTAGGGACTTCTATCTGCCACTGTTAGAAGTCAGAACAGTGAATGATTGATTCCTCACTGGAGTTCTCCTGGCTCCTCTTTTGGCAAGCATTTTACAAACCACCTGCTACCACAATTCTAGGAACACAGATGACAAGTTATCATCTGTTCCACAAGCAAATCCATGTTCAAAGAGTTCTCCCACTGCTGTTAATGCAAGATCCATTTTAGTGAGCTCAAGGAAAGATGGACATAAAATCCTGGGGCTACCTCCATTACACTGCTTATCAACTCTGTGTTATGTTATGTTTAATAATTGTCCATGGTTTTCATCTTCATGAGGATGTTCACACATCCATGTTTACTCACACGAACAAAGTCCTTTACATCTAGCCAAAACACACCTGACAGACATAAATCTCAACTCTTACTTGTTTCTGTGCCAGTTTCTGAATGTTGACAATGGAACACAGCAAGCATCTTTGCAGAAAATCCAGCCTCACGTCTCCTTATCACTGATCATTAGGCTTCCAATCTCTAACTGACAAGGGGGATAGACAATAGGAAAACATTGAGGTTAATCAGATCTGGGACTGGTCCCTGCTTTCATCACCTAATCAATGCACTATGTTGAATGCAAAAGTTAAATGGCCAGATCTTCAGTTACTTATAATGGATAGCATGATCAGCCCTAAAGAATGTTCTCATTCTTTTTGCTTTTCTTTCATGCTTAGGTCCTGTCATTTCTGCCCCTGGTTTTTTTTCAGTCCTGGTAATTGCCTCTTTGCACCTTGCTTTTCTTCAAATAACCTCTCCTCCTCGTGCTAGAACACCTGAAGATTCCTATCCCACTCCCAGGTTTTCCACATGGAAAATTAACAAAGACTTAACTCCATTAGATCATAAGGGAGTTTTATATTGGCTCACTAACTGAACAGTTTCAATGTATATAGGTTTCACATCCACCTGCTCAATACTTGTGGGGGCTCTACATATTTTTCGTGATACCCTATTGTCAGATATGTGTTAACACTTGTGGTGGTTTGAATGAGAATGACCCCCATAGGCTCATGTATTTGAATGCTTAGTCATCAGGGAGTAGAACTATTTGAGGAAGACTGGGAGGTCTGGCCTTGTTGGAGGAAGTATGTTGCTGGGAGTGGGCTTTGAGAAAGTGTATTCATGGGAGTGGGCTTTGAGAAAGTGTATTCATGGGAGTGGGCTTTGAGGTTTCAATCTCTCTCTCTCTCTCTCTCTCTCTCTCTCTCTCTCTCTCTCTCTCTCTCTCTCTCTCTCTCCCCTCTCTCTCTCATGCTCTCTGCCTTCTGCTCACAAATGAAGATGAAAAGTTCTCAGTTACGGCTCCACTGTCATACCTGTTTGCGTCCCACCATGATAATGATCATGGACTAACCCTTTAAAACTGTGGGCAAGTCCACAGTTAAGTGCTTTTGTTTATAAGAGTAGCCATGCTCGTGGTGTCTCTTTACAACCATAGAACAGTAACTATGATAGTACCTTACTCTCAGAAAGATTTCAAGCTTCACGTCTGGGGAAGCTATGTGTAGTTCATCCCATAGCTTTTTGTTGTTGTCGCTTGTGATGGGATTGGAATAATAGGATTGAATCCAAGGCCTTTTGTACGGTAAGTATACACTCTACCACTGATCTATACCTTCAGCCTCTCTGCATACATTGGTAAAACTGTCATACATTTCACTATTTGGGAACAATCTCAAGTTCAATTTTTTTCCTTCTTAAACACCACTAAGATTAGTGTACCACATCATCACTGGCCCAGAAGTGGGGTCTCCTGAGTTAGTAGTGAGTCACTCCACCTGAGAATATGTTACTGTGACCAGCACATACATAGGAGAAGGGGAAGCATAGATTGGAGAAAGCAAATGAAACACATACATTGCCTTACCTCCCAAGACTCTCTTTTTCACAAAATTCTACAGTTCTAGCTCATTTTTCCCTTGCTCCTCCACTTAACCCAATATGATCCCAGAGGAAAGCTGAAGAGAACCCTATGGAAGAATCCCACATCTGGAAAGCAACACAAGGTACATTTTTGGGGTAAAGTTATTTATCAAAAATGTTTTCTAAAGTTGCAAAATTAAACAAAATTTGGCTACAACACTCCTTATAATCCATACATGAGTATGAACATCTTTTGACAGAGTTCAAAATAAACACGTAAATAAAACCAGACTTTTCAAGAGTGAGAAGACACACTTCAGAACAGGAAAACTGAGCAAAGTCCAATGATAGGACCATTTCGACTATGGTTCACTCCATTGCTGCCTAAAAGACAAAAGAGCACAGCATCATGGGATCATGGACATGACTAATGGTTTAAATTACACTGGTGTATTTAAATCTCAAAGCATTTTATACCTTGATTATACTTAACTGAAGGTGACACATGTGGATGATACAGTTTAAGATGTGAAAATACTGGATATACTCATCTTTGGGAGAATGGGTACATAGTTAATATAGTGGACAGGAGAAGCAACACTAGTCTATAAATTACAGAATATAGCTCCAAAGTCTTATCCCCAGATATGTAGCAGACAACCTGATTCAGCTTCTGTTCATCCCTGACCCATCTTTAGTGGACCACACAGATCTTCCCCTCCAAACTTCTTTCCCCCCACTTGTTGCTTTATCTCAGGCCCCAACTCCAGCAGACACTCCCTGGAAACCCATAGGCCATTTCTGCCAGGGAAGCAAGTAAGCTAACTGCAGATCTGCAACTTTCCTTCTATTCCTCCAAGTCCAACATCCCAGTCTCATCCCCATCTCTGTAGCAGAACACCTACTGCAGCCTTCCTTTCCTGTCTGACCCCATCGCCAATGGATTATGTAGACCTCTTCCAACCTTTTTCCTCCCCACTCATTCTACTATCTCAGCCTCTACTACCAACAGGAATTCTCCAGAAACACACAGTCCTAGGAGGCCAGGGAAACAGGTAGGCCAGCTGCAGATCTTCACCTCTCCCTCCATTCCTACAAATACATCCCCCTAGTCTAATTACCAGTTCTGTAGCAGACTACCTGCTACAGCCTCCCTTCCCCATTACCCCCATCTCCAGTGGAACACAAGAACTTCCCCTCCAACCTTTCTTCCTCCACTCATTGCTTCATCCCAGTCCCCAACTCCAACAGCTATTCCCTGGGAAACCACAAACTACTCTAGCCAGACAGCCAAGTGGATCTTCACTGCTCCTTCCTATCCTTCAAAACCAGTCCCCTATTTTTACCCCCATCCCTGTACCAGATCACCTGCTGTAGCCTCCCCGCTTCTCTGCCCCCATCTCTAGTGATCATCTTCTCATGATCTAGAAGATCAAGCAGATTTTCTCTTCAGACCTTTCTCCCCACTCATCCTGTTATCCCAGCCCCCAACTCCAACAGCCATTCCCTTAAAGCCCACCAACTAAGTCTACCAGAGAAACGATAAAGCCAGCAAACAGGTGAGCTTTAGATCTTCACTCTCCCCTCCTCCCTTCCATATTTAATCCTTCAGTTTCATCCCCAGCTCTTATAGTATACTACCTATTGTGGCCTTTCCTCACTCCCTGACCCTATTTCTAGAGGACTAAACAGATCTTAGTGGAACACTCTGCTTTCCTTCCCTCTGTGGATCACCTCAGCAACTCCCATCCCAACCCTTCCCCATTCTGAAGTGTTGTCTCCCAATGACTAGGAAAACATTTTACACAGGACACCCAGTGCCCACACCTATCAGGATATGAAAAGAAATTCTTACCAGGTAACACACTGCCACCACACTCTCCTAAGAACCAGAGAGAGCAACAGGAACCAAGGGGAAAAAATTCTCCCATCCAGCAAAGACAGAGCCAGATATAAACACCTAGAATTATAATCTTCCCAAACCCAGGTACCTAGACATCAGCATAGAAGCACAATCAATAACAGCCAGGACAAAATGTCTCAACTGGAGTCCAGCAATCCTACCACATTGCACCCTGAATGATGCAACATAGCTGAAGTACAAGACAGAGTTTAAAATACCCTTTATGAATATAACAAAAGTCCCTAAAGAGGAATAAGTAAATTCCTTAAAGAAATCTATCAAAACACAAACAGTGGAAGACAAAGAATTATACAGTTCAAGACCTAAAAGTATAAATAGATTCAATAAAGAAAACCGAAATTGAGAGGAATCTGGAAAATAAAAATTTAGGAATTCAAACAAGAACCTTAGAGGCAAGCCTCGCCAACAGAAAGCAAAAGGTAGAAGAGAGAATCACAAGAATTGAAATCCCTAGAGAAAACAATAGATAACTTTGGTCAAAGAAAATGTTAAATCTAAAAAAAACGAAAACTGGCACAAAACATCCAGAAAATCTGGGACACTCTAAAAGGACCAATTCTAAGAATAATAGGAATATAGGAAGGAGAAGAAACTCAGTTCAAAAAAATAATTTCAACAAAATCATAGAAGAAAAGTTTTCTAATCTAAAGAAGTAAATGCCTATTAAGGTACAAGAAATGTACAGAACACCAAATAGACTGGACCAGAAAAAAAAAAGTGCTCTGGGCACATAATAATCAATACACTAAATGTATAGAACAAAGAAAGAATATTGCTTAGTAAAGAACAAACAATTAAAGCTGCAAGGGAATAAGACCAAGTAACATATAAAGGCAGACCTATTAGACTTACACCTGATTTTTCAATGGAGACTCTAAAAGCCAGAAGGACCTGGACAGATCTGCAACAGACTCTAAGAGACCACAGATGCCAGGTCAGCATGCTGTACCTAGCAAAACTTTCCGTTTGAGTTTTTTTCAAGGTTATGGATAATTATTATCTGTAGGGGGTTGGTAATAAATTGTTATAGGGTTGGGGGTGGAAGAATAGAGATCAGACTCAGGGATCTCATTTGGAATAGAAAAGAGGAGATAGATATGAATGGGTTAAGAGGTAGATTATTAAAGCTACTTGTAAACTAAAAATGCAGCTATCAGTTTAAATAATTTACAATGGTATGAATTCTTGCATATTGATATAAAATTCAAAGTTATTTTTGTTATGCTGTATATATGTTTCTATTCCTGTTTAAGATATTTTTGTATATTGATACAAATTCAAAATTATTTTAGTTATGTTGTATATATGTTCCTACTTCTGTTTAAGATGTTTTTGTATATTGATACAAATGTAAAATTATTTTTGTTATACTATATATATATGTTTCTACTCCTGCTTAGAATATTTTTATATACTGGTGCAAACTAAGGTTATTTTGTCATATTGCATTATACATTTCTACCTCTGGTTAAGATATTTTTGTACATTGTCACAGTTTCAGGGTTTTTGTCCTTACGCTGTACATCTGTTTCTATTTTTGCATAAGGTATACCTCTACAGCTTGTTTATTTTTATAATGTGAAGCTTTAGTCCTTAAGCTATATAGGTTATTACCACATTTGTCAAACTTACAGCCATATTAGTTAGGTTTTCTAGGCATGCAGAGATATTTTTCCAAATAGATAGGTGATCTTCAAACACTCCAAAGACCTATAGAATATGGAATTTAAAATGTTTAAATAACTTAGAATTCTTTTGGCATGAGACACATCTGCTCCTGGCAGTACTGATCGACTCCCAAGAGGATGATTGGCACTGAAGACACTCCATATGGAGTTTGTTTTCCTTTTGACAAAATTGGCCTATTGGGCAAGAAACTACCCTTGCCTTGACTGCTGTCCAAGCATGCTATCCAATCTGGACCAGCAGGACACAAAGAAAAGTGACTGCCAAACCTTGCCACAACAGGGTAGTAAAGTCCCTCAAATTCTCCTACTTCTGAAAAAGGTCTGTCAGACATTCTAGGTCTATAAGCCAAATTTTCCCCAATGTCACAGAGAAACCTTAGGTGACTGTCCAGGCAGCCAGCTGTTTCTGTCATTTCTTGCATTTTTGGAAGTTGCTTGCTTGCACTTCCTGTTTACTTAGGTAATATTATTTTCCTTTTCAGGTCTTTGGTGAGGTTGAAGACTAGATGGTTACAGTTAAAATCTTCCCAAATCTTAGTGAAGGACATGTTAGGTACAAAACTTATATTCTTCAGGAAAGGACAACTATTAGAGTAATCTATATAAAAATTGCCAATTACCTGTGGTCTGGACATCTAGAATATATTCCTAACTTGATAATTGTTCTTATTGTATATAGTTTTTATTATGTTAGCATTAGAACCTTTCTTTTTATTTTAGACCAAAAAAAAGGGGGAAATGTTGTGGGAATTCTGCCATTCAGTTCAATGGTCAATTGAATGGAGCTGTTTGGCCCAATGGGGGCAGTCTTCTCTGAAGATACATGACCAGATAAGAGCCAGAAAGAAGAAGTACCTTCTCTGACTGACTATGGAGGGCTAGCTGAAGCCACAGCTGGGTGACCTTTGCCAGACCTTCCCCTTCTCCCTTGGGAGTGAGAAGTGTCAACGACTGGATCAACAGCAGTGCCACAGATTCATATCTGTATTGTGAGTACACTGTACTGAATAAACCTGACATTATCCCAGACTTCCTTTCCTGCATTAGAGATAACAAGACATTACATGATAAAAAAAAAAACAAATTTAAACAATATCTGTCTATAAACCTAGCTCTATAGAAGGTGCTAGAAGGAAAACTTCAACCTAAAGACATTAACAACACCCAAGAAAACACAATAAATAAAATATCCCAAACCAGGACATCAAAAGAGGGGAAACACACATGGTACAATAGCAATATACCATGAGTCAATAAACACTGTTCATTGATATTTCTCAACATCAATTGTCTCAATTCCCTAATAAAAGACACAGAATAACAGAATGAATTTAAAAACAGGATCTATCCTTTTGCTGCATCCAAGAAACACACCTTAACAGAAAGGATAGACAACACAACATGGTAAAAGGATGAAAAAGCAGATTCCAAGCAAATGAACTTAAGAAGGAAGCTTGTATAGTCGTTAATTTTTGTGTAGTCAATTTAATTTTTGACAAAGTAAATTTCAAAGCAAAATTAATCAGAAGAGACAGGGAAGGACACTACAAACTCATACTCATCAAATGAAAAAATCCATCAAGAGGACATTGCAGACAACTCCACCTCAGGACACTCAGTCTGGGTGGGCAGAAATCATCAAGGAGCCACCGGATACTATGAGCCCCAGCACAAGTAGGACAGATACAGCTCTGCCCCAGGACACTGTGCCTGGGCAGGCAGAAATCAACAAGCCAAGCAGCACCTCTGGCACTGGGTTGTAGGGTACCATCATGGTAAGTGAGTATGTGGTGGGGAAATGGGAGAGAGGCAGATCAGTTCATGTGCTGAACAGAGAGAGGCAGATCTGAAGAGGAGAGGGCAGTAAGGAATGGGCTGATATGGGTGGCCTGCTAGCCACCCAGGGCAATGGTGACATCCAGGCCTGGACTGGTACTAAAGGCTGTGCCTGGATCCATGGCCTTGACACAGCCTTGGTGTTCTGTGTTGATCTCCACAGCTCCTGGTACCACCAAAAGCCCTGTGGATTCCCAGAGGCTGGGCCACCACCTATGATTATGTTGGTGTCCAAGAGATGTGCCCCCACAGCGGCCATGCCAATCTAGAAGGCCTGCACAGCTACCTGACCATGATAACATCCAGGCTCAGACTGCTATTGGGAGCCAAGTCTGGGTCTTTGGCCCTGCTACAGTCTGGCTCAGTATTGATGTCAGTGGCTCCTGCTGCCTCAGAGGCCTGTATTGTGGTCCGACACCTGAGGCCATGTTGGTATTTGAGGGTTAAGCTGCCACTGGGGCCATACAGATCTTGGTGGCCTATGCTGCCACTCTGGGCCAGGGTAATATCTAGACCTGAACTGTGGCTGAGGGCCATGTCTGGGTCTGTGGTGCTGCTGCAGTCTGAATCTGTGTTGATGTCCAAGGCTCCTGCTGCCATTAAGGGTCATGTGGATGTCTAGGACCTGGGTCACCACCTAGGGCCATGCTGGTGTTCAAGGGCCACAGTACCAACTGGGGCTATAATGACTTCTGGGTCCTGGGCTAGGTCCATGGTTCAACCTCAGATGGGGGTCTGTGTTTATATCTATGGCCCATGTTGCCACCAAGGGCCACACGAATATCTGGGGTCTGGGCAGTAACCTGGGGCCATGTTAGTGTCCAAGAGCTATACCACTGCCAAGGCCATACAGAGCTGAGTGGCTAGCTCTGCCCCCTGGAGCAAAGGGTGGATTTGAAGCAGGTGGGGAGATAAATGGGATCTGGATGCATGATGTGAAATCCACGAAGAATAAAATTTTCTGTAAATATCTGTTAAGTCTATTTGGCTTATAGTGTCAGGGAGCTCCAGCATTTCTCTGTTTTGATTTTGTCTGGATGAGCTATCTATTGTTGAGAGTAGGATATTGAAATCTCCCACCATCAGTGTGTGGGAGTCAGTGTGTAATTTTAAGCTGTAGTAGAGTTTCTTTTATAAACATAGATGCCCTTGTGTGTGGTACATAGGTGTTAAAAACTGCAATGTTCTTTTTTTTTGTAATAGCAACTTAACAGTACAACTGAAATATCTAGAGCAAAAAGAAGAAATCACATTCAAAAGGCAAGAAATAATCAAACTCAGGGCTGAAATCAATAATAGAGAAACAACAACAACAACAACAACAACAAAGAGTTGCTTCTTTGAGAAAATGAATAAGGTTGACAAATGCTTATCTAAGTTAACTAAAAGGCTGAGAGAAAATATCCAAATTAGCATAAACTAAAGAGGTACATAGCAAGACACTGAAGAAATCTAGAGAATCATAAAGACATACTTTAAAAACCTCTACTCCACCAAATTAAAAAAGATGGAATAAAATAAATGGATAATTTCTCAATATATATATCACTTACCTAAGTTACATAAAGATCAGAGAATAAATTTAAACAGACCAATAATATCTAGTAAAATAAAAGTAATAATTAAAAGTCCCCCAACCTAAAGAGAGAGAGAGAGAGAGAAGAAAGAAAAGAAAAAGAAATGGAGCCAGATGGGTTTAGCATAGAATTCTACCAGACTTTAAAAGAATAGTTAATGCTAGTACTCCTCAGACTATTCAACAAAATAGAAACAGAAATAGAAAGAACATTGCCCAATTCATTTTATAAGTCACCCTGATATCCGAACCATGTAAAGACCCAGCAACGAAAGAGAATTACAGATTAGTTTTCCTCATGAACATAGGATGCAAAAATTATCAATATAATACTTACAAGCCAAATTTAAGAACACATCAAAAAGATTATCCACCATGATCAAGTAGGCTTCATCCCAGAGATTCAGGGATCGTTCAACATTAGAAAATCTGTCAATGTAATCCACCATATAAACAAACTAAAAGGAGGAAAAAAAAACCCACATGATCATCTCATTAGATGCCGAAAAGCTGTTTGACAAAATCCAGCACCACTTCAAGATAAAAGTTCTGGAGATATTAGAGATACAGATGACATACCTAATAAGCATAATAAAGGCAGTTTACAACAAGGCCATAACAAACATTAACTTACATGAACAAACACTCAAAACATTTCCTCTAAAATATGGAACAAGACAAGGTTGGCCACTCTCTCTCCATACCTATTCAATATATTATTTGAAGCCTTAACTAAAGCAATAACACCACTGGTAGAGATTAAGCTGCTACAAACTGGAAAGAAAAATGTCAAGTATTGTTATTTGCATTTAATGTGATAGTATACAGAAGTGACCCTAAAAATTCCACTGGGAAACTCTTACAACTGATAAACACTTTCATCAAAGTAGCTTTTTATCATACAAAATTAACTCACCAAAATCAGTAGCCCTCCTTTATACAAATGACAAACAGATTGGTAAAGAAATCAGGGAAACAACACCTTTCACAATAGTTTGAAATAATATAAAATATCTTGGGTTAGCTCTAACCAAGCAATTGAAAGATCTGTATGATAAAAACCTCAAGACATTGAAGAAAGATATAGAAGGATATATCAGAAAATGGAACTATTACTCATACTCGTGTTTCAGTAGGATTAACCTAGTAAAAATGGCCACCCTACTATCTATAGATTCAGTGCTAACCCCATCAAAACTCTAACATAATCCTTCACAGAACTTGAAAGGACAATCTTCAACTTCATATATACACACACACACACACACACACACACACACACACACACACACAAACCAACAAAAAAAAATGTAGCTAAAACTGTCCTGAATAACAAAAGAACTGCTGGAGGTATCAACAGTCCTGACCTAAAATTGTACTACAGAGCTACAGTTAAAAAAAACAACAACAAAACAGCATGGTATTGGCACACACACACACAAAAGACATGTTGATCCACGGAATCAAATTGAAGACCCAGACATAAGTCCACACACCTACGAATATTGAATTTTTGATAAAGAAGACTGAAAATCACACTGGAAAAAAAACAGGCTCTTTAACAAATTGTGCTGGTCTAACTGGAAAGTTGCATGTAGAAGAATCGAAATAGATTCATATTTATCACCCTGCACAAAACTCAACTCCACATAGTTCAAAGATTCAACCTTAAACCAAATCACTAGTCCTGATAGAAGAGAAAGTAGGAAATAACCTTGAACTTATTGGCACAGGAAAATTTTTCTGAACACAATACCCCATTAGCGCATGCTCTATAATCAACAATTAATAAATGGGACTTCATGAAACTGAAAAGCTTCTGTAAGCCAAAGGATGCTGTCAGTAGGACAAAATGGCAGCCTACAGAATGGAAAAAATATTTTTACCAACTCCACATTCAATAGAGAACTAGTATCCAAAATATATAAAGAACTCAAGAAACTAGATATCAAAAAAAAAATATAATCCAATTAAAAATGGAATGCAGATCTAACCAGAGGATTTTCTTTTTTTTAACTTTTTATGAGCATTAGTGTTTTGCCTGCATGTGTGTCTGTATGAAAGTGTCAGATCCCCTGGAACTGGAATTACAGACAGTTATAAGCTGCCATCTGGGTCCTGGGAATTGAGCTAGGGTCCTCTGGAAAGCAATCATTGCACTTAATTACTGAGCGATTTCTCTAGTCCCTCAGAGGACTTTCAGTGGAGGACTCTCAAATGGCTGAGAACCACTTAAAGAAATATTCGACATCCTTAGCTATCAGGGAACTGAAAATCAAAACTACTTTGAGATTCCATCATAGACCTGCCAGAATGATTAAGATCAATAACACAAGTGACAGGTCATGCTGGTAAGGATATAGAACAATAGGAACACTCCTCAATTGCTGGTGAGAGTGCAAACTTGCACAGCCACTGTGGAAATCAATATGTTGGTTCCTGAGTAAAATGGGAATCAATCTACCTCAAGATCCAGCTATACTACTCTTAGGCATATAACCAAAGGACCCTTCATCCTCTCACAAAGACACTTGCTCCATCGTGTTCACTGCAGCTCTATTTCTAATAGCCAGAAAAAATAGCAAAAAACAAACAACAACAAGAACAGAAAAAAACTAGGTATCTCTCAACAGAATAATGGATAAAGAAGTTATAGTGTATTTACCCAATGGAGTATTACTCAGCTACTTGAAAAGAAATCATGAAATTCACAGGTAAATGGATGGAACTAGAAATAAGTCAATGATATAAAAGTTACAATCTGTAGAACCACAGAGGTTAAATAGAATAAGTGACTACAGGGGACAGATAGATTGTATTAGAAAAGGGAAATAGAAAGATAGATATGGATGGATGGGGAGACTGGAATGGGAGAATAGAGTGGAGAGGGGGGTAAGGAAAGAGGAAGATGAAGGGGAGAGTATGGGCAGAGACCGCTAAAATTAAGAGCCATTGGAAGGGTAGTATGAAAACCTAATTCCATAGAAGCTTCCTAAAATACATGCATATCTGAAAGTGATCTAAATGAATCATCAAATAATGGTGGAGACAGAACCCCAGCTGGCCAGCTCTTGTCACCAAATGAAGCTTCCAGGACAGAGATTGTGTTACACACAATTGAGTTGTTAGCCAAAGGGGTACCATAGGAACTTCTAAACAAATCTGCCTATTGCCAAGTCTATAGGTTGCTCTTCACACAAACTGACAGTAAGGCCCCATTGCTGAAGACACATCTACATAACTCATTGAACCTGGAGAAGTTGAGATGGTGCCTACATAGAGCCTTCACTCATACATGCAAGCATCTTCAGCACCAGAAGGTACTTTGAAAACTGCCAACGGAGAAATGTAAACAAAAACCCAGCCACAAACCCTTTGACCTATAGTGCCATCCTGCCTGCTAGATATGCTAAAGCAATGGTGGCACAAAGCTTGTGGAACCAACCAATAATTGATTGGATGTAAGGTCTACTCCACAAGATGGAAACCATACCCACCCAACACTGCTTGGGTGACCAAGAACTAGTTAGCCCAGGGAGCTGAGGCAAAACCAAAAATATTGTTATTTTAAAATAGAAATGTAGTAATAAAATGACTTCTAATGATATTCTTATTTAGCCATCATCATAGAGACTTTTCCTGCAGCAGAGGGGAACAAATAAAGAGACCCACAGCCAGACATTAGAGAGAGAGAGAGAGAGAGAGAGAGAGAGAGAGAGAGAGAGAGAGAGAGAGCGAGCTTGGATTACACAGGTCTAAATATGAGGTCTTCTTCAAATCCCTTCCCTTAGAGATCAGGGAACCCCATGAAAGAATCAGAAAGAGTTTAAGAGCCAGAGAGGATGGAGGACACCATGAGAACAAGGGCCTCTGAAACAACTGAGCAAAGCTCATATAAACTCACAAAGGCTGAAGCAGAGGCTGGAGAGATGGCTCAGAGGTTAAGAGCACTGACTGCTCTTCCAGAGGTCTCTTCCAGAGGTCCTGAGTTCAAGTCCCAACAACCACAAGGTGCCTCACAACCATGGATAATGAGATCTGGTGCCCTCTTGTGGCCTGCAGGCCTATATGCAGGCACAATATGTATACATAATCAAGACTGAAGCAGCAGGAATAGGGTCTGCAACAGGTCTTCTGCATATATATTACAGCTTTTGGCTTGATAATTTTGTGGTACTTCTGAGTGTATGAAGAAGTGGGTCTCTGATTCTTGTGCCTACTCTTGGGCTTTTTTCCTTCTGTTGGTTTGCCCTGTCCAGCCTCGATGTGATGGTTTTGGTTATATTTTATTATATTTTATTTTGTCATGTTAAAAAAAGTAATTAGCTTTCCTAAAATAATTTAATAATAATAATAATAAAGACACAGGCAATTGATGCTGAAGGTCAATGGTTCATACACAAAGAGGATTCATAGAAAGTTTATTAAGTCATAGAAGTCTTCATGAATTTCTTTTTTGTACATGAATGTATGGATTGATCCACATTTCAAGGCCAAGCTTCTGTGAGAGAAGATCCACTGAGGTCCATAGCGAGGTGGAAATCTCCCAGACTCCGAGGTTCTGCTTGTTTATATTGAGTAGTTTACAGTTTGGAGTTTAACTATTACAGTGAGAACATTTCCTTTCATTTTCTGGAATATTTTTGCTTATGAAAGCACATAAAAATGACTCAGTGATGTTTTGTTTTGTTTTGTTTGTTTGTTTGCTTGTTTTTTAATAAAGCAGACTAATAAATCTTCAAGGAAAATGACAGCATTCTATGTATGATCTTGTCCTATCTCAATAAATATGTACAACCACATAAAGTGAATTGCTATATGATTAGAATCTGTTAAATGTATGTAAAAATAAAACTCTTACCTAACACCCCAATGTTCAAGATGGTACCTACATTGTTATCCCTGCTCTCTTGCATACTTTGAGAATATTTTGTCCAACTCTATTGTGCTTTCCTAACATGTACAGGTGTGCAGGAAAAAAACATGGTACATTAATATTCAATGTATTTTTAAACTTCATGAATAAATACAAATATATCTCTATCGTTAATATTTATTGTTAAAAAGTCAACCAGTAGGATTCCACCTAACAGAAACAGCCACCACATGACATGCTATAGTTCTATTTTTTTTTTCCTCATGAAAAACTGAGTTCTGGACTTCTCCTTGGCTGAATTCCCAGGTGCTGGATACTTTAGTTTTATTACAAACCTTGCCCATTTTAATCTGATTCTTTCTCCATGATACATGAGCCTCTCCTTGCAGGATAAGTTCATCTGAGTGCAGTTCTCTCATTTGAAATTAATCGGCTGCCTTCCACATTACCCAGATTGAAGTGTTGATTGTCTACTATTTATCTTCTTAATAACAAAAAAAATTAATCTGCAGAGGAAAGATCAAAGGAGACACTGTGTTCTCCACTGTGAGAGATGATGTTCTCACTGAGAGGTGCGTTTGCCTCCTTTTATTTATTTCTGGATGGCATTATTTTATTTAAATGTGATTGCTTTCTGGACTTCAGATGTTTTAACAGAGTCCCTGAATACCCTGATTCATTCCAGGTTTCACTGAAACCAGTGCAAGTTTAGGCCTGAAGTGTTGAGAATCTCTTCATAGTCTCCACTTACAAACCAACCCAGTAATCTCAGAGTCCAGATGTGACATCCACACCCAAAACAAAGAGATGTTCAGACCTATCCAGTGTTCCTTTCTTCCAGGATGATCAATGTAGCTCCTTCCCAAGAGGCCCTGGCTTGTTTCTTATTTAGCTGCTGCCTCCTTCCTACCCTACATTGTGATGTGGGAAGAGGAGTTCATTCACAAATGCCAGAAAGAACCAGGGTTTCAGGACCCTTTCCAAGTGGCCACCCCTGTGCTTCACTGGAAAAGTGCAAGTTAAGGCTATGTAGTGTTGGGTTATGATGCAGACAGGTTTTTGTCCCCCTATAAAGCCATGCTTAAAGGAATAAACAAAGATGAGATTGTGTTGGAAATGCCACCAGTACCCTGAAGTTCATCCCCATTGAACTATATAGGCTTCAACAAATGCATGCCAAATACCAACCACATACCAGGTTTAGGGAATGTAGTAATAAGCCATAATCTCCCATCTCGGCAAAACAGCCATTTTCATCAGCTCAGCTGTGACTTCCTGGAAGACACTGTCACAATTGGGCCTGTTGACTGCTGACACTCCCACAGGGGAGGGGCTAGAGACCCTCACTTGAGATTCTAGTAACTCCTCCAGCCATTTGTATGCAATTCTGCCCAAATGCACATGGCCTCAAGGTCTGAGGTTCTCTGGGGGATGCTAGAGTACATAGCACATTGGCCTGGGGAGGTTAACTGATGAGGCTTCTATCTACCCAGCCATGGGGAGATCATCATCCATCATAAGTGAAGACTTCCCAATGTGACTGTTTCAGCATCACCCACACTCCTGCTAGCAAATAGTACCTCACTCATATTCTTCCTGGGTAAGTAAGTCCAGTAAATTCATTGGTTCCCCAGGTTGAAGTTTGGTAGAACTATTCTTTGCTTTGTCTTTCTGATCTCACAAGGAGGGGATGGATGGTGATTAAGTCTCCGCATGGAAGGAGAGTGGCTTCATGTGACTTAAAGGACATGGTGGTTCCTGAGCCTGATGATAACATAAGTTTTGGAGAGGGTTTGTTGGTGCCTGGCACTATTTTTTAGTTCTTTGAACTCCCAAGAAATAACTTACAGAAGTCATTATTGCTATCCCTATTTTACAAAGGAAAATAGACATTGGAAGCCTTACTGACTTTTCCCAAAGCACATGGCCAATGAGCTGTGCACCCAGGTCTACATGCAGGCAGGAATGGTCCCCAGACTCTGACCTACCCTCCTCAGCACTGGGCATCCTCACTAAAAAGCATGTTGTTGCAGAATGTTTGGGGGCAGAGATTATCTAACACAAAATTCTTGTATCAGGAGAGAGGATACTGGAGCCAAGTTAGCTTCTGAAGAGCATGTACTGGCTGCCTCCTTCCCCTATCTCATGCTTCCTCCTGCCATTTCAAACCAGTTCAGCCACAGGACCAGGCTGCAGTATATCCTGCCCTGCATTCTTCCACCTGCCCTCACCAGAATGTGTAAGTTGAAATAGTACAGCCTATATTTTAACTTCATTTCCTCTCAATTCTTTCTTGCCTCTCTTATCACCATAACACTCTGTCCCCGTAGCCATAGCCTTCTATCTTAATGCCAGGCCCCTACACAGAGGAAAGGCACTCACTGACAGTGGTCAATGTTTCTACAAGCAGTGATGACTTTTCTGTCTTTTCCTTATATTTGTCACAGATAAGCAGTAGCCACCCTTGTGGAGATGTCAAGATCAGAATACAGCCCAGGGTTTGACACTTTGTGAGTGTAATTGAGTGGCCTTCTTCCACAGAGCAATGCAGTAGAACTGGCAGGTTCGTGAACACAGCAGCTTTGACCTTTTCTTTGACCTGTGCCTCCTCCCTTGAAAGGGATGACTCCCAGTGTGTGGTCTCTGGAACAGCAGCCATCTCTTAGCAACCTGAAGCTGCAGCTCTGACTCTGAGGCAGGACCAACTGCAGTGCTGCTCACACGGGTGTTTTCACTTGGTGGCTCTAGCCGTGCACACTTCTCTGCATTCAGAATGCACTTAGTGGTATATCTGAGGTCTGAGGCTGCACACATCCAAGTCTGAATCTTCAGGGGTTCTTTTCTACCTTAGTTCTTGGAAGTCTCCGAGTTTGCCTTGGCTTCCATTCATAAATTAAAAATAATGACGCTTCCCAGAGCTCTGTTGAGAAGTGTTGAGTTTTAACATCCCTAGAATATACCAGCCCTCCTTGATACTCTCATAAAGAAAGACCATGTTTTTCCATTCATTCAAATATCTGTCAGGGAAAGGCTTAAGAACTGTTTCATTTAAATGACCTGTAGGCTGATGAACTTACTACTCATTTTTTTTCCCAATGAGACAGATATTTCACACCAAAATGATGAGAGCTTCACTTATAACAACACCGGATTTGAAAGCACAGATATTCTTTATACAGCCCACTTGTAAGAAAGATTCACTAGATAATAATTTATTCTCCTATCCAGGTGGAGCCACCAAGTCCTACTGAGCTTAATACAGCCCTTCAGGACCTGGCTCTAAATGGGCCATCTCTGGCCAGCAGACATGGTGAGAGGCAATGAGTATTTACGTCTGTAATTACCCGATTTGCATAGCTAATTGCCCTCTGCTGTCTGTGTAGCCTGATCTGTGCCAGTAGTCTAGATGTGGGGCCGAGAGCCAACAACTGCCTAGTACAGACACTCTTTTTGCAACTCATTTGCTGAATGGCTTAGACAAATCACTCAGCACCACCACATCTCAATTTTCCACTCTCTGTCAGCACCACAGTGGTGTGTGCTTGTTTACCAATTAGTTGACTCCGTTAATAAATTTAAATTGCTTTGTAGATAGGTGATATTGAGTGAGAGTAAGTATTAATTATTGTGATTTGTGAACACTTCCCCAATAGTGAGTCTTGTATGCAAATTAGGGAATAACTACCCTAATTTGGTAAAAAAGAGAAATAAATGCTAACTAGAAGTTGTGTCAGCAAGTGCAAATGTTTACATGGAAGCAGAAAGGAAGAATTAGGAGATACATTGGGGGGGAAATTGTCCTTGGACTGCCAAATTAATCTGATGCTTGCACAGTGTAAAACAGATTGAGAGTAGGGAAACTGGCAAGCAATGTTGCTAGAGTTTTCCTGCCTGGCCCACAGGACAAATCTCTCTCACCCGCCAGTCCCAAGCCGCTCAAACCCGATCAAGTAAACACAGAGACTTATATTGGTTACAAACTATATGGCCATGGCAGGCTTCTTGCTAACTGTTCTTACAGCTTAAATTAATCCATTTCTATTAATCTATACCTTGCCACGTGGCTTGTGGCTTACCGGTACTTTACATCTTCCTTGTCCTGATGGCGGCTGGCAGTGTCTCCCCGACTCAGCCTTCCACTTCCCCGCTCTATTCTCCTCCTTGTCCCGCCTACACTTCCTGCCTGGCCACGGGCCAATCAGTGATTTATTCATTGACCAATCAGCAACACATTTGACATACAGACCATCCCACAGCAAAGCAACCCTAGGCAGCCTCTCCCAATGGGGAGAGCAAGCAGAAATCTCAATCATTGCATCTAGGAAAAGTCAAGTGCAGTCCCATAGACACGAATGTCTTCTATTATAATACAAGTATTATATCCCTGAATTGCAAGTGCATCAAAAGTCATGTATCCAGCTGGTGAGTGGATAAAGCAGACAAGTACTAGAGTAAAGGAAAGCCCTCATGTACACATGTGCACATGCACGCACACACATGCCCCCCACCCCCTCTACACACATATGACTGTAAGACGAATTGCTAAATGGTTTTATTAATAAAAAAAATACCCAGAGACAGATATTGGGGTAAAAACTGAGAGATAAGGGAAGCAGAAAAAAGCCAGACACATTCTTACTGCTAGAAATCCTCAGTCAAAGAGAGACCTACTTCCTGTATAACCACACCTATATGCCTTTCTTTCCCTCCCCTCTTACTTCCTCTCTCTGCCCAGCTCCATCACTTCCTGTCTGTATGTACAGACCTCCAGACCTCCATGGTTAGTGCTGGGATTAAAGGCATGCACCACCATACCTAGCTCTGTTTGCAGTGTGGCCTTGAACTCACAGAGATCCAGATAGATCTCTGCCTCCCAAATGCTAAGATTAAAGGCATATGCTACCATTGCCTGCCTTCTATGTTTCATATAATGGCTGACTTTTTCCTCTGATCTTCAGATACGCTTTATTGGGGTGCACAAATAAAATATCACTACATATGACACTTAGAGAAGTAAGCATATTTAAGAAAAGAGATATTTCAGAGTGGAGCTGACAGTTGAACTAAGTTCTGGATAATTATGTAGCAATTATCCATGAAAACACTACTCAGCCTCTTGAGCACAAGGATATACAGAACTTTCTGGGTACCATCTTGAGTGTGAACAGCACAGGCAAACCCAACAGGGTTTTATTGTAGTAACAAATAGCCAAAAGAAGACTTGGCCCAGGGGGAACCCTGAAACCATAACTCAGTACATCATCTCCTAGAAAAGGGTACTCTGTACCAAAGAGGAAAACTGGTCTGTAGAACCATGGATTGCTGAGTTACAAAATTTGTAGGCTCCAGGGAAGAAAAAAAATTAGAGCAAAGTAAAAAGACTACAAAAATGTTAGGTTTGTCCTATTAAGCACACCAAGCCTAAGGATGTTGATATATAGTTGCCATTGCAGAAGGATGTTCATGTTTACGCTACCAATAAGGCCCCAAATCTTATATCTTCACCCAGCTCTTTCATTGCTGAGTCCTTTGAGGACCCCTAAAACTGGAGCCATCTTTCTATCTTGTCCTCTAGTGCTTCCTCTCAGGGAAGCTAGGGGAGATTGGATTTTCTCTTCCCTTTTAAGTTGACAGGAAGTAGAAAAGGTGATCTGGGCCAGCTTTGCATAAAGAAGATGGCTCCCTACACACAAAAAGGCTCAAAACCCCCGGAATTCCCAGGAAAGTGGCAGTAAGTGTAGCTGACAAGGCTCCATTCCCCCCACCTGGACCACAGCCCTTCACAGGCATTCTGAAAATACCAATATCTAGTAGAAAGTGTATTATCTGTTTTAACTTACAGACAAGAACACTGCTCAATTCCCATGACCATCCCTACCCTCCCTACCCAATGACCACTCCTACCCTCCCCACCCCACACCCACCCCTATATACCTATAGGAACAAAAAGAGCTCTACTGTGACATTCAGTTGTGCCTTCTGGATTCCTGCTCACACTACATGCCCAGCCCAGCCTGAAAGACCTGCCCAGTACCAGGTTGATGGTGTTCTGTGAAACACATTAAAGTTTCAGCAAAGTAGAGAGAGCTTGGAAGTTGTACAGTAATTAACTGTTTTTCTATATTCATATCTCATGCTCCACATAAAAACACTCACTTTCTTTCTATCCATGTGGTTGGCCTTGCAATTTTACAAATGTCTCCTTAAAATATCCCTTCTCATCTTATCATTCTTCTAAGAAGCTTATTATACATATTTACCCAAAAAGAAATTGAGGTATCACAAAAGTTGAGTTATTTACAAGAACACCCCATGTTTGCCAAACTCTGTTTCACCAGTGTGACAATTAATTTCGATTGTCAACTCAGTTAGATGAAGAAATGCATGGACCATTAGGGAGACACACCTTCTGGTGTGTGGACCTTTCCAGAAAGGACTGAGGCAAGAAGACCTGTCCTGAAATTGGGAGGCATCACCAATGGGTTGAGGCAGGTACTGAATAAAAAGGGAGAAAGGAGAGAACTAGCTGATTATCACCAGCATTGCCTTTACTCTGCTTACTGGATGACTGGTCAAACTCTGCCACACCTTCCTACCGCATGGACCCTTCCCTCTCAAACTGTGAGCTGAAATAAACCTTCCTTCTATAGATTGCTTTTGGATAGGTATGTGGACATAGTGACAAGAAAAGTAACTTAAAACCAAGCTACATTTAGTCACAAGTCAGGTCAATTTGAAAAGTACAATAAATGCCATGAGCAGCATATACAAACACAGGGCACAGTGGGCACAGAATTAATAAAACATGCACAAATGCACTTTGTAGTTGTAATTTTCTTTGGACCACCAGCCAGCTCCCAAATAAAAATATGGAGACTCGCCGGGCGGTGGTGGCGCACGCCTTTAATCCCAGCACTCGGGAGGCAGAGCCAGGCGGATCTCTGTGAGTTCGAGGCCAGCCTGGTCTCCAAAGCGAGTTCCAGGAAAGGTGCAAAGCTACACAGAGAAACCCTGTCTCGAAAAACCAAAAAAAAAAAAAAAAAATATGGAGACTCGTTATTAGTTATGAATGCTCGGCCTTAGCTTAGGCTTTTCCCACCAGCTCTTTTAACTTAATTTAACCTGTTTTTATTTATGTATGTTTTGCTTCAGGGTTTTTTACCTTTCTTTCACTACATCCATCCTATTTTCCTGCTTCCTCCGTGACTGGCTGGCTGGCCCCTGGAGTGTCTCCGGCATCTCTTTTTCTTTCTTCCCCTCCCAAGCCTAAATTCCTCCTCCTCCTTACTCTCTTTGCCCAGAAGTCTCACCTATACCTCTTCCCTCACTATTGGCTGTGCAGCTTTTTATTAGATCAATCAGGTGCCTTAGGCAGGCAAGGTAAAACAGCAACACATCTCTGCATAGTTAAACAAATATTCCACAACAGCACTCAGTTTTATAAGATTAAAAAATGGCCCTCATCCATCTACAGAGGTTCAAGCATGATTACTTTCTTGGGTATTAAAAATATAGCAATAATTAGTGTTAATAAATTATACATCTGATGAAAGATTTTTCAGAAACATGAAAATTTACACAACTCTGCTAAACAATAAAAAAGATCAATACTTCTATCTAAAACTGGACAAAGAATTTGAATAAACATTCTCCAATGAAGACATACAAATGGCCAATATTTTAATGAAGATATTCAAAATAATTAATCACTAAGGAAGTGCAAATCCAAACTAGAATGTGATCCCACATTACACTCACTACAATGTGTGAAATTTTAAAAAAAGACAGTGAAAAACTAATGTTGGTAAAAATATGATGAAATTGGAATTTTAAACATTCCGGAGGGGAACCTAGAATCCATAAGAAAGAAAAAAAGTGAGCCAAAAGTATTACAAATCAAGTGAAAGAAATGAGTTCAAATCCACACATTAGTTGTGCATTACAAGAACTGTCCATCAGTGAAACTGCAAAGAGTATATTGGTACCTGCCAGGGCCAGGACGAGATTTAACACAGTGCCATGGGGGTTGTGCGGAGAGGAATAAAATGGTGTACCTAATAAAGAATGCATGATATATCAGGTGCAGAATTCTTTGGAAAGAACTGAAAAAGTTAACTATGTGTAACTGATACCTATATTGCCCCCACACAAATAGATTACAAGAACCAGATACCTAAAAAGAAGTGACTTATGGAGGAAATCTTGTTTAGGTTCACAGTAAAGGAGATGCAGTCTGTCGTGTGGGGCGAGGCGCTCAGACAATGGCAGGAGGAACAGCAAGTGGCTGGTCACAGTGCATCGACAGACGGGAAGGAGAGAGCAGATAGAAAGCAGAGCAAGGCCAGAAAACCTCAAATCCTTACCCAGTAACCACCTCCTAAAGATTCCAAAACACATGAGCCTGCAGTGAACTTTTTATAGTCAAATCACAGCAAGAGATCATTGCAACGCCCAAAACTAAAAAGCAGTGTCCCTTTCAAACAAATGTACTTTGTAATTTGCATGGTAGCTCAAATACAGCTGTCCCTCAAAAGGGAAATGCTAGCAATTTGCCTGATTATCGCCCCACCTTACTCGATAGCCCTCAAAAGTTTTGTAATAGTTGTACTTCATTGTAGTTAACAAAACTGCAGCTGCAGAGAAAAAGTGAATTACTTGAGGTGAAACAGTAAAGAAAAAGTTAACACCTAGTCATTGTGTTAGTAACCCAGCAAACATGCAGATGACAGCCAGGGTGTAGTTAAGTTTTTATATTTAACCTCACAATTGTGGCATGCAAATGTTTGATGTTTGGGGAAAATGAGGCTCAGAGGGACATTTTTAAAAATGTGTAACTAATGACTACATTGCCCTAAAACACATTTTAACTTTAAGAATTCTTTCCTATTGTAGACATCACATATCCTTACCAAGAAGGTGGGACAATTACTTGCTTAAAAAATATGAAAAAGGTTATAGGAAATCAACTTGTGATTTCCTCTTCATCTACATGGAGAAGCAATCTTTTGATACCAGAAGATTTCAAATAAAATCTGTCCAGTTTTTATTGTGTCAGTGTGGCAGTTGATAGTGTTCTGTGGTGCCCAATCCAGGATCCCTACCTGAGCCACAAATTTTCACTTAATATCACCTTCTTTAATTCTTTGAAAGATGCTTAACCTTATTCATCTTCTTTAGAAAAGTGGCAGAATTAATTCACCAATGGTAACAAGTAAAATGTACAAATAAAAAGACCTTTCCACACTAGAGCAGATGTTAAATTAGCCACGGGAGGACTCTCCTGCTATTTCCCAGATGAAATGCAATAGAGTTATAGGGAATGCATCATTAAAAAAGAAAAGCTTCTGAAACTCCCATTCTCCAACATAAATTAATAGCTTCTAGGTTTATTGGCTCCCAGAAGAAAACAAGCTGAATTTGTTTACTCCTGCATATGAATAATCATGTCCATCGTGTCCCAGAAGAACAAAACATACAAAATGATTAATGTTCCTGTTAGATGAAGTAAACCGAAGCACAGTCAGAAGCAGGGAGGCAGAGAAGCTTGAACTTTAATGCACACATGAGAAGTCAAGCTTCCTCTGGCTCTGAGCTTCAGGTAGACCATAACGCTTAAGCAAAATTCAACATAGTAAAAGAAATGTGAACCTCCCACCCTTACTATGTGCCAGCCTTTCCTCTCTTAGAGTATGTAAGATCTCATCAACCAAGAACAGTATAGAATGCTACATTGGGGGGTAGTCACACAGGAAAGTGGGAAATGGGAGAAGGGAATTCCACAAGTGCCCTTTGTATCAACCTTGTGTAAAGAGGACTTACTCCGTTACCAAATCATACAGAGATGATTAAACTAGAGCCACAAATACTGAAACACAATCTTAAAATACATATGTGAATCATTGTTGCCCACATTTTCCAGAAGAATAATATTATGGTTGGATCAGATACATGCCTCCAAGCTTAAATGGCTGAGTCTTTGTTTACTATGGGGGGCTACTTGATTCTCAAAGTCATTTCCTTAAGCTCTGTGGCTACTATCTTCTCTGAGAAGAGTAGATGGCTAAAGGAAGGAGTAAATTGATATGTACTCCCACAGGTAAGTAGTATGAAACAATACAGGATGCTAAGGCTCTACCATCCTCTGGATTGGCAGAACCCAGGTGAGAGAAGAAAATATATTAGGAGACACCAGATACAAAAAATTGTAACTGCTAGTTCTAACTTCATAACAAACATCCCCAAAACATCCATGGCCCTGAAAACTAGGCATTTATTTTTTGTTCACCAGCTAGTGGATCAGTCTCAGCAACACCCTTCCCCCTGTCTCTCTTTCTTCACGAGGATCCATATGACAAAGGACCTTGTTCTCTGGCAGTGGCAGAGGTGTGACAGAGTTTACCTACCTGTACATATGCAATGGCTGCATCTGCCCATACCATATACAGGAGAAATCATCTGTCAGCCCAGTAGCCAATGCACAAGGCAGAACTCAGAGTTGGGGCCTGAGGAAGACACTGGGGATTTGTGGTAGAAATATCTCAGCAAAAAAGAAAACTATGGAGACAGATGAAGACCTGGGACAGTCCTTCAGCCAACCTTAGTGCCTGAAGGGATTTGGATTCACTACCTAGTTTCTGGGGGATCATTGACAGACTTTATCCAGGGAATTAAAACAGTTGAAATTCCCTTAAGGGTAGGCAGAGAAAATTTTTCAAGAATAAATAAGCCTTTGGGATGCTTTGTTAGGAAATAAATTTTTTTTGCCTTCATGACTGATCTGTCACATGGGGGTCTTCCGAAGAGGAAGAATGGAATTGTACCTGACACAGATAACAAATACAGGTGTCTGCACCTTTTCCTGTAGTTTTTGTACACATATGTTCAAAACAAGAGAAACCAAAAGTAACTAGGATGAAATCTGAAATTTGTTCAAATCTGAGTAGTATTTGAAACTTGAAAAAAAAATTTTGATAAACAATGTGTTAAATTGCCACATGGCTAATTTTTATTCACCGTGTGTTTCTACTTGATAAAAGTGTGAAATACTATTGTTGTCATTTAAAACTTATATATGAGTATTTTCAAAGCGCAGAACCAGTCTATACCACCTTTGGAAAATGCACCATTTACAAAACTGTTTGCACTTGCCTATTAAAAATCGAATTATCATCTTTACATGTTTGGAATTTGAAATTACATAGATCTCACCTAGCTGTAAGCTTTTCTGAGTCTTAATCCCTTTTTAAAAAAAGATTACAAATACCTACATTACAAGGAAATTGTAAGTGTTTTTAAAAACATATAGGAAGTACCGCATGTCCCTGATGGCCACATTATCATTCCTATTGCACAGTATCAGGTCCTGGGTAAAATGAGCACATAGTTACAACACAACAAGTCCCTCCCTCTACGTTTAGAAATGAGCTATCCTATAACTAGAGTCAAGGGGAAAACTTCTTGCTTCTTAAGAATCAGTGACTCATCTTTCCTGGTCAGTTTAAACATCATTCTACACTGTAGAGAGTGAAAATTATTACTGCCTGATGACCTGCAGTAAGAAGGTGAGAGTCTCAATCAAGTGCTGGCGAGAAGTGTGTCTAGTCCAGCCAAAAGAATGTCTTTAATTGCTTGCCCTCTTCACAGATCCTGTGACAGGTTAAGAATCCACTAAGCATATTGATGGGTGATCCATGGCCTCTGCTACAAAGGCTAGGAGGCAGGAAGATGTGGGGGAAAGAGGCCCACACGTTGACCTTCCTGGTTCCCTCCTTCCTTTTAAGACAATAAGTTACGCATCTCAATCCAGAATGTTATCAGCTAAGGTGAACTTGACATTAGATTCACATCGTATTAAAGGAGAACTCATAATAAAGAACATGCCTACATTTGACAGTTTTCTCCATATATATTCTTACGTTGTTTGTGCTATAATGCTTGGTATTCTTTCCAATGTTAAAATGCATGTAACAACTGCATAGTAATAACAAAGGGAAAGAATCAGTATATTTGAATTTGATTACTTAAGTTCAGATGTTTACATTCCTTTCAGCCCTTCCATTAAATGTCAAGACAAACCATGTATTTATATTTATTATATCCTGTGCAAAACCAAAAATAAAAAATAAAAAAAACCAACAAAACAAAAAACAGGATTTTGAAACAACACTTGGGACTGAAGAGATGGCTCAGTAGTTAAGAACATACGTTATTCTTGCAGAGGACTTGGGTTTGATTCCTAACACCCGTACGGTGGCTCACACTGTCAGTAACTCTGGTTCCTGGAAATCCAATGCCCTCTTCTGGACTCTGTGATCACTCATACACAGGGTACTTACAAACCTGTGGTAAATTATTCATATATATTAAAAACAAATCTTAAAAACAGCACTTTATTTGAAGCAACATAGGAGAATAAGACTCAATATTTTTTTCAGTTATATTCTACATATTTATCAAAGACTTGAGCTACACACTCATCATTTTTAAAGGATGAAAGGCAATGTGATTAGCATATTTATAGGATGCCAGCATACTAACCAGGCCTAAGAGGGCATGACAAGGGCAATGAGGCCTTTCCTGGCATCAAACTAGGAGCCAGGAAAGCAGCTCAGCAGAAAGCATGAAGGAAAGACATGGGCACTAAGAGAAAGAGAAAGACCCAAGGCTAATTCAGAATCTGTCTGTCATGCTAGGCTTTCCTACCTGGGGATAAACGAGAAAATGGACCCCACATTCAAGTAAAGCCCAGCCTTCTGGGAGTGGAAATGTTGCTCCCTTGTAAAAAAGATTGCTTAGCATGCATGAGGACTTCAATTTGATCACCCACACTATAAAACCAAAAGTTTCCAGTGGTGTTTTTTATTAACCATTGACCTGTTTGTTATTGTTGGAGCTAACGAATACTGCTTTAAGCTTTACAGTAGAATTCTCAGGCAGATGGAAGTTGAAATTCAAGGATGGTGATTCTTTATCGTTGGCCACAGTCAGTTCATGGAGGCGGGGAGACTAAAACACGGGTAGGGCATCAGTCCCAATGCTGCTGTTTGGTCTACTCACTCTAAGAAAAGCCTGTGTTACTGGAGTCCAGAATTGACTGCCACAGTGAGAAAGGAGGTTTCAAGCAGGGTGGAAGACCTAGTTGGTTAGGATGCTGGAAACAGATCAAGTGTGTCCACTCTATGAATTACTGAAAATCCATCTGTAATCTAAAGACATAGAAAGAGCATAAGCCTAGGTTTGATACCTATTTGCCAGACACCATTACAAATAATTTATATAGAGAGTTCTCTTTGCAATGCCAATGAAGTTATGAGATAGCACAGCAAAAAGACCTAAGACCACATATTGAAAGAACATCAGAGCTGGAAGTTAAGCAGAATGCACAGGGGTTATTTAATTTCATGGAAATATTTGCTTGTTTTGAGTCATTACATAATTCCACCTTACAGCAATTGTCCTGGAGAAATAACTCTATGTGATCAAGAAGCAAATTTGATTTTTCTTGGCCTTTCCCACTTGAGGAACCATGTCACATTCAATCAGGAATGTGCAAAAACTACAACTTTGGTAGAATCTTCTTGTTTAGTTGGAGAAGAATTTGAAAAGTAAACTCTTTAAAGAGAGTGTTAAAACTAAATCAAAGTACAGACAAAAACACAACTAGCATTTTGTTGCTGTTGTTCACTGTAGTGGGTAGTTGTTCCAGCTTTGACCTGGAAGTACTACCCCCATTGAGGCTTCCCGTAACTGTCACACCTATGAGGCAGGGCCGAGACAGGAGCCCTTAAGACCTGAGATAAGGCTGTGCTGGTTCTCTTGGTTCCTGGATCCTAGACACTGGAGGTAGACCAAGCAGAGTTCTCCAGAGAACACCACTGGACTGCACTTCACCTCTCCCAGACCCTGTAACCTATCCCTTTACTTGTAAGTTACCCCACAAAATAAACCTCCCTTTTAACTATGTGGAATTGCCTTAATACTACAACCAATAGTTCACAGCTCTTGTTATGTTCAAATAGTGGTAACAAGGTGGAGACTAGATGGGTAAATGTGAAAAACGAGAACTTTACTTAAAGCAGGGGCAAAGAGAAAGGAAGTTTATCAAACTTGAGAGTGCACCCATAATCATCAAAGACTCTCCCCTCAGCTCCCAAACTAGGGCTGATTTGAAGTTCTGATTTCCTTAAAAAGTATGGTGTCAGTGTGCTGGTCAATAAGGCCTTGGAAAGTGCCTACAAAACCCATATGGTTTCCTCAATGTCAAGAGTTGTTAGTAACTGGGTTTTGGGGACCACAAAAGGAAATGTTTATAGACATGTAGATAGTATGCTATTGGAAACATACTGAGGATTCTACCAGTATGTTTTATGCAAATGTTAGCTATTATTAACATTATAAGCTAGATATTTTTTAAAACTGTGGGTTTGTCTCTCTTATTATGAATTTATAGGCCTCACATTTCAAGATGAACCAGAAAAAGGGAGGCAGAATCTTCTGGTTCTGGATATGTTGTCTTTGGAGACATCAGCAGATTTGGGCTTCTTTTGGCTTACAAAAGACTGGATTTTTTATGAAATATTCCTAATATGGGAACAGACCTTCTTTCTGAACACCTTGAACTGCCGACCCAAAAAAGGAAGAAACTATCCATTTTCCTCAAATGAGTCATAACAGCATTAATACATAAGAAAGGAAGCTATGTTTTTCATACTGCTATGTCTCAAGTTAAGCAAAACACAGGACATGTAATGCCATTAAGTACCTTCAACACCCAGACTGCAATATCTTTGTCTTGTTCGTGGACTCAGTCGGCCCAAACACTGGCCCCTTTGCAAAGATTTGCCAATTCTCCCAGCTTCTGACTTCATCATCCAATATCCTGATTATAATCTTACATCATCACCTCAGCCATCATTCTACATGACACATTGCTGGTCGTTCAGCATTATTGCTCGTCTCCTTGGTATTGTGCAGGTTGTCGTTCTTCATACCCACCATGAATTTGTCTCCTTCAGTTCGTTCTTTAGTACTGAACATTCTGTGGCAGCTTCCTTCTAATCAGAGTTGGTGAGTAAAGGTGCATTGGAGGAACCTGGAGGGGAGGAGGAAGCAAGAGAGAAGCCATGGGAAGCAGCACCATAGAGAGAAATAGCAACAAGTTGACTGAGGCTGAAGCTCTGGTTCTCAGACACTTAGGAATTCCAGTTTATATGGCCCTATCTGCTAAGCACCAAGAGAGCCTTCTTCTGTCCCACCTTTGGTTTGAAGGCTAAAGATGATGGCTTTCTGACATAGCTTGTCTCTGCTGTGCTATGAAGTCTCCTCTAGTGTTCTTTGCTCTTCTGTATCCGAATGGCCAGCTCCACACCATCTACAAGGTATTTATATACCAACAACTCTGTTTCATGTATTTCAAGTAGCTTCTGATTTTCTAGTTGGACTCCAACTAATAGGGTCTATTCCATGGTACTGGGTCCTACACAGTGGTACAATGGGCACTCTTAAAAAGCCCATGCTTGGTTACCATGCTGACCAAGAGACTCACACTTTCAGTGAACACTGAAGCAGCTAGTCTTGCCAATTCACTTTCACAGAAACATTAAGCTCTCAGGTTGCTTCTGTGGCAGTTGACATTTACACAAGGTTTTGCTCTTGACAGGCAGCCTAGCCAGGATTCTGGCCCTGAGATAGGCTGCTCACTCTGACATATTGTCTTTGGAGATGGCAAAAATGCTTCACTTCTTCTAGCTCAATTCTAAAGGATGAAATCATTGAAATTAAATAGTTCTGTTACAGGGACAAGCATTCTTCCACTTGACTGATGCGTGTTCATTGTCTGGTAGAATCCTCAGTGTCTTTGCTTTACTGAGTCAGTGTGGTCCTCTAGTGACTTCTGCTACTGATTCTGCTGAGCAACTCTGTAAATTTCCTTGTTTCCAAATGTAAGTCACTTGACTATTTGTGATTATCAATCCAATTTGCCATTATTAACTGTGATATGTCATTAAGCATGAAACAATCACTGTGTATGCCAAAGTGAGTAACAAAAAAAAAAAAAAACAAAAAAAACAAAAAAAACAAGCCAGGTGGCAGTCTCAGCTGACTGAGCAGACTCTTCTAATCAGAAGAAGTCAGGATTGAAGAAATAAAGCAAAATTCTTGCAAAATGAATTGATACCACGCTCCTGGCTCAGCATGTGAGCAATGTGACAGACTGCAATGCAGTTGCAAAGGTATTTCTATTCTAGACACAACCAATCTACCTGTGCACATGAAAGAACTCTTCCTGGTTGACTACTCCAGGGTGATGGAGTACATTTCAAGACCAGTGAAGTGGGTAGAAACATTCTAAGTAAACAAGACAAATCTCTGCCCTGGAAAGTGAAGTGAAGCACCTCTGCTCACCAATGTGGGATGAAAAGGGCTCCAATATAACAGTTTCGGTGACTTGTTTCCAGGAAGCTGATGATCTGTCCTGAGAAACAGACCAAGCCAAGAGTCTAGGAATGGCCCCATAACAGCATCCATCAAATCAATTTCAATGTCATAATGTTCATATATTGAACCCACGCCAAAAAACTCCTGCCACCATGATCTGTGCATACCAGTGCTTTGTTTTGGACTGCTATAACACTATAGCCTAGGTGTCTTAACACATGTTTATTTCTTACCATTTGGGGGGCTAAAACTCCAACAGCAAGATACCTGTGTGGTTGGCCAGTTTCCCAGTGAAAATGGCCTATCTAGAATCTCCTCAGGTAGCATTCTTTGGTGAGTAAACTCAGGAAAGAAGTTATTATGTCTCTTCTATCTTTATAAGGGCACCATACACCTTATCTCATCTAAACCTAATCACTCCCCACATTGGAATACCATCAATTAGGCACTTGATTTTCCATGAAGAGGTATGGGAAAGAGACACACATACTTGGTTCATGGCACTGAGCCAATAAAGTGTGCTGGTTGACTGGAGGATGATGTCAACAGTCACAGAGGAGACTCTTTATAGCTAGTACATTGCCAAGAGCTCTTTCTGCTGCAAAAACATACTTGAACCTTTGAACAGAACACAAAGTTTTCACATTCTTTCTACATCCAATAAGTTTAACTTCCTATCTTTTCCTAATGTTCCTTCTCATCAGTCATAATACATCCTTGGATAATTTGCCAAACTACAAGTGATTTTCAGTGATGAAAATATATGTATGGCTATACTTTCTATTTAAAACAAATAGTGTGGTATTAGTCCCAGAAATTTGATATTCTGGGATGTTGCTCCAAATGGCTCAATTTCAGGACCATGGTTATATCATTTTATTGAGAAACAATTGCTTTTCAGTTGAAAAAGTAGGGTCATTGTTTATGTTTTCTCAGCAGTCAGACAAATGAAATTGCCCTTAAAGCCATAGATTTGGGTTTGAGGGATAGATGATAATGAACAGAAAATCTTAGCCATTTTCTCATAGAAGTAGTTTATGCCATGTAGAATAGCCTGACCACACAAATGCAATTTCTATATTAAAATGGATTTTTGCACTGTTATCAATCTGCTTTATTTATTGGTTGTCCACAATTTATGACAAAAATCAGAAACCAATGTTAAGCAAGAATTTATGTTCAAAAGGAGAGCTTGGTAGATGAAGAAGGGTATACCTTAATTCAAAAGAGCTACTGTATGATTCATTTTGCACAGCCCACACTTAAAGAGGCACTAAGGGCCACTTTCCTTCTGCATGGAAGACTACCTATATAATTTACTAAGAATTCTTCAGTTATTGTAGATGTAATATTCCACATAATTTGTTTGTTACATAATTTATATCTATATGGGTCTGTGAATATTTACTCTACACTTAAGATTTCAACCCAGTTGTATCTTACTTAGTTACTCAAAATCTTCAGCTTTGGCCATTGTCAGATTTTCAGTTTTTACCTGAACCTCTTGACATATCCCATCATGGGTATTTTTGTTGTTGGAGTATTTATATGACTTTGGAGAAAATTTGATTTTGAGCACCTCCTAAATTTCTAGTCTAACAAAATGAGTTGCATTTGTTTTGTGCATTTTCCCCTCAGTCTAGAATTACCCATTTTTCCTAGGTTCCTCTTACTGTTTCATAACTCATATGCTAGGTGTGTTCACTATAATTGAGGTCTTGTTTTGGGGGCCCATCCAGTTGACAAATCATCAATATTTCTTTGTAACAACATATATATGCTAAAAATGAGTCTCTTGTCTCCACCTCTAATGTGTTGCTATATGGTGCATTCTAGTCCCCTCCTCTCCTGATTGTCACAGCTACTACAACAGTCAGAACCTGGATTCTATCAACTATTATTTAGCTGTGCAGTTTGGGTATGTACTTGTGATAGTATAAGTTTGAGCATCAGATGCCCAGGGAATAACCTTATCTGCTAGACTGCAATAATTACATTTGGTTCTCTTTGCCCTTGGTTTTACAGATTCCACATAACTCTGAAACAACTTAAGTCAGCATCTTCTTCTCCACCTTTTCCACTGAGGTATGTTTGCATTTGTGATATAGTTACATGGTTTGAGAACATTCTTCCCTCCGTCCTAGAAGACCCTGATCTCCTAAATGACTTTTTAATGTTTTTCACACACTACATTCATTCATTTGTCTCTACGGGATTTAACAAATACACCCAGTCAAGTATTCATCATTACAGTACTTGACAGAGTCATTTTAAAACACTGAAAAGCAGCCAATCAGTGCTTCTCCTCCCTAATACCCCTGTCCTCCACCACTTCCCAAAACCTCTGGCAACATCTGACTTTTTCTACTATCTCAATATGTTTTCACTTCATAATATCACACAACTAAAGTCACATAGTGTGAAGTTTTTCTTTAACTTAGAAATGTGTGCTTACAATTCATCTATGTATTTTAATTATATGATAGCTCATTCTTTCTTTTTTGGGTCACATAATAATCTATGAGTGGGATTAACATATTTTTATCCATTAATTGTCACTCATCAATAGTATCTTGATTGACAACAATTAGGGGTGATCCACATAATTCTGCTGTAAGCATTCTTACGCAAATGTTTATATAAACATAAGTTAGCAAATCGCTTGAGTGAGTTACCACTAGATAGCAAATATCAACAAATAAAAATAACAAAAAAAAAGATAACCTGAGAGAGGTTATTGCTGGACTGTGTGACAAAGTTATGTTGAGCTTTGTAAGAAACAGCCAAACTACAAAGTAGCTATTTCATTAACATTTCCACTAAAAAATAAATGAGTGTTCCTTGTCTTCTATATCCTAAACAACATTCGGTTTTGTCAGAATTTTTGGAGTTTAGCCATTAGTAAGTACATAACGGTGTTTGCAGTTCTCTGGTGACAAAGGATATTTAAAATCTCATGCTTCTTTGCTATTGTAATAAGTCTCTGGTGAGGTGACATATTTTATTCAGTTTTCAATTGAAATGTTTAATCTTTATTGTTGAATTTTATGAATTTTGAACACTTAGAATACATGTATTGTGAAATATCTTCTCATAAACTATAACTAGGGTTTTTGTTCTATTAACAATATCTTTCACAGAACCAGAGTTTTAAATTGTAATAACACCCAGTTAGGCAATATTGTAACAATAGGTCATACCTAAAAAAAAAAAAAAAAAAAAAAAACAGAGGAGATGCCAGCTTGCCATCCAGGGAGCATCAGGTAATGGCACACAGGTAAAGCCACGGAAAACGTGGTGACATATAGATTAACAGAAATGGGCTGAGTGTAAGTGCAAGAGCTAGTCAGTAGTAAGCCTGAGCTAATGGCTGAGCAGTTTTGTTTAATATAAGTCTCAGTGTGTTTACTTGGGTCCAAGAGGCTGAGAGACCTGCAGGTGAGAGAGATTTGTCCTGACCGCAGGCTAGGTGGGAAACAGGAAAACTCCAGCTACATTTTGACATACCAACGCAGGGCTCTTGATTTTCCATAAGGCCTAAAAGAATTTAAAAAGAGCTTCTAAACACACAATAATGGAGCCAAAAATACTGGTTCTTGCTTCACATCCCATGCAGGCTGCAAAACACTGCAGCATTCGAGCTTGAGCCCAGCATGGCAGGTTCCTGCCAAGTTACACAGAGGTTCCTGCAAACCATGCAACATGGTGCGTGGTGGATATAGCTTTTGCTAGTACAGAGAGAGGGGGGGGTGTATTTGGGGGCTACACGCAGCAGTATGGAGGCATAGACCCACTGCCTCCCAGAGTCCAGTGATAAGCGTGGTTCCCAGAGCTGGCGATAAACATAATTCCATCATATTGGAAAGCTGAGGTGGGCAGAGCCAACAGCCAAAGCTGCCATTTCAGTCCTAGTCATGCTGCAGTTTAAAGCAATAGATTCACAATAAGACAGATTCAGATTAAATAAACCTCTAAATGATTTACAGTGTGTGTAAAAATGTATGTGGGCTTGAAAGAAAGAGGAAAAGGAAGATAGACAGTTAAATAAATATTGGATCGATAGAATGTTTTCTTTAATTTCATAAAACACAAACAGACTGGATATTGTAACTATAATTCTTGTTTGTTATATGTAATTTTGCTATGTTAAAATTAAAACCTTCCTTTTTAATTAAATAGAAAAGGGGGAACCTCATTACTTTTCTTTCTCCTGTCTTCTGAATGTGTTGCATGTTTTATAGTTTATAGCTGATATTTAGTTATAGTGTCTAAAATTGCACTACTTTTTTTGAACGGTGTGCTTGTGTGCAGATTAATGTCTTGGAAGGAACTGCAAGTTCCTGAGGCACCAGTCATTGCAAAAACTCTCTATATAGCATCTGCCATTGGCTTTCATCAATGAACCATTGAGCAGATCCGAGATTCTGTTTCTGGATTCTCCCTTATCTTAGTTTTCTTTCCTAGTGCTATGGTAAAATTCCTTGGCAAAAGAAACATAGGTCAGAAATGTTTTATTTTAGCTCACAGTTCAATGTACAGAAGTCTCTCTCAATGGGGTGGGGGGTGGGCAGCCAAAGCAACAAGTGCTTGAATTATTTGGTCACATTACTTCAATAGCCAAAAATGAGGAGCAAATGCATGTATGCTGGTATTCAGTACACTTTCTCCATTCTTACATAATCCAGGATCCCTTGCCTAGGAAATGCATGTATGCTGATATTCAGTACACTTTCTCCATTCTTACATAATCCAGGATCCTTTGCCTAGGAAATGCATGTATGCTGGTATTCAGTACACTTTCTCCATTCTTACATAATCCAGGATCCTTTGCCTAGGAAATTACACTACTCACAGCAGGCAGGTGTCCCACCTCAGTTACCACAGTCAATCCTCCACAGACATACTCAGAAACCCATCTCCAAGGTGATGCTAACTTTTGTCAGACAATTAGTACAAACCATCACCTCTATCTTGTTCCACTGATCTATACATCTATTCTTTCAATAACACCATTACATTCTAAACACTGCCTCTTCATAGTCTGTCTTTAAGTAAGATAGTATCAGTCACCTGACTTTGTTCTTACCTAATATTAGTTGTTAATAGCTATTGCGGACCTTCTGGACTTTCCTATAAACCTTAGAGTCAGTTAATCAGTGTCTACAAAGTTGCTTGTGGGAGTTTTAAATGTGATGATATTTTTTTCTCTAGATGAAGCTGGGGGAGACCGGAATGTTAACATTGAACATGGAATGTCTATTAGTTTAAATCTTGTTTGATTTTTTTCTATTGGAAATTTGAAGTTTTCTCTATAATATTATATGTATTTTCTTAGGTTCCAGTTATATATTTCACTTGGACACCCATTTTTATTTCAAATTCCTCTTTTTCATTGATTGTATAGATAAAACTAATTGGTATTTTTTTATGTTTCCTGAAACTCTTTTCTAACCCATCTAATTAAAAAATTCCAAAAATTCTTGTTCCTTCAACATAGATGATAATACAATATGAAATGATGATACTTGTTTACTCCTCTCCAATTAGTATAGATTTTACTTCTAATTCTTGTTTTGTTGTACCAAGTAGGGCCTACATCATGATCTAGAATAGGTAGTAACACTCAGTATACAAAGGTAAGCTCTAACAGTTAGCAAGTTAGTATTTAAAACATACCTTATTAATTCATCTTTCTAGAGTCCGCACTGGCTCACTGACTTTGTATATTTCATGTTAAAATCTGGATTAAATATAAGTGACATTATCAAGCTAAAGTCATCCTGCATAATCATTATTGAATTGTCTTGGTTTTGAATTCTAAATACAGAGATTAGAAGATTCCGTGGTGGTGACTGACACCCAGAAAGAGGAAAATGGTTTTGGATACAGGACATAGTAGAGATAGCCATGGTAATCATGATTAATGAGGTAATATGGATGAAATGAACTTTGGGGTTTTGAAGGGAGAGATAGTATGAAAAAAATGAAATAAAAGCAAACACAAGTTCTAGTAATTTAAATTTTACTTGGCTTGAGAGTTTGAAGAGTCCTGACTCATGTAGTATTTCAACATTGAACCTAAGATATCTCATCAGATACTAATAAATAGATTGAAATCCAAAACATTCCAATGAAAAGGTTATCAAAACCCAACATAAGGAAAATTGAGTAATAAGAACTCTTAGTATAATATCATCCACACTGTCATAAATGGTTGGATCACCTCTTCTAAAATCTGAACAAATATTCTACTGCATACATACACCATATTTTATTTAATTTATTCATATGTGGGTGGACATTTAAATTGTTTCCATAGCTTTAATATTGTGAACAGAGTTGTTTTGGATATGGGAATAGAGTATTTTTCTTTGAACAAAATAGCAGTTGACAAAAGCTAAAAGTATAGAGAAAGTGAGGAGTTGTAAGCAATGAATATCTGTTTACAAGCTATTGAAGAAGAGGCAGTTTTAATATTTGCTCCTCAAAACTATGAATATAGCTAATAACACAATGTTGTGCAATAAAACATTTTCATAAGCTGTATGTTATGTTAAAAATTATTACAAACATTATTTAAATGAAAATTACATAAGGAAGCTTTTGGAAGAGTGTTTATACCTTGATTATGGTTGTATTAGTAAAGGTTCTCTAGAGAAACAGAATTGGGATTTATTAGAGTGGCTTACAGGCTGTGGTCCAGCTATTCCAATAATGTCTGTCTATCAACAGAAAGTCCAAGAATCAAGTTGTCAGTCAACAAGTCAGGATGTCTCAGCTGATCTTCAGAGTACACTGGAATTCTGAAGAAATAGACTATAATGCCAGTGAAGGAATGACTTGCAGCAAGAGCAAGGGCAAGCAGGCAAAGAACAAAAGCTTCCTTTTTCCATGTCCTTTACATAGGCTGCAAGCAGAAAGTGTTGTCTAGCTTTAAGGTGGAATTTCCCACCTCAAATGATCCAGATTAAAGTTAGGTCTTCAACCTTGAAATGATTTAATTAAGAGAAATGTCTCAGAGGTACATCCAGCCACTTGGATATTAGTTAATTCCAGATGTAATCAAGTTGACTGACAACCAAGAATAGTCATCACAGTGATGAAGGCATTACAAATGTTAGGTATTTTCAAACTCATAAATTATATATATTACATATGTACACATTCTTGTATTCCAACTATAATAAACCTGTGAAAATGAGGTAAGAGCTACTAGATATAAAATAAGTTGTATAAGTCAAAGAACAGAAGGAAGAATTCCCAATTATTAGGATCACAGAAATAACAGATAGTTGAGCTCCAGGGAGCTGGGAAGAAATGTTTGTGAGGTAGGAAAGAATGGATGTAAGATGCTGTAGAGAATGACTACCACCCAAAGCTTATAAGGTATTTCCACAATTGAAGTTTCCTTTTCCTAGATAACCCTAGCTTGTGTCAAGTTGCTAAAAAACTAGCTAGTACAATGAGCCTAGAAAATAATATAATATTTTCTACTTGCTTTAATGTTCTGACTTTGGTGTTTCCATTTGGTTTTTTTAACTGAATAATATTAGTATACATTTCTTGGGAATGGAAAAATCTATTTATTTTCCTTAGTCAATGAGTATTCAGTGCCAAATTTACTACCATATTTGCCTTGCATTGGCCTGGTACCTGAACTAAGTTTAACTTGTAACAGAGGGTGACCTCATTAGTGGCAGCCATACAGTGAAGGTCAACCAAGGAGGACAAACATGTAGGTTTGTCCTGAGAAAATGAGGCTCCAAAAAAAGTAAAGACTTGAAAAGGTTTCCATGGCTCAGAAGAACACAGATGTGGCTCCTGTCAGGAGGTGGTAGCCAGGAGAGATAAAATGTCAGTGACTACTTCCCTAAGAGCAGAAGCACTGGCAGGAATTCCAGGCACAAAGCCAATGAGAAAGTGTCTAAAGGGGAGTGCTCCCAGGACTCCAGTAGAATAAAATTGAAATGTCGTCATCTTGGGATTTTTCTTTGATGAGTATGTAGTGTCCTTCCCCATCTCTCTTGCTTAATTTTGTTTTGAAATATATTTTCTTAGATGTTGAAATGGCTATACCAGCTTGCTTCTTGGGTCCATTTGCTTGAAATATCTTTTTCCAACCCTATACTATGAAGTAATTACTATCCTTCATGTTAAGTTGCATTTCTTGGATGAAGCAGAAGGGCTGCATCTTTTGGTTTTACTAATGTGAGATTGTTTATTTCCTGTGTTTTCATGAATGCAATTAACCTTGTTTTGAAATTTTTTCTAGCCCCTTCTGTAGGACTGGATTTTTGCATAAATATTGTTTAAATTTGACTTTATCATGGAATATCTTATTTTTTCCATCTATGGTGATTAAAAGTTTTACTAAGTATAGTAATCTGGGATTGCATGTGTGGTCTCTTAGTGTTTTCACTAAGTGTCCAGGCCCATCTGGCTTTTAGAGTCTCCATTGAGATGTCAGGTATAATTCTAATAGGTCTGCTTGATATGTTACTTGGTCTTTTTTTCCTTTCAGCTTTTAATATTCTTTCTTTCTTTCTTTGTTTAGTGTTATGATTATTATGTGGTAAGGGGACTTTCTTTTCTGGTCTAATCTATTTGGTGTTCTGTATGCTTCTTGCACCTTTATAGGCATGTCTCTGATTTTGTTGAAAATATTTTCTTGGCCTTTGAGCCAATCTTCTCCTTCCTCTATTCCTGTCATTCTTAGATTTGGTCTTTTTATAATGTCCCAGATATCCTGGAAGTTCTGTGTCAGGAATTTTTTAGATTTAGCATTTTCTTTGATCAATGTATCCATTTCTTCTATCATATCTTCAATGCTTGAGATTCTATCTTCCATCTCTTGTATTCTGTTGGTGATGGTTGGTTGCCTCTATATTTTCTATTCACATTCTTAAATTTTTCATTTCCAGAATTTGCTCCATTTGTGTTTTCTTTGTTCCTTCTATTTCTTTTTTTTTTTTTTTTTTTTTTTTTTTTTTTTTTTTTTTTTTTTTGGTTTTTTCGAGACAGGGTTTCTCTGTGTAGCTTTGCGCCTTTTTCCTGGAACTCACTTGGTAGCCCAGGCTGGCCTCAAACTCACAGAGATCCGCCTGGCTCTGCCTCCCGAGTGCTGGGATTAAAGGCGTGCGCCACCACTGCCCGGACTGTTCCTTCTATTTCTATTTTCAGGTCTTGAACAGTTTTATTTGTTTCCTTCACGTGTTTGTTTGTTTTTGCTTGGCTTTCTTTAAGGGGTTTATTCATTTCATTCAATTGTTTCTGTTTTCCTGGAATTCTTTAAGAGATTTATTCATCTCCTTTTTAAGGACCTCTATTGTCTTGCTGGTATGTAGATCTTTTCCTTGTGCTTCAGCTATGCTGGAATATTCAGGGCCTGCTGTGGTAGGCTAGTTAGGCTCTGGCAGAGACATATTATCCTAGCTGTTATTGCGTTCTTGTGCTTGTGTCTAGACGTAGTTCTAGGTGCTGATTTCTGGGTTTGTCTTTTTTGGTTAGGTGTTTGATTCCTTCATTTCTGTTTCCTCTGTATTTTTAGAGAGTGTGTTGGCTGTGTGTTGCCTGTTTTACTGGCCTACTCAGCTGGTTTATTAAAAGGAATGTTTGCTGGTGTTTGAGACTGGGGTAAGGTTAGGCCTGGGGGAGGAGGTCTATTGCAGGGCTATGAGTGACCCTGAGGATTGGGTCTGGGGAAAGAGAGAGAGTGGAGACGGTCCACAGGCAGCCTACTTGGGCTTCTGCCAGGCATGTGCTGTGGTTGAGAAGGGGGTGTCCACTTGAGTTGGGGGCTTGGAACACAATGATATGGGGGAGCTAGTGGCAAATGGTCTGTGGGTTCCACAGGGGCCTGGATGGGGGGAGGTGAGGCTTCAGTTGGTGTTCTATTGTAGCTCTAGGGATGACCCTAAGAACTGGGTTTGGGGGAACAGAGAGAATGGAGAAGGTCCATGGGTAGCCTACCTGGTCTTCTGGAAGTTGTGGTATATGACTGAGCAGGAGTGTCTGCCTAAGTTGGGGTCTGGAATACAGTGATGAGGGAGAAGGGAAGCCAGACAGGTTGTTCTGGTCTTCAGGCAGGTATGGCCTGTGGTTGGGCAGGGGCATCCACCTGAGTTGGGCTCCAAGGCACAATGATGAGGTGGGGAGGGGAGACCAGAAGGCATGGTCTGTGAGATTCACAAGAGGCATGGACTGGGAGCGAGGGAGAGATGCAGCTGAGATGTTCTGTTGTAGTGCTAGGGGAGATCCTGAGTACTGGGTCTGGGAGAAGAGAGAGCATGAAGGAGGTCTGCAGGCAGCCTACCATGTCTTCTGCCATGATTTTTATTAATGTTTTATTTTCACTTAACCAGTAGTTTACCAGTTTTTAAAAATTATTTTATTTCATTTCACCTTGTCTCGAAAAAGAAAAAAAAAATCTCTTATCTAAAAAAAAAAAATTATTTTATTTCATATGCATGACTATTTTACCTGCATGTATGTCTGTGTTCTATCCATGTGCATATCATGTCTAGTTCCCACAGTGGTCAGAAAAGGGTATCATATTCTCTGGAACTGTAGTGACATTGTGAGCCACCATGTTGGTGCTGGGAATTGAACCCAGCCATCTCCAGCTGTGCTATCGGTTTTGATAATAATCTATAAATGAGAATAAAGGCATGGTTGTTAGATGAGCTGAAATTGAGTTCAGTTGCTGAATTACCTTTCTGTCCTCTATAAATTTGAACAAGGAATGTCTATGTACAAAATTCGGCATAATCACAATTCAGAATTACTTTTGAACATACATATTTATACAGTAAAAAAGCAATTTAAACAAGTAGCATCCTTTTAAGGATGGTAGCATAACCCAGTATTAAGGAGTTTATTCTCTTGCAATTGCTTTGGTTACTATAAATGGTAAAGTAGTACACAAATGCAAGATTTTACTTAATTCAAAGTATTATTTTTGCCTTTTTAGCAATCCCACTTTGCTGAAAATTCTTACTACCAAAAGAAAAAGAAAAACATACTCAAATAAACCAATAATAACAAAATCCGATCAGACACCAAGTAAGACTTGCATGTGGATAAGCAAAATGTAACAGATAGTGTCCCCAGTAGCTTTTCTGTTAAGACCACAGAATCAGGGTTCAGTTTGTTTGGCTGTGATATTTGGAATGGATCTTCTTTGGCTACTCTAGGTATGAGTTTGCATAAAGGTAGCAAGTATCTACTTTTAGCTACTTCTGCTGTTGATTTATAGTTTTACTCTGTCTGATTAGACAAAATACAAGGAATTGTTTCTGTTTTCCTGTAGACCACTGTCCCCAATTGCCAAGATTTTCTTTGAAACCAAATAAACATCTATTTTATAGGACATTTCACGGGCTGTGAAGAAGTACGCTCATTGGGGATAGGATATCCTTTGAATGTATGATATCATTTAATCCATGTGTTTCTGTTTACTTTTTTGCTAGGATGATGAGCTATCAATTGGTGAGAATGGGGTATTGAAGTCACTCACTAATGTTGTTCTTTGGATATTCTGCACCTTTGCATCTGGTATTGCGTGTTTATGAAATTGGGTGTACCCATACCTGCTGCTTACACGTTTAGAATAAAATTGTCTTCTTGTTGGATTAGTTTGTTAATCAAAATAAAATTTCCCTTTTGACCTTTTCAGACATGTAGCTCTGAGTGTCTACATTTTTTATTAAGATAGGTTTTAAATAAGTAAATGATACACCTTAGGCATTTGCCAAAAAAATGACAAACTCAACATATGTGGATTGAAATTAATACTTGCTGTCAAGACAGAAACTAATAGAATAGAATGAAAAAAATACAAAGAAAAAAAGAGAACAAAGAGTTTGTTTTTTGAAAGGACAAACAAATCTAGCCAAATCAACCAATTAACCAAAAGAGAAAGAATTGAAGTAATATGTAGTTAGAGATTTTAAAAAAATGGAGCCATAATGACAAATAGATATGGAATTCAATAAATTGTAAGGATGTGTCTTAAAACACTAAATCAGAAAATCTAAAAGAAATAGGTGGACTTCAGATACATTTTTCCTCCCAAGTTAAATTAAGTTGACATAAACAATTTAAAGATGGCATTATTAAGCAATAACGTTGAAGCAATAATAAAAAATTTCTTGACAAAAAAGTCCAGGTCCAGATTTTACTAGACCTTCAATAAGAAACAACAGCATTTCTTATCAAATTACTGATAAAATAAAGGAGGGAAGAACAGTATGAAACTCTTTTTATGGAGGCAGTATTGCCCTGATTTAAAAAAAAAGCTGATAAAGCCAAAACAACAAAAATTATAGACCACTATCCTCAATGAATATAGATTAAAAATCTGTTAAACTATTTGCAAACAGGATACAGAAATACATAAAAAGATTATTCACTATAACCAAGTTGGCTTCATTCTAGAGAGGCAGGAATGATTTAATATAGATTAACAGGTAAACATACTATGTCATATAAAGAGACTCAAAGACAGAAATCACATTTATTTCAATGCAGAAAAGGCTTTTGACAAAATTCAACATTTGTTCATGATAAAAGTCTTGAAAAAACTGAGGAAAGGAGGATCATTTCATAATAAAGAATTCATTCAAAAAACCTATGACCAACCTTATATTCAAAGGGGGTGGGCAATCCAAAAGATTTTTACTAAAATAAGGAAACAAGGTACAGGAGTCCCTGAACTTAAGTCCTTGTTCAGGGCACCATGTAGCTGAAGTTTTCCTGTGTCCTGCCCAGTCCACAGCCGCTCAGACCCAAGTAAACACACAGAGGCTTATATTAATTAAAACTGCTCAGCCATTAGCTCAGACCTACCACTGACTAGCTCTTACACTTAAACTCAGGCCATTTCTGTTCACCTATATGTTGCCACATGTTCCGTGGTTTTACCTGTGTGCCATTACATGCTGCTCCTTGGATGGTGGGCTGGTGCCTCCTGACTCAGCCTTCCTCTTCCCAGAATTCTCCTTATCTGCTTATCCCATCTATACTTCCTGCCTGGCTACTGGCCAACCACTGTTTTATTAAACCAGTGTACAAAAGTATTATCCCACAACAGCACCATCTATGGGAGGCCAGTTTCTACTTTTTTAAAGGGTTCCTATGAGGAGGAGAAAGGAATAAGGAATTTGTAGACAGAAAGATAGCAGAGATGAGACAGACAAAAACAAAGGATAGCTTCTGGAGGTCCTGGATCAAAATCCACTGGTCCCCTCTGTCTCTTCAAAAGGGCTTTTTATAACAATGCCAAGGGGTGCGGCAAAAGACATCCCCCTTGCTAGATCAAAGCACACCACACAGCCAAGTGCAGATCCTTCCAAATACCTGGTAACCATACATGTGCTCAAGTCATACCCTTATGCGGCTCTGCTGGGTAAAGCAAGCTCAGATCTCACTAGGAAACCTCTGTGGACTCCCACAACAAGGGTATCTTCTTTCTCCACTCTTATTCAATATAATGCTAAAAGTCTTAGCTAGATCAATAAGACAAGAGAAACTAAAATAATTTAAACATGAAGAGAAAAATGTAGAGTATACTTACTTGTAGATGATGCAACTCTACAGTTGGAGACCCTGAAGACACTTGCAGAAAAACTTTAGAGCTGACAAATACTTTCAGTAAATTGGAAAGATAAAAAACACTCAAAAGAATAGCATTCCTCCTATATTAAATTAAAAAACATGCTGAGGAAAAATGCAGAAAAACAATATCATGTATAGTTTACACAGAGAGAGAGACAGAGACAGACAAAGACAGATAGACAAATAGACTTAAAATAAACCTAACCAAGGAAGTATAAGATGCATACAATTAAAACTTTAAAACACTCAAGAGAATTTGAAGAAGTTACTATAAGATTGAAATACTGCCCATGCTCATACATTGCCTGAATCAGTATTGTGAAAATCAGTATCTTACCAAAAGCAATCTATGTATTCATTGTAATCCCCATTAAAATTCTTAAACCATTGTTCAGAGAAGTAAAAAAAGTATTCTCTTTTTTTGAGACAGAGTTTCACCATATAGCCCTGCCTGGCCTAGAACTAGCTATGTAGACCAGCCTGGCCTCTAACTCACAGAGATCGGCCTGTCTCTCCTTCCTGAGTACTGAGATTTCAGGCATGTGCCATCATGTCCAGAAGGGAAAACAGTTTTAAAATGCATTTGTATAATAAAGGACACAGTAAAACCACCAAACTATACCACTCCATGGGTAGAAAGAAAGGTTTATTGGGATCCAAACTTTCAAGGCTGTTCTCAGGGACAGAGAGAAAATGATGGGAAAGCAAGCAGATTTTATATTAGTCAGCAGGGTGGGGGCCTTTGTGCTGATACAGGATGTTCAGAATGACCTGACAATTAGACTCCCTGGTGTGAGACAGTTGACCTTTGGGGACAGACTAAAGAAGGGTCCTGGTAAGCAAAAACCTGGTTTACAAAATCTACTTTTCTGGTAAACAAAAACCCACCTTTAGGCTTCTCTTTGCCTAATAACAACCTTTCTGTTTACCTGCCCAAAGCCCTTCTCTGTTTAGGACATTGTCACTAGCACTGACATTTGATGGAAGCACTTTGGACCTGAAGCTCCAGTCTTTTGTTGATGATAGGGGACAATGACAGCCCTCTGGCTGCCTCCTGATGATTAGGGGCTTGAGAAGGGAGGTCTGGAATGTTAGTCCAAAGCAAGGGCTCAAGCAGCAGGTGATGGTAGGACACCTGATGAAATTCTATGAAAATCATCTGGTTTACTGACTCTCCCAAAGGAACATGAAGAGGCAAGGATCATTATTAAGAGAATGGTAGAGCCCAGTGGGTAGAGGAGGGGTAGAAGGCGTGTCCCAGAGAGGACCATATGGAGAATCCCTCATTCAGCTGGTACCTGGAGGCCATAGTTTGTAAGCTAGTTTGTGTAAGTTTTTAGTCCTCTCTTCCACTTGGCAGGACTGGTTCACATAGTAGCAATATCCTTCATTGAAATAGAGGCAAGTGCCTCCCTTTTCTGCTGTGAGCAAATTGAAGTCTTGCTGGTTTGGAGCACTCACAGGGGTGAGGTTGATTCACTGATGGTATCTACCAGCTGGGTGGAAATCTGCTGGGATAGATATAAATTAGAACAGAAGGTTAAAGTTAAGATGCTTAGGAGGATCCTAATCTTTGGGATATACTTGAAACTTCCAGGCCTGCCATGATGCCTAGAAGGTCTAGAAGGTAAAGAGAGCTCCCAACAGTATGGGGAAGAAAAGTGCCCAACCTTAGAGCTAGGCAGTAGGAGGAGAGATTAAGCTGTTGACTGACAGGCAATGAATCCAAGTCATAACTTCCTAAAACTATAGCAAAATAAAGCTTGGAAAGTTGTTGACATGATAGAAACATAAACACTCTTTTCTCCACCCAGAGGACAGGAAACAGAGATGGGACAGAAATGTTTCCAACACAATGAGAAGAATTTTTAAGTCTATATTTAGAAAAGGAAACAATCAAAGAAATTTTAAATTTTTTGAGCCTCTATAATAATTTTAATTATGTTTTAAAAAGCTTTAGCAGCCAGTGCTCATAACTGTTATCAAGATTAGATTAATAACTTAGCAGAACTCCACTGATCAATGTGTTAACTTTGAAGTTTTAGCCTCATATGCATCATCTTTAAGTCTCATTTTTCATAAACCGTAGGTCACTTCTTTAGTCCCTCACAACTTGTATCTTTCCATTCTGGAAATATCCAGCCATCCTAATCTTAAATGATTGCTTTTTCTTTCCATGTGGAAACAACTAGTCATTTACCATGAGACATAGATGCCTGATTATTGCCAGTAGTCAGTGAAAAAGCCAGACTCTTTGAAAATTGTCATTAGAGCATAAAGGGATAGTAAAAAGCAATTTTAAAGTCAATGACAATAGCAGGATAGTTTTGAGTTTACTTTACTTTTTTTTTTTTATTGAAACCTGTCTTGTTAACTCTAGGAAAAGGCAAAGCCTGACTTTTACACTTAAAACTAATTTAGGCTGATAGGTAACTGAACCTCATTTCCAAGCTGTTTTATTTAGGAGACTTGAGTAATTTAAACTTTCTTTTAAAGCTCTCAAATTTGTACCATCAGCAAGCAACACATACGTACATCTTTTGCACTCAGAGTTATTGTAAATCCAGAACGTTTTTAAGGTGAAAGCACTCTCTAGCTATGAATGGACTGACCATGCAGTTGCAGCCTCCATGGAGGATCTGGCCAGGCTTGCTTGCTGCTGTAGCAGCAAGTGGCAGGGCTGCTAAACTGTCTGGTGATAATAAGGCCTGCAGTTGGGAGGGATTCAGAGTCTGTAGAAGTTAAGCTTGGAGGAGCCAAGAAGAAAATAGAGGTTGTAGGGTGAGGGTATTGGCTGACTTTAGCAGTGCTGACAGGGAAAGCATTTTCCAAAGCTACAGCATTAGTAGAGCCTGTTGGTAAAGGGGCGCATTCTATAACCTGATCAAATGAGACTACAACATAGCCTGCTTGGCGGGAGCCAGTGCAGCCGAGAGCTGAGCTTCTATCTATGAACTGAGTATAGTCAGGATGTGACAGAGGGGAAATAGAAAATTGTGGATTTGTAGGTAAAGGTTTCAAGCGATTCTAGGTAGGAATGGGTGAGAGTAGTGGCCTTGGCATGAAGTGTACCAGGGTTGAGACTCAGAGGGCAAAAATGAAGTGAGACATCAGGATTTTCTAGGAAGTTGATGTGAACAAATTGAAGCTTAAAAGGGGACAACATAGAGAAGCTCTTGTGTTAAAGGAGGTCCTGAGCCAGTCTAATGAGAGGACTAAAGGTGATCTTAGAGGTCTCCTGTGCCCATATGGAGGCTGCCGCTAGCACCCACAGAAAAGGTTGCCATCACCTGTTGTAGTTAGCTCTTTGGAAGGACAGGTGACAGGGGGAAAACGGGTCCTCTTATTTGCCCAAACCCCCCAGAGTCACTTGTTATGTGATATGTTGTTTATGTTCTGACAAATAAAGCTTGCTTGGAGTCAGAGGACAGAGCTAGTCACTAGCTAACCGTAGAGGTTTGGAGGACTGTAGAGAGAGGGACAGGAAGTAGAAAGGCGGGTCAGAGATAGGATCTCGGCCCTTTTGGACTGAAGGGATGGAAGAGGAATGAAGCAACTATGGCTGTTCTCCCACTTCTCTGATCTTTCAGGTTTTACCCCAATATCTGACTCCTGGTTTTTTATTGATAAGATTAATTAGATTTACACTTCATCTGGTGTCTAACTTTGGGGGCATGAATTCACCAGATAGCCGCTGCCGCCAGTGGCTGCCGGCGGCGCTCACTGGAAATGCACCACCAGGCAGAGTCACTGCAGCACCAGCTAGGTTTTCCGTTCCTTACCCAAGCCCTCCAGCAAGTCTAGGATTTCCTGTTGCAGCCTCTCTATAACAATCTCCACAAGCCCCAAAAGCCCTTTTGGGATCCAAACACCATCAGAATTAGCCCCTTACCACCGGCCATCTCCGCCTTCAGGCAGCTCTGTGCTTTCACTTCCCACTGGTCACACATGCTGCATTCACATGTTCGTTCCCCTGTACAGACAGCTGGTTCTTTGGCTCCTTTTCTGCCATGAGATGTGGGCTTTCCCCGGGCCCACTCCTCAGGCTGTTGATACCCAATCAGTGGCTGCTGTCCGCAGCCAGGCTGTGCACCACCTGTGTCCTCTGCTCAGACATCCTATGCAGTAACAGCCAGCCTCACACTTCACCATCATCACTGCAATGATACAGCGCGCAGGAGGCCTCGGCGGGTTTTGGAGCCAAGGTGCCCCTCGGCAGGTGAGACAAGCCATGCAGTCCGGCAGATGGTGAAAAGTTACTCACAGACTCACAGGGCAGATGGGACGTCCACATGGCAAGTTTATTTTGGGGTTTGAGGGAAGGTAAGAGGGAATGGAGGGAAGGAGAAAAAAGGGAGAGAGAGATAGAAAGAGAGAGAGAGAGGTGTACACTATCTCAGGCAAGGGGGGGAAGGGCTTTTTTTTTTTTTTCCTCTTAAGGGGGCTTTAATGTAAGATGACATCAGGACGCTGGGCAGGTCAGAATACTGACATTCCTCTGTTTTGGTTATTATAAAAAGGTGAGTTATGGACAGCAAGTGGGGGAACAAGGGCGCTAAATTCTCAAGACTGCTTCCTGCTGATTTGGGGGCAAAGTGGGAGGGGGAAGCTGGGAGTTGGGATCACTAAGGGTGGGAGGTGTGAGTGAAGAAGTATCATTGTGGAGTCCTCAAGGGTCTGTTCCTTGAGAAGGCAGGTTGCAGCAGTGATGTTCCAGGAGCTTGGGGGAATGGCATGCCAAATCAGGAGTACGGGAGCCATCACATCTGCCCTTTCTCTGGAGGTGGAAATGCCCCATTCATCCTGTAAAAAGTGTCAGTGAATTAGGAGATAACAGTTTTTATGAGTGGGCATGTGGGTGAAGTTAACCTGTCAGTACTCACCTGGTTGGCTACCCGGTTGGTGGTTGGGATCCTCAGAGCTGGTGAAGGGGCCAGGGGTCTATCTGAAGAGCCCCTGAGGGTTGATCTTGGCACAAGTCTGGCAGGAGGGGTAGACTTACGCAGGCACCTGTCAGTGTGTAAAACTGGAACATATTTACATCCTTGGGGTCATAGCAAAAGGCTATGGCTTTGGGTTAAAAAGTATGAACATTTTGTAGGACCTGGCTTCAGCTCAATGAAACACATCTTTCAATCTATAACCAGAGGAAATTTACTGAATGGAAGTGGTTGAGTGAGTGAACATCATCAGATCTAAGAAGGATATATAAGTGAACAGAAGTGAGACAACTTTCCTATCTTCATATAAACAAACCTTAAAGTTGTTTTTTTTTAATCTAATTCTCCAGGAGAAACTGAGATCAGTCAATAGTAAAAAGTTATATTGAAATTTGTTCTGTGAGTTTATCTGATCTGGTAACAAAGTGAATTGTGTCTAGACCTAGTAGTAGCCCTAGGAGAGGGAGACCTGTGAATTTTATATAGAGAACTGAGAAGGCAGCTGAAGCAAACCTGGTCATCAAATGGAATCAGAGATCTGAGAAGGGTAAGTTATACAGCTTTTGAATCTATTAAAAATTATAGGGACCAGTCCATATCTAGGTTTCTACATCTTGGAGGCAGAAGTATCAGAACAGCATAAATCTTCAGCCGCCAGGGCCGTAAGACAGGAGTTTTTCTTATGGAAGAGGGACATAGAGAAGACTGATCTTACTTTGTCTAGGCAAAAGGGATTCAATCAATTCTCCAATGTCCTGCTACTTATCCACAGTCTTGCTGGGTCTTGGCGGCTGGTGTCACATTGGGGTATCTCACCCAGAGGTTAGTGTTGCCATCATCCAGGCGGAGACATCTTGGTGCCTTGTATTCTTCTTCAGAGACCTTGGGTCACTGATAGGATCTGGAACTCTCCGTCTGATATAATAAGCTTTTTGATCAACATTTTTTAAATGCCATGTTCTGCAGATCCCTGAGCATTTGAGGACTGCCTGTCTATTAGGTATGAATGGCTGACTATCAGCTTACAGTCTCCGATGTTAGCAGCTTCCATATGCTAAGACTTACTGTCTCCTGAGAAGGCAAAGAAGAGTGATGGGGAAAAGATCCCAGAGCTGAATGGGAATAGGAGAAAAGGGACTTGTGAGTCAGGGTGTGACCCAAGTCTGAGAAAAGGACCCTTTTGGGAGACCAGAAACTCCATCATCTGAAAAGATTAAATTTAGAACAGGGGGCTTATATTCTTAAGTCTGAATAGACCTTGTGTAAGGAGAGACCCTTTTAAGCTATTGTTGGTGATATCTGCATCTATTACCATTTTTAAACCCCTGAAATTCTGGTCTTTGAGTACAGCCAGATTATAATCCTGGATGGTTTATATAGAAACAATTATTTCTTTAGGTCATATAATACCTCTTTGTTCTGCATAAAGAAGGTCAAGTGTCTTATCCTGTTGCAGAACCACTTTGGTTAATAAATCTATCAACTGACAACATTAGGTCCAGTTTCCTGGTATATCAATGGTCATTAGATAGCCAATTTGTTCCCCTATGTCAGGAGTTTTATCTTTAACTTAGCCTTTGGGAACACAGAGCACAGGACCACGTATTCTCTTCCATAACTGCTTCAAGTTTAAACGGGGCACAGGTAGTCAGAGTCCAGGGAGGCTGAAAGGCAAGTTAAAGATAAGAAGGGAATTTAGGCAATGGGGCATTACCAGAAGCATCTGATTTGATCCAGCTGGAAATAAGGAGCATTCATATTAACTGGCTTGGTCCATATCAGCTTTCAGCAAGTCCATGTGTCACAGGTTGAAGTCAGCAGCCGATGCCTGGATGTGTCAGTCAGCCAAATGGAAGCCCACTGAAACAGATATAGACTAGAGACAAGAGTTAAAATTTATGAACTTATTTGGAACTTCTAGGCCCACGGTCTTAGTAATTGGGAAAGGGAGACCAAGAGAGAGAAGAATATCATCCTCAGGAATAGACAGGCAAGGAAAACTCCTTTATCTGTAGCAGGGGTTGGACATCTGAAAAAGAGCAGTAGACTCATACCTATAGGTTTATATTTGGAAGACAATCAAAGAAAACCCAAAATCCTGAGTTTGTGACCCAAACTGCATCAGAACTCTATTGATGTAAACATCTGAAATTTTAAAATCTTAATATAACAATATCATAGAAGGGGGAAGTAATCTGAAGTATTTAAATCATTTATTTGTGTCAAGAGAACTAGTAGCTTTAGTAAAAGTAAGGTTTGATTTTTTTTTAATGTGTAAAATGAGCTGGCAAGTTGGCCATATCACCAGCGTGTGGCACTACTGATGCCCTAGAACCTGGAAGGTCTCCAGGCCCCGCCCACATGAGCACTCAAGCAGCAGTAGAGGGATGCCAGTTACAAGAAATAATCAGAAATAGAAATCATACCTCATATATAACACATATTAGATCCCATACAGGTCAACAAGGCCCTCTAGCACAAGGTAGTGGTGACATTGATCAGTTGTTAGTAGTGTGCTAGAGGCCTCAGAATTTCATAAAAAAAAACAAACAAACACCATGTCAATAGCAAGGGTTTGAAAAAAGATTTTTCCATCACTTGGCAACAAGCCAAGGAAATTATAAGAAAATGTTCTACTTATTCCTTATATAACCAAACTCCATATTTAACAGATTTCTTTGAGAGACTTAAAAACCATCATCTAGTAAGTTTGAGCCTTAATGTTTATAATTTTTAATAGAAAACCCTTTAGAATCAAAATAAACTTCAAACCATAAATGCAGTCCACAGAGAAACTGGGAACCTCATTTTCTGATCCTTTTATAGTTTTCTTTTGAAAAATATAATAGTTTTTTTGTTTAATATGACTCAGTTTCTCTAAAGAGCTAAAACTTAACAAAGTTAGCAGAAATGTAAGTGCTTAGACATACGTTTTTAAGTCAGTTTTTGTTATCCTGAACAGACCATTATAACCTTGGGAATTTATAAACGTTCACTTACTTTGCAGTAAGTCCTATTTTCTATAAACAAGGTTTATGCTATTGTTCTCATCTGTTATTTTTACTCTTAGGACAAAAATCACCATACAAAAATCCATCCTTATCCAAAATATCTTAGAGGCCTGGTATTGTATTCCTAGTCAAGAGAAGATAAATACAACAAAACATCTTCAAACATCTGTTTTTCTAAACAAGAATTGGATCCAAGTTACATACATGTTATATTGTAGCAAATTAAAATTACCTATACATAGATTTTTTAAGTATCACCCCCCTTTTTGTTACTAGTTTTAATCTAACTTTTTTTTCTGTTTAGGATTTTATAGATTTTTGAAATCCATACCCTAATGATATTACAAATCCTGAGATGAAGGAAGTTTACATTTCAACAAAAGCTTCACAGTTAGTGAACAACACCAAGGGGAAAAGGTGGGGGTGGGGGTAATTTAGAGAGTAAAACATTTCCATTGCATTTAGCCACCAGTGACTTCTATTGAAAATGCACTGTTCTCAAGTGCAAAGTGTTAACTGAGCCATTTTGTTTTGTTCTACTCCCCGTTACAGAGTCAGGTGGCCAGCCTGACCCAGGACAGAGACTTTGGAGGCAAGCTTTAAATAAATGTGCTTGGATTGAGAGCAGTCAGGCCAAATTCCATCTCGACAGCCAGTTTTTCTTTGTTTGTTTGAGTAGAGTAGAGTAGAATAGCATGTGACAATATTTTAATATTATCCATACCCAAAGGCATTTGATTATGTGTAAGACTGAGCTTGGTGGTCACAAGAGAAAAGAATAAAGAAGGTTTAGAAAGAGATAAGGAATGTTTGGAATCAGAGAACAAAGAAAACTTAGAGATAAAGGAATTTTTCAGAACATTTGCTTGTGAAGTTGCAGGAATTGTCACAATTTGTCAGGATTTAAAAATTGAATGTGCCATTTTCTGCCCAATGAAACTGATTGTTAAGTTTGTATTGAGGCCAAATCATACTGTAGTAAAATAAAAATAAAGCAGCAAGGCTTAGTGGAAACCTTGCGTCCAAGGAGAGGAAGAGATTTGAAAAGGCAGACAAGTGAAGTTGATGAGTCTAATAAGAGACCATAGTTAGTTCAGGCTCTAATAGGCAATGGGAGAAACAGAGCAAGTTCTAGGAGCAAGCAATCAACAGAGGACCTGGGAAAGAAGGCATACTTAAAAGCATGTCAGTAAAGAATTTCCAAGAACAGAGCAAGGAAGGGGTGGGAAAGAATTAGGAAGAGAGGCTGTAAAAACGAATGCCACCAGAAGGAGAATTCAAACAGCATAGGATCAGAAACACAAGGAGGCTGGGCAAAAAGGTAGGTGGTAAGTGCCATGGACAGAGTCTCAATCCCAGGTTGTCCCCCGCAAAGAAAAGAAACTCATCAGAGAGAAGCCCTGAATCACAATAGAGAGGCATCACTTTCCATGCAACGGCCACCCAGGAGGATGGGGTGAGAGTGCCTGACTTACTGACATGACTCTAGTTGAGAAGGTTCCAGTGAGCCAAAGAGACAGCAGGCTCTAGTGAGCCAATGAGAGACTGAGAGAGAAAGACAGAGTAGGAGCTCCACAAGGATACTTACCCAAGGTGAAAAGAGATACATTGGCACAGCAGGTGGAGAAAAATGGTTGGAGAGGTGGACTCTATAATTTGAAGTTGAACATTGTGAGTGGCAGGAGCCAGCATACATAAATGATCCACATTCAAGAGAGCTAAATCAGTATTTTCATTATGTTAGGAGGGGCAGGATTCTTTGAAAAGGGGACCTAGTGTTTTCCTCCTGAGTTTTGAGGCCAAATGTAAGCAATTTCCAAACTAGACTACTCCATGGGTAGGAAGAAAGGCTTATTGGGAACCAAACTGCCTAGACTATCTCTCAAGGGATGGGTGGAACACAGAGAAGCAAGTGGATTTTATATGACAGTCAACAGGGTGGGGGTCTTTGAGTTGATGCAGGCTGTTCAGGTTAACCCAGGAACTAGGTGTTTTTGCCCTACATTTTTTACCTTTGGGGTTGAATTAAGAGAGGTTCCTGGTAAACAGAAACTGCCTTTAGGCTTCTGTTTACCCAATAACAATCATTCTGTTTACCTGGCCAAAGTCCTTCTGTTTAGGACATTGTCACTTGTACTGCCATTGAGGGATTGCAGGGAGGTACTTTCAACCTAACAATTTGGAAATAAAGAAAAATCTTGCTAGCCAAAGTAATGCAGAAAAAAATAAGTTGGTGATATTACTACCTGATTTTAAAGTATATTGCAGAGCCATTGTAACAAAATCAGCTGGCATGATAATGAACCAAAAAAAGACACATACACATAGATCAATGGAACAGAGTAGGTAACCCAGATGTAAAATCATCAGCTACCCAGTTTTTGACAAAAATGTCAAAAACACTCACAGAAGAAAAAAAAATAAAGTACACCTTTTAAACAAATGGTATTAGGGAAACTGGGTGCCTACGTGTAAAAGTGTTACAAGAAACCAAGGTACCCCTTTATGCATTCTTACTCTCCTTGATTAAACAACTTAAAAGTGGAGCCAAATGCTTGGGGACTTTGTTATTGAAATTTGAGAGAAAACTAACAGGGCAGGCAAGCTGTGAATCTCAGCAGGTGCTAGGTTCTAGCAGCTAGGGGGAGAGAGATAGGTAAGAGGAAGAGAGATAGCTACCACGTTTGAGCAAGAGAGGAAGAAATCAGGCTGGTTTAGTAATGGATGTCTGCCAGAAGCAACAGGAAGGAAGCTGAGGGAGAGTGTCTTCAGAGAAAGAACATCAGTGCAAGCAGAGGAGTTGAGAAATAAATAGAACCGGGAGTTATGCTTTTTCCGTTAGAACTCACAAAATCAGGTACTGTTAAACAGTGACAATCATCAATCAACTGCATGAAGGGATGCAGCTTCTGGGTGGTGTAAGTACACTATCTCATTAAGGAGACAATTATTCCTCCCATGTTGTGAGCATGTCTTGAGTTGAATAAACTTTTGTGAGGAGCTTTCTCTGGCCAGGTGATTGACCCACACAGCTGTCTTCACTTAATGAAGGAAATAGTAGTATGTAATATTCTAATTTATGGCACAAGATTAGAATATCTCGTCTCCATCCAGGGCCAGAAGTAAAACTCCCATTCCATTAGTTTGAACAGGCCCTTAATGGACCTCAACAAAGCTCTGAAACTTCCACCTTTTGATGTGGAGATTTAAATCTGAAAGAAGGACAGTTGTGATGCTTCCCTTTTATGGGTTACTAGAAAAGTTGGAAGTGAAGTCCAAAGCTAATTGTGATATAGAAGTTCATAACCAATGGCCCTTAAGTTTGCCAATACCTATATACCTACCTAACAGAAGTATGAAACTAGCTCCTTATTACTCACCTTGCATAAAAATCAAATCCAAGTGTTTTAATGTAAAACCAGAAACTATGAGACCACTAGAGGAAAATATAGGAAATATTTCAAGATATAGGTGTAAGTAAAAACTTTCTGAATAAGACTTTAGCTATTCAGGGAATAGGGCCAATTATTAGAAAATGGGTCCTTATGAAATTTAGACATTTCTGTGTAACAAAGGAGACTGTTAATCCAGTGAAGAACGGAATGGTAGAAAAATATTTGATAGCTGTACATCTGAAAGAGGATTAATACCCAGAATATATAATGAACTTAAAAAAAAACCTAAACATTGAGAAACCAAACAATCCATTAAAAATTGAATCATAGTGCTGTGGGATGGTCTGTATGTCAAGTGTGTTGCTGATTGGTCAATAAATAAATCACTGATTGGCCAGTGGCCAGGCAGGAAGTATAGGTGGGACAAGGAGGAGAATAAAGCTGGGAAGTGGAAGACTGAGTCAGAGAGACACTGCCAGCCGCCACGATGACAAACAACATGTGAAGATGCCGGTAAGCCATGAGCCAGGTGGCAAGGTATAGATTATAGAAATGGATTAATTTAAGCTGTAAGAACAGTTATCAAGAAGCCTGCCACGGCCATACAGTTTGTAACCAATATAAGCCTCTGTGTTTACTTGGTTGGGTCTGAGAGGCTGTGGGACTGGCAGGTGATAGAGATTTGTCCTGACTGTGGGCCAGGCAGGAAAACTCTAGCTACACCATAGTCTTAGTTAGGGTTTCTAATTTCTGTGAAGAGATACTATGATTCTTATAAAGGTAAACATTTAATCAGGTGGTTCGCTTACAGTTTCAGAGGTTCAGTCCACTAGGATCATGGTGGGATACGGCAGCATGAAGGCAGATATGGTGCTGGAGAAGTAGGTGAGAGGCCTACATCTTGTAGGCATCAGGAAGTAGCCTAAGTGTCACACTGGGTGGTATCTCGAGCATAGGAAACCTCAAAGCCTGTCCGCAGAGTGACACACTTCCTCCAACATGGTCATATATACTCCAACACAGCCACACTTCTCAATAGTGTGACTCCCTATAAGCTTATCGGGGCTAATTAGATTCAAACCACCACACATGGTACATAACTAAAATTTTTCAAAGAAAGAACTACAAATGGTTAATAAATATTTTTAAAGGTTCAACATTAATATCAACCAGAAAAATGTAAATTGAAACTACTTTGGTAGTATATCTTTCTCCACACAGAATGGTTATCATGAAGAAAACAAATAGCAAATCATGAAAATAATACACTTCACAATAGCCTCAAATATTATAAAATATCTTGGGATAACTCTAACAAAGCAAGTGAAAGACTGGTATAATAAAATCTTCAAGTCTTTGAAGAAAAACATTGAAGAAGATATCAGAAGATAGAAAGATCCCCACTGATCATAGATCCATGGGATTAACTTATTAAAAATGGCCATCCTACCAAAAGCAATTTGTAGATTCAATACAATCCCCACAAAATTCCAACACAGTACTTTACAGACCTTGAAAACAATTCTCGACTTCATATAGAAAAAAAAAACAAAACAGGATAGCTAAAACAATCCTGAACAATAAAAAGAACTGCTGGAGGTATCACCATCCTTGATTTCAACTTGGACTACAGATCTATAATAATAAAAACCACATGGTACTGGCATAAACACAGGCATATTGATTAATGGAATTGAATTGAAGACCCAGACATAAATCCATACACCCATGGACACCTGATTTTTTATAAAGATTTTTATAAAGAAGTCAGAAATATACATTGAGAAAAAGAAAGCATCTTAAACAAATGGTGCTGGTCAAACTGGATACCTGCATGTAGAAGAATCCAAATAGATCTACAGTTATCACCCTGCACAAAACTCAAGTCCAAGTGGATCAAAGACTTCAACATAAAACTAGACACACTGAACATGATCGAAGAGAAAAGGAGGAATAGCCTTGAACTCCTTAGTACAGCAGATATCTTTCTGAAGAGAACACCACTAGTTCTAAGGCACTAAGATCACCAATTAACAAATAGAACCTCATGAAACTGAAAAGTTTCTGTGAGACAAAGGACACCATCAATAGGACAGGTAGCAGCCTACAGAATGGGAAATGAATTTTACCAACTCCACATCTGATAGATGAAATATCTGTGCAAACATCCAAAATATATGAAAAACTCAAGAAACTAGATGTCAATAAACCAAGTAATCCAATTTAAAAATGGGATACAGATCTAAACAGTGATTTCTAACAGAGGAATCTCAAATGGCTGAGTAACACTTAAAGAAATGTTCAAAATCTTTAGCCATTAGGGAAATGCAAATCAGAACTACATTGAGATTCCATCTTACACCTCTCAGAATGACTGAGATCAATAATACAATTGACAGCTCATGTTGGAGAGGATGTGGAGCAAGGGGACCACTCCTCCATTGCTGGTCGTAGTGCAAACTTGTATAGCTACTACAGAAATCAATATGGCAGTTCCTCAGAAAATTGTCAATCAATCTACCTCAAGACCCAGCTGTACCACTCTGACATTTACCCAAAGGATACTCCATCCTACTACAAGGACACTTGCTCAATTATGTTCATAGAGGTTATATTCATAAAAACCAGAAGTTGGACACAACCTAGATGTTCCTCAACAGAAGACTACATAAACAAAATGTGGAACATTTACAGAATTGAGTATTAATCAACTGTTAAAAAGAAACATACCATGAAATTTAAAGGCAAATGGATGGAACTAGAAAAAAGTCAACCTTGAGTGAGGTAACCAAGACCCAGAAAGACAAATATGGTATTTATTCACTTATAAGTGGATATTAGCTGTTAAATAAACAATAATCAAGTTATAATCCACAGGCCCAGAGAGGTTAGGTAATGAGGAGGTCTCTAGGTGGAAAGCGTGGATCCCTGGGAAGGGGAAATAGAATAGATTTTGAGAGTAGACTAGGAGCAAGTGGGGAAGGAAGCAGGAGTGATCTCGTTGTGAAGAAAGGATGGAGGGAGAGAGTGTAGGGAGAGACAGCTGAAATTGGGGGGGGGGGATTTGTGGGTATGGGGAAACCTGGTGCAGTGGAAACTTCCTGGAATCTATGAGAGTGACCCTAGTGAGGACTCACAGTAATGAAGGATTTAGAGTCTTAACTGACCATCCTTTGTAACCAGGCAAGGCTTCCAGTGGTGGAATTGGGTTGCACTGGGTTGAATTGTTGGCCATAGGGGTCTAATGGAAATTCCTAAACAACCCAAGCTGATACTAGGATAGGGTATTACTCTGCAAATACTAACAATAGAGCCCCATTGCCAAGGACAATTTCCACTTCCAACTACACACTTAGCTCATTGAACATAGAGAGGTCAAGCTGCTGCAGGTTTGGAGCCTTAACCCCTATGTTCTAGTCCCTTTGGTGCAAGAAGGTACTCCAAAGGCTATGGAAAGAGAAATCTGGACACCAACCCAGTAACAAATCCTTTGGCCTATAATATGCCTTGCCTGTAAGATGTGCTAGGGCAATGGTGGCCCAGAACTTGTGTGAGTGGCCAACCAATGTCTGGTTTAAACTAAGGCCCATGCCATAAGAGGGAACCCATGCCTCTATAATGCCTGGATGGCTAGGAATCAGAGACTGGATAGCCCAGAGACCTAAGATAGAACCAAATAGTCCTGGAAAAAAAATCAATGAAATGACCCTAATGATTGTTTCCTTGTTGAGTCATCATCAGAGAGGCTTCCTCCCACAGCAGATGAGAGTGGGTGCAGAGACCCACAGCCAGGCATTATGCAAAGAAAGAGTCTAATCTAGAGGTCTCCAACAGGTTCCTCCTCTTGGAGCTCTTGGAACCTGTGGAAGAGGGGAAGGAAAAATTATAGAGAATGGTGGACACCAGGAGAACATAGTCCACCAAATCAACCTTGCAGGGCTAACATGGGCTCACAGACACTGAAGCAGCAAGCACAAGGCCTGTGTGGGTCTGGGCCAGGTCCTCTGCATGTATGTTATGGCTGTTAGCTTGGTGTTTTTGTGGGACTCCTAACAGTGGGAGGTCTAGCTAGAGTTTTCCTGCCTGGCCCACAGTCAGGACGAATCTCTATCACCTGCCAGTCCCACAGCCACTCAGACCCGACCAAGTAAACACAGAGACTTATATTGGTTACAAACTGTATTGCCATGGCAGACTTCTTGCTAACTGTTCTTACAGCTTAAATTAATCCATTTCCATTAATCTATACCTTGCCACATGGCTCGTGGCTTACCGGCATCTTCACATGCGGCTTGTCATCATGGCGGCTGGCAGTGTCTCCCTCACTCAGCCTTCCACTTCCCAGTTTTTTCTCCTCCTTGTCCCGCCTATACTTCCTGCCTGGCCACTGACCAATCAGTGATTTATTTATTGACCAATCAGCAACACATTTGACATACAGAACATCCCACAGCAGGGAGGGGGTGTGTCTCTAACTCTTTTACCTGCTCTTGGGAGTCTTTTCCTACTTATTGGGTTGCCTTGGCTAGCCTCAGTGTGAGGGCTTTCACCTTGTCTTATTGTACCTTGTTTTATGGTATTTGACTGTCATGTCTTGGAGGCCTGTTTTTCTCTAAAGATGAAATGGATGGGGAGTATATCTGGGGGAAGTTGGCAGGAGAAATTGAATAGAGTTGGGGGAGAGAAAACTGTGATCAGGATTATTGTATGAGAGAAGAATCCTTTTTCAACTAAAAGAAAAAGTGAAATGGCACAAAAAAAGAGAAAAATCATGCCTTCTAACATGTTTCAGTTGTTTTTTAATAGAGATATATTCTAGAAAAGAAGATAAAATTTGTAATGGGATATTATATGGAGACAAAAAATACCAAGGAAAGCCTAGAAAAAATAAAATTTGCATTAGAAAAAGGATTGTATTTTTATCAAATTTCAATGAGATTAGCAAGCTAAAAACAAAACAAAAAAAAAAAACAGTCTGATGAGCAGAGCAACCAAAAGTTCTTGGAGGCCTTCCTTCTCTCTCTGCATCCCCATCCTTGAAATGATCTTTTATTAAATTATCATCTTAAGAACTGTAAATCTTTAAGCCTTGTGTGTTACTATAACCTCGGGTTATACCCCAAACACCTAAATTGGTTTTATTAGTTTCTTGGCTGTGATAAAATCCTCCCATGAAAACAACAAAAGGGAGAAAACTTTATCTTAGCTCATAGTTCTAGGTCACCTCTCAACAAGGCAAAGAAGCAAATGCAGCAGGAGCTTAAATCAGCTGCTCACGTTATGTCAGCAGTCAGAAGAGGGCAAGTTCAGGCATACTAGTTCCAAATTTCCTGACTAAGGAATGGTGCCATCTGCTGTGGGTAGGTCTTCCCACTTCAACTAATGTACTCAAGATAATCCCCCCTTAGCCATTCTCAGAAAGCAACTTTAATCTAGACAATCCCTGACAGGTATTCTCAGAGACTTGCCACCTAGATGATTGGTTTCACAATAATACCAGCCATCACCCTGGGACAACTATTGTACCATCTATCTTAAAGACTTCTAAGGACAGGGTTTGTCTTATCATTTAGAATTTCTGTTGTCTTCTTAAATATCTTTCTGCAATGAACAAGTATTCAATGCCATGGAAATCTGCTCACAGGTTTCTAAAAGGAGAGGTGTGTTTAAAGGTGAGATAAGAAAACCATATTCTTGGGCTAAATGTTGATGTAAAGAAAAAAAGTTTCACTCCTGAAAAATAGAAAGAGAAAACAGGAAATATGCAGTTTTTAGCTAAAGGCTGAGTAGAAAATTCTTCTTATCTCTGCACTAATCAAACATAATGACGATTTGTACCGAGATTTTTGTACTGCTAATGTTAACTCAAAAACCTCAAGTAAATAATTTAACTGAAAACAGCCTTGCTTGGTGCTATACCAGTGACTGAACAGCAATGTGATGAGCATATATATATATATATATATATGATTTATTGGAATATGTGTGTAAGCAACTTCTACAGATTAAAAAAACCAACAAATATATTTCTGAATAATTTTTATAAAATACAGTCATCCAGAGAGAATAAACAAAACACACAAGGAGACAAGGCACCAACAAAGCAGGTCTGTGGGTTCAGTTAAAGTGAATAGAGAAGATGATGCTCAACATGTGTCTGAAGACCAGAGTGACCATGTGAAATACAAGAAAGAGTGCAGGACTGTGTATACTGGGGAAAAAATAACGCAACTTCTACAGATTAATAAAAATATACTGAAATTTAGAATTCATTGACTATGATAAAGGGTACACTGCACACAGTTAAGGATAAAATTAGTAAGCAAGAATATAGTCCACAAAAAATTATTTAGAATATAACACAACAAGAGAAGAATATGAAGTGTGAAAGCAATGTAAAAAGAGTTTGATATCTCTGAGACAATACCAACAGAAGTTCTAGAGAGTGAAGAATTAATCAAGGATCAATGTTTGATTTGATAAAAGTGGAGAAATTTTCAGAATAATAGACATACAACTTGCCCTATAATGAGGATCACAGGGAACCCTATGAACAACTACAAAGATAAACGTTTCTTATCAGTGGAGGGTAGATTTTTCTTGACAAGCACTTATATACTCTGTAAGAAGCAAGTTTCCAATAAGGATTAATCATCAAATCCAAAGAGGCAAGAAAACATGACAAAACTACTTTAGTAGCTAATAAATAACATAATTTACTATACAGAACAATCATATTACTGTCTAGAGTGTAAGATTAAACAAAGCAAGATAAAACCAAAAAATGAAACAAATATTGTTATTAGTTATTTTTGTTGTTGTCATTGTTGTGTAAGACACTTGACAAAAGCAACTGAAGAATGGAAAGATTTATTTGGGCTAAGCTTTAAGAAGGGGTGCAGTCTATTATGGCAGAGAAGGCCTGGGGCCAGGACATTCAGACGGCTGGTCACATTTCACTTGTCACAGAAAGCAGAGAGCAGACAGGAAGTGGAGGCAGACTTTAAAATCAGTGCCTCCAGCATGGTTCCACATCAGAGAAGTTCCACAACCTTCCAAAGTTAGTGCCACTTGCTACAGACCAGATGTTCAAACACATGTGCGGATGGAAGACATTCCATAGTGAAACTATAACGTATGACCTTAAACTTGGAAAGGAAATGACTCCTCTCAAACTCACTGCATATCTTGTTATATTGGTGAAAGTGACGAAAATACTGATTAACATTAATTATTTCAAAGGAAAAACAAAATATTAAGAAACAATCTAAAGCACCAAGAGTAAATCTCCAAATGATTAAAAATTTTCAAACATATCATTATTATTTAAATATATATTTAAATAAATGCAAAAGAATTAGAAGTTTGCAAGACATAACAGAAATTTTCACACTAAATTTTAAAATTCAGAAAAATTGAAATTCAGCAGTCACAAAAGAACCAAAAATAAAACTTGTGATATTTGTTTGGGACCTGGGAAACACACATTTTTAGGGACAAAGGTTTTTTGATGTTAATTAGGAAATGTAATTCATCAGTTGCATTCATATTGACATATGTACAACATATTCACATGTCAATCAAATATTATAGTCACAAATTATGTGTATCGAGATTAAGCCTAATGGTTCAATTACAGAAGCAAAATCTTAAAATTCATTTAGATTTTAAAATTGTGCTTACTAAAATCTCCTAGCAAGACACATCAAGCAAAGGACTGTATAAATAAATGCTATATCTCAATAAGGAAAGGAAGACTTCCCATTAAAAACAGACAAAGGTGTGAGCAGGCCTTAAACACCACACACTTCCCATCATTTTAATGCACCAGAAAAGCTATAATCAAAAACAGAATTATTTTTCACTACATACCTGCCACAGTGACTGACAACACCCAGTCCTGGTAACACATGTCACTTTAGAATTCTCTAGCTCAGTCAGGGTACATCTGGGTGACTAATCGCCCTCCTGTCAAATGATTCAATAGTTCTACTTCTAGGCATGCCCACAAAACTTTATTGTCCTGAGATACAATTTTCCTGAACTAGAAATAGCCCAGGTATCCACCAACAAGAAAATGGAAAACAAAAGCAAAAAACAAAAAATGGCGACATGTACACACATACATAAGTGGAAAACAATCCAGCAAAGAAAAAGAAGAAATACACAACGACCTGGAAAAACTTTAAAACTGCAGAGGGCAGGGAGGAACCCTTTGAAAAATAAGTACAAGCCCTATGATTTCATTTAGATGAAGTTCAAAAATGGGAAAATTAATCCATAGTCATGGAAGAGGAAAAAATCCTAAGAGAATCCTTTGGTGTTAGCTAAGCAGTTGCTAGGAAGACACAGTGGGTAATGGCCATACTCTATAGATCAAAATTTTGTTGTGCAGGTATGTACAGTAATTAAAAGTCACTGTCTCAACACTTCCTGGCCCCAGCCATGGAATAGACACTGAGTAATAGCCCACTGACATCAAGACACCAAAGCAAGCAAAGAAAACCAAAAGAATGTCCATGAACAGTAACTGGGCAATTCACTCTCCTAACCACAAAGCATTTTCATGTATAACACAATGCCAATGAGATCATCAGGAATGAATTTAAATTTAACTAAGGATGCAAAGGTCTTTTATATGGAAAACTACAAAATACCTTTGAAGAAAAATATACATGAAGACCAGAGGAATAGAAATATATCTAATATGGTCATGAATTTTAAATGTTGTATTATTAAAATGACACTACAGCTCAAAGCCCTTTACAGTTTTTACTGCAATCTCATCAAAATTCTCGTGTGTGTGTGTGTGTGTGTGTGTGTGTGTGTGTGTAAATGGGAAAGCTGATCTTCAAATGCACAGGCCATTGTAAGGAAAGCTGCAAAGGCAAAATGATTGAAACGCAATAAATTAAAGGATTCGAAGTTATCAATACAGTTTACTAATCAAACTGTAGTGATATGAGCATAAGTAAAGATGTACAGACAAGGAAAGAATTGTAATCTATAGATAAACTCATATAGCTATATTAACATATCTCCAACAAATCTAAGTCTACTCAGTAGGAGGAAATAACAACCCATTCAATAAACAGAGCTGGGGAATTATGCACCAATAATCAAAAAAAAATAGGTAAAGGTTTAAACCTCACCTCCCATCACATTAGATGGATCATGGACATAAAATTTAAAACAATGAAAATCATAGAAGGAAAACAGGGCTAAAGTTTATGACGGTCTATTCAAACACAACCTTGGATTCTCAGATAAGATATCAAAAGCATGGGCTACAAGAATTAAAATTGTGAATCAACATTAAAATCTTGTATTTATCAAAAGCATCATTTAGAAAGCAAAACAGAATTTAGAAAACATTTACAAAGGATATACATGACATGGAGGTTAATATTCGTGATATATAAAGAACTCTTTCAACAACACGAGGCAAACAACATGATTTTAAAATGCACAAAGGAATTGACTAAACAATATCTCCAAACAACATATAATAATAGCCAGCAAGGAAATGGGAAGATGGTTAGAGATCCTACTGGACTTATACCCTTTATATTTAGTATCCACTCTTTCTGAATATGCAAAGTATTTCACAGCTTTCCTTAATTAACATTCATCAAGAAAACTCATTTCAAAGCTCACCTTTAGATATTCAAATTTGTCAGCATGAACAGGGACTATATGAGAAACATTTATCCACTGCTATGGAACAGACACTGACCAATTAGGATGGACATTGTCTATATGCTATTGTTTCAGATGTCCTGGACTGGACCAGCTGCACCCTAGTCTTAGAGAAAGGCAGAGTGTTGGCATGGGAACAGGCTTGCCTCCACCTCCACTCTTTGTTGGTGTCACCAAAAGCATCATGCCAAAGCCTGATCTTGAATGGTGTGCTTGATTCATGCTGAGTAGAAGCAAATCACTCAGGTGGTAAATTAGTCCAATCTGACAATCGGATTTTTTTTTCCCCCGCTATTGTGTTTTCAATTGTTGCAGTAGAATATTCTTAGCAAGTTGCCCACATGCTGCAATGAATATTAGGAGTGTGGCTATTCACATCAAGCTCTGTACACTCCCAGCCCCTTCACTCATATTACATCACTTATCTAACACCATACAAAAATCCACCATATTAATACCAAGATTAACTGTTTCTTTTTGTAGGTGCAAGCCATCCAGGGACAGAACTAAGTTTTCTTAGTCACTTATTGCCCAGAATAAGGTTGAAATTCTAAAAATTTTGACACATTGTTAAAATTGTGAATAAGCTTTTAGTCCCTGTGAGCACTTTAGGTATTTAAGGATGATCTGTGTTTGATGTCTTTCTTTTATCTTCTCTTTGACAGAGAAACAATTAACGGAGAATGGACACTTTATAGTGCAGCTAAAGTAGCAATTGCATCGACATTTGTCATCTTAGCCATAGAAGAAAAACAATTTACAGTTCATGTGAGTCTATCTGTAAAAGTGGTGCTTGTCAGATAACATTCATAGAAATTGGATACAAATATTTTTAAAATCCTTGCTCGACAAGAAACTTAAGATTTTATACTATAAACTTACGAATGTCATTAATGCTATTTTTAAAATTCAGACAATTGAAGTCTTCAAATTATCTAAGTCAGTGTCAAATTTTATTGCATAATTCATGCTCAAGCAGAATATTTTGAAATTACATAAAAATACAAATAAAAATAAGTTGCCTCCAATAAAATGTCTAGAAATGTGGGTGAAAATACTTGTGAACACAATTACATATTTTCACGGCTTCATATATTGCCTTTATTTGGAAAGAATATGTTTATTACAGCTGCTAATTGCTTACTTTCTTGACTAAGCATAAGTAATTAATTTTAAATGTATAACTTTAATTTCTTGGTGTGATTTCTACATTGTTCTTTTCAAAGATTTGTTTTTGGTTTTGTTTATGTATATATGTGTGAGTCTGTGTGGGTATGTGCATGTGAGTATAGGTACTCATGGATGCCAGAAGAGGGTGGCAGGTTCCCTGGAGCTGGAGTTAGAGGCAGTTGGGAGCTGCCCAATGAAGGAGCTGGGAACAGAACTAAGGTCTTCTGCAAGAGCAGCAAGTAATCTTATCCACTGAGCCACGTCTCCTGCCCCATATTTCCAACTTTTATTTCCTCTTGTTTTGTTGACTTATAATTAAACTTTAATAGCATATTGTGTTCATAGTTGTACTGAAAGTTATTCTCAAGAACTTCCTTTTCATTGATTCTTTTAAACTTTTAAGATTTTGTTATTCGTGTGTTTTGGTGAAATTATTAAGGCCACTCCACGTAGTTAAAAGGAAGATTTATTTAGTGGGTAACTTACAAATGAAGGGATAGGTAGGTTGCGGGGTCTGGGGAAGGTGTATTGCAGTCCAGCAGTGTTCTCTGGAGCTCTGCTCGGTCAACCTCCACCGTCCACAGTCCCAGAACAGAGAGAGCACTGGCCCATTCAGATCTTGGGTCTCTTGGTGCCTCCCTTGGCCCTGCCTTGTAGGCGTGACAGTTGCCAAAGCCTCAATGGGGGTTGGAACTTCCAGATCAAAGCTGGAATGGCTACCCACTACATCTCCCCCTTTTTGTCTAAATAAGAAGGTTCTAACCGAATACAAGACTATATACAAAGGAATGGTTATCAAATATTGTCCAGGAATAATGAGGGATAATGACCTAGATAAAATGGAACTACAACTAATGTGAACAATAATCAAGCAAGAAACACATACTAAAGTCCAGAGAAGTATAGAGCATAGGTAAATGACATGTTACAAAGATCATTCCAAAAGGTGTCCTATCCTAAAGAACCTGAATCTAATACCTAATATGTTCTATCTAAGATTTTATATATATATATATATATATATATACATATATATATATATATATATATATATACTAAGTTGTAACTATAACTGTTAGTCTTCAATCCCGTCAAAGACCTGAAAAGGAATATAATGGTACCTGAGAAATGGTAGATGGATGCAAGCAACTTTCGGGAATCTTGCAAGAGTAGACCGAGACAGCTGGCAGCCTGGACAGTCACCTAAGGTTTCTCAGCATTGTTGGTGCATTCAAATTGGCTACAGGCCTAGAGTATCTGACAGACCATTTTCAGAAGCAGGAATTCTGAAAGACCATCTTACCCTGTCTTGGCAGAGTACAGTGTTCGCTTTCTTTGTGTCCCGCTTGTCCAGAAAGGACAGCACTGTATTCATACTGTCAGCAGTCGAGGCAATGGCAGTTCTTTGCCCAGTAGGCCATTTTGTGCCAAGAAGACAGACTTCCAAATGGAAATGTCTTAGAAGCCCAACATTCTCTCGGGATCAAATTGGTGCAGCCAGGGGCAATTGTGTCTCACGTCAACAGAATTCTAAGTTATTTAAATGTCATATTCTCTAGGTCTATGAAGTGTTTGAAGATTACCTGTCCATCTGACCTATGTATCTGTAAATCTGGATAACCTAACTAACGTAACTATAGAGATGACAAGCATAGGTGACTATAAATCTGTAAGTCTTATCTACCAAAATAACCTAAGGTTTAAGGCTTCATGTAAACAAGGAAAACAGTCTATAAGCAAATGTATGGTAAAGAATGATGACTTCAAAATTGTGACAATACACAAGATATTTATAACAGAGGTAGGAATATATAATGCGATATGCAATATGACAATAATCTTAAATATATATCAATATACAGAATATCCTAAACAGAAGTAGAACATACATAAAGTATGACAGATATAAATTTACATTTGTATCAATATACAAATATTTCAAATAAGAGTAGAAATACATGTACATTATAACAAATATAGTTCTGTATTTGTATCAATATACAAATTTTCTTAAACAGGAATATAAAAATAGTTTACATTTATATCAACATATAAGAATCCATAACAGTGTAAATTACAGCGCAAATTATCTGAGGCTGCTATTTTACTAAATTTGTTTACTAGCATATACAATAATCTACCATAATATCTTATACCTATCCATTCCATTTCTTCTTTTCCCCTTTTTTTGTGGGGGGCACACACACACATGCCATGGTGTACATGTGGAGACCAAAGGATAATGCTCCCTAGGGAGTCAATTCTTTTCTTCAGCCATGTGAACTCTGGGGATTAAACTCAGGTCACCAGGTCTGAGAGACAAGCTTTACCAAGTGTTATCTCTGATTATCTTCAATTTCTTAATTAATTACAATTTGTGTTTTAATAAGGATAAAGAGAGACCACCCTTCATTATCTTCGTTTACAAAATGTATTTGACATGGGGGAAGTGGAGAGAAATTCCACTATATTATATTTGATTTCTGGGTTTTGATGGAAGATCAAGCCTGGATACATAAACTACTGAGCAAATGGCTGAAAAGTTTACTGACTAAACATAACCCCAGGCAGCAAGGTAAGCCAAGAAGAAATATGGTTTGACTTCACCATAAAATGACCACTTTAGTACCCATGTAAGTAGAGCTACTGTTGAAATAGGGCTGAAATAAAAAAGGACCAAATAAAAGCAAGATGAGGGACCATGTTTTGCTGGGCTGCCTTTGTGCTTAGCTACTGCCCTTTTCTCACTCACAGAAGTCTGTAGGTTAAGAGGTAAGACAAATCTCACCTAAAGACTTAGGCATGCCAAGAACCAGAGAGAAGATACAGCCACTATGCACAGTGAACTCTGAGAACAGGGAATTCAGAACACAGTCTTGCAGGGATGTGGCTGAAGGCTTGCATAGCAGGATGGCTGAAGGGAAGCATAACATTGTCTGACCTGTGAGAGACAAAACAACTCCCTCTGGATGATCCAAGTAGCTCAGTGGGAAACACCTAAAGATTGTGTCATCATTTGACCCCGTTTATGCCTCACATAACAATCAACATTGAATCCTCCATATTTAAACTTCCAATTAGCCTCTGCGTCCCCTACTTTAACTACTAGAAGGCAGCCTTCCATAATCTAAGAAGACAGCTCTCACTGTGGAAGACAGAGAGCTCTTGAATAATAGAAATAAAAATTTGTAAGACACAGATAAAATACTGGGAGAAGCAAAGAAATTATAATAAAAATTATGGGCTGGGTTGGTTAAGTGTTTCCCATGCAACCATGAAGACCTGAGTTTAATTCATTAAAACCCACATAAACAAACAAAACAAAACAATCAAACAAACACCATATGCTGTGGCACTTACCATACACCTTCTTTGGGAAGGCAGATATCACCAATCAAACCCTAGAGCTCCCTGGCCAACCACGTGGCCTTGTAAGTTTGGGCAAGCCCCATCCCAGTGAGAGACTGACTCTGTCTCAGAAAACAAAACAAGTTAGATGGCATTTGAGGAGAGACAGCTGAGGTTGTCCTCTGGCCTCTACACACATGGGCACACACATGCACCTACATACACATTCACACACACACAAACACATACAATGTTTGCTAAACTATTCTGTCAGTGAAATAAGTAATGAAATTAAATCATGATAAATATTTAACAAGTATCACTATAATATGTAATTAATCATAAAACTATATAAAATCTGTAACATTTGATACTTTATTAATTATACATATAAATGTCTGAGATAATATGTGGTGCACAGTTATACTGTATATATAATGTTGAACAAATAGCAAAAGATTCTTAAAAACTGAAGACATGAAGGCATGGACGTAAAACTGAATAGAAACATTTTAAAAATTAAGTGCAGAAAACATGAGTGCCTCTTTAAAAAAATATACTGAAAAGTGGAAATTACAAAAGACACGAAAATTAGAGTTTCAATCCAAATGTTCTAATGATCAAATCCTAGAGATTCTGAAAGAAGATAATGATGACAATGCCAAGATTCTCGTTATGGAAATAATTCAAGAAACCTGAGACAAGAAAATGTGGGACAACGACAAGGAAGCTGGCAGGTGTCACTCACGCCCTCACAGTGAGCTAGGAGATAATCTACAGAGTCATGTCTTTTCCTCATTCCTTCTGAGAACTGTTTCTGTAGGGAGCTAGGACCTGAAGCCTCAGTGACCACCAGAACCTTCAAGGAAAACAGCATGTGAACACTTGCCAAAGGCCCAGCTTAGACTCCCACAAGTGTGCAGACCCTAGAAGCAGAGGACTGCAGGACATGTCAGCAGCTCACAGGCTTTTCTCCCCAAATATGCTTGGGAACTAAGGGTAAGGCAAGCAAAATATTGCACATGGACATAAATCAGTGTGTAAAAAAACAAACACACACAAAAAACCCTTGATATCATCAAATGTTTGCACTACAAAAGAAGTCTCAAATTCATTATTTAACTTCTTATTTTGAAAGCACAGGAAAAGAAAAAACTAAATCCATATAAGCAGGAGGATACGGGAGAATGGCAGAGAGTGTCGGGCCTGCCACCCATCAGGCTGCATTGCTGGCTGTCAGACCCAGATGAAAAGTTATGGCGTATTCTATCAACTGGCTATGACTGTGATTGGTGAGAGATGGTGGCTAATGTTTTATAATTAGGTAAAACTGTATACACTAAGAATAGTGAGTGAGGGAACTCTGGGTGAAGTGTATTGCTAGTATAGTCGGGTGTAAGATCCACACTTCCTGATGGAAATGACCCAGGAGCCTGTAGGGCAAGGCTGGGTCATCGACAATCCCCACACTAATCCCCATGCCTGTGAAATGTATGTTTCAAGAATACCACTGCCACCTACATATGACACACCAATAGGGTGATAAGAGTCATTGCAAGACTTGACAGGAGCAGAGGATCAAATTTATCTCCTACTTTAAAATTTAATGTCCAAAAGGGCATCACAAAGTGTGCCATTCTTCATATTCAAAGTAATTAAGGTATTTCTGTGGATATCACTTCTCTTCTAAGAAAACCAATGACCAGGTGAACAGAACACGTTAGGTGGTCCTATGAATGAAGTGTAAAGCATCTACTCATGTTTTGGAAAAACTAAAACAGCCAGTACTTTTCAATGAAAGCCCAGATTTGTGTGTGTTAGTTTCTGTCAATTTGACACAAACTCCAGTCACCTGGGAAAAGGAAACTTCAAGTGAAGAATTGCCACCATCAGCTTGGCCTTTGATTCGTCTCCAGGGGCATTTTCTTGGTTAATGATGGATGTGGGAGTGTCCAGCCCATTGTGTGTGGTGCCACCCCCGGGCAGGTGGTGCTAGGTAACACAAGAGGCAGGCTGAGCAAGCCACAAAGAGTAATCCAGTGAGCAACACTATTCCACAGTCTCTGCTTCAGTTCCTGCCTTCAGTTCCTGCCTTGGCTTCCCTCAATTTGTAAGATGAAAGGAACCCTCTCCTTCCCCTAAGTTGTGGTGTTTATCACAGAACCAGAAAGCAAACAAGGAAAGGCTTGTAATTATTGCTCATGGTTTAATAAATGACATCCACATAAAGGATAAAATACCCCTAAGTCTCTCTGATTCCTGACCTCCACTAGTCCTATTCCATTTGGAATGAAATATTAGAGGGAACAGTAAAAGATGACAATAAAATGGTAGTGAATACTTAGAAATGACATTGAGAGAACTAGCATTTTAGTAGTTACCTGGATATTTTCTATTAAAAAATATAACTCTTCATTTCATGTCAGCCTCATCCTATATTAAAAATTGTCACCACCTCATGAAATGTAGACTTCAATAGATTTTCAAAGGTCATAATTTTTCTGATTTTAATAGTATTAAATATGGCACTGATACGTATTGTTATTTTTCCTTTATTTACTGGCATAGCATTGAGGTACTCAATCCTCTTTGAAGAACTTCACTTTAGCTTAGAAAAGCTTTCACTCAACTGGTCAGCACCCACAGCTCCCCAAGCACCCTACAGCAGTAATTTCTAATACCTTTATATGTGGGTGTTTTGGTGATGCTGCTTCCACACTTCATTTCATTTAGGTATGACATTCATTTTTAAACTGGAGTAGTAGAGAGTCATTTCAGAAAACTAGAAGACACAGATAAGCCAACATAAAAAAGTTATGTAAAATTCTATTTAGTAAGAAAGGTATCATTAATATATTGACTCATATCTTTTTAGGCTTGTACACACACACACACACACACACACACACATACACACACACACACACACACACACACACACACACACACACACACACACACAGTAGTTATGTAGTTTTCATAATATGTTTTTTCCTAGAATGCCAGTGTTCATAAGAAAGAAAATAACATTATCATTTGTAATAACTGCTGCTTTGAGTATGCTATAATTTATTTAAAAGTAGCTAGAGACTAGAAAAGCAACTTTTTCAATAAAAGATTTTAGAGACACAAAATGACAAATGATCCTAAGAGACTATGTGGGAAAGTACTTTATATTTCACTAAATGAATCGATTTTCTAAAAAGTGTTTATAGTAAGCCTTCTGTGTAGATGAGGATCTTGGCTCTGAGAAAAAAATAAATATGAATCAAGCAAGGGTTCTGGTCTCAAGGGACATGCAATGTGTGGGGAAAGATATCAGCACTTCACACAAACATTTATTCAAGAAGATACATAAAATTCAAGGCTGAAGTTTAGAGATGGCCTACAGTATGTGCAGACAAAATATCATAGTTATATCAGGATAGATATATCAGGGTCACTGAAATGGGGGGGTTGAAGAAAAGACATCATTTAGTTGAGGGCTTCAAACATTTAGTTGAGTTTAGGACAAAACTGACTATAAAATTCCAGGATAAGGGAGAGATAATCATGAAGAATGTTCAATAGGAGAGATTAATGTAGAGCCTGACAGTTGGTGGGACAAGCATCAGATCCATCTATGTGAACAACTGTGCCCGTGGAATGAAGATGTTTAGATTCCAGAACCCAATAAAGTAGTTAAATTAGTTGGGTGATTCACCTATCTAAATCTAAACCATTTTAGAGAGCTTTGTTGGAGAACACAGAAGAGAAATGACCCTATGTGTAGGTCTCCCTTGCATGTGTGATAAAAATACATGCATTACATCACATCAAACTCTATTTCCATCATTTGGTTCTCTAATACCTGTGGTTGATTGAGTGATTTGTTTTCCATTGACGATTTTTTTCCAGACCAAGAAATATTTGTGGCCACCTTCCATATAAACACATTTATTCACTATAAGCAACATGTTGTTATAGAAATACTAGATTCATCTACCACCTGTAAGGACAAAGACACCAACTACACATACTTCTGTGTCATCTGATCAGTCATTTTTTTACCATAGTAAACCTACAGGCTAGAATTCATCTCCCAGTAAAAAGAAATCAAAGATTGTTTCCAGACTGTGAAAATGGCATACTCTTAGTTCTAACAGCTACAGAATCTTTATGGGTAGGCTCAGTTTTTTGTTTTTGTTTTTGTTTTTGTTTTTGTTGTTGTTGTTTTGAGACAAGGTTTCTCTGTGTAGCTTTGGTGCCTTTCCTGGATCTTGCTCTGTAGACCAGGCTGGCCTCGAACTCACAGAGATCTGCCTGCCTCTGCCTCCCAAATGCTGGGATTAAAGGTGTGCACTACCACTGCCCAGCCTAGGCTCAGTTTTATAGTTTCCTCAACAGCATGTAGCAGCAACTTCATATGGCCCTTGCCCACTTTGGCATGAAATGGTAAAAGCAGCTCATCCAGGAGCCAGTAAACAATAGTAAGAGAAGAATGGTAAAGAAGACTATGTGCTTGGCTAAAAGCAACAAATAGCAGTCAATACTCTGCCTCAATAGTCAATAAATACTATGATCAACACACTGGACGTTCTGCACGTGGCAGTGGGGAAACTGTACCTGCGCTTTCAGAGATTGCATGCATCCTTCCAAACTGCAAAGAGTCACTGTAAAAGTTACCAGCACTGAGAGTGGCATCCTAGGTCTGCAGAATTACAATGTGTGTGTAAAAGATAACTTGCAGGCTTTCAATAAAAGCTTTTAGGCAGAGGCTAAAGGTGAGGATGGAGGGTAGGAGTGTGGCTGGAGACAGAGCTCAGCTGCTGAAAGCATTTACTGTTCTTTTGGAGGAGTTCAGTTCCCAGCACCAACATTTGCAAATGCGTGTAACACCAGTTCTAGGAGATCTAATCCTCTGGCCTTCTCCAGCACTAGCACACATAGTACACACACACACACACACACACACACACACACACACACACACACACACACACACACACTCACAAATAAAAATTAAAAATTAAATATTTGTTAGGAAGAAAAACTTTTTAGCAAAATACAGCTGTTATCACAGCTGGCTACTTGAGTCTGAGACACTGAATTCTTACACACACACTCACACACACGTACATACACACACACACTCACACCCACATCCAGTGAAGACAATTCATCAAATAGTAAGAGCCTCTGTTGGGTGACCACATTGTTATTTGTAAGTATGCATCTTATACATTGTTTTAACTTTCCAGGTGGCCCCAATTAGAGCAGATATGTTTGTCCAATGCCCTTTATGTAAGTTTTAATATCAGTGAGCAAATTGTATACTTTTTCTCAAGACACTATAATAAATTTGGGCTCCATAAAATATGGATCTCCAGAACTTAGGATAATAAAGTGATTCCTTTATACATTTATTTTTATTTATTATTTATACATTATAACAATATCAGCAATGTTCTGATTAAATATAATAGAAAGTTACAGTAGCATGATGACATATAATATATAATATGATGCTGTAAATACATAATGATGTCTTCCTATAGAGAATCTTAGTAGGAAAACAGCACCATACAATGGAAATAGCAAGTAAAAATGAAGACTACCCAATCAAGTTCAAATTCTTTACAGCAAACAATATCTGCAATGTAGGTATGTATGCTGAAGTGTATTATGTACTTTGTTTTTTTTTTTTTTAAATTAGATTTCTGCTGCTTTCTTTTTTTTTTTTAATTTTTATTTATTTATATTTTATATATGAGTGTTCTGCATGCATGCCTGCACACCAGAAGAGGGCATCAGATCTTATTATAGATGGTCATGAGCCACCATGTGGGTGCTGGGAATTGAACTCAAGACCTCTGGAAGAGCAGCCAGTGCTCTTAACCCCTGAGCCATCTCTCCAGCCCTTATGTACTTTGTTAATCACCAAAGGAAAAATTCCAAAATGAATGTCTTATTTTCCTGTGTCTGTGATAAAATACCTTGATAATCAACTTGAGGGAAAAAGAGTTTATTTAGCTCACAGTTCCAGGTGAAAGTTCCTTACAGAAGGGAAGCCTTAGCAGCTGGAGTTTGGGAGAACTGGTGACCTTGCATGCATAGTCAAGAGCAGAGAGCGATGCTTCAGCTCAGCTCCTGTTCTTCATTTATACAGAAAAGGATCCCAAGTCAGGGAAGGATGCTGCTCACTTTCAGGTTGTACCTTCCTACCTCCAAGTACTTAATTAATATAGTCCTTCACAGACATTCTCAGAGGTTAGCCTTTAGCTAAGCCATCCCTCACAGGTGTGCTCCAAGGTTAGTGAACCATCGTGGGAAAAAAGCGGGAACTTTATACCTTATCATCAGCCCTGGAAGAAAGCCAGTACTTGTTCGTAAATGCTAAAAATCAACAACAACAGCAGTGAGAAATGTCTTCAATCCAGTTATGAATGCTTTTCATGTATGGCTGGAAGCAATGCTCTAAGGATTTTTATTTCTTCATGCAATGTTGATTCAGCAATTCCTAAAAAAGGAAATGCTACATTGAAATTAAAAGTAAAAAAGGCTGGGAGGTGGTGGCGCACACCTTTAATCCCAGCACTCAGGAAGCAGAGGCAGGCAGATCTCTGTGAGTTTGAGGCCAGCCTGGTCTACAAAGTGCGTTCCAGGAAAGGCGCAAAACTACACAGAGAAACCCTGTCTCAAAAAACCAAAAAATAAAATTAAATAAATAAATTAATAAATAAATAAAACTGTCTTTATTTCAATTTCATGCAACTCCTTTTTTTAAGTATTAAAGAATATATAAGCAATTATTACTAAAACTTAAAATTACCTAGGTCTCAGAGTAGAAGGTTAATATACAAAGCCCAATTCTATTTCTGTATACTCTCAATACAGAACTGGGAAATTTTAGATGCCATCGTCTATGACAGCATCTAAAAATGTATTTTAGGAGGAAAATGAGGGTTTTTTGGCTTATTCATCCTGATCACTGACCATTATTAAAAACACATTTTTAATTTAAGAAATTATGTGTCACTAAAAGATTACAGAGAAAATAGACACAGATATTGATGCACTATGTTCATGGATTAGACTCAATATTTTTTATTTATTAATTAATTAATTTTCCCAGCATTATCAGTTTCCTCTCCCTCCTCTCCTCCTAGTCCCTCCCCCCATCTTCCCCTCTTGCTCCCCAAGCCTTTCTCTTGAGAAAAATGCAGGCCCCCCCATTTTTGTCAGCTAGCCATGACATAATCGAATTGCTGTAAGACTAGACACCTCCTCTCCTATTAAGGCTGGACAAGATAACCCAGCGGGAGGAAGGGTCCCAAAAGCAGCCAACAGAATCAGAGAAAGCCCCTGCTCCCTCTGCCAGACAAGAGGACCAAAGATATATGACTGCAACCTATGTGCAGAGGGCCTAGGTCAGTCCTATGCAAGTTCTCTGGTTGGAGGTTCTAGACTTAGGATTTTTAAGAGGACATTTCTCCCTCAGTGGATTCGTGGACTCAACTGACAAGAATAGTCCACTATTTGGGTGGAAATTCAAGAGTTAGAAAACGAATACAAATATTTAAAAAGCTATTTAAAAAGCTGTTGAAACTAACATTCTTTGATTGTGGGTCTTATGAAACTACTAACTTAGGCATTATATGTGTTAGCATAAGACATACATTTTTCAATAGAGAAACATATGGAACAGAATAGGAATTTAGGAAACAGAATAGAAAATTTGAAAAGTTCTGAAAGGAACATCATCCAGTGAAAAATGCTGGAAGACTTAGAGGTGTCCATATGAAAATAAATCAAGCATGGATCTGGCTGCACTTGTGAAACCTAGAACACATTATAGACCTAAGCATAAAAGCTGAGTTAGGAGGGCTGCAAGGGTGGTTCCACAGCTAAGAGCGCATGCTGCTCTTGAAGAGGACTCAAGTGCGGTTTCCAAACCCATTTTGGGCAGCTCACAAGCCCCTGCAATTCCAGCTCCAAGAAATCCAAACACCCTCTTCTAACATTTGCCGGCACCTGCACATGCAGATACACGCACATAAATAAATGAATGAATGAATGAATGAATGAATGAATAAGTAAATAAATAAATAAAAATACCTAATTTATAAAGTATCCAGAGGAAACACAGAAAGAACTCACTTGAACTTCAGGGTAGCAAAAGTAATTTTTAGTGAAGAAAACATGTTTTATAAGTTTGAATTTATTTAATAAAAATGCTACTTTTCAAGAAAATTTTTAAAAAGTTGAAGCTTCTAAAACTTTCTAAAATGCCGGGTGGTGGTGACACACACCTTTAATCCCAGCACTCGAGAGGCAGAGCCAGGCGGGTCTCTGTGTATTCAAGGCCAGCCTGGGCTACAGAGTGAGATATAAGACAGGCAACAAAAAACTACACAGAGAAACCCTGTCTCAAAAAACCAAAAAAAAACCAAAAAACAACCTTCCTAAAACTAATGAAAATGGAGGTTAAATATAATATTTTATGGATTTCAATCCAAAATATATAAACTCCAGTTACTCAATACAAAAGATGGAAAGATGGGTAACCAATTTTTCCAGAAGTGTACCTGTGAACACTCTTGACTGAATATGACATGAAAGGCCAAAAGTACATAAGAAAGTGTCAACATTGGTTAGTCAAAAGGCAAGTAGAGTTACAAACCACACTACAATATCCCTTCACAACCACTAGAGAGGTTAAATCTGCAATTACTAACATCAATGCTGACAGGATGTGGCACCTCAGGAGCGTTCAAGGACTTCTGGTAGAAGCATAAAAGGTATACAGACATTTTGGAAAGTAACTTGGTAATGTCTTATAAAGCTGTGTACAGACCATAAGCACAATAATCCAATTTTTCTGAAAGCATATGTTCATAAAATTATTTATGTAAAGAGTGCTCAATCTGCCTCAATCCTGATAGTACAAATGTAGACATCATTCAAATGTCCATTAATTAGTGGATGGGAAAAAAATGGTAGAGCCATGAAACAGAACATTTCATAAAAGAAAGGAACAACTTCCTGAGGTATGTGGTCATAGGATGAATCACAAAAGCATAGTGGAAAAGGCCAGACACAAGGCAATGGATAAAGATGCATGATCCTCTGGATGGAAATCCATAAGCAAAATGAAAGGGGCTCTTGGAGATTAGGATGTATGGGGTGGAATTGGCAGTCACATAAAGAATTGTCTTGAAAATATAAAGGAAGATTTCTGAACAGGTAACAGCAAATATTGTGACTAATGTGTTAGGTACACATATATGCACATTGATTAAAACACATCAAAAGCTATAAAATCTGTGCATTGTATATTATATATATATTACATTGTATGTGAACCGTTTCTTTATAAAGTTAGTTTCAAATGACATAAGCAGATTCTACATCCTTAGATGATCATCTAATGAGAACCATCATATGAGTTTATTTCTCACAGTTCAAAAATGTTTATTATTATGCTGATTTGGCATTTGGCACAATTTTAATAGCCAGAGACTCAATAAGAGCCAGCAGTGAGTCTTCATAAATAACAGCTGTAGTCGTGTTAAATAGAGGCCACTGACTTTATGGGAAGCCCTGCTAATGAAGCATTGAAGAGTTTAAATAGAGAAAAATGTTGGAGGATCCAGGCCCCACCAGGCATGAATCTTCTGACAGTGCTGGGCCCTGAGGAACAGAATAATTAGAGACATGGGCCTCCCACGCTGTGTGGAGCCATGGGGCTTCAGGAAGACTCCCTCCCCCTTTTCCTAACTAGTGTGACTGGCTTCAATTGCATCCGTTTTATAGTTTATTTTATATCTGATCTGTAAATTTATTTTTGTAATTGTCTAGCAGCTGTAAGCCTAAGGATGTGCAGTGTTTTGTATTTGCATATGTTTAAGTAAAATTATAATAAAAAGAATTTTATATTGAGGGTCCATGTGAACAGTTTCTCTTTTTAAAATACATCAATACATTACTCAAGACTGGAATATGCTGAGTGTTTCTAAATGGTGTTGTAATTGGAAATGGTCCAGAAATCTTGACTGGAAGCTGGGGCTGCCAGAAAGAAAAAAAAAAATGTAGCGGAGCTGGCAATAGGGACTCTGTGCACAATGCAGGCCAGTTCTGCCTCTGAAAGCACACAGGCAGAGTTACTGGGACGGCATGAAAGAAATTCTTGTGCAGAAAGGGCAGTGGCTTCATTTCCAAGTGAGAGGCCGCATTTGAGAACTGCGAAGAGAGGTTCCAAATCCACTTACAGTCTAATCATTACGGTGGGATTTTGACGTTTGCAGATACGCTCGCGAGCCACTGTCTGAACTGGGACAGAACTGAATTCAATTAGTGAACTTAACGAAGCGTTTGATTTGCCAGAGCTGTGCATGTGTATTTGCAAAAAAAAAAAAAAAAAAAAAATCAAATTCAAATCTGCTTGGGAGAGGGGAGAAGGGGAGGGAGAAGAGACAAGAAGAGGAGGAGAAAGGAAAAGGGAGAGGAGATTAAGGGAAAAGTAAGAAAGAAGAGAAGAAAAAGGAAGAGATGAAGGGGATAGAAGAAGGGAGAGAAAGAGGAGAGGGAAGAGGAGAGAGGAAGGAAAGATAGGAGAAAGAAGAGAAGGAGAGTAAAGATGAGGAAGAGGAGAAGGAGGAAGAGAAGGAGAGGGAAATACTGAGTACAGGTGATGCAGCAGCTGTAGAGACAAATACTTCTGTAAGTCTGGAAGCCCCCAACCCCACCCCAGCATTGCCAGGAGTTGATTCGTCTTCTTGTTTGAATTCTCTTCTGTGCTGTCTCCATTTCAGGTAGATACACAATGTGCGCTGCCTTCAGCACACAGACCCCTGAATTTTACAAGTTCCATACTATTAGGAGGAAGAAAAGACAGTATATCTTTGGATGGCTCAAACAAGTCTAGCCCTGCCCTTCCCTGTCTCAGAGGCATTGTGGTCACATCCTTGCACCACCCACCATGGACTATGGATGAAGATGCCGGCTAGACCTTGTCTCTTGTTCCAGGCAGCAGTTCTGCCTGAGAAACTGGTAGGTAGAAAATAGAAGGGTTATCATTCTCTAGCAGAAAAATCCGGTTAATGTTAGTTATCAAAAAGAGATGGGTACTGAGTGGCAAATATTTAAGTGTCCTTTCATATCACCATATAGCTGTCAGCATATGTCACCTCACAAACCTCCAAGTATGACCATAAATCGGCTTCTAATGGACAAACTGTAGTGCTGTCTTTGAGGAACATGGAAGAAATAGTTGAGTGCAATTATATGGGTTATAAGATACAGGTTACAACAGAAATACTTGAAAAAATATTTCTCAAAGGATACTAGAGTCTGGTTTCTGGTCCATAATGTTGGAGCGAGAAGTCTTCTCTCTTATAGTGAAAAGCTCAAGCAACAGAAATAAACACTGCTTAGATTTTTTTTTTTTTAGAGAAGTTCACAACGCAGACCTCTGCTCTCCAAATAAAATAGATAAGTGGATATGCAGAATTAGAATTTATTGGAGCAGAAATCTACCTTCCAATTTCCATAGGAACTGAGTGTGTGTAGTAAAACATCAACTGTAACTGTCATTGTTGGAGGGGGTGTGTGGGCAACTCAGGCATCAACAACTCCAGCTGGACCCTCTCACCCAGGGGTCTCCCAACTTTTATGATTTTACCTTCTGAAGTTGAACCCAGTTTCTGCTTCTAGCAAAGGGCAAGAAATAGGAGATACTCTGAAATATTTCAGAACATCCTCTTTTCCTTCTAACAATGCCTGCCCTTAGAAGATCCTATTTAACCAGAGCTTAGCCTAATGCAGTATTTTCAGAAATAACTGCTTTGTGGGAAAAGAATACTCAGGTGCAACCTCACAATTTGAAGACAGAGCAAGCATCAGAGCCAAACAGGGAAAGATGCTTACTTTTCAGGAATTTAAAACAACCGTGGTTGACATGGAAAGGATCACACTGGATAAAGGCAATAGCCCATGGGCACTAGAAGCAAAGAGGTAGAAATCCCCAAAAGGAGCTAAAAAAGAAACGCTAAAGATCAAAAAGTACTAACAGAAATGAAGAATGCCTTCCATCAGCTCATTGACAGGCAGCACAAGAGGAAAGAACAAGTTTAAGGATGTCTTGCACCAAAAAACAGAGTAAAGAGACTGAAAACAGTTCTAGAAAAATGAGCCGAATAATTGGAAGAAAAACCATGGAAGTTATGCACCATGAGAATTTAAGAAAGGGGGAAAAAGAGAGGTGGGAAGAAGGGAGTGATGGACACATGGTTTGAAGCTGATAACTAAGAATTTCCCCAAACTAAACTCAACAGAACACAGATTCACAAATCTCAGAGAAATGGAAGAGGGATAAATTCTAGGACAGAAAGAAAGAAAGAAAGAGAGAAAGAGAGAGAGAGAGAGAGAGAGAGAGAGAGAGAGAGAGAGAGAGAGAGAGAAAGAAAGAAAGAAAGAAAGAAAGAAAGAAAGAAAGAAAGAAAGAAAGAAAGAAAGAAAGAAAGAAAGAAAGAAAGAAAGAAAGAAGGGGAAAGGAAAGGAAAGGAAAGGAAAGGAAAGGAAAGAAAAGAAAAGAGAAAAGGTACCTAGCAGAAAAAGCAATCCCAGCAATTAGGAGGTAGAAATAGTTCAAGGTCATTCTTGGCTACGTAACTAGTCAGACACAAGCCTGGCATCCAGGAGACCCCATTGCAAAGAAGGAAAGGGGGAGGAGGAGGAGGAGGAGGAGGAGGAGGAGGAGGAGGAGGAGGAGGAGGAGGAGGGGGAGGAGGAGGAGGGGGAGGAGGAGGAGGGGGAGGAGGAGGAAGAGGACAAAAGAAAAAAGGGGAGAGATAAAAGTTTCACAGAATGCCAGAAATAGTGGGGGGGGGGGGGGACTGACTTTTCCCATGAAAGAGCAAACAGAAAATTTATTCAACATTTTCAAAATCATGTAAGAAGGGTGTTGGGAATCACAGCTGTGTGTTACACCAGCAATATTTTGGTCAGTAAAGGATTCTGAGAATTCTCTTCCAACAGAAGAGGAACCTAGAAAAGAAGAAAAGAATTCCCCCGGAAAATTTCCCTGTGTAGGGTAAACCAGAAGCTTTCCCAGGCTTCAACTGCTTCCTAAAAAGCTTGCCAACACTACATAGTCTGATTCCAAGCCTGTGATACTCTTGCCTCTGTCAAAAGTCAAAGTAAGTTGATTGTGATTGAAGATATAAAAATGCATTTAGGCCAGGCGGTGGTGGCGCACGCCTTTAATCCCAGCACTCTGGAGGCAGAGCCAGGCAGATCTCTGTGAGTTCGAGGCCAGCCTAGGCTACAGAGTGAGTTCCAGGAAAGGTGCAAAGCTACACAGAGAAACCCTGTCTCGAAAAACCATATATATATATATATATACATATATATATATATGTATTTAATAAATTTAGTAGAGATCAACTATACAGTACTTATCAAGTCTGCAGCAGTGAACAGTGATTCTCCAAGCCTAGGTACCAAAGATATGTTTTAAAATATATTTTTAAAATTAAGGAAAAATAAAAATTTCCCAAGGGTAACAGAAGTTAAAGAATTTGTTACTAGTAAACTCAAGTTACTATGTCACCAAATAAGTGAAAAACACATTTGCATATTTTCTTCACTGATCTAAATGAATGCTACTGAACTAGATTTAGTCTAAAAGCAAGCCAGCACTTGCATGATAGGAGCTCCTGTGATCAAAAATAAACCCAATCTCTGATGAAGCAAGGGACTGGTTACTTGACCTGCTCTAAGGTAGACCAGTGATGGCCAAAATAATGAACCACATCTAGTAAGTTTATGTAAAGGCTGGAGTGAAAGACCAGGAATCAGCTCATAGCCCAGTGCCTGCAACTGTCAACAGGGAAGGCTCCCCTGTTCTCAAATGCTGGTGAACCTTGTACAGCCTCTTCATTGGATTGTGGTGTAAACTAGGTGCTGAACACCCCCAAGAACCCCACAAAAGGTTTCTTTCTTGAACATAGCATGAGAGTAGGAAATAATGCTATCAACAGAGCTATAGAACAGGAATTTAGGGCCCTAAAGCAAAGAGATTTCTGACTTCTATGTTGGGGTCAAAGAGAGGGCATTCCATTCTGTAACAGAAGCTAGTGTCTACCTAGCAGGTTATTAAGTAGGGAACAGTATACTAAAAGTTTAGGGATATCCAGAAACAGTTGAGAAAATCAAGGAAGCTTCCATGTACACTTTGTATGCGGGAGCTCAGTGTTTTTGCTGGACTGTGCTATATGATTGAGCCTAGCCTGAAGGTGGAGGGACATTGAGAGATGCAGAGAAACCCACCTTCTACTATATAGTTTAATGATTCTTTTTTTTTAAAATTCATCTGATAACCATTACTACATACTACAGGTGTGATGTGTGCTGACTGCCTGAAATTCGGAGGTGACTGAGGTGGTAACTGAGGTATGGAGATTGGAAGTGATAATTAAACAGGCTTAGTAGGCCTTTATTTATGGATCCCACATCCAGAGATTTAACCAGCTGTCCCTCAGATATATTCAGAAGAAGGCTAGAGAGATGGCTCAGCAGTTAGGAGCACTTGATGTCCAGTTCCCAGCACACATGTTGAGTAGCTCACAACTGCCTGTAACCCTAGCTGGGATGCCCTCTTCTGGCCTCCACCAGCACCTGCACTCATTTGCACATATCCTCCCATGAAGACACAGAGCACACATGCAGGTAGTAATTAAAAATAAAATAAAAAAATATTCAGAAGAGAAACTGCATATTCACTAAACCACACAGACATTTTCTCATTATCCCCTAAATAATGCTCTTGGTGTTGTAAGTAATCCACAGATGATTTGAAGTGCATTGGAGGAAGTGTATAGGTTCTAAGCATATTAATACACATTTTGTAAAGAGGAAACACAAACATAAGATTTTTGTACTGTGGTAGTTCCTTAGAACCAATCCTATGTGGATACTGAAGGTCATCTAAATATGTAACACATTCCAAGTGTTCAGGGGTTTCTATTAGAAAACAAAGATTCTCTGGGCAATTTGGTGGGTTCCATGTGTCTTTAGTTAGGCTGACTTAAATCAGTACCCGCTGCAAAGGACCAATAGTACCATGGAAGTCACTATGAGCTGAAGTCTTTGAGCAGTCTCATCAAAGTGACGGCCTGGAGAGCATCACTTCAAAACTCTAAGGTCTACTTCCCCTTGGTTTTCAGTGCCCCCATTCTACACACTTACTACTGATCATTTTCTGCATCACCCACACCTTCTGCTTTTGCTTCATATTTATGACTTGGTTGTTGTCATTGTCCTTTGTATCCCAAATACCTGAACATTTGGATTCCATGTTGAGGTGGTTTGGGGCAAAGGCCAAACTCTGTGTGCCATTTGAGCCTCTTGTGAAACAAGTACTCACTATCCCAGCCCACATCTGCAGCCTGATATCTGAGCATCAGGAATGATCAGAGCAGCAGGTACTTTAAATTGTCACTTACAAACAGAATACCATCCACCCTTAGATTCCATCATTGCTCAAGGAGCTGGTGATATCCAGAAAGTGTGGGAATGCCACAAAAGATTTGAAAGCTCCTTAGCCTTACTGTGGATTGTTTTGGAAGCCAATCAGCGTGGGGTCAAAGGGACAATCCATACAAGGAAGACAGGTGCTGTTTCTACCAAAAATCCACATGCCATTGACTCGCCATCAGCCTACCTGGAAATACTCTCCCATTCTTACACTACTTTTTTTTTTTTTTTTTTTTTTGGTTTTTCGAGACAGGGTTTCTCTGTGTAGCTTTGCGCCTTTCCTGGGACTCACTTGGTAGCCCGGGCTGGCCTCGAACTCACAGAGATCCGCCTGGCTCTGCCTCCCGAGTGCTGGGATTAAAGGCGTGCACCACCACCGCCCGGCCCTTACACTACTTTCTGAAAACTCTGCTCATCTGGGGATTTACAGAAAGGTATGAACAACATTGTATCTTCTGTGGCATCACAGTCAGGCCTGATACCTTACTCTTTGGAAGATCAGGCACTAAGAAGCCACCAGGATGCAGATCTTGTGCCCGAAAAACCATGAAGCACCTGAAATCTTTTATCTCTGTTTGATACGCAGAGGCCCTTCTCTATGAGACTACTATATCTGCCAGGACAGTCCCAAGAATTCAAAGCAATCCCCTTACAGCACTTTCAGACCAATGCACTCTGACCAATTATTATATTTCATAATAATTGTTTTCAAAAACATTTCTACCCACAAATATCAATGTCTGTGATGCTCACACATTGGCTTATTTATAATATATGAAAATGAATCCCTGGAAACCCAGCAAGCTTTTGCAACTGATTTTGAAAAACACCTGAGTCATCCATTCGATTATCTGAGCAGATGCTGCTGACTTTTGGCATCATAGCAGAAGGGATGAGTCCCTGAGGTGTGTTGTAATCAGGCAGCCTGTGCAGCAGGTCAGCCCAGGGAACAGTAACTCTCAACCCCAGGCATGTATCAAAAGGGTAAGCGGTAACAGAGCTGTTGCTCTGTCGACTGGTCACCTGCTCTGGAGCAGAACTTTAATTAGTGGCTCCCTTAACAGCCAGGCCTGCTCTGTGAACATCCATAAAAAGCCATCTGAACATGATGGTGGCTTCTCTCACTCATTAGCTTTAGTTAATGGTCAATCTTCATCCTGAACCACAAAAATTCTGCTTACTCTAACTTCAGGTGCAAGTGGCTTTTGTTCCCCCTGGCTTTGGAAGAGGAGGGTTTGAGATCGCTTCCTTCTCTGGCTCACATCCAGAGTTCATGTTGAATGCGCCTTTGTCAAAGGTGTAAACTAAGTGAAGGCCGCTCTTATTTATCTAGGCCTAGACCTTCGACAATCAGAAGGACACACAGACGAGAGCCCTCTACATTCCCTGCTTTTCTTGCTCTGCTCCATGGGCAGAGAACATGAAATCACAGAGGCCTTCTTTCTCCTTGGAAGTGTCTTTGCGCTTTGCCAGCCCCAAGGACAAGCATGTTGGCAGTCAGGCGCATCTCTTCTCTGCCACTCTGGGCTACCTTCCTCCTGTGTGCCTAACAGCTTCCTTCTTGCCAGGAAAATTCATAGAGTGTGCGTTCATCCCATGTAGCTGCTTGCCAGACCCCATAGGAACATTTCTGTTCCTTGGGCATTTTTTAGTCACCTTAACTTCATTCTGTATTTCATGTCACACCATATGATTTTTAATCTCAATCCACAAATGCCAATGCCCTCAGTTCCAGCAGATGATTATGTTGCATTGGATTCTTCTCTGCCTCTTAACTTCTCTTCACTCACAAATGAGATGCTGATGTCCACCCCAACCCAAAGCACCTTACCTTGCTTTTTCTGCCAAGAAATTATAGCTCCTTGGTTCCAGGTGTTCAGGATTTTGTTTTCCACCAAGGTATCCTCCCTCAGCCATGCTCCCCATTGGTTTGATCTCCCATAAAGGGGTAAACAAGCCTGGAATCCAGTTATAACGGGGCACTAGTGTAGAACATAGAGGTGATAAGCAGATGAAGAAGGCTCAGAAACTGACCACAAGGGCCACACAATCTGTCCTAGTTCCTTGTGTCACCATTGTGCCTCTGCTCTTCTGGGTATGTGGTCTGAGTGAGGAAGCCTTGTAGTGTTTGCTGGACAGACAGCCAACTTAACTGAATTTCCTTAAGAAGCCAGGAATGATCTGCCCTGTCCAGATGGTAACTGAGTGGAAGTGAAGCTCAGCCCCTCCTCCTGTTCCCTTCTTTACCCACTCCCTGCTTGCTTTGCTTCCTTCCCAAGGGGTCTTGTTAGGACCCTCAGCACTTAGGATAGAAAGATGAATGAAACGCCCCTCAGCCATTTAGTAAGATGTGATTTCCTAGGTGAGTACTGACACCCTGGAGCTATGAGAAAGTTGAGGGTTATAAGGCTGTAACAGAGACATAAACCATGCCTGGATGGAGAAGCAGAAGGTAAGTTCAGTTTTGCCTAAGGGGACAGGAAAGGTGACCCACCTTTCAAGGCAAAGTTGAACTCTGCTTAGAACCCACATGCACTGCTGTTGCTCAGGGCTACCCCGAAGCTGATCACACATTCTCAGCCTGGCCACTAAATATAACTGTACTGCAGCTGACTGATTTAACTCCTGAATAAAGAAAGAGGGGGGAAGGAATAAATGGGGTTAAAAAGCAACACAGGGGCAGCAACGTAGTGCTCCTATTCCTCAAAACAGAGAATTTCTAACCATTGTCCATTCTTTTTCCTTTTGAAGACATCTGAACCCCTGCAACACTGGGTAATTTCCCCGTGTTTTAAAGCTAGACTTGGCAGGGTTGGATGAGACTCATGTCACCTTACTTTCTGACAAAAGATCTTTCTGCTGCTGTCCTTCACTCTCTAACATAGAAGACAAGGTATGGAGGACAGGGAGAGAGAAGTAGAAGGAAAATAGAAAAGAAAGAAAAGGTGGGAAGCAGGGAGGAAAAAGTGGACCACAGAAATTTCCTGCATTGGTAAGAGATGAATGACAAATTCCTCCTGTGGCGGCAAAGTCCTCTCTATTTAGTTGCTGGGCATGGGGAGGTATTATTGTAAGGGGTTATTGTTGTAAGAGGGTAATGCCTTAAGGGGGTATTGTTGTATGGGGGTATTATTCTAAATGGGGATATTGCTGTAAGTGAGTATTGTTGTAAGGGAGTATTGCTGTAAGTGGTTATCATTGTAAGGGGATATTTTTGTAAATGAGTATTGCTGTAAGGGGGTTTTATTCTAAGTGGTTATTGCTATAAGGCGGTATTGCTGTGAGTATTGCTGTAAAGGGGGTATTGTTGTAAGGGCATAGTGGTGTAAGGAGGTATTGTTGTAAGGGTGTATTGCTGTAAGGGGGTATTTTCATAAGGGGATATTGTTGAGGGGGTATTGTTGAAGGCGAGGTATTGCTGTAAGAGCGTATTGGTATGGGGGTGGGGGTGGTTGCTGTGACAGACCTGACCATGGTGTTTTGGAGAGAATTGTGGAAGGACCTTTGGATTTTGGGCTGGAAAAGCTATTGAATGCTTAGAGACCAACGAGATGTTCTTTGAAAGCTTGGAAGATTAAGAATGCTCGGAGAAATGCAGATGGTGGAGGTCAGGTTTGTGAAGTTTTAGAGGAAAGTTTAAAGACTCTCTTCAAATAGTTTGCTATTTTTAAATAAGAATCTGCGGTTCTGGTCAGCTGGGGCTGAAAAGTCAGTCATAATTAACAAGAGACCAGTACCACTGAAGTGAAACCTTTGCTTTACTGGAACGATTGATGCTAATCATCTGGAGCTAAGAAATAAACAGTGTTTAAGAGATCAGCACCACTGAAACAAAATCTTCTGGCAAGTCTTTCCTCAGAGTCAGGACAGAACCTCTGCTGTGATCCAGAGGCAGCCAAGGCTGCTCCTCATGCTGTCAAACTTGGTAGTGTAAGAGTCACCCAGGCACTGCAGAATGCAAAAGTGTGAACGGGCCATAGAGAGTAGCTGGGTCCAGGAGAAGCCACTGGTGAAGGTGCAGCCTCACTTGCAGTCAAAGCCTCAGGAATGAGGGGTTACAAAGAGAAGTTGAAGCGTGACACAAGTAGCATGTTTAGAGCCCCTGAAGAAAGCCCAGGACAGACTATTAGTGAAGGTATAGCCCAGTTGTAGTAGAGACTTTGGCATGTTGGAGATGCCAGTATCATGGGACAACCAGCAAGGGCAGCAGCAGATGTAGAATGGAGCCAGCCTGAACCTGAGAGACAAGTTGTGTGTGCTGTGAATGTCTGCCCAAGCCCTTTGAAGGAGCCCAGAAGACTGCTAAAGAGTCCCAGAAGTCTGACACTGACTTTACACTGTTGGAATTTAGCTTTGCTTTGCTCAGATTGTAACTGTGCCCCCTTTCTTCCCTCTTGGAATAAGAATGCATTTAACTTATTTGGTTTTTATAGAAACCCACAGTTGAGAGATTTTTATTTTTAAAGAGATTTTAGAGTTTTATAGAGCCTAGATTTCAAGAGAGACTTTGGATTCTAAAAGGAATCAGTTATTTTAAAAAGACTGAATTTTTTTAAAGTATTTGAATTTGTGAAGACTACATAATTTTCAGTTATTTATGTTTTATATTGAAATGTTAATATTAACATCCCATCTTGGGGACAAAGGAGAAAAGAAAGGTTACATACAAAAAGTGATGTGCTTGTATGTCAACCTGACAAGTGATTAATTATCCTGGTTGGTTTTTATTTCAAATTGACATAAGCTTGAGTCATCCCAGTGGAGGGAAATTCAATTGAGAAAATGCCTCCATAAGATCAGTGGTGGGGGAGTCTTTCTCTACACTGCCACGAATATATATTGCTCTGATTGGTTGATAAATAAAGTTGTTTGGCCTATGGCAAGGCAGCTTAGAGGCAGGCAGGAAATTCAAAGGGAGAGACAGAAAGAAGGCGGAAGGAGAGGCCAGCAAGCTGCCCAAGGAGCAACATGTAATGGGACGCAGGTAAAGCCATGGAACATGTGGTTATACATAGATTAATAGTTATGGGCTAATTTAAGATATAAGAGCTGGCTAGCAAAAGGCTTGAGCCATGGCCTTGCAGTTATAATTAATATAAGCCTCTTTGTGTTTACTTGGGGGGGCATGAGTGGAAGGATTTGTCCCAATTACAGGCAGGCCGGAACACAGGCAATCTTCTGACTAAAGATCAGCTTGTAAGCAAGCCTGAATGCCATTTTTATAATTGGTAACTGCTGTAGGGGAGCAGCCCATTGTGGATGGTGCCACCCCTGGGCTATTGGTCTTGGGTGCAATAAGAGAGAAGACTAAGCAAGCCATGAAGAGCAAGCTATCCAGCAGCACTCCTCTAGAGCCTCTACACCAGCTCCTGACTCCAGGTTCCTGCCTTGTTTGAGTTCCTTCCCTAACTGCTTTCAATGATGAATTGCTATGTGGAGATGAGAGTGAAGTAAACCCTTTCCTCCCCAAGCTGCTTTTGGTCACAGTGTTTCATCACAGCAATAGACACCCTAACTAAGACATTGGACTAATCAAGCTGTCTGGATAATGTCCTTATTCACCAAGGAAGGGGGTTCCTCTGGAATTGTGTTCTCCCTTCATTTTATCTGCCCTGTTGCACTACTTCAGAATATCTGATGGAAAAGCCCAGTTTGGACACATGGTAGAATAACCAGTCTTTGCTTGTCAAGCCTCTTCTTGAAAGCTTAAATATTCATATTAATATCTCTACATTATGATCAGGAAGTTGGGACAAGTCACAAGTCCCTCCAGAGTCAAAGGGACTTCAGACCAATGCAAGACAAACAAAATTTCCTCATTGGGATCAAGGTGAGGCAAATAAAACATCTTCATTCCTTCAGTTGAACCCCTGGTTTTTCCATTGTGCCTCTTCACTCATATTATTACATAGTCCTAGAAAGTGTATGCATGTGGAGTTCCCACCTGTAACCAAATTGAGGGGGGGGTGACGGGGGAACTCTTGGTAAAACAGAGCACTTGGGCTATTTCATGAGTAGAGCAATTAGCAATAACAGCCTTGATTCTAGCAAGCATTTGATGCTGTCTCTGGGTACTCCATAGAGGACTTCCCTCTTTAGAAGTGGTCACATCTCCAGCCCATTCTCATGGTAGCCTTTGCTGGTGTTTGTATTAGAGGCATCATACAGCCCCGGAAGTTATGAGTACCAGAGATGGAGCAGGGAATCACTGTAGGTAAGGCAGCAGCCTGCAGGCAAAGACAGCTATTCTTTGCCCTGAAGGGGACAAGGGCGTTGGCTGCAGCAGAAGTAGGAAGCATGAGATCATCCTGAGCCTGGAGACCCCCTACATTTTTGTCAGTGTGCATGGTTTGTTCTCTTGTGGAGGCTCTCCCAGGGAATTTCCAGGCCCTGTTCTTTCCGGTCCCCCATTTAAACCTCGGTTGATCATCTACATAGAGTTAAGGGGGAAAATTCATCCTGTGGCAGTCCTCGCTCCCAGCAAAGGGCTTGACCTTGTGAAGTTGTTGGTCGCTGTCTGAGCAACCTGGGCATGGCGAGTAACCACTGTCCAGGAAATGGATATTTCTTTAAACACCCGACTTCAGAGAGAAATTTGAGCAGACACCGCTGGCTTTTATTCCTTTATCCAAGAAAAGCAGCAGATTCTGTGTTCAAGACCAGAGTGGAGCTAACAGACTTGCTTCCCACTCCAGCATTCGAACAAGTCAACAGCAGCAACAGCAGCAGGCTTTGCCACTTTCCTACTCTACCTCATCTCTACCTCTGGGTTTCCGAATTTGTAAAGGTGGAACAAATCTCCCAACAGTCTATGTTAACACATCCTCGGGATCCCAAACTCAACAGTTTGGTTTACGTTTCCAACAGCAGCAAAAGCAATCTGTCCACAGAGAGCAAAGCCAGAGGGGGCCCATTAGGGGAAAGGGTTTTGAAGAAAAGAATAAACAGAAGGAAGAAAAGCCCAGATGAAAGGTCCAGAGGAGAGTGAGTGACAAGAAAGGAAGCTTGAGAGCGGCTGACAGGTGGGCTGAGCGGTGGTGGTGACGGCCGCGCGTGTGGCGGCGGGGGGCCCTCCCACCCACCAAGGGCAGCGCAGGCCTCGGCGGCGACGCCTCGCAAGCGTGGGCAGCGGAGGAGGGAGCGGGGTGCGAGCCCCGCGCCAGGCAGCTGCGACAGGAGGCAGGCGGCGGGCGCGCGGTCTCCCAGCCAGCCTGCTTCCCATTGGCCCCCGGGAAGCGCTCGGAGCTGTTCTTCTCTTCCTGGACGCAGCGGCTGTCCACCGGTTCCCGCGAGTCAGTTTGGAGAAATTCCTTGCCTACCTAGCTGGGAGAGCTAGGCTGGGCTTCGGCGGCCCTCTAGGGCGCTCTTCGTGCTGGAGACTCGGGGACGAGAGCCGGGGATGAGCGGCGGAAGGCGGCGCCGGCCCTGACAGGACTCCCGGCCAAGGCTACCCGCCACCGGCTGGGGATGAGCAAGCTGGGTCAGATGCCTTAGCCGGGTGCACGCGCCGGGCGGAGCGCGCAGGTCGGACTGTGCTCTCGGCGGTCCGCCCTGCGTTGGTGCCTGGCCAGTCCCAGGATGGGCACTGGAGCCCCCGGGGCCGCGCCCGCTAGAGCCCGGCGTCCCTTCCACGTCCTGAGCTCATGTATGTAGGTGCCAGTCCGCCGGGGTGAGGGTGCATGTTAGAGGTCCACGCCGCGGGCACCGGGACACCTCCGGAAACTATTCAATGGCCCAGCCAGCCGCTGGGGAGGACCCTGCCTGCCTCCCAAGTTTTAAATATGGGCGATTAACCCTGGGCTGAGGTCCACTGGGGTTGGCGGTGAGCCAGGGGCCAGCATGATTGGAGTCCTAATAGAGAAGGCTGAGGCAGAGGGCAGACGCACTGGTGTGCACCAAGAGGGAGGGTGGGTGCTTGGACGAGACAAATAGAGACTGGCATGTCTCTGCCCAGCGGTGTCTGGGGCTCTAGGCTCCTTTGGGCAACAGAAACTTTGAGATCCGCAAAGGCTGGAAGACACCCTTCAAGGAGATAGTCCTATACCCCTGCACCTCCCACCTTCCCTCTCGGTCCTCCCTGGACAGGCAACGCTTCACCATCACCAAGACCCCTCCGGGTTAAAAGCTATTCCAAGACAGCGCTGTTGCCGGTGACAGCGGCTCACGTCACCCTCCAAACCGCCTAGTGAAGAGCCCGGTACAGAAAGGGGGGGGGGGGGTAACAGCAAAGGAGCAAAGCCTCGGGAAACCCGGACCCGGTCGACCAGGCAGAGGCCAGGTAGTGCCCAGGTTAGAGAACGGAGGGGACATGTGTTCCCTAGACAGGAGGTATCTAAGAAGTTACAAATGCCTCGTGGGGTCTTCGGAGTAGCAGTGGGTTTTTCTTTGTTTGTTTGTTTGTTTGTTTGTTTGTTTTCCCCAGTTCTTCCCCAGCTCCCTTTCCATGCACAAACCCCTTAAGGCAAGAGAGGAAGGGTTTCTCTTTAATCTGTGCGCCCGTTTGTCGGTCTCCAACTCCACTGCGGAATTCTCCTTTTAGTAACCTGCGGGAAATGCGGCCAAGACTTAGTGAGGGCCAGCCCAGGTGCCGGAATTTGAGCTTTGGGTGCAAGCCTTGCAGCCGGCACCCGCCCGACTTGCTGCATTTTCTGGGCTCCGCAACCTCCCGGTGACCATCTCCAGCACTAATCTCCACTGCAGGAGACTCCGCGGCCGGTGTTTTTCTTGGACTCTGCTTGCTACATATTCCTGCACATGTGTGATGTCTGAGAAGCCCGTTGTGTACAGACACTGGGCAAGCTGCCCCCGCCCCCGGCGTCCAGCTCGTTAATCTAGAGCGATGCGGGAGCCCGGGCGGCGCCGGGCCGGGTGGGGGCCACGGCGGGGCCGAGGTGGTGCGCGCGGGCCACGGAGCTCAGTTGTGCTGCTGTTCTCTCCACAGGGACGGCGACTCCCGGCTGGCAGCGGCGCGCCCCCGGGCTGTGAATGCGACTCGCTCATCGTCCGCGCTCCCCGCCCGCCCGCCCGCCGGGACGTGGTAGGGGATGCCTAGCTCCTCTGCGATGGCAGTTGGCGCGCTCTCCAGTTCCCTCCTGGTCACCTGCTGCCTGATGGTGGCTCTGTGCAGTCCGAGCATCCCGCTGGAGAAGCTGGCCCAAGCTCCTGAGCAACCCGGCCAGGAGAAACGCGAGCACGCGTCTCGGGACAGCCCCGGGCGGGTGAGCGAGCTCGGGCGCGCCGCGAGGGACGAGGGCAGCAGTGCCCGGGACTGGAAGAGTAAGGGCAGCCGCGCGCTCGCGAGCCGGGAGGCGTGGAGCAAGCAGAAGCAGGCCTGGACTGCCCAGGGCGGGAGTGTCAAGGCCGCGGACTGGCAGGTCCGACCTCGGGGGGACACCCCGCAGGAAGAGTCCCCGGCCGCCGCCCAGGAAGCGATCAGCCTAGAACTCGTGCCCACACCAGAGCTGCCTGAGGAATACGCTTACCCAGACTACCGCGGCAAGGGCTGCGTGGATGAGAGTGGCTTCGTGTATGCGATCGGGGAGAAGTTCGCCCCAGGTCCCTCAGCCTGCCCGTGTCTGTGTACGGAGGAGGGGCCCCTGTGCGCACAGCCAGAGTGCCCGCGGCTTCACCCGCGCTGCATCCACGTCGACACTAGCCAGTGCTGTCCGCAGTGCAAGGAGAGGAAGAACTACTGCGAGTTCCGGGGCAAGACCTACCAGACTTTGGAGGAGTTCGTGGTAAGAGGCAAGCGCCTGCCGGCGACCTGGCACCTTCCAGGAAGGGATGGAATGGCTTTGGTTCTGTGACACTTCCCCCCCCCCCCCCCACACACACTTTGAAGGGAAGGCTCTCTCTGGTTCTCTGAGGTGGGGAGCGTGGTTTGGGCACCCTTTTTTTAACATACCCTCTTTTCAGTGCTGGGGTAGTCCTTTTAAGACCAGTGTGGCCAGTCCGTATTGATTGATCTGGTATTTGCTGTAAAGAGGTTTCATTAGACAGAAGCCTTGGCACTAAGGGAACAGCTGCAGGCTGTTGGCTGTGCTTTCAACACGAATTCATTGCTTCTAATTTAGAAGTGAAGTGCTCAACCTGTTTTCAAACACAGTGTAATTTACCCTGCCACTTGGGACATAGTCTTTAGTAATTGCCTAATTAAGAAAGACCACTTATATACATAAGCCATTCCCCAGATCTGGTGGTCAGACTAACAAGTACATGTCCTAAATATCAAAAAAAAAAAAAAAAAAAAAAATCTTACCAGTTGACAAAACATGGTGGAAAGCAACACCGAGAAGCCCAGTTTCTGGTTAAAAGAGTTTTAATCTAAGAGGAATACAAGGAATTCTATTTCTCTTGATCCTCTGTATTGGGTTCCAGGCTCAGGTTCTCACGTGCCGTGATTTAGTGGGACTATGTATCCGGCTAGAGGATAGGTTATTTATCTCTGTTACATGAAAAAGAAGAAACTGAGACAGAGAATATTTAAATCATGAGCTGGTGGCAGGGAAGCTCACAACCGAGCAAATTCTTGTACCAAAATTAGCAATTCTACTCTCTAGCGTATGCTTCCAGCCTTGGGCTCCACTTGAACTCCAGCCCGGGCCTCCTGGGACTTAGGTTTGCATTAAGATTATGCCATGCTTGCATGTGCTGGGTGTGATGCAAGGTGCAATGTCTGCCTCTGGGTTAGGAACCTTTGGAATGTACTTGTCTGCATCTGCAAACACCCCAACGTGGCTTCCGCTTACAGTTAGTGGGGCCCTGGCCCTTGACATAACATGCCAAAGGTATTTCCCCCCTGCCAGCAGAGGGCATCCTGAAGCTGCAAATCCTAAAGCAGAGGTTGGAAGACAGGAAGGAAGCCTTTTGGAATTGGGAATCCCCTGTAAATTTGTGGACTCCTAGACTCCGTGGGTGAAAGGTACCTTAGTGAGTGGAGTGGATTCCAGCATGGGGAGCACAGTGAAGTGCAAAGCCAGGAAGAACTGATCTACAGATAGTGTGTAAACTGTGGAAACCAGCTTTGCGATTTAGTCAGGAAACATGGGTTTCCATTTGGACTTGGCTGCTGCTCAAGTGCATGACTAAAACAAGGCATGCACGTGCCCCATTTGGATTTTATTTTTGTTCTCTGTGAGATGAGGGATCTACTATCCTCAAGGCTCACAGCCAGGGTATAGCTTCAGATGTACCACATTCTTTGGCTTCGGCCCTTTGGAGAAAGAACTTTGATGAAAATTCCATAGGACCCAAACTCAGGAGATACGTTAGAGTCAAGAACACTATCCTCAAAAATGCCTCCTGTGCACCCGGGATGCTGCCAGACAGCTCTCCAGACGTTTTGGATTCCCAGCACAATTCTCTTAAGTGGTTTGGGTTCATAAGATAATCAGGGTCTTATAAAATTGAAAACAAACAGTTGTTTCTAAATTAATAACATTTGTTGCTTGTTCTGTTTATAGAGTTCCAAGGCACTTTAGAAGAGCTTTGTGAGGTGAGCTGAGGAATTATTTTACTATAAAATAGAGAGCTGAAACACTTCCCAGAGGAGCCATCCCTGCACCTGAAATCACAGATACAGGAGAACTCAAACTTCTGTTTTCATAATTCATTGCCAAGTACTAGAAACAAGGGAGCTGTCTTTTCCTTTTAGGGGAAGGCAAACTCTTGTTTGATTTCTACCTGCAAAAACTGGTATTGGATAGAGAGGATGTGTTTTCAAGTTCTGGGGGAGGGGAAATAGTGACAGAAGAAACAGGAAGTGTTAGAGTATTCACATCTTCCTTCTTTAAATGACTTTTCATACTCTTTGTCTCTCTCTGTCTCTCTGTCTCTGTCTCTCTCTGTCTCTCTGTCTCTGTCTCTGTCTCTCTTTCTCTGTGTATGTATGTGTGTGTGTGTATGTGTGTGTGTGTGTGTGTGTGTGTGTGTGTGTGTGTGTGTGTGTATACATACATGCATAGACCCAGAGGTCAATGTGTAGTGTCTTCCTCAGTTTCCAAGTTGCTATTGAGAAAGGATCTCTCACTGACCCTGAAGCTTACTGATTTAGTTAGACGGGTTGGCCACCTCTAGAGACCCTCTGACTCCATCCTTCCCCTCTGCCCAAAGCATGAGGGTTACCAAGGTATGCCACAGCACCAGGCTTTTATGTGGGTGCTGGGAATCCAAACTCTCGTCCTCTTACTTGCACAGCAAACTGACTGAGCCATCTCCAGGCTGACTTTTCACTCTTAACATTCAGTCAGTCTTTACACATGCTAGGGTGTCACATGTTGGGATATTGCTAAGTGTCATAGTTTTAACTTACGACATTTCTCTTATGTCATTTTATTCTATGATGCCGTGCTTGTTCCTTACTATTGGTATCAAGTAAATTTCTAGTCATTTATCTTATTTGGTATGGCTAAGAGAAGTCATTTGTGCCTGTGGCTGTTGTTTTTCAACATTGCACAAGGACCTACCACTTAGGTGGGGGATCCTGCAAAGGATCAGTATAGAAGAGTGCAGTCAGCTTCTGGTCCACGGAGTTTGTGGATAGCAGTGATGGATATTTACTTTGCAAATGTTCACGTACTTGCTCTGAGTATTCAGAGAGAGATGTTATCTGTCCATCAGTCTGTTTTATGATATAGTAGACTAATATTCAGAACTGTGAGCTAGAGATAGTTATGGAGAGAAAGACTTCCTTTCCTGAAGAGATACAGAGCCCCGCAACAGGCTGGTCTCTCCTTCCTGACTGAGGAAATTGCTAGCCCTGCCTAGTGAATATTTGAAGTGAGCAGCAGATGAAACTCCAGGGTTGCCAGCTGCCAGCAGGTGCCTGTGATGTGTGGGGCATTTGCCTCCTAAGCCATCAGCGTCTCCTTGGTTCCTATGCTTCCCTTTCTTGGGCACATGTTACCCACCCCTTCTACAGAATTTCACCCCTGCCTTTATCTTCTTTCTGGATACTTTAACCCTTATCAAAACCCCTGCTATTTATGGCTACATATCTGTAGAAGACTTTAATAGTCAACAAAATACCACAAAGGTGATAGTAGTGACAAGGATGGTGGCCTCACTCCTCCAGGTATCTGTAATCTCGTTTGTATTCCTTAATGGGTCGGGGGGCAGTTAGTAGTAGAATGTTTTCCACTGACTCTTGATTATATATCAAGAGTCTTATTCTTTTATGGCAGCAGCAGATATCCAAGATTAGAACAAGTTCCATCTGCTTTGTGCTTCCTAGGAATATTAGTTGGCTAGGGTTGCCATAATAAGTACCAAATTAAAAACAAAACAAAAAATGAAAAAGAAAAAAAAAACATGGTGCCTTAAGACATAGAAATGCATTGCCTCATGGTCTTGAAGGCTAGAAGTTGGAGAGCAGGGCATGCACAGGAGTGATTCCATTTAGCTTGTCCTCTCTGTGTCTTTACTGCTCTTTCTTCTGGACAGTGATGCTCAAAGTTTTCTTTCCTTCTTTCTTAATGGCCATGCTTGTTGTTGTAGGGGTTGAATCAGTGGTTTTCCACATGATAGACAAACACCCTAAGCCAAACCCCCAGCCCCAAATTTCTTGCCAAGACACCAGTACTGTTCGATTGTCATTCCAATGACCTCATTTTGACTCAGTTTCCTCTCTCAAAGGCTAGATCTCCATATTCAGTCAAATTATTAGGTATAATGGTTGGGACTTGACCATAAAATCAGGATACAGTTTGGTCTGGAGCACAGAGTGCCAATGACCAGAGTTGACCTTGTGGCAATGAGACTAAGAGACAAACAGGACAACTGGAGTAAAGAGGGACATATTTACATAAAGAAAGGAAGAAAGTGTTTATGAAGAAGACACAGGGAAAGATAATAATAACTCCAGGTCCAATAACATCAGCTTAACCCATGTAATTATGTCAGTTCCATTGTGTGAGTGCCACTTTTGGGGTTTTTATGTTGCTTCTGCGGCTGCACTCTCAAGTCACAGATAGCTAGAAGGTGACTCTGCTGCTCTGTTGAGTTTTAAACCTGTTCCCCATAATGATTAGCATTTAGTGAAGAACCCAACTGAGTTTGAAATCCATTAACAAGAAATAATTTTATTTGGATCTATACAAAATTGTTCCCATTGTGGGAACTCTAGTTCGGGGGGACTCATGAAGGTCTCAATGGGAATCTGTAGTCATATTCAGTGTTTTATTCAAGCTGGTGGAACTCATGGGGCTCTCTGAAGTAAAACTGTATTGGATAGCTAACACTTCATGTTACTTTGCTTCTGGTTGGATAGTATCAGTTCAAGGTGTCAGCACTGTTATCACAGCAATCAGAAGCTCAACTGGCAATCACTGTGTCTTTGGAAAAGAAAGTATGAATTATTAGTAGAAATTGCTTGATGGACTGCCTGTCAGTGCTCAAGAACTGTGGAGAAGAAAAGAACTGTGGGGTTTCTGCAAGCAAATTGGATGGGGGCTACTGACTTAAAGCAAGCTCGCTCTCTCTCTCTCTCTCTCTCTCTCTCTCTCTCTCTCTCTCTCTGAATAATTGTCTGGCTTGCTATTAACTGTATCACAAAATTCTCATTTCTAGAATTTCATCAATGAGAAGAATATTTTTACATGAAAATTGGAACCAAAACTTCTGTCTAAATAGATGTCTGTTGCAATTTTGGATAAGTGCCAGTAAAACAAAATCAATCATATCTTCAGTCTAATGGTATTTATATTCTTTTGGCTGATAATGCTTAGCCAAAAACAATGCTATTACTATCTACTGTCACTGAGCAAGTAGCATTTTGTGTGTGGCAGTGAGAATGGCGTTTAGATCCACCTACCTGTACAAAAGAACATTTACACAAACTCGGGCACCTGAAAGACATTTATGCCTAATAAATAATTGGATCCATTTACCTAAACATTTGTTTATGTGAATTTATGACATTTGAGACTCAAGATAATATATCTATATATTTAAAATGATGAGCTATTGAGTGTAATGTAATAAAAACATTTAGTCCTAGGCTTTCCACAAGAGCAAAGGGCAATGATTCAATCACAGAACATTAGGTCTCAGGATGTAGGCAGGACCTTGGAGAAGACCATACCCACCTGGGGCCCAATCAAATCCAGCTGGAGGTTTCCCAGTGGCTAGCTCAAGTCTACAGCATTTGTTTATCTAGTGCCAATATTGAACAAGTGAAAGGTTCATGTCAACATGCAGATGTTTAGTTCCTGAAAATAGGATGTTTCTTAGATGGCAGCTGTGGAGGGACAGACTTCGCCCCACTGTGCCTTAGGAAGCCATTTGCTCCCGCACATGGCCCCCTCTCCACTTAGCAGCTGTTGTTTCTATAGACTCTGGTCCTGAAGTTTCACCTCAGGAAAAGGGTGCCTTGTTCAATGCCTTACAGCCAATTGTCCACTGAAGGAGTTCTGGAGTCCCCAGATCCCTAGCCGTTAGGTCGCACTCTCTTCATTTGTGGGCACAGAGTTCGTAGAGAGTGGACGTGATGGTGTGAGTCTCTGTCTGCTACATCCTGCATCCTGGGACGTTTTCAGGGCTGTCTTGTTTGCTGGCAGGTTAAGTAGGCAATACCCTGAACGTCTCTTACCATCAGAAGGAATGAGGTAACTGAGAACAGTTTGCATTTTTCAAAGCTCTGAAAAGACATGAGGAAAATCTTATTCTTAACGCCTGTGTGGATGCTCAGATGAGTTCTCTCCTGGAAAGATGCTCGGTTGGCCCTTTTGTTTGTGGCTATGCTAAGGTGTGGCTTAGATTTCCCTGGGCCTTCACCTGAACATACCCTAATCATCCAAGGCTGATTTGTGGAGCTGTGCTTTAAGCATTTTTATTCAGATAAAAATCTCCATGTTTGATATATTCCAACATAAAACCAACTCTTGCATTTACTTCTTCAAAATACTGTGACTACCATGTATGTGTCAGATATTGGGATAGATCTTAGAGGTACAGCGAGAAGCAAATGTGTGCCTCGAGTTGACAAGCAGGGTCACTGTGGTGTGACATGTCCGCAGGGTCCTAGTGGGGAGCACGGAGTGGACAGGTGACAGCCCCTCTTGCTTGTTATTACTTGGTATTGGTAGTAATAAACTCAATTCTTGCTGATGGCTTATTTTTAAATGAGAGGAGGCTTCAGGGCAGAGGTCCTAAGGGACAGAAAAAGCTGTTCAAATATAGCCACCGTCAGCTAATGAAGGGTAGACTTTCAACTAGGCCTGCCTGCTCGGTGACCATCCTTCACAGTACTTTTCTGACCATGTAGCTGGAAGTCCTCCTTGCTGCTCATGTGTTCCCAGGCTGAGATCCTGCCAGCTGGATCTCTCTTCTCATTCTATTTCTGTCAGGCACTGGGGTGCAGCCAGGACATGGGCTGCCTTTCGAATCTGCAGAAAGGGATGATGTCAGGCATCTGCCTGTGGCCTTGTAAGTTCTCTCAGAATCCCTAGGACAGTAGAAAATCATGAAGGCCAAAATTTAAAATGTTCTGTGGATGCATTTCCAGTTATGGCAGAATGATGCTGCATTAAACACAAGGAGACCATTCCTTTCATGGCAATACAGAAGATGGCTAAAAATGTACAAAATCCTGGATAAGATGTAAAACATATTCATGTTTGTCAGTATTCTATTAAAGTAAGAAAACAAGAGGTTTTTGATTCACAGTTTTGGAATATGACTCGCAGTTATAATCCATGCTCGGTTGGCCCTTTTGTTTTTGGCCATTGGTGAGGGGCTGTGTACATTCTGTTGTGAGTACATGGTAGAGCAAAACCAGTCATATCAAGGTTGAGGATCAAAGATAGAAGATTGACCAAGGTTCTACAATCCCCTTCAAGGGCATCCTCTTGGAGACTATGGATCTATCTGTAGACTCTATCAATCTGAGGTTCCACTACCTCCCAATAGTACCATTTCAGAACTGAGCCTTTAATGTATAGGTTAAAAGGGACATAAAAGACCCAACCAAAGGAGCATATTTTGAAAAGCATAGCTGAAATGGTAAGAAAGTAAAAGACATTGATCCTTAGAGGTGGAAATTATAATCCACACAGCAAAGTCCGCCTTGACATAGTGGCTCTCTGGAAGTCTCTGCTGGTTCTTGTTAGTTCTTATTAGGCCAGTCTCATGAGTCTATGTAGGCTTGGAGGGAATTAGATCAATATTAGCCTCATAAAGCCAGGGTCTGTCCCTCAAAGGGCCTTACCACTACTCAGAGGAGGAAGAGACTTGGGGTTTCTTTGTGAAGTTCTAGTTTCTGCACTCACACCCTCTTACAGATGTGGAAGTGAGTTCATTCTTCCCCAAGAGGTGTGAAAAACACAAGCTTTTCTGCTTAAGTGAACTGCTTGAAAAGAGACGAAAGATACCTAACCTAAGCAAGTGCACACAGAGGAAACGTGCCTTCCACCGAGGGCACTAAAACCACCACATAGAACATTCAAAGCAATGTGAGTGATCTCCAAATAAAAGCTTAATTAGGGGAAGAATGGGACTTCTAAGCAAGTCAGTCAATGGCAAAGCTGTTGAGCCTTTCTGAGATTCTTAAATGAGAAATGAGTACATTTAATATGAATCAAAAAATGAATGCTGAAACTAAACATCTAGGTAAGAGATAGAAATGTATTCCAACTACTTGTCATGTTTAAAAAATAATAAAAGAATCAAGTATAACCTGCATTAATGAAGTAATGTCAAAATAGGAATTCATGTCCAGTAGTAAGTGGGTTTAGCAGAAGGATAATCTTCATAGTTAAACTGACTAGGTTTAGAATCCCCTAAGGGATATACTTTCTGGCATGTCAATGAGAGACTTCCAGAGGAGGAAAAACCCACCCTGACTGGGATGTGTCATCCAATGGAATAAGGACCCTGACTGCCTAAAAGAAAAGGGGAGAAATCAAACTTAATACCAGAGTCATCTCTTTCCAAACTCTCGACTAAGGATGCAATGCACCATCCATCTGACATCCCAACACCTTGACTTCCCTGCCATGGTATACTATATATTCTAAACCTCAAAATAAGCCTTCTTTAAGTTGCCTTTGTCCATTGTTTTGTGCCAGTAATAAGAAAATTAGCTAATATAAGACTAGACACTAATGAAGAGTTTATTTAGTGAGTCAGCCAAGAAGTCTGAAGAAGCAGACATGTGGCTAGGATAAAGGAGTGAGACGTTCTACTGCAGAGAGGAGAAATAAGGTCTAGTGATTTCTTCCTAGACTGTAGACTGTGGGAGAAATCAGGAGACCATTCCAAGACTTTGCTGTTGCAGCACACATCGCTTTTCTGATTCAGGAAAACCAGTAATTATAAGCAAGGATAAATAAAACGTGTCTACACTTATGCCATTCTGAGACTAGTGAGCACAGGGACAGAAGAAAGACGTGCAGCAGCAGCAGCAGCAGCCAGAGAAGATACTGTATTTCGAGCTGCCAAAGGCAGACTGACCTGGTGACTAAGGACTGTGCAACAAAGGCAGAATAAACAGGAAAAGCAAGTGTTAATCTGGTCAATGTATCCAGTACCACTGTCGTTCAGGAAGGAGCCTAATAATGTAGTTTCAAGTAATAATAAGCTGGGCAAAATGGCCTATGCCTGCCAGAGGTGTGAAGGATGTTTCTGGCATCAGATAGTAGAAGCTAGATTGGAAACCTACTGTGTCCAAAACAGCTGGACAACCCACACCCTTGGTGCATGGTGGTAGATGAGTGGATCCTGCACAGTGCCTGCCTCCCTGGTGGGAGGAACCAGAAGGAGCAAATACGCCTATGCCTGGGTTGATTTCTTTGCCCTGGAGTTTGAATTGGGAAATTTAAATAGGAAAATCCTTTAAGTCCAACTTTCAAGTGCTCTCAGGAAGTAGATCCAGGGGTCAGTCTCAGCTTTAGGCCAGATCAGGAAACAGATGGAGACATTCAGAGTCCCCTCTGCTGCCAAAGCCACCCACGGCAGGCACCACTAGGGTCCCCTTGATCATAAACGTCTTTTATTGTCCTTTCTATAATGAAGATCAGAGTACTTCAAAATGATCTTCCTCAGTTCGTTCTCCATACTTGTCACACCCTGGGCATTTCCAAAGCAATGTATCCAACCATACAGATACTCCACATGCCCTGCTTTCACCACACCCCCTTAAACTTAACCTTCAAATTTGGGGTACCTTTTACAAAGATTTCTCAGTATTTTTAGAAGGCTTCAAGTACAACACCATCAAATTAGTTTCAAGCAAGTGACTGTTCTCATTAATTACTTTTGGTGTGTCAGGAGTTGTGACAGTCACTCTGGAGACACAGCCCTTCCTCCCTCAAATAGTAGAAGAGCTGTCTTTAGTTCCCTTGGATGTGGCCAGTGAGACACATACCTTCTCATGTGGAGCAGGACTGCCCTGAACACTGTTGTATTTACCTGTTGGTACCTAGCTATGTCAAGCATACAGAAATGTAATGTGGGTGAGTTGGAAAACAAAAAGGATTCTGACAAGGCTGTTCCTTCCCTCTGGCTGGAGGAAGACAGGCGGGTGGCCTGAGGGATAAACTGTGCTCTCACGTCTCGGCTTGGACAGCTTCTTGCTGTTGGCAGAGCTTCTGGGCTCCAGGGCTCTCCAGGAAGCCAAGAAAATAAGATCATCTTGCCCCTGGGTAGTAGGGAAGGAGGAGGGATATGCTTTAATGGTTAGGTCGCAGGAATATTGGTTCCTGTATGTCTGCTTGCAAAAATGGGTCCCTCTGTGGGTAAGCTCTGTAGGCTCCTTTGCATAGAGGTGAAGACTTCTGACAAAATGGCTGGGTGACCTGGAAACACTGCTGATACTCTATTTACATGTGTGTGAGTGGCACCGAAGGGGACTTGCTTGGGTCAGAGGGAAAGGGCAGCAGAAGGGAGCTAGCAGTGCACAGTGAGCTGGCTTTGAGCTCTAGCACCCAGTAATTGACAGCTGACGCACTCAGGCGGACTTTAACTTGACAGCTGGACTGCTGGTGGTCACACTGGTTTCCAGGAGAGCCACCTTAGAGATGTGGGTATGATCCCTGTTGCCATGGCCCTGCCAGCTCTAGTCAAAGCCAAAGGAACATATATTTGTGCATTGTCATCATTATCTGTTTAAGATGACCACTGTTGGCCATCTCAGCTGCCATCTCATAGTAAGAATATGAAAAGGAAGAATGGGACTGTGGTGTGTGTGTGTGTGTGTGTGTGTGTGTGTGTGTGTGTGTGTGTGTGTGTGTGTGTGTGTGTGTGTATGAAGATATATGCGTATCAGTTTCAGTGCATGAAAGTTTTTTCACTTGGCTACAGACCCCATCTGCGTTCACCTAGGTCACGGCTTCATTTTCCTATCTGAATGATCCCTGAATTGAATTTATGTTCCCTGCAGTGGGGATCAGTTCACAGGTCTTTTCACACCCTAGTCCTTGGAAGATAGTTGATTTTAGTCGTTCATATATTCTGTGAATAGTACACCCTCTGCTTCATTCTCCTGAGGATTACTTAAGAGTTTGGATCTTCCAGGTTTTTTTGGTTTGTTAATTAGTTAATCAGTTAGTTAGTTAGTTTGTTTGTTTGTTTGTTTTGAAGAAAAAGGTGGTTTAGCTTTTAGTGAAAGTTTTAAAAAGGGCTTCTTTCACAAAAGTGGCCTCTAAGTAGTTGACCATGTACATATCACTTAAGGACTTAATTTAGGAATCTGTAAATGAGCAAATTAACTATTATTATTTCATAAGAATCTCAATACCATCTAGGGTCCCCAAGGCGGGTGGCTGAGGGCTCTGAGTCTGACTGCTTAAATACAGCCCTGTGGCCTTTGGCACTTTGGGAAGCAAAGCTTTCCTGTGTTGGTCCTGGCAGATAGCAAAAGCACTTGCTCAGGTTGTGGACAGGAGCCTGCCTAGGTTTTGCAGAGCCCAGCTGCTGGCCATATTTGAAGGAGAATGGGGTGATACCTTGATGTTCATTGAAAAAACTCATCCCACCTGCTCTTGCCAATGGTAAGTAGGGGTGTGCCAGAAGTGGCATATTTTCTATCAATGTGTCCATTCTCACTGTGTATCCATCAGTCTGCAGGCACCATGTCTGAACTATCAGCAGAGAAAGCCATCTGGCTTTCTTCTATTCCTCTAAGTTAAATAAACATGCCATGTGAACACCACTAGCACTTTCTACTCTGAACTGCCCTAGCAGATTCCTGTAGGATCTGCAATAATCAGAGGGAACTGTTCCAACAAGGATTTGAAAGACTTTGACAGGTGAGGATCTTACCAAGTTACTGGTTGGTGCTTAAGAAGAATGCTGTGCCACTTCACCCCTGTTCCCAGGCTGCTCTGTGAATTTACAGTATGGTCCATGGAGTTTTGTTTCTTCCAGACTCTCAGACACTGACAGCTTCTGGGGACAGTTGTTAATTAAGTCCCTTTGTGTGCAAATCCATTCCCTGACAGAGCATTGGGGACAGGGAATGACAAAAAATGTCTTCTCTGAAGAGGACAGGCAGCCAAGCAGAATGCCCTGTGGCTGTCTGCTGCTGCTGCTGCTGCTTGGCTTTGAGGGGAAGGAGGGATGAAGAGCTATCTCATTCCAATTTGGAAAGATCACCTTCCCATGGAAAGGAGACAGAAGCACCAAGAGGGAGCACAGCATGCCTGTGCTGTCCCTGTTAGATCACCATCCATCAGAAAACAGGGAGATGCCTACCAGCATTTCTGTGACCATGGGAACCACCCTGTGACTCATAGCCTGCTGCTCCCAGTCAGATTCAGGGAAAAGGGGGTGAATAGTTTAATAAGTCAATATCAGGAAGAGAATGTGAGAGCAGAGTAGAACCGATGAAAAGGAGACTGTGAGTCCATTCCAGGTGTGTCCTACAGGTAGCAAGACATCCAGCAGAGTAGCTAGGGTGATTGTAGTCAAGGCTGTGTGTGTGTGTGTGTGTGTGTGTGTGTGTGTGTGTGTGTGTGTGTGTGTGTGTGTGTGTGTGTGTTCTGATTCCATCCAAGTGAAGGTTTTTATCTATAGACCAGACCTGAGTTAGACATTTGACCAGATCCCTGGGTGTATTTTTTTCACACTGTCAGAGCCAAGTCAAGGCTATCACTTCCGATTTTTGCCCCATTTCTGAATAATGCAGTTCCAGCTTACCAGAAGTTAATGAGATATTCACACATAAGAGCACTTGCTCATGCCCAGAGTGAACTGGACCGTTTTGATAGATTGAGTATCTAGAAAGGACACTTTCGCCACCTGGTGACAAAACTGTGGCAGTGATTTTTGAGGTGCTGTGAGTCCTCCAGAACCAACAGGGAAAGCCCTCTGCTTCTCCCTCTTGCGTCTAGTAACTTGCCTGGAGTCTGAGCTCATCAGGACAACTGAATAGCAGGGACAGAAGGAACTGACCAAATTCCCATGTAAGAGCTGGAAGATCATTAGCTTTAGTCTAGGAGCACTCCTTTTAACTTGTGACTCCTTAAAAGAGAAGAAGTTTGGAAATAGTTGTCCTTATTAGTTTTTGCTTGAACTTCTATTAGAATGTTCTGGTCTTTGAGGTTCTCAGAAATCCCATTACTGTGGGTAATTACTCAGTGATCCAGTGGTTTTTCCCATAACACCAGGACCAGATTTCATTTACCCCAGAGAGGAAAGATTTCCGTAGCATCAAGTTGTTGAGAAGAGTACCTTATCCTTGCCACCTGATTTCTTTTTACAGAATCCAGCCAACTGTATGAGGTGCTGAAGGTCCTGTGCTTTCTTGGGAGCAGCATCCTAGCTCCCGTGTCTGTGAATGATTGTCTGCCTCTTTGCAGCTCCGGATGGTGTTAGAAGCTTTACTCTTGACAGCTGTCTTTTCCAGCTCCTTTGGGACCCCTGGTCACCAGAGGCCCCTGCTATGTCCTGTACCTAGGTGCCTGTTCTGTGTCCAAATACTTGAATGACTCCTGTACTTGTGAGTTTCCATACTATAGTCGAGGCCAGCTTTCTCCCAGAAGCATCTGGAGTCTTCCAAATCCATCGAGGCTAGTGAATGCCGGCTCCCAGTTCTCAGAGACCACCCCACCCTAATCCTAGGGATACTTCTGACTTCCCCTTCCACCAGCCCCCAATGGACTCAAGCTAGAATCTTAGTTTTTGACTCAGTTCTCATCCTTCTTCCTCCCTCTGTCCCTCAGGTCCTTATTTCCAACACTAAAAATGATTAGGCTTCTTGTGATGTGTTCTGAAAGTCACGCTTTCATTCTTTCTACACTATAGCTCACCATGCAGACTTTTGATTCCTGATGTCTGAAAGTCCAGCTCCAGATGCTCTGCAAATGATCACTTCCTTTCTGGAAAGTCTCTCCCTGGTAACACCTACAAATTAAGCATAAGCACCTGCTAGTGGTTATTAGTGGTTCTGGATGGTTTTGCTCTTCGGAAAATTAAGTTTTTGGACTCTCGGTGAAAATACAGACCTGGATGGACTGGTGAGAAGAAAATCTGGGCTGGGCAACATTTCAGAGTTTACCCAGCAATCTATGTATGGGCTTAGCAGTGTGAGTTCAATCTAGTGAGGACTGAAAATACTTAAAAGATTTGCACCTAAGTTTCTTGTTATCATACCCTAAATAATATAGTCAGACAACTATTTATAGAAAATTTGATACAAGTAGGTATTATAAGTCACCTAGAGATCAGTTTAAATGTGCAGAAGGATGTACATAGCTTCATGCAAATATAGCTCCATTTTATGGAAAGGACTTGAGTATTTGTAGATTTTGGTCGTTATGATTAAAGAAAAATCCCATAGGAATAGTGAGAGCACACAACACTAGCCTTCCCTAACTGTGGTCTATATCCCATAGCAATTTATGTTTATTAGTGCCTAAGCATACTGTGAGTGATGGTTTAAGTCCATCTTTAAGATGTGGCACAGATACCCAAGTCACCTCTCCTAGTTTGCACAGCCAGTTGGGCAGAACTGGGCTTGGACTCAATATCTGCTTATCAATCTTGCTCTCCCACTAAAGGAGATAATTGGGTGTATCCCTGTGTGTGTCAGGCACTGTGGTGCTCTGATTGGACCTTAATTGTTTATTAGATACCTTCTTCCTCTCAGCTTTGCCATATGAAACAGAGAGGTTCAACAAGAAGTGTGACCAGCCTTAGTTTCCCTTCCCAAATCACTGTGCCATTACCTTATGGACAAAACCACCACCACCACCACCACCACCACCACCACCACCACCACCACCACCACCACCACCACCTGATGTCCTTGACTTTATGTCCTGACCCTTCCTTGTTCTTGCTTGGGAAAGTTGGAAAAATTTTCATCTTTGTGGCTAGAGACCTCCCCACCACCACATTCAGCTTTGAATTTCTCCTTGGCCATCTGCAGGAGGCTGACATATGGGTTACTTCATGGCCTTTCCCCCTTGTTTCAGGGGCATGAGTACATGGGATTCTTCTGCCTGTGGCATTCATCTGGGACGGTGATGCCAGGGCCTAGAAGAGCCTTATGCATGCTGAGACCTAAGTGTCAACATCATCCCCACCCCTAGAGATCTGTGGCATCATTTATTTGCTTGTTTTCATGTTTGATTTGAAACTGGGTCTTGCTCTGTAGCCCAGGCTAGCTTGGAACCTGCAGTTAATCCTGTTTCCGTTTTCTGAGTACTGACATAACAGAGGTGCTCCACCTGCCCAGTTTGTGGAGCGTCCTTAATTCCGTCCTCCCTGTGGTCAAGGTCAGGCAGACCCCCTGATGGGACCCCGTAGAGCAGCCTGGAAAGCCATAGTCCTCTCTCCACTGTGTTTGCACCTAGTAGAAGTGATGCAGCCCAGAGAAATACAGCCGCCACCAACAGGTTACTGGTGGGAGTGCTGAGTGGGCTGGCGGGTATTTCCTAGCATACGTTAAGTATATAGTAAATGTATTTTTATGTCTTGACATAAAAAGGTGTATTTTTAAAAGATCACATATAAAACAGGCATAAGCAATGGGTAGATGTGTAGGTACCATATGCTTCTCTCAAGTGCTGTTTTTTACCATACTTGTTTCTGATCCCCGTTTTCTAATGAGATGAAAGGATACAGATAAACCTCCCTCCCCATCCTTCCTTGGTCCTTCCTCTCCCTTCCCTGCCACAAGGAGATAGGTAAATTAGCCTCCTGTGTTGGCTTTCTCGTTTTCTCCACGTGCACACGCCCAGGACCCACGCCTTTTGTTGCACGAACACGCGAGGGTTGGGGCTTGTGTGCACGTGTCATGGGATGCCATAACTGTTCTTTTGTAACTTGCTTTGTGCCCGACAGTGGTTTTGAGATTCACACATTTGTTTCACGGATGATCATTCCTGTGTTTTTGCTGTGTCCCGGATTCCTCACGATGATGGTGACACAAGGCTGATCGGGTCTCTTTCTAACAGGCAGCTGTCTTTCAGTTCTATTTTTATCAACTGTCGAGGTTCTAGTCCTCAGCTCAGCTGGTGCCACAAGGTCCGCAGCTCGGGCTTGGATGTATACCCAGATGGAAGGCATTTTGCTGGTGGACCCAAGGGGTGGTTATGCTCTTCCAGTATGAACAACTGCAGAGCGTATCTATGAGGGAGATCTTATAAGCTTATGAAAGGAGGTCCCAAATTCCGTCATCCGGTAGGCAAGCTGACAGTCAGGGAGAGCATGTTCAGGGAGTCCCTTGGAGGTAGCTGCAGAGTGTCCTTGATCGCTGCCCCCTAAAGAGATGGGATGGAGACAGAAGAAAAACCTGGGAGATTTCTCTCACTTCTGTTACTCTCTGGTTGCCTCCTGGATAGCATGACCCAAAGCCCTAGTTCCCATTTGCAAACCAGAAAGGGTAAGAATTCTTGTTTGTCCAAACTTGATATCCTCTACTTTCTCACCATATGAGTGTAGTGCTCATGAATATGTCCTCATTTGGTTTGAGCTTCCTAGATTTTTTTTTAATCAGATGGCATATTATTTCATACATCTTAACCATTCAGACTGTCTCTGCCATGCCATTTGTTTTGATTGTTTCTCCCTTCGATTTGTAAAAATAAGTCACAATTGATTTATAGAATTTCTTGCACCCTCTGGATGATTTCCATCATGATTGTGTCAACTGCAACAACCGCATATTTATTGAGCCTTGTGTGTCTTCATTCATTTCATCTCCCATATCAACCAAATGAACTAAATACTGCTTTTCTATGATTCAGCATTTGTCACTGTAACAAAATACCCAAGGCAATTCACTTATAAAGAAAAAGGGGGTTGTTTTCAGCCATCCTACCCTGAATGCGCCCAAACTCTCCTGATCTCAGAAGCTAAGCAGGGTTGGGCCTGGTCAGTACTTGGATGGGGGAGAAGAGAGGTTCTTTCAACTTATACTTTTGGAGATTTCAGCCCATGATGCTTTTGAGCCTAAGATAAGGCATCACATAATCACATGAGCAGGGGACAGAGAGCAAAGCTGCTCACTTCAGGACCAGAGAGTAAATGAGAGTAAGGAAGAGACTGAGGTTCCACATGTCTCAAATGGTTCAAGGCCATCCACTAGACCCACCTCCTGAAGTCCATCACCTCCTAATAGCACCATCCTGTGGTTCAACCTCCAAAACTTCAGCAATTGAGTTGTTCAGTTCGTGGTAATAGACATGGAGGCACAGTAACGACAAAACAAACATGAGGCTGGCTGCATTGTCTTTGAGCTTTGTAATACAGTCTGTGAATTCAGAAGGGCAGGTAAGTAGGATTGAATGCATTGTTGGTTAGTGTAGATCCAGGTGGACTTTGTATTACTATGCAAGGACCATGATTGGAGGATGTCCATCACCACAGATCTCATGCCCCGGTGTGTGTGTTTGTATCCCCTCCCTCTCTGCATGCTGACTCTGACCTACTACTGTGTATTTGCACTGTAGTTATGTTCATCCAGCCTGGTAGGGGCAGCATTCTTTGTGTAAGGATCTGTGTCTCAAACTTTGTCTTCTTGTCCATATGGTTTCCTCTGCTCCACAGTCAGCAATCTAAATAAGATAGTTTCGGAGAAGAAATGATTAGGAAAGAAGGGGGAATGAGTTTTAGTATATCTCTTTGTTTTCATGATAACCTTGTTTTGTGTAATTGCAGAATGAACACTTTGGAGTTTAGGAAGACAAATAGATAAACTAATCAAATAAATGGAGAAGTGGGGCTTTATTTTGTGATGAGAAGTTTTAGTGGAGAAAGAGCTAAGCTGAAGCCTATTAACTCATACTTCTCTCAACTTAAATTAATCCCATCAACCAAAGCATTACAATCATTGGGGGAAATCGTTCTGGGATTTTCATCCCTCCCATTGTCTGTTGTTGAGTTAGCATCTGCATTTAGCATGGAATTGGTCCCTAGGCACCAAGAAGTGCTGCCTTTTGCCATGATGGGATTTCATGCTACCCACTCCAATAGTTCTTAGTGACAGCCTCCGGACAAGTAGTATAATAGAGGGAACTAATTATGACAGGGTGGTTGACACACACAACTCTTCTCACTCTTTTATGTCAATGCCCCTTTCCTGCAGCATAGAACAGGTAGATGCATTTGAACTGATTTAATAAAGAAGTGCTGTATTCCTGAGCAGGGGGCAATTGTGGTGTGGTGAGAGAATGTTGTGGAGCAGACAGAAAGGAGCAGAAAGAAATATCTGGAGAGATTTCTTGGTTTTTAGCTAGGTATGGTAGTACATGCCTTTGATCCCAGCACTCAGGAGGCAGAGGCAGGTGGGTCTCTGTGAGTTTGAGGCCAGCCTGGTCTACACAGTGAGTTTCAAGACAGCCAGAGTTACATAGTGAGACTCTGGAGAGAAAGAGAGAGGGGGGGGAGGAGAAGAAGAAGAAGAAGAAGAAGAAGAAGAAGAAGAAGAAGAAGAAGAAGAAGAAGAAGAAAAAGGAGGAGGAGGAGGAGAGGAGAGGAGAGGAGAGGAGAAGAGAAGAGAAGAGAAGAGAAGAGAAGAGAAGAAAATATTCCTTTTGCTACAGAAAAGAAGTTAGAGACATAGGCAAGAACAGGATTTAAATTTAAGAAACTTTCTGCAGGTCCCTCTTGTGCTATTAGTAATTAGAATTGCAGTTACAAACTGACCAAGGCAGACTTTCATACAGATAGACACCTAATTCAACCCAAGTTCATTAATATAAAATGTACACAACTTGCCCTCTTGTGGGGGTGCACATATTTGAAACTTGATCCTCCTGGTGGTGATAGATGGACTCTTTAAGAGGAAGGTCTTGTAGGAAGTGATTAGGGGACACCTAGTTTATGGGTAAGGCACAGTGTCATTTTTATGGTCTTCATTTTATACTCAAGACTAATTTCATATATTAACTACATTGCCCACTGTCCTAGTTAGGGTTTCTATTGCTGTGAAGAGAGACCATGACTATGGCAACTCCTAAAAGAAACATTTAATGAACAGCTTACAGTTTAGAGGTTCAGTCCATTATCATCATGGTGGGACGTGGTGGCATGCAGGCAGATATGGTGCTGGAGAAATAGCTGAGAGTCCTACATCTTGGAAACAATAGGTGTTGGGTTTCCCCCCCACTCTTTACTCTTTGGGGGACCCACCACTCAACTCCAAAATAATCACACAGAGACTTATTCTTTCTCATGAATGTCCAGCCTTAGCTTGGCTTATTTATAGCCAGCTTTTCTTAACTTAAATTATCCCATCTACCCTTTGCCTCTGGGCTTTTATCTTTCTCTATTCTAGATACCTTTCTTTACTTCTTGCTCCATGGCTTGCTGTGTAGCTGGGTAGCTGGCCCCTGATGTCCTCACTCCTCCTTTTTTCACTCCTTCTCTTCTCTCTTTTTCTCCTTCTATTTATTCTTTCTACCTGGCAGCTCTACCTATCCCTCTCCTGCCTTGCTATTGGCCGTTCAGCTCTTTATTAGACCAATCAGGTGTTTTAGTCAGGCAAAGTAACACAGCTTCATGGAGTTAAACAAATGTAGCATGAAAGAATGCAATACATCTTTGTATCATTAACAAAATGTTCCACAGCATAAACAAATGTAACACTTCTTCAACTAATATCCCATAGCAAACGGAAAGTTGTCTTAGCGTCACATTAAGCAAAGCTTGTGCAAAAAAAAAGACCTCAAAGCCTGCCCCCACAGTGGCACACTTCCTCCAACAGGGCCACATCTACTTCAACAAGGCCACGCCTCCTAATAGGGCCACTTCCTTTGGGGCCATTTTCTTTCAAACCACCACACCCACTTATCCTGAATCAAATGATACAGCCTCAGTATTTATTGCATAGTCCCTACTACTGCTGTACATGTGACAGAGGCACACACATAACTATTGAATACTGTGAGAGCACCCCTAATTATGACTGATGTACTTTTATTACCATTGAATTACTGTATTTATTTACGCTTTCTTGTCTATGCTGTAGTCAGAGTTGTGCCACTGAAAAAATTTCTGCTTTGTGTTTAGGGTATGTTTCTAGATTCCCTTTAAGGAACTGCTGCTTGCAAGCATAACCCATGTGGTAACTACAGAGCTATGTGGATAAGGGACAATGACCAGCAGTGTGAAATTAGAGCTCTTCCAGCAGAGGCCAGGTCCAGCTACACTATTTGTTCATCACCACCCCCACCCCACCACCCCCACACACACACCACCCTACACCAAACACCATCTTATCTTCACTCTCGAAAAAGGTGGCAGAAGTTCACACTTCTGAAATTGCAGCTGGAGTTGTGGCATGAACAGAGAATGTCTTCATTCTCATTCGCAGTTGGGAAAAGCCATACTATTCTTATTGACGCATGTTGGGATAGCTCCCAGTGTGTTGCAGTGCCTGAGGCTGCTGAACAGAGTTGGTTTTAGAAGGGAGGATGGGCAGTCTGGGTCAGAGCCAGAGGCGTGAGAAGATCTAGCCTGCGTCCTTCTGGGTCCCCATCACAGGGGTCACCTTTTGAATGTGCTATGCTTACAACTTCCTTGGTTGGTTCCTGAGGTCCTAGAAACACTGGTTTGGTTTTGTTTGCATTCTCTTTATCTTGTTTTATTTAATTTATTTTTAAACTTAGCAACATTCCATATGCTGTAAGAGGGCCATAGCCCAGGTCAAGGGATGGAATTGAGTGATGGCTTACTGGAGGAAAGGCCCCAGCTCTATCCATGCTTTGATGGACACGTCTCAGCTGGGTCTATAGTCAGCAGAAGTAAATTCCGTATGAGTTTTAAAAGGGGCACAGGTCTGCACAAGGGAAGAGTAGAGGAGTGAAAGCCAAGAGGCTCAGATACTAAGTATCACTGAGCTTCACAATCAGGAGGCGGCATTATTCCACCTCCTGTAGCTTAATTGATGACTAGGAATCAACACAAGGAGTGGCAAAAGACCACCTGATGGGTGGTCCCAGAGGAGTGTGGAAACTAGCTGGCCAAAAAGATGTGCGATTCCTTGGGAGGAAGTATCAGATTGCATTGTCCTGTGGGAGATAGGAACATGAGCACTGTACCCACAGTTCTGAGGTGAAGCTGGGTCTGGGACAAGGTGGGAACCCCATTAATACACAAGAGAGACTGATATCTTAGGAACTAGGGACCTGTGACCTGCTGACGATGGTACCGGCAGAGCCTAGGGCAACTCGGGGAACCAACAAAGATTTGAAACTTCCTCTCACCACCACCCTCTCTTTGTAGGAGCCTGGGTGGCCTGAGCCCGGGATTGGAGTAAAGACAGCCCCAGAGTGGGAGCTGATGACAGGAGATATGTGTGGTAGAAAAGAGACTGGAGAGGAGCACACTCATAATAACCCTGATGGAGTATTAATTCTGGTTTTTGAGAAATGAACAAATCCCTAAATAGCTGAGTCAGACTTCTAAATATTTAATGACAGTAAAACCCCCAATCAAATTTTAGATAAAACTGCAGGACTTTTCAGAAAATAGAAAATCATCATGTGTGTCTACAGCCCTCACATGGGGAGGTTTTACCTTGGGCTGGAGATAGGGAACTTTATTTCCATGCCCGATTGAGGCTTCCTGTGGAAGGATGGACTCACCAAAGGCCACCTGCCTACATACTGAGAACAGTCTGATCTTCAAGTGCACATTTTGCCTAGGAACATGACATAGGGCCCATTTTGTCCCCTTTAAATCCATCCTACATTAAGCTTCATCCTCTCTACCTAGAGCATAGCCCAGGTGAAGGGTGGGTGCCTAGCTATTGAGCAGCTTCCTAAGGACATATGCAGATATGTGACCTCCCTGCCCATTGCTAACTCTACTGCCCTAAGCTGGGTAGGCTCTGCTCCCTTGGGGCAGCATGGCTCTGCATCTCTAATCCACACCATCTGGGCTTCTTGGCTTCTGCCTGAAGTCCTTCCACTTAAAGGGACCTGACATGCACTTGACTGCTTCTCTTGCAACTCAAGGTCTTTGCTCTTAAAACTCAGAATATTTTCCTCATGTTGCTTGCTGTCTACATCTGCTCTGGAGACAGAGACGCAGTGCTCTAGCCAGGAAAACAATGACAACCACAGAAACATTACAAAATCTCCCACACTACATTGTGCCAAAAATACTTCTTAAAACTGAAGCTGTGCCTTTATATTGTTGTAAACTTGGTTTTAACTTGTGAACTAGGCCACCATTTTATTCTGGGCTTTTGTGAAATGTTGAAGTCTCTCTCTCTCTCTCTCTCTCTCTCTCTCTCTCTCTCTCCATATATATATATATATATATATATATGTACATACACAAAGAGACAGAGAAGGAGAAAGAAACAGACACACATGAGGGAGGGGTACAGGGAGACAGACAGAAAGAGACAGACAAACAGAGAGACCCTGATACCTCTCAAAGCCTTGGTTCCCAGAAGAACATGGTACCATTAATGTCATGAAGGAATGAGCCTGTGAGACACTGGAGAAGGGGGAGGCAGCATGGACCTCCAGTCAAGAGCCCTCTGTGGCATCTTACCTTGATCTCTTAGGATATCTGGTGAAGGCAAGTTGCCTAAGGCCTCTAAGTCTCCGGTCCCTTTCCAGTAAACAGGGCCAACCGTTTCAGGAGGGCACTTAGTGTGGCTTTAAGACCTCTGGGACATCAAGGTCATGCAGCTCCTGGCACGGGGCTTCTGGCCTCGGAGGACCACGTGAGTGTCTTATGCTTTCCTTTCTTCCTGCCCCCCTGTTCTGAGAAATATTGGGAACAATCCGTGCTAGACTAAGTGTAGAGTTGACAGGGCTATGGAAAAGTAAGGCTTTGCTGAGCAAGAAATCAGTAGTAATTTGATTTTGGAAGCAACAGAAATATTTCTTCAAAAGATGCTTTTAAAGAAGTCCCTTCAGTGAGAGCTGCCCCTACCAGAACTGAGCGCTGAGCGGCTGTGTAGCCCCAGTGAATGCCTTTATTTACACCTCAGGCAACAATGGCAGGAGCTTGTGTCCACATTTGAAAAAGTACTGGGCCCAGGCATTTAAAAAATGTCATCCCTAAAACACCTGGGTGTCTTCATACCTTCATAAAACTAAAGATAGGACTTTATAGGGTAAGGACTGTGGGAGGTGTGACCCTGATCATGGGCTTGTGTCTCAGGTGTCTCCGTGTGAGCGGTGTCGCTGTGAAGCCAATGGTGAAGTACTGTGCACAGTGTCGGCGTGTCCCCAGACGGAATGTGTGGACCCCGTGTACGAGCCTGATCAGTGCTGCCCCATCTGCAAAAACGGTAGGTGGAACACCCATCGGGACAGTGTGACCGGCAGTCCCAGCCACTCTGCTTATGAAGGTGGAATATTGGGCATGCATGGTTTCCGTAGATGTGTCTGGGCCCTGTCACATAGATCATCTCCAGTTATGGGGGTAGGTGCAGGTGAGACTTGCTGTTTACCAAGGCATCTGTCTCACTGGTGTCTACCTTGTGTCTCATAGATGTGATGAAGTTTGGAGGGGAAAATTCCATTCTGCCACGGTGGAGAATCACGTATTTTAATTTAACTTCGTTTGTTCTTGCAAAGCTGTTTCTGTTTCCAAGAAGAATCAAACACGTTTGTTGGGCTCATTTACTTTTCATCACTAAGTGAATTAAAGTAGAAACATAATTGAATATTTTTCAAAAGCAAATTAGACAGGAAGAGAGGTCCCTCTTTTTCCCAGGGAGCATCCTTGGTACACAAAAAGCCAGACTGGAAGTCATTGTCAAGGAAGAGTGCTTGCCTAACTTACTAAGAAGCATTAATCACTCTTCTACCTGAAGCTATTAGGACCATATGGGTGTGGCTCTCCAGGAGGGTGTTTGATGAAGGCACATTCTCACTGGAATAGACCAGGGGATTACAACTCAATTAGGTGATTGTTGAAGACATAGTAGGCAGCTTAGAAGAGAACAGAGATAGGAAAGCTGACCAGTGCTTCCATGTCTCAGTATCTTCCCTATGGGAGACCGGGATTTCTGGATTATATTGACTTATGGTTTGTCATAGGTATCTAAGGGTGCACATGTGAGTACTGCAGGGCTAATTTGTGATGTCTGTAAACTTGTGTGCTTCTGGAGCAATGCTTGATGGCTCTATGATACAGGCTTTATAGGCAGCAGGTTAGATCTGCATTCATGATTATATAAGAGTACCAGTTGCATTCCAATTTTGAGAGTCTTGGGACTCCATTAAAACTTTGATCAAGGATATGCACATACGTAAATTTCCCTCCAACACATTGTGAAACTCTTGAAATGTATAAGTAGAAGAGGAAAGGAAGTTTCCATTGAAGATGGGTAGCCCTGAAAGGGCAAGGTCAATGTGTTAGAAATGAGTAACTGTGGAGGATGGTATATTCAGCCCTGACTGCAAATGGACAGTGTTCCAGGAAAAGGGTTAGGAAGTGTCATGTAAGACTAGTGGTGCATTTATGAAGAGACCATGAGGTATGATTCCATTTGATGAGAATGGAGAAACTTTTGAAAGTCAAGAGTATTTTTTGTTTTTGTCTTGGTATAGACATTGTGCTCCATGTACACATGTTTGTGCACCACTTGCATGTCTGGTGCCATCAGAGGCCAGAAGAGAGTGTCAGATCCCCTGAAACTAGAGTCACAGATGGAGATGAGCTGCCATGTGGATGATGGGAATTGAACCAAGGTCCTTTGGAAGAGCTGTCAGTCCTCTTAACCCATGAACCATTTCTAAAGTCCCTCAAGTATGTTCTTCTAAGAAAGAATGTAAAACAGAACTACAGGAAACTAATGACTACTGGGGGAAGAAGAATTAGCATCTCCAAGGGCTTGAGGAGGCCCCTGATTGTCTAATACAAAGTGGTTTTACATGAAACTATATATGCACAAAGAACAAAAATGGACTCAGTGGGATATATGTATGTGTGTTTGTCCATATATACATACATATGAACATCATATGGGTTACATATATGTATGTAACAATAATAACCAAAGAAAAAGAGGCTATCAACTTGAGCATGGGGGGAGCATGGGATGAGTTGAAAGGAAGAGTACATTGGATGATCTAGAGGGAAGAAAGGGAAGAAGGGAAGTATTATAATTATTGCATTTTAATTTAAAATGTAAAACAATACATTAAAAAAAGAATGTTACAACAGTGAAGTAGTGTGTGGGGAATTGAAATAATTTGCTAGTGTAAATCAACAATAAGAGAAGGAGACTGAAGAAGGAGAAACAGAGGCAGGTGATAAGGCTAGCAGAGTGTCCTTCAGATGGTGTGTGGTAGTACACTAGCAAGGCCAAGGGCTGTAGTCAGGACTTCAGATGGCGAGGAGATGGCCAAAGCTGGCAGGTCTTCAGCTCCCTGCTGGGAGAGAGGCTGAAGAATGACCTCTTCTCCAGCCAAATGATAGTCAGTGAGTGGCTTAAACACTGACACTGAGATGCTTGGTAAACAAAGTATCAGAGATAATCTGTGTTTCTCTTGTCAGTTACAATTGGTAACAATGTGTTGGTATTAGCTAGCCTTGGAAGTCAGAATTTCAATCCCTGTGTATTTTCCACAGGGGGTAAAAAAGACAACAGAGAGTGCTAACTAGCATAAGTGTCCAGTGAGCGGGCACCCACTCCACATTTGCCTGCTGTTCTGCTTTGTTTGATTCATGGTTTTCACTCTCTATCTTTTTTTGTTTTGTTTTGTTTTTCAAGACAGGGTTTCTCTGTGTAGCTTTGCACCTTTCCTGGAACTCGCTTTGTAGATCAGGCCGGCCTCGAACTCACAGAGATCCGCCTGCCTCTGCCTCCCGAAAGCTGGGATTAAAGGCGTGTGCACCACCGCCTGGCTTCACTCTCTTATCTTGCCTACTGGCCACCCCAGACAAGTCACCTCTGCAAAGGCATGGCCCAGTAGCATTGGTACTGAGGTCATTTGCACAAGAGTAGCTTCCCTTCCTCCCACCACCAATAGGGAACTTTCTGAATAAAGAAATATTTCCTTACAGTTTGTTTTGCCCATAGGATTTATCCCAGTTAGGGGACAGAGTCATTCAAAGACCTCTCAAAGATATTTGAAGGAATTATTTGCCGTGTGTTGATATGTCAAAATTGCAAATATTTGGGCTTGAGGGGTAGCTCAACAGTTAAGAGCATGTGCTATTCTTCCAGAGCTAGACCCCAGTTTCACTCCCAGGACCACTTTAGGTGGATGCCTAAATCTCCAGCTCGAGGAGAATCCAATACCCCTGACTTTTGAAGCACCTGTACTCACGAGTACACAATTAAAAATAAAAGTAAAATTCAAAAATCACAAATATTCAGTGTAATTTATTTCTATGTGCATTCAATTTTTTAAATCATTTTTAGATATAATTTTATTGTTTGAGTGAACAATGTGTATTTTAAAAATAAGACCTATAAAATAAACTCAGAGATTTGTTGTGTTTTACTACTAAAGTGATGGCTTGGAAAGTGTCTACTTGGTGGCTGCCCTGATAGTTAAACCTCTAAATATTCACATATTCTTTACCTGTATGCTTTTTGGGGCAACAGAGATTAAGCCAAGGCATAGTTTGGGGCCTATTAAAAACCTGTAGAAGTATGATGATATTTTCATAAACTAGATTTATCTATGGAAAGCTTCACACTAAGAGGTTTGAGCCAATTATACTAAATAGCAATAACTTCTTATTTTGAAGACTACAATTATAAACACATTGAAATATTTCTAACTATATACCTATGATGAGATTTTTTGCCTTATTCACCAAAGAGTTCTTAACTTTGGGGTCTCTGTTTTTAAGATATTCTGACCTTGGCAGAGTGTCAAATCTGACTGAAAAATGCTTGCTTGAGAATAGAATCTGTGTCTGTCAGAGATGGACACTCTGTGATAACTAACTGAAGTTAATGGATAATTTACAGTGACCCAGCCCTGCCTCCCACACACAAAAATGATGTTTTTGTAAGAAAAGATTATTTCGTATATATAGTTGATTGTAGAATACCAAGAGTGGGTGCTGTATGTGAACATAAACATTTGAGTAGACTTAGCTTGGATGAAGCTGTGAAGTATAACCCTGATCGCCGAGCTGCACATTGTCTTCATGCTGGTATAACTTGACCTACAGCATTAAACAGCTCTTTTCTGGGTAAAACAGAAATTGCAATTTGGTTGCTGCCTGTCAGTCTCTTTCATCTAAAGAGCAAAAGTTTGAAACCAAGAATGACTTGAGTATAAGTAAATGATCATAAATCAAGTACAGTTTTAACCTATTCACTTTCTTGACTTGTGTAGATCATTCTCTCAGTGTTCTTTTCTTTTAATGAAAGGAATGCATTATGGCACTGTTCCCCAACCCCACTACTATACAAACAGGGTGCTGTATCGACTTTTGGGAACTCACACTTTCTCTGGTGGTGGACGCACCCTGTCCTTTACGTACCTTGATCATGGGCATATTTTCAGCATTGCATAGGCAAGTGGCTTTCACCAGTGATCAGATCTCTGCTCTGTGTAGACAGACATTCTTTTCCACTGCCAGCCCCAAATAATGACATGGAGAGCTATTATTAATTATGAAAGCTTGGTCTTAGCTTAAGCTTGTCCTACTAGCTTTTATAACTTAAATTAACTCATCTATATTAATCTGCCACTTGGCATTACCTCTCCTTCATCTTGAACCTCCTGTTTCCTCTCCACATCTTGTTGGCATCTCCTCTGTGCCCCGATTATTTCCTCCTACTTCCTTTCTCTGCCTGGAAGTCCTACCTACACCTCCTGCCTAGCTATTGGCAATTCAGCTCTTCATTAAACCAATCACAACAGTGAACCAACCTTCACACAGTATACAAATATCCCACATTTCCCCCTTTTTGTCTAAATAAAGAGGAAAATTTTAACTCTAACATAGTAAAACTATATATAATAAGAACAATTATCAAGTAAGAATTATATTTGCAATGCTTAGTCCATATGTATTTGGCAAATTCAGAGAAAGTACTGTATTGTCTGTCCTATCTTAGTGAGTCCAAAGTTTTGTACCTAAACCATTTTTTATCTTAATTCGTATTACTATTCTAAAACATATTTTAGATAAACAACTTAAGCTTTTAATGTTTTTCTTTCTTTCTTTCTTTCTTTTTTTTTTTTTTTTTTTTTGGTTTTTCAAGACAGGGTTTCTCTGTGTAGTTTTGGTGCTTGTCCTGGATCTTGATCTGTAGACCAGGCTGGCCTTGAACTCACAGAGATCCGCCTGATTCTGCCTCCTGAGTGCTGGTATTAAAGGCGTGCTCCAGGGCTGCCCAGCACTTTTATGTTTCTCAAACTTATAAACTTTATACCTCTTTTGTGAGTTTTTTTTTAATTTGATAACAAGGAAAACTGTAACTATAGCTATCTAGTCTTTAACCCCATTAAAAATCTGAAAAGGATATAATATTACCTGATTAAACAGGAAGTGCAGAGCAAGCAACTTCCCAAACTAAGAAACAGCAGAGACATCTGGCTGCCTAGACAGTCACCCAAGGTTCCTCTGTAATGTTTGGGCATCCATCTTTGGTCTACAAGCCTGGAATATCTGACAGACTTTCTTGTGAAGCAAGAATTTTGAAGGACTGTCTTGCTTTTCCTTGGCAAAGTTTGTCAGTTGCCTTCTTTTGTGTCCTATTCATCCAATTTGAACAGCATACTGTCAGCAGTCAAGGCAAAGGCAGTCTTGCCCAAATGGCTAGCTTTTCCACATTGAAAGCAAACTCCATATGGAGGTTCTTTGATGTCCATCATCTTTTCTTGAAGTAAATTGGTGCTGCCAGGACAGATGTGTCTCACTGTCATGGAAAGCCTTATATTACTAAAACATTTTAAATGCCATACTCTGTAGGTATTTGAAGTGTTTGAAGACTATCTATCTTTTAAAAATATATCTCTGTTTAATCTTGAAAACATACCTAACAGGACTATAAATTTGATTGTTATAGATGACTAACTATTAACCTGTCCTTTAATTATCCTAAATAGCTTTCAACATCTAAAACTTTACATTACATCTTTTTAATGAGTTGCATGGGTATAATACCTTAAACAAGAGTAGAAACATATATACAGTATAACAAAAATAACCTTGAATTTGTATCAATATATAAAAATCCATACTAATGTAAAATCTTTAAGACTAGTGGTTCTTCAAAGGATACTCAGCAATCCACCCTTTTAGCCCATCATTTCTATACTATATCACCTCCCCTTTCTCTTCAGAAAGAGATCCCAGAATCTAATCTCCTTTGTTATTTTTTTTTTACCATTACCAATAGCAATGTGTAACCAAGTGATGACAAATATCCATAACCTACCAAATGACCAAAAATCACTCACCCCATGTCTTAGGATGTGTGGGCATCATGTTCTCTAGACTGATTCCTGTTGCCTAGGGGTGATGACATCTTTAGGGGACCCTGAGAAACTTTAGATAATGATTAAGTCCTGGGAGAGCTAACTGTATCATTTTTGTCCAATTTCTGTGTAATGGTAAAGTGCAGAGCTTAGCAGAAGTCCTGGCTGGAATAATGCATGAGGCTGGACCATCTCATCTAGCAGCTTTGAAGTTGTTTGGGATGCAGAATTTTGAGGAAACTGTAACAGAGGCATTCTGAGAAGCTGGATCACCTGGGCTACTTATCTTTATTGGTGTTTGGTCATTTATTTCTGAAAACATACAAACTTTTAAAGGTAACATTTATCTCCATTAACACAAGTGTGGAATGTGCAGTGTGTACAAGCCAACTAAAGATATTTTTTTTTTGTTTTATGTTTGAGCAGGTAAAAGGCATCTGTTAACTTTATAAGTTTGTTTGGACTTTATAAGCAAACCTCTACCCATGCCATATGAAAGTATGTCATGCAGTAATAAGTCATGAGGATTCTATAGCCAACAAGATTTATCATGTCTCATCCAGTCTCAGAGCTGTCCTCGTGTCAAAAGATCAGCATATATGTCACCTGTCCCGTAGTCTTTCTTAACTTTTTCCCTCATGTCTGCAGCCAAGATTTTCAGGAGGCCTCCCCAAATCAAATCTGACCTTTATTAATTTTGAAGAGAACTATAACTTTTTATTTCCTGTGGAAACAAAGGCATAACCTCTTCCCCAGCACAACATATTTTCTGACTTCCATTTTGAAGTTAAGACATTCTTAAAATATATATGTTAGTGTAATTTAGCAGTTTCCATAATCCAATGATTCTCAGCAGCTATTTTTTTTACATTAGGATTTAAAAAGTTCAAAGTCAACAAAGCACCATATAGGACCCAGACACCCTGTGTATTTCCCATCTTTACATGGCTTTTTTAAAATTAATTTACACTCTCTTTAAAGACTTTATTAGTTTTAAACTATTTATATTTTCTATGACTGTCTATACCCATTTTCTTTTCTTTCTTCAGCATCTAAGCACATTTTTAAACATACTGTACCTTTTTAGAGGTTTTCTGTGTCTGGACTTGGCTTTACTAAGCACCTGCAGCATTCTCTGACAGAGTGAGACAAATATTAAACTGCCATGTCAGCCACTGTGCAGCTCAGCTTAGTGCATGGTGCTAGTGGCTGGTTCCAGCCTGCAGGCAGCAGCCTGAAGCAACATCTCTATATGCCACCAAGCACTGATCCTGAGAGACTGCAGACTAGGAATCCACATCCTTGTCCAGAACATTTTTAGCTTTCTCAGGCCCTATGTTTGGATGTTTGAGTCTCCACATTGGATGCCATATGTAGCAATACTTTCTTTGTCCCATGAGCCATCTCCCAAAAAAATGACATGGAGACTTATGATTAACTATGAAAACTTAGCTTTAGCTTAGGCTTGTCCCACTAGCTCTTATAACTTAAATTACCCCATTTTTTTTTTAAATCTACATTCTGTCATGTGGCTTGTTACCTCATCTCTCTGTACTGCTCATGTTGCTTCCTCCTGGTCTGGCTGGCTGCTCTGTCTTCTTCTTCCCAGAGTGCTCTCTCTGCCCCGAAGTCCTGAATAAACCTCCTACCTAGCTATTGGCTGTTCCACTTTTTATTATACCCATTGCATTTTCACACAGTGTACAAACATCCCACAAGAGCTCTGCATGGGTGCTGTGGTCTCACTGTACAACTACAAGAAGGATGCCGAGTGTTGGGATTAGCTGTCCTTCTCAGAGAAGGGATTCAGTCATAGCAAAGGGAGAACATGCTGTGTACCAGAAGCACAAAGGCATGGGGCATAAAGCTTGTTTCTTCCCTGGAGTCTCACTGCCATTTGATAGTAGTTATTTACAGCTTTATTTTCATAAGAAAATATAGGTGTTTTTTGGATGAGCATGAAAAACATGAAATTTTCAGGTAAACACTGAAATTTCGAGTCATTAGATGTATTTTTATAGAATATGTGAGAAGCACTGACAGCAAATAAGGCAGAGTTTTGTTTGTTTTCCTGAGTATTTCAAAATAGAACATAACTATGGTGAAGATTGAGAGAAAGACTGGGACAAAATAGAGGTGTGTGGGCTCCTATCCAGAGCCCCTCAATAAGGAGAATCCTTTAAATTGCAACATTCTATTATTTTACCAAAGCAATGATACCAGTATCAAAGAACACTCTGTCATTGTCTACAGACGTATCTATGAAACTTCTAAAATTTTCAAAATGTCAGAATGAATTGGCTGTAACAAGAGAGTTTAGTCAGGTCACTTTTTAACACCCAGCTGTGTGCTGGACTTGGTGGCCTAGGCCTATAACCCTAGCCACCCAGTAGACAGAGACAAAAGATTATAAGTTCAAGGCTAGCCTGAGGAACTTATGTCTCAAAAGAAAAGGTAAGAGCAGGGCTATAAATATAGGTCAGTGGTAGAATGCTTACTTACAGTGTCTTGGGCCTAGGCTTAATCCCCAATACTATCAACAAGAAATTTTTTCCATATACCCACAGTAATCACATAGAAATTAATTCTAAACAACATTCTGAAATAACATCATACATATCAAATGAATAGAAGCACATCTTAGTAAATTGTAGTTCCATATCTAGAATAATAATTTTTACCAAAAAAAAGCCAAGAAGATCTGATGAAGGGATTCACCAAATTATAAACAGGCAGACTTTAAAAGATATTTAACTGCTTCAAATGAGTCTACTGATCCAATAGAATTCCAATAAAAATTACTCTTTTTTAAAAAAAACATCAGATTATTTCTAAAAACCAAACAGAAATATAAAAGTTAAAAACATGCAAGAAGAGCTGGGAGTGTAGACAGTAAGATAAAAGGACTTACTCGACATCATAGACATTAGCATACTGTTGTGAAGCCTCAGAGGTTCACAATGACAAACAGAACAGAAGAGAGTGAGAAAGGACTTGTGATGGAAAGATCACATGCTATGCAACTCAACCAATCCTTGGCACATTGGGCAAAGGGGAGAGCGATCCAATAATGATGTTTCTCTAACTGAATAGCAGATGAGTTCAAAAGAAAAGTCTTGATTCTTCCCTTATACTACATATAAAAGGGAGGAGAAAACCTGAATTCCCAATAGATTTCATCTTTAAATATGGAAGTTGAAACTAATAATTTGGGAGGGAAACACATCTTCATGATGTTCAACAGGTGAGAATTAACAGGGCACTAAAACAACTAGCCATATGGGAAAAGGTGATAAGATGAACTTTATTAAAAGAATGTTTAACAAATAATACTATTAACAAGTTAAATGTAGCCTCCCCCCATTTATCATGAGAAAAAGTATCTGACAAGTATCTATGTTTCTAATGCATTAAAACAGAGCAGAGAGAGAGGACAGAAATAGATTCTGGAGATTCCCAAGCCTCTGAATACTGGTGCCTTTTCTAACTCATCAGAGAGGTTTTATTCTCAATACATTTTACATAACAGACTTCCATCACTGTTTCCTCACACTGTGGTCCCATTACAGTACCTGTCTTTAGTTCGTATATAAAAAAGGAATTTCTCGCCTCAGAAATAAGTAAATAAGTTGGTATTTTCATTTATTTTTTAATTTTATGAGCTTTTTGTATAAAAAATCTTGCAAGCCAATAAAAAACATTGCACACCAAAATGAACCAGAGCCAAAGTCTACACAACTCAATGAGCTTCTGTACAGCTAGAATGGGCATTAGGAACAGAAGCTGTGGATCTTCAGACTGAATTTTCCCCTGAAAGGGTGAAGTGAATTAGAATTAACATGGGGTCCATTGTTACAAAGAAAGGCACATCTTGTAATGTCCAGATCACTAAGAGAATCAACAAAGAAAATTAACTTGAAACATGAAAATGCATAACTTTAAAAAGGACATTTAAGGAGAAATAGAGACCAAACACAGGAAACAGAGAAAATAAAATGTTTATATGCTCTTAGCAGTATAAAGCCCAAAGTACATGAGATAAGTTTGAAGAATTCAAAAGGTAAATAGAAAAATAAGTCATTATGTTGACAGGTTTCTGCACGCAGTATTTAATAGACAATCTAGACAGAAAATTGGGTTATGAGAGACTTACACCAGCTGCTAGAGGTGTGAATACACTGCCAAGTTGGAGGGACTCATTTTGCAAACTGCAGATGGGTGTTCCGTAGGAGAGACCAATTGCTAAGCTTCAGAACAATTCCCAATAAGTTTGACAGGCATAACCACACAAAGTATGGTCTTTGAACACAACAGATTCAATGGAATCAACTTAGAATTAACAGCAGCAGACAATCTAAGGAATCTGAAAATATTAGGCAATCAAATTGTTATTTTTCTTAATCACCTATGGGTCAGAAGAAGTCACAGAGATTTTAGGGATGTACTTGCAACTGATCCAAAACGAAAAGCACCTGTTTTAGTTGATGAAGCCCCTATAAGCTACAATAGTGCTTAGAAGGAAATTCATCTCTCAGGTCAGTAACATACACTGTAAACATCTGCCTGTAGTTAACTAATATCAGAACAGCAGATCATATAGAAGCATGCAAAAGACAGAACCCAACAAAATATAAGCAGAACTCAATTAAATAGAAGATGTAAATGCCAAGTTGTTAATGCTATGAAAGTTATTTGAAACAATAAAATTATCACACCCTCCACTAGACTTGAAGAATGGCATATGGGTACTACTAATGGCCCTCCAAGATGGGCAATAACCACAAGGCAATATTAGGAAAAGCTTTGGAACAATATGTTAGAAAACTTGGAAGAAATGGGCAAATACCTCAAAAAACACAAAAATTACAATTAATGTTAATCCCAAAGATGTGAAAAGAAAAACCACCAATCCAAATCATCATGGCCAAATCAATTAAAGCAAGCATTTTTATACATGTATACAGGCTGCCTCCCTAATAAGGTGGGGTCCAAGAAGTCAGCCTTGGATGTAGGGAAGAGGGGGTGGTTTTGATTTGTTTGATTTTGTTTGTTTTCTTGTTTGTTTCTCGTTTTATGTTTTGAGACATGATCTCACTGTATAACTCTGGCTGTAGTGTGAACTCACTATATAGTATGCAGTAGAACTCACAGAGATCTACCTGCCTCTGTCTCCTAAGTACTGGGATTAAAGTCATGCCCAACTTGAAGATAAGGTTTTTGTAGCTCAGGGGTAGGGGTTTCCAAATGGAGGATTTGGCAGGCAAACAGTCAGTGTTACAGAAGCAGAGTATAACACAGTGGTCATAACAAGGTAGTCATAACAACAGGTGATTATATAATAACCTTTTGAAACAAAGGTAGGGTTGCAATATTTTGAAACAAATACATGGTTACCATTTCCTGAAGCAGGCAGTACAGAACCATTTGTAGTTAAGGTTGCAGGTGGGGCATAGCCCAATCCTTGAGAAACAGAGTTAATCATAAACAGGAAGGAGCCTAGTTTTTCTTTATTATAAGATGGCTTTCAAGTCTAAGATGGAGGCTGGCTGGTTCATCATAATATGTATGCAAAACATTTTTAACAGACAAAAGTGCTTTCCCTGGTGAATTATCTGAAATAATGAAAAGAATAATAATTCTTCTTCATAAATTGACTCGGGAGAAAGTGGCAAAAAAGAACACTTCCCAATTTAGTTTTTCATTGATTCTGATGTTCACAAAGTTACAGCAGTGTACCATAAACCAAAGAAAACTGTAGAAAAATTCTTTATTAACATAATGGAAAAATCTTTAAGAATGTATTAATACTCTGAACCCATAACCATGAAAATGATGTAGTGCTATATCAAGTAGGTGTAACCCAGGAAAGGAATGTTGACTTCACATCTGAAAACCAAGTGAATGAATTACTACATTAGCAAGATCAAGGAAACAAAAATCACCTCAAGTGATGCAGAAAAGTTATTTGACAAAAATCCAATATTCAGTTATGGCTAATACTTTTTAATAAATTACTTACAAGAAGAGTGTTTGCAAGTTGATAAATAGTAACTGAATAATTCATAGCTAATAACTTGCGTGATTGTTCTCAAAATACTCCTGAATCTTAAGATCATAGAGCAAACAAGGATATCTATTTATCTCTTATATTCATCAATGTAACATCAATAACATCAATATAGTAGGGAGAGAGAGAGGGACAGATAGAGACAGAGACAGAGAGATCTTGAATCTGAGTGTGAAATTTTTCAGGGAACATACACAAACTTAATAGGGCAAGTAAATAGTGATACCAAGTAAGTAAATCAATTTACATACTATATAATGGATTTTAGAAAAAACTAAATTCAGAAAAAATTCCTTATTTGGTGTGTTAGTGTTACCAAAAATTTGGATAAATCCCTCCATGATAACCAAGCAATGCTGGAGAAATGTGGGCCCTTGGGGGGTTCTTGATTTTATTAATAAATGAATTTAAAAACTCAAATGGGAGCTTGAGTGCAGTTTTATTTGAGTTTTAAAAAACCCAGGGCAGGCAAGCTCTAAGTCTCAGCAGCCTCCTAGAGGAGAAGAAAAGAAAATCTACAATGATTGAGTCAAGTCATCAAGGAATCCAGCCACATAGACAAGCAGCCACATGGTATGGAGGGAAGTTTAGAGAAAATAATGCCCAATTGTTAGGGAAAGCATGCTTAAAAAAGAGCTGAAAGGAAGAGAGAAAAAAAAAACAATTGTATTTTTCTGAGTAATTCAGAAAAGCTGTCTGATTTACCAAACTGCATGTTTGGCCCCCGTAAGAGACTGAACTAGGAGGTAGGAACTCTGAAAAGGAAAGGTAAATTATATCATTAAAGAGAGATTTAGTCCTCCTATCTTTAGCATAGTTTAAGGTGGATCCACCTTCCTTGGGGGCGGAGCCAGATTCCTTCCTTAGGTGATTGAGTAGCCTAACTGGACTAACTCTTAAGAGACAATGGCCTATTCCACCCAGAGGTACAGTTCATTCTTTTGACTAGGAGATGACAACTTTCTGTAGCTAGAGTTTTTTTCTCTGGGTCCCGCCAAGCCCTGGCAGTTCCGTAGCCCACTTATAAAATAAACACACAGACACTTATATTATTTAAACTGCTCGGCCATTAGCTCAGGCCTACCATTGTTTAGCTCTTACTCTTATACTCAGCCCATTTCTGTTAATCTATATGTCGCCAAGTGTTCTATGACTTTACCTGTTGCCTTTACATAATGCTCCCTGGACTGCAGGCTGGTGTTTCCTCCTCTCTGCCTTCCTGTTCTCTCAATTCTTCTCTCTGCTAGTCCCGCCTATACTTCCTGCCTGGCTACTGGCCAATCAGTGTTTTATTTATCAATCAATCATCCACACTTCCCCTTTTTCTTTTTTTCAAAAATGAAGGTTTTAACTTTAACATAGTAAAATTATATATAACAAAACAATTATCAAGCAAGAATTACAGTTACAATATTAAAGAAGATACCCTATCTATCTTATATTTGTGAGTCTAAGATTTTATATTTAACTTATTCTTTATCATAACTGAGGAAATTATAACTATCTGGTCTTCAACTACATTGAAGACCCCGGAAGGATATACTATTACCTGAGAAATGGGAGAAGGATGCAAGCAACTTTTGGGAGTCTTGCAGGGTAGACAGAGATAGCTGGCAGCCTGGACAGTTACCTAATGTTCCTTTGCAAAGTTGGGGCATCTGTCTTTAGCCCACAGGCCTAGAGTCTCTCAGTCATTTTTTTCTGTGTCCTGTAGAATTTCTGGCAGTTTTTTTCTGCAAAGCAGGAACCTAAAGGACCATTTCTCCAAGCAAAGTTCAGTGTCACCTTCCTATAGGTCCTGCATGTCCAGTTGATCAAGCAGTACAGGCAAGAACAGTTTCTTGCCCAAATGGCTATTTTTGCCAAGGTGAAGATAAACTCCATATGGAGTGTCTTTGATGCCCATCCTCCTCTCTGAAGTAAATCGGTGCTGCCAGAAGCAGACATGTCTCATTGTCCAGAAAGTCTAAGTTTTTAAAACATTTTAAATGCCATAGGTCTTTGAAGTGTTTGAAGATTACCTACCTAATTGAATTATATCTGTGTATACCTAGAAAACAATATGACTATAAGTTTGACTATCATAGAAGACTATTAATCTGTATTTTTTAATTATCCATTACAATTTAAATGAGTTACATAAACATAATACATCAAACAAGAATAGAAATATATATACAGTATAACAAAATTAAGTTTAAACTTGTATCAATAAACTGAAATCCATAGCAATGTAAAACATTTTAAACAAGTTGTTCTTTAAAAGTAGATTTAATAATCTACCCTTTTATCCTATCATATCTACATCATATCCCTTTTTGTTCTTTAGAAAGAGATCACGTTTATAATCAACCTGATTTAAATAAAAATATTGGTTTTTTTCCTCTGTCCCACCCCAGAGGGCTCTTCTGATATGAGACAAAAGAATTTCTTAACCCCCTTTTTTATTTTTTAGCAATATGTTTGGGTTTAGAGAAGTAGTGAGCCAATTCCATCTCCAAAGCCAGCTTGGTATATTTGGGAATTTAGGCGTAGCTTCCTGTTGGAGGGGGACACAAAGAAAATTTTAGGATTATGAGTAGTTCGTGAGGGTGTATCATTTGAGCCAGTTGCCTTGAAACTGTTCTAGATGTTGGATCATTTGGGCCATGGTGTCATTGGAGACCTTTCAGGGGGTCTTGGCTGGTCAAACCTGATGTATCTTAATCTGGAACAAATCCATAGCCTCTGGCTTTCTGTGGAAACAAAAGCAGAGCCTCCTTTCCAAAGCAACATATCCTTACATCCAAATTTTGAAGTCAAGGTATCTTTAAAATATACATATTTGCTTAATTCAACAGCTTTTATGATCAAATGTTTTTCTGCAGTTAAAAATCCCAAAGGCAAAACAATCCAGATTCTCTGTGTAATATCCATCTTTATGTGGCTTATTTTTTATACTACCTTTACTGTCTCTTTAAAGATTTTATTTTTTAAAAACTATCTATTTCTTTATATAACTGTATATATTTATTTTTTTCTCTTCCAAGCCTACATACATTTTTACACACATTGTAAAGCATTTAAAGTCTTGTTCCATCTGAATCTGTCTTATTGTGAATCTATTGTTTTAAGCTGTAGCATTACTAGGCTAAAATAGCAGCTTTGGCTGGTGACTCTGCCCACCTCAGCTTCCCAACATGGTGGTGGTATATTTACCACCAGCTCTGGGCCACCTCCAGCTCTGGGAACCATCAACTCTTAGAAACAGTGGTTTTATGCTTCTATCAAAGCAGTGTGTAGCCCAGAAACCTCTTTTTTTTTGTTGTTTTTTTGTTTTTGTTTTTGTTTTTTTGTACTAGCAAAGATTAAATCTACCACGCAGTATATTGTAGATGCCTAATTCCCACCATACTGCTGGACAAACGCAGATGCCAGGAACCTGCCAACTTGAGAGAGACAACTAGGAAGCTGTTTATAGCTCCTTTTTAGAATCTTTGTTCTCAGGTTTTAAGTGGAAACTCTTGCCCCATGTTGGGCACCATTTGTAGCTAGAGTTTTTCTCTCCAGGTTCCGCCAAACCCCGGCAGTCCTGTAGCCCACTTATAAAATAAACACACAGACACTTATATTATTTAAACTGCTTGACCATTAGCTCAGGCTTACCATTGTCTAGCTCTTACTCTTATACTCAGCCCATTTCTGTTAATCTATATGTCGCAACGTGTTCTATGGCTTTACCTGTTGCCTTTACATGATGCTCCCTGGACAGCAGCCTGGTATTTCCTTCTCTCTGCCTTCCTGTTCTCTCAATTCTTCTCTCTGCTAGTCCTGTCTATACTTCTGCCTGGCTACTGGCCAATCAGTGTTTTATTTATCAATCAATCATCCACAGCAACTTTCCCTAAATCGGCCTACACTGATAATATAACACTACATACACTTGAAGGGTAAAGCAAGAAAGTTGTGAATTGAAATCAGCCTGGGCTACACAGAAAGAAAGTCTTTGCCTCAAGAAAAATAAAAACTAATATGATTTTATTTACTCTAGTATCAGAAAAATAGACTACCTGAAAGTATAGTTTAAAAAATGCAAGATATGGCTGGGTGGTGGTGGCACACGCCTTTAATCCCAGCACTTGGGAGGCAGAGCCAGGTGGATCTTTGTGAGTTCGAGGCCAGCCTGGTCTACAGAGCGAGATCCAGGAAAAGGCGCAAAGCTACACAGAGAAGCCCTGTCTTGAAAAAAAAAATGCAAGATATGAGCACGGAAAACTACAAATATTACTAAAAGAAACAATAGGAGATATAAATGAAAAGCTATTTCATGTATTAAAAAACTTCACTATTGATAATTCTTTCTAAATTGGACAATAAATTCAATGTGGTTCTTATACAAACCAACAATCATTTTGGCAGAAATTTAGAAATGGAACCTAAAATTCACCAACAATAGACAAACCAATGTCAAAGTGAGCAAAGATGGGAAAATGTCACTATTCAACTTCAGAACACATTGAAGAATTGTAAGGATACTGATATATTGGTGTAAGAATATTTGCTTCTTTGTTTTGAAACAGGATCACACTGTGTAGCTCAGACTGGCCTCAAAATGACTATGTTATGTAAAATAGCCTCAAATTTGTCATGATCTTATTGCCCCAGACTCCCTAGTACTGGGATCACAGACATTACAAATCTGAGCAACTATGCCTGGCAAAATGATTGTATGTGCTTGTGTGTATATAATTAACATATATAAAATCAATGCAGATATGAATTAACATGTTCATATTTAACATGTACTATGAATATATTAAATTTATATAACATACTACATATATAATTAACATTAAATATAGAATAAATAATATGTTGGATTTAAATGTCATGCATATAAAATTAATGCATAAAATCTATATTTGAGGAACAAAAAAAGATGCAAATCCTTGCATTCTTTTTTTTTATTCAAGAAATTTTTTATTCATTTTACATACCAACCACAGATTCCCCCTCTTTTCCCTCCTCCTGTCCCCTAGCCTCCCTCCCCCCACTCACTCCCGATTCCCTCCTCAGACAAGGTAAGGCCTCCCATGGGGAGTCAGCAGAGCCTGGTACATTAAGCAGGAGCAGGTCCAAGCCCCTCCCCTTGCATCAAGGCTGTGCATGGTGTCCCACCATAGGTAGTGGGCTCCAAAAAGCCAGCTCATGTACCAGGGATAGATCCTGATCCTACTGCTAGCAAGGCCCTTAAACAGATCAAACTATACAACTGTCTCTCTATACAGAGTGCCTAGTTCAATCCTACACCAGCTTCACAGCTGTTGTTCTAAATTTCATGAGTTCCCACTAGCTTGGTTTGGTTGTCTCTGTAGGTTTCCTCTTCATGTTCTTGATGCCCCTTGCTCATAGAATCCCTCTTCCCTCTCTTTGATTGGACTTCTGGAGCTTGGCCTGGTGCTTGGCTGTGGATCTCTGCATCTGCTTCCATCAGTTACTGGATGAAGGCTCTATGATGACAGTTAGGTTATTCACCAATCTGATTATTGGGGTAAGCAAGTTCAGAAACCTTCTCCACTATTGCTAGTAGTCTAAGCTGGGGTCATCCTTGTGGATTCCTAGGAACTTCACTAGCACCCAGTTCCTCCCTATCCCCATGATGTCTCCCTCTATCATGTTATCTCTTTCATTGTTCAACCACTCTGTCCCTGTTCCAGCTCAACCATCCCATTCCCTTATGTTCTCATCCCCCATCCCCCACCCTCTATTGCCCTCCTCATCCCCAGTTTACTCATGGAGATCTCTTCTGTTTCCCTTTCCCAGGGCCATCTGTGCATCCCTCTTAGGGTCCTCCTTGTTAGCTTTTTTTTTTTTTTAAACAAGGAGAATAAGATACTTTAATGGAGGTAAAAAGAGCCTTTCCAGCAGATCCTGTAGGGACAATTACATAATCACATGATTAAAATCAAGAAAGAGATAAGAACTTAGACCCTAAGTCACATCATCTACAAACACTAACACTCATGAACCACAGACTTACCTAGAGGTTTAAACTAGTTATCCTTTGGGTAGGAAGAGAATATTTTATGGCTTTAGGTTTGGCAGAGTTCTTAGATTTGACATAAAAATCACAATACACAAAAGGTAAGCAAAAATTGAATGTGAAAATTTAAATCTTTTGTAATTCAAAACATAGAACTAAAAACAAAGCACAAGCCACAGATTATGAGAAAATAGTTTGAAATTATATAATTGATAAAATACTTATATCTAGAATCAATAAGGAGCTCACACAATGTAAATGAAAACATAATAAAAGTCAAGGACTTGAATGCGCATTTTACAGAAGATGAACAGATGCATTAGATGTTCTCATTAGTCTTTGAGGAAAGAAAAAGGGGAAATGAAAACAGTTGTGATGGAAAGGCAGACCAATGAATGTTGGAAATGATGAGGAAAAGCTAGATGCCTCAACATGGCTGGTGGAACACCAAACAGCATCCACCATGGAAACAATTTGATGTTTTCTTTCTAATTGAAAGAAAAACCTACCACACATCTCAATAATTCATTCCTAGAATTCTGTCCTAGAAAACCATGAGCATATGTCTTTGCAAAACATATGTGTTTACAAATGTTCATAACAGGATTACTTTCTGTTTCCTCAGACAAGGTCTTAGGCAGCTGAGGCTGGCCTTGAACTCCTGACTCTCTTACCTTCGCCTCTAAAGTGATAGAGTTATTGGTTTGAGCCACCACACCAGCTGCGTTCTTAATGACAACTAAATAATCAGAAATGTCTGTCATTGAACAGATGCACAAAATGTACCATATCCAAACAAATGCATGTTATTTACAAAGAAAAGAATAAAGCTATGATCTACCACATGAATGAACTTAGTAGCCAGTTTTTAAAAACTGTGTATTTGATTTATTTGAACATTATTAGGAGATAAATTTACACAAAGGGGAAATTGATTGTTGGAAGCATAAAGCTATTATCAAACTAAAAATTACTGCATGTAGACACAGGGAATTTATTGAGGTGGTGATATGTGTGTTAATTTAGTTAATTAATTAACTGGGCCAATCAATTAATTGGGTTACTTAGCCACACAATGAAATAAACTTACCAAAATTTGTTAAATTATAATGTCACTGTGGCTAAGTTCTGTGGTATGTGAGGCATACCTGAATAGTAGTGCTGAAAATGCTGGTGATCTCTTAAGAAGAAGACACGCAAGTGTATTGGTTACTGGCCTGCTGCTGAGATAAACAGCATGACCAAAAGCAACTTGCAAAAGGAAGAGTTTCTTTTGGCTTGTGGTTCCAGGAGGAGAGTCAGTCAGTAACGGTGGGGAAGGCAGAGAAACAGAAGGAAGTCAAGAGCGTGAACTGGAAGTGCGGTGAGGCTATGGCTTCTCAAAGCTCGAACCTAGTGGCATACTTTGCTCCACAAATATCCACCTCCTGAAAGTTTTAGAACCCCCCCCCCACCACACACACACACACACACACAGCACTACTAACTGGGGACCAGGCATTCAAGTGTACTGCCCAAGCCTCTGGGGGACATTTCTCATTCAAATCACCACAGAACGGTTTGGGCAGTTGCCTTGACTCACAGCCCAAGGCTGCTTCTCTTGGTTGCACAGCCTTACATTTTCCCTCAGAGATCGACTATTCTGTACCAGTTCTGATGCCCTTGATAATTCTATAAAATATCTTCCTGTTTAAGCCTGTTATGGTTAAGGCCTTTTTGAATATATACTTTTTACAGCTTTTATTTGCTCAAAGGACAATTAATGAATCAAACTGAGCAACCCCAAACCCCACAAGTTCAGAGAGTCCCATCCTGCCAGGTTTCTGTTTGTTATGTAGCAAACTCTGTTTTTTATTTTATTTTGACCTTGAGATAGGAAGCTGTAAAGGCTAGCAAGTGCAGTGACGCAGCAGAAGTCAATAATCAAATGGAGTCCTTCCTTACACTCAGAGTTCCATAGTCAAACTGTGCCTGTCCAGCACCCCACCCACTCCTACTCTAGTTCCCCTCCTCTTGCAGGACAGACACCTTCTTGCCTCTTTCAAGCCCTGTACTTCCCCTTCCCAATCTAGGCTCTTCTACTTTATAATTCAGCTTCTCCAAACATGGCTATGAAAAGACAGGAAGAGTCAAAGTCAGGAAGAGACCCCTGGCCTCTTGCAGGCACTGTACTCTGCACAGCCCATCAGCTCCCTCATACCACTGGCTAACAAGGTGGTATGTGTAGAAAGATCACCTTGAAGGCTGGCTGTTGGGCTCTGCTCTGGAGTTTCTAATTCACAAGACCTCGCCTGGGGCCAGAGCCTTGGCATTTTTAAGTTGAACCAGCCTCCCTTCTGAGGTGTTTCTGTCAGTGCTGGGCTAAACCCTAAATTGGGAAATATTGCTGCCCTGCACTCACATTTTTCTGCTCTAACTGGATATTTCTTTCTTGTCAAATTTAGTGAGAGATGAGCACAGTAGAAGTCTAAGGCCTTAAACATGGAATGAGATTGTTTTGAGAATTAAATGCATTTGCAACTCTATTAGTTGCATTTCGTGTTTTCCTAGAGATTTGAGAGTTTATAGAAATGCATAACGTAATTTTGTTTTTACTTTGAAAATACCAGGACAAAGAGAAAATGACAGCTGAATGGTAAATTAAGTTGGAAAAGGTTAAAACAGAAATGTGTTCTCTCATTCTGTACAGTTAGTTATTAAAGACAAAGTTTTACTGTTGTCTTAGAGCCAAAATAAAAAGAAACATAATAAATCTTAGCTACAAAGAGAAGCAAAATTCTGCTTTTCTTGGTACAAAGGCCTAGAAAACTCTCTAGTCATCAGGTTTCTTAATAATGAATACATAAATAAAATTTAAATATCTAAAAACTACATTCAACTTCTCAGCATTCCCCAAGTCAGAAACTCAACTCAAAAGTGCTAACTTCCTTCTCTTATGCATGTTCTAATTTATGCACATTTTTGTGGTATAGGAATTCTTCAAGGGGCATCTCATACATACTTATAAAGCTCCATGAGCATCAATTAACGTTTTTACTTAAATATGTGATTCCCCTGCTGCAGTAATACATCCTTCCCATAGTTTCTCCTCACTTGTGTAATTAATACTATTTCTACATTTACTGCTGTCTGTTCCAGGCTTCCATGTTATATCATCAGAAGAGAGACCCTCTCATTTATAACAAGGTAGATAAAGAGAAATGTGTGGAGCTGGTTTCTAAACTTCAGGGGAAGTTGGTTTGCTTTCACCTCAGATTTTTGAAATAACAGCCTTCTGCTATTGGTTGTTTTATTTACTCTTTAACTCTTAGCTCTTTGGGGGGCCGGCCACCCAGCTCCCAAGTAAATCACACAGAGAGGCTTATTCTTAACTACAAATGCCTAGCCTTAGCTTGGCTTGTTTCTAGCCAGCTTTTCTTAAATTATCCTGTTTATCTTTTGCCTCTGGGCTTTTACCTTTCCTCTTACTTTTGTATATCTTACTTTCATTCTTACTCTGTGGCTTACTGTGTGACTGGGTGGCTGGCCCCTAGCATCCTCCTTTCCTTGTTCTCTTGCTCTTTCTTCTTTTTCTCCCAGATTTCTCCCTCTATATATTCTCTCTGCCTGCCAGCCCTGCCCATCCTTTCTCCTGCCTGGCTATTGGCTGTTCAGTTCTTTATTAGATCATCAGATGTTTTAGACAGGCAAAGTAACACGGCTTCACAGAGTTAAACAAATGCAACATAAAAGAATGCAACACATCTTTGCATCATTAAAACAAATGTTACACAGCATAAACAAATGTGAAACATCCTAAAATAATATTCTATACTAGCCTTCCTTTGCAAATTTAAGAACATTAAAAAATAATGGCTAAGCTCACAAATAATGGTTCAGACTTTTTGTACAGTGTCTCAGTAAATAGCCCAGACTGTGCTACCAAACCCAGCTCAACCTTTAAAATCAAATAAGTTAAAGTCAGGGTACCCCAAGCAGTTGGTACCAGTTTATTGACATGTATAATTTTTCTAGGTTTAAGTACACTTCTTCTTGTCAGTGGCTTTAATTCTGTGTCCCTGGGGTTACAAAAAAAAAAAAAAAATAAGGAAGAAGAAAAAGAAAAGAAAAGAAAACAAAAGCTCCAGTCTGCCAGACATGGCCACTTCTATTTTATTCTGTGCCCTTTGACCTTGCTGAGGACTAGCCCTGGTGCCCCTTTCTCATCTTTGCCTCTTTGGGTTTTTTTGTTTTTGTTTTTGTTTTTGTTTTTCGAGACAGGGTTTCTCTGTAGTTTTGGTGCCTGTCCTGGATTCTCATGTAGACCAGGGTGGCCTCGAACTCACAGAGATCTGCCTGGCTCTGCCTCCCAAGTGCTGGGATTAAAGGTGTGTGCCACCACCACCTATCTTTGCCTCTTTGTAAGCCTACTTGAATCTCTAAAGGCATGTGCCCATGTTCCCACTGGAGAAACTTTCCATGTCTTGCTTCCTTAGAGTCTGCAGTTTCAGTCAGGCAGCATTGTGAGTATGGGAATCCAGAGACATTGTGATAAATGAGCTTTCTTCAGCATTTAGTTCTGCTTTTGCAGAGATGTGTGTTTGTGTGTGTGTGTGTGTGTGTGTGTGTGTGTGTGTGTGTGTGTGCACTTTGATCATTATTTATAAAACACTGAGTTCCTTACCATTTATTTCTCTGTAAGTACAAAATGGATCATGTTATGGCATCTTGCCCATAATGAGCTCATGGCCTAGAGGGGAGTCTGTCTTGTAAATAACTTGTGTTTGTGGTTCTACTTGAATTATGATAAAAGTGGGGAGGGGGACAGGAAAAAACTACAATTCCACTGTAGCCTCACTGTATATGTAACCTTGATTTGCTTTTGAATTATTAGAACGGAGTCCCAGGAGTGAGCTGATTAAACCAGAGGCTTGGAGCATTTTTATGATCTGATATATTGCTATGTTGTTCAACAAAAGCTTGTGAGGATTCATTCTGGTTTTCTTTTAATCCTTCTAAACTCCCATTCACTTAATTTAGAGAAAAGAGTGGTTCATTTTTTCAGTATTGAACATTTAAACTTTTAAACAGCCTAGATAGCATTTTTCTACAATATGTTTTACTTCTCTGCCTTTATAACAAATAACTTCAGACACAATTTAAATAGTTGCTAGTGATTTACAGTCGGGGATATAAAAGAGTTGGTGGAGTGCCATGTATACAGTAAGGTCTCCAGAGTGGGATGTTCAAAGAACCTGACTTCTCTGTAACCATTTTTGTATCTGTAACTGTGGGTACATACATAGATGTTTCATGATAGTTCAATACAAGGATGAATTTTGAAATCCTTCATAAATTCATTCAGCAGAAATTACTCGATTCTTCTTCTCTATACCTCAGAAAGGAAAGTGACAGATAGAAAGACTTCAGAAGCATAGTGTCCTGGTTGATTTTTTTTTTTTGTCAACTTAACACATGCTAGAATTATCTGGAGGAACCTCAGCTGAGTAAATGACTCTATCCAGATTGCTCATAAGCAAATCTGTAGGGCATTTCTTGATTAATGACTGATGTGGAAGGGTCCAACCGAAAGGGTGGAGGGTGATGCTGCCTCCTCTAGGCAGGTGGTCCCAAGTCCTATAAGAAATCACTCCAAGCAAGCCATACAAGCCAGTAATCAGCATTCCTCTATGCTTCTACTTCAGTTCCTGCCTCCAGGCTCCTGCCCTGAGACTTCCCTTGGTGACCTATAAGAAGAAATAAACCCTTTCCTCCCAGTTTTGTCGTGGTGTTTTATTGCAGCAATAGAAACCCGAATGGAGACATGGTGTAGGTAAGGCAAACTGTAAGAAGGGCTCTTCTTTACATAAGGAGAATACCAGTGGGTTGTAGTGGCTGAGAAAGAAAGCACATGGTAAGATGGGAAACACAGGTGTTGGGGACATAAAATGGTGCTGTGAGTCTGAGATGATGTAAGAGTGAGGAAGTGTGAGGTCACAAAGCACCTCATAGAGGACTTAGATGCCTCGTCATGGAGGTAGACATTCTGAGTAATGAGATGCAAAGAGAGTATTTTAGGATGGACATAACACAGTTATATTTGAACTCTATAAATCCAATCTGATTGCGGGACTCAGAATAGAGGCTATTGCAGAATCCAGAGAAGGATAACAGTGGCTTAACTTGAACGTGGACAGTAGTTATGGGAAGAAGTTGCATCCTAGAGACACATTAGAGGTCAAGACAACTCAATGCTGACTCTGTAAGGGTGGTAACCAAAAGTTTAAGAATGGTACTCTACCTCAGATTTGGACGACAGCAGAGATAGTGGAGAGGGTCTCTGAAGTAGGAAGAATGGGAGGAAGAACAGGTGAGCAGGTGTATTGGTCAGGGTTCTCTTGAGCAACAAAACCAATAGGGTGTGTGTGTGTGTGTGTGTGTGTGTGTGTGTGTGTGTGTGTGTGTGTGTAAAAGAATTTATTAGGTCAGCTGTAAAAGTAATAACAACAGCAGAATCACACATGAGTGCTAAGAACCCAGTTACTGAGTCTTTGAGGCTGGGTACCTCAGCAGTCAGAGTATTCCCAATGCGAAGACTCACAGTTATTGCCTTTCACTATTGGGGGCCTGACAACTGGGTAGTTGCTTGGTCCACAAGCCTGGGTAGCTCAGCAGTCCCAATCTGACCCTGAAACCCAGAAGGTTCCAAGAGCACCAAGCACTGGTGTGCATAGTCCATGATGAAAGCTTGGTAACACTGTTTCTGACATTAGCAGAGAAATCAGCATTAGCAGCAAATTAACATGATGGTAGGGAAGGTCAAGTGATCAAGAGGCAAGATGATCTTCCTTATGTCATACCTCTTTTATTAGAAAGTGCTGACCACAGTTGAGGTGGACATCAATCAAGGCAATTAGGACACACTACTCAAGTGATTCTAATTCGTAGTAGTTTGACATTAAAACCAACCACAATAGTATTCCTGATGAAAGACCAAGTTCTAGGCCAACTGTTGGGTTTGACTGGATTTCTTACTGTAGTGTGAAACCCCTTGGCCTGGAGCTAAACCACTGTGATTTCTCACCTCAACCCCTGTGTCCGGTCAAGGCAGCTTATCATGTTCATTTTTTTTCTCCTGCAAATGGGCACAATCTTCTGTATATCACTTTAGGATTGTTATAAGGAATAAATAAGTAAAAAAAAAACCTACTATTGAGACCAAGTCTCCAGACTGCTTCCTTCCTACCTCTTGCCTCCTAGGGCTTTACCTGAAATTTCAGTTAATACTCAATTTGAAGACAACTATAGTGAGACTCCATCTCAAGAAACAAAAGAGTAACATTTATTGCCAAACTCCCTTTTAATAAGCCTCCAAAATTTGTCCTGAATACCCTATAACAGTTCGTGCAGCCTCAGGTTATGGACCAGGGCTGGAGAAGAGGCTTACGGTCCAGCTGTGTTGCATAGGCCAGACCTCTCAGATAATTCCATTCATGTTCTCTTCATCATTGTTTGTCTGTTAGAAGCTGCTTGGTCATTAACACAGTGCTCTAAAATCCCCCTAGTCTGTGTCCTCTGCAAAAGGTTGATCAATTGTCACAATACACAATAAAGCCATTCAATCCAAGACAGATAGCTTTGCCGCATTCCCAGGATGATCAATGACACCATCACTGGAGGTAACTTGAATTGTATCCAAAACACTTACATGGGCCACATCCTAGTAGAAATGACCTGTCGATGGCAGACAGTCTGAAGACAAATAATCCCATGAATGACTTGCTCAATCTGTCTCCTTCTCAGCAGTATGAACCAATGAATATTCAAAGCAAGTGTTCTAGTAGGGGCATCCAAGGAATGCAGAATGTGTTTCTTGTTGATAGAAGACACATTCTGCTCTTACCTAACAGCCAAACCCAAATGTTTTATTTGGCTTTCATGAAGATAAACTTCAGGTGTAAAAGAGTCCACTGCCCTGGGAGGTTCCTATAAACCCCCAATTCTGAGCATTGTTTCTCCATCTCATCTTTTCTAAAACTAATACTTCCACTTAAGAGTGTTTGCCACTTGCTAATCCTGACAGCTGTGAGCTGAGTGTTTTTTTAATCACACATTCACTGAGGTCTGTGGAAAGCACATCAGACATCACTGAGTAAAGTATTAGCATATGGGATGGGAGGGAAATGTTGCCAATTCTTTAATTAGGAACACCTAGGTTTTCCAGATATAAGAACCATGTGCCTTTTGGAGGAGTGAGTGTACTTAGCCCCTGACAGACCTTCCTGCTATATACTGGTTAAGATAGTAGTTATTTGAAGAAATATTTAGTTACTCAAGGAGCAGACTAGGATAGGTACAAGGAAACACACTAGATTTCACCTCAAAGTAGAGCCACCAAATACTGGGTGAAGGACTGTATGGCCTCTTAAACAAAGGACTCTCTACATCTCCTGAGATGACCATCTGCCCCTCATGATCAAGAATCCTAACCCAAGCTAAACCTTTCATTCTGGAAAAGCCCCAGGCATCTATCCAACCACCCGTTCCCAGAAAAGCAACAAAAATCCCTTGTCCTGACCCAACTCCCATCTGTAGCTAAAGTTTTCCTGGTCCTGCCTGGCCCATGGTCAGAACAAATCTCTCTTACCCACCAGTCCCGCAGCCTCTCGGACCTAAGCAAACACAGAGAGACTTATATTACTTATAAACTGCATGGCCGTGGCCGGCTTCTTGCTATCTAGTTCTTATATCTTAAATTAACCCATTTCTATAAATCTATACCTTGCCACATGGCTCGTGGCTTTCTGGTATCTTACATCATGCTTCTCATCGCCGTGGCTGGCAGCGTCTCTCTGACTCAGCCTTCCACTTCCCAGAATTCTCCTCTCTGCTTGTCTCACCTATCCTATACTTCCTGCCTGGCTACTGGCCAATCAGTGTTTTACTTATCAATCAATCATAGCAACACATTTTCACAGCATACAGAAAGACATCCACAGACGCATCTGCTATAAAACCCTGGCTTCCCCTTCCCCATGAGGCACTGCCTTCATGCCTGTGGGAAGGTCACTGGCCCCTCATAGCAATAAAGGTGCTTTCTGTTTCTATTGAAGTCGATTTCAGTCCCTTCATTTCCACATCACCTGGATCAACCCTGACTTAACACTGGGCCTGCCTGTAGCCAAGTCATCTTGGAAGATGAGAGTGAAATGCATGGGACTCACAAAGCCAGGATCCGGTGCTTCCTCATTTTCATTCTCTGTCCTCCACAGCCATGTCAACCAAAGCACAAAAGATGTGGAAGCTGACACACAGCCATGCCATGGCACCTACAGTGTAACTACTGGAGGGCAAAAACAGAGGTTCCCAATTGTCATGTGCTCTGGTACAAAACACAGACTGCTAAGAGAAGGCAGAGGTTTGCTGATAGGCATTTCCATATGCACATGGGAGTGAATGGTTCTTTCTCCAGTTGTGGCACTGGATTCTAGATTATATGATCTACTTAGCAAAGATACACAATTCTAGAGCAAGGTGTGACAAAACAAAGAAAAAGGGTTTGAATCTCTAAGATCTGCAACCGTGGGAAGGTGAATAGCCAGATGACAAGGCTAATAAGTGAAGCGTATTATTGGGCTCTTCTTGTTCTGTCTCCAGACTCATGAGGAGTCAAAGCTGTTAAAAGAGGCCAGCATTTGTTCTCCCCAGTGAAGAGGGGCATGAAGACCATTTGTGTTTAACTTCTAGGTAAATACAAGGGGCACAGGGTATTCTCTTGGATCACTTCTGACTGTCTTCAGTTCCTTCATATTCTGCTCTCCCTTAATATATCTCCAAGTTTAATCCTTCTAAATATGGTGCAGTTAGAGATGCCAAGCAACCTGACCTTGCCAGGGAGACCCTGCTTAGTGGTTTGCTCTGGAGCCCTTGAAGAAAATGCTGGGTTTTTTTGCTTTTTTTTTAAGCATTTAAAAATAGCAGAGAAATCTGTAGCCTGCAGGTTCTGTGGATCTCTGAGGCTGTCCAGAGTGTAAGAAACTTCTCACTAGTGACTATAACTGCTCCCCAGGCCCCGTAAGTGATGATCACCAAAGCAGCCTGACAGGCATGATCTAAAATGTAGCCTCAGAATAATGAAGATGCCCAGACTCTCCCTGCTGGCTCCCATGGGTAATGAAAGCCTGAGGGAAAGGCTCACTCACTAGGGTTTCATAAGTAGAGGAAGAATAAAAGGACGTCTGTCTTAAAGAAATTCACTTTTGTCCAGTCTGTCCTTGCTTTAGAAGAACAGTATAGGGGATGTAAACTTTTTTTTTTAATGATTAAAGTGATGTTCCGTTACTGAGAATGTCTTTTAACTACTGAAGTGTTTCATTAGTAACAATTTCTTCAAAAAAAAATTATCGACTAACAGGAATTTCATTTTGTCTCATATGCTAAAGAAATGCAAAGATGGTTATTTTTATATACCAGGAACACAGACAATAAAGTGCATTTCACCCCTCTTTCCTTTTCCCATCACACAACTTTGCACAGTCTCTGCAATTTTAAACTATACTGCCAATGCTTCATTTCTTGGGGCATACCCAAAAGGTGACCACTAACAATCCTACTCAAAGGTACAGGACACACGCGCTTCAGTGACAGGAGTCCTAGGAGGGAAGGATGGGGACACATGAGCTGCCCTTCCACCTGCGCCATGGACCACGCTGGACCACAGCCCAGAGCTGCACTGTGCAGTCCCTCTCAGAACAGGATTCTGAATTAAGGGCTTGTTTTTCTTATTGAGCAATATGATTGCAGGGAAACATCTGCAGTCACTTCTCAGTATCTGTGAGATGGGATCCAGGATCCCTGTCACTAATACAAAATGATCAGTGATTTCCTTTTCACCTACATCCTCCTATGTACTTTGGACCATTTCAATGTGGTCTATAGACCCTAACACAATGTCAGTGCTATGTAAAGAGTTGTATTAGCTGGGAAGATGACAAGAAAGATGGGCGTGTCTGTACAGGCTCAGTTAAATATTAATGTTATTTATTTATTTTTGGAGATAGAATCTCATGTAGCCCAGACTGCTCTTAAACTCTCTTTATTGGAGAATGAGTGATATGTAGTTCTTGATTCTCATACTTCCATATATCTTGTGCTGAGACACTCAATTTTTAATAGATATTCTTTTTTTCAATCCCAGTGTGTATTAGTTACTTTTCTATTGTAGTGACAAAACACCATGACAAGGAACTTTATAGGAGGAAGGGTTTATTTGGGGCCTTACAGTTCCGGACAGATAGGAGTTAGTCCATTAGCACCATGACAAGGAGCATGGTTGCCAGCAAGCAGGCATGGCACTAGAGGAGCAGCTGAGAGCAGCTCACATCTGTTCCTAGTTCATAGGCTAGCTATTATTCTAAGATGATTTCTAGATGTGATGTGATCCATGCAGCAACAGAAGGCCCCCACCCCACCACCCCACCACCTTCTCTGAACTAAGTTTTATAGAGCAGGCCTTAAATGTTCAGGGAACATTAGTCCTTTTCAGTTGCAAGGTTCCTTTGTGGTTGAGTGAAATATGTACTGTTGCTAATATGTTGAATACAGTATCACAAGAAAAAGCAGCAAAAATGTTACATAATTGTTTTATATTAGTATCCCATTTGCTTGACATAGAAAATCAATAATTTCAAAATCAAGGTCAGTTGTGTGTGTGTGTGTGTGTGTTTGTGGTTTTGTGTGTGTGTGTGTGTGTTTTTAAATTTGTAGAATCAAAGTTAGTTGAAGATAATTCCACCAAAATTAAAATATTTAATGCTCTTACTAATTCTATCTTAAATTTGCTTGAAAATTCTAACATTAAAAACCAAATGCTTTTTTGACAGAAGATGTGAAGGAGGTTTTGACATATTAACTAACGTATTACCGTGGTCTTGCTAATTGATTAAGTCTGCAGAGAGAAATGCATGTGGACTCAGCTCTGCTGTGTGCATAATTCACGTTTGCATCCAAGAAATGATTTGTAGAAGTACTTGTGGGAGCTGTGATTGTCAGTTGTCACATTTCAAAAGCTTTATGAACCCATCTTTTTACAAATAAAAAGGAAAATCAGCGTGGCTGTCATGACTCCATTTGCACCAAGTGGGTTTCCTCCCGACCTGCCTGGAGCTCAGCATAGCTGCTCTAGCCTTAGCACCCCCCAGAGTTTCTGACTGTGAGTGAGCTCTGTGTATTGTGGTTGCATGGTTCCTTACAATCAGCTAGAAAAGGTTAATCACAGTACTCAACAAAGATAAAAAGCCCCAGGTTTTAGAGTTTTAGGAATTTGCTAATATGGAAACAACTATATATAACTTCTATGTAGTCCGCAATTCCATGTGCTAAAATAAGCTTTCCTTTTACTGTGCTGCATGTTTCTCAGCCTTCCCTCCCTTCTCCAGGCAAGTACTTGTGTGTTCTGCAGCTGTACTTCTTTTAAGTCTGGCTTGCAGAATTTCTTTGGATGGACTAACTTACCGCAAAGGCTCTGCGACTCACCTAGGCTGCTGCCTTTACCACCCTCCTCGTTTTTAGCATATTTACGCATCCTCCTTCATTCACCACCTACGTTATTTCAGCTTTCAGTTTCTAACTACTGTGAGTGATGTTTCTATGAGCATTTGTGGATCAGCTTTTGTGTGAGAGTAAGGTTTTACTTATCTGGGGTAGATTTCCAGGAATAGAAATACTGGGAGTCAGGATAGGTTTTCTATGTTTGGACACGTCTACAGGGTTTCAGATCGTGGTCGTTCCGTTTGCATTTTCTTCCGGGAGAGTGTGAGTACTCTGATTTGTGTCATAATTACATGGTGTTCCATATGATTACAGGTTTCTTGGATGGCAGGATTTAACACAAAGACAGTCAGATGAAATGCCGAATGCTTTGTTACTTACGGATGGGAACACAGTGTGTTGCATTATACACACGGTGACTGAAACTACCAGAGGGGGCTTTTGGGCCCCAAAATGGGTGAAAAAGTTTGGTGGAGCTAGTGGGAAATGGAAACAAGTAAGAAGTAAGTGAGGAGGGGCTGTTCCTGGAGATTTGGTGCCCCGGGAAGCCTCTGGCAATGGGGTACCTGTGTACTCAACTCTCAGTTCTCAGAGCCTGCTAAGAGAAATCACTGTGAGTGCACTTAGCAAATTCTGTACGCTTTCGGAATTCAGAAGTTTCGGTCAGAAATCAAGTTTTGGTCAAACAGTACTTGTAAAGTATTGAATTAAATGTACACCCATGTCACTGCCAAGAGCTGTTCTCAATGGCACTTAATTTTAGAAATTTTAGAAGGTGAACCTCAATTTCCATTCCCACAACTGCAAAGTCTGAGCATCCTTTCCTAAGGCTTTATGGCCATTTATACAGTCAACTTTCTGAGGTGTCTGTTCAGATCTTTGGCTCACTTTTCTTTGATTTTCTTGATTCTTGATTTGAAATGGCTCATTCAACAACCCCCCCCCCATCTCTCTCTCTCATTCCTGTGTTGTATGTGTGTGTTTGTGTATGTGTGTATGTATGTGTGCTGTGAATATTCACTTGCAGGCTTTGGCATGTTTTCATCCCTAAAGGGTATCTTTGAAAGAGCAAATTCTTTTAACTTTGATAAAGTTTAATTTGCTGGTTTGCCTATTATGCCTCTTTTTTTTTTTTCATTGTGATCCAGAAGTTTTATAATTTTAGGTCTGTGCTCCATATATTTAGATAGAGAGTAAATTATTGATAGTAACTGTTTACATGTTGAAATCCAGGTGTACCTATACTACTTCTGGAAAATATTATCTTTCCCCATTGACTTATTTTGCATCAAAATATACTCACCATACAAGTATAGACCTATTTAGATTACTGATTTTGCTCCATGGATCCATACATTTATTCTTATATCAATACCCAACTTGATTACTCCAGAATTACTGTAAGTAATTCAGATATTCTGGTGACAAACATTTAAAAACTTCTTTGGCCTTTATATCCTGATAAGTTTTTAAAATCATCTTGTTCATCTCTACAAAAATATTTGCTTGGGTTTTGATTGGATTGCATTGAATCTACAGATGAGTTGGAGGGAAAAAGTAGATGTTTTATTTTGCTTTTCATTGCTGTGATTTAAAAAAAAATGACCAAAACCAACTTTGGAGGAAAAAGTTTTATTTTATTTGCAGTCCATCATGAATGGAATCCAAGGCAGGAAACTGGAGGTAAGAACTGAAGCAGAGACCATGGGAGAAGGCAGACCTCATCTCAAGAATGATTCCTCTCACCGTGCTGCCTCCTGGCCCCCTTCACCCTTGCTGCTGCACATGCTTGCTTATCATTTGGTCAAGGAAGACAGTTCGTACTCAGATTGGGGGCCTTACTCATTCTCTACCTCTTTCACTTCACAGACCTCTCCCCACCAGTATCTCCAGATGTTTTGCCAATCCTGACTCTGCCCTTAAGGCAATAAGATTGTGAATAAATTTCTTCCAAATATTTTATAACATTTAAGCTATAGATAAAATAATCATTGATAAATAAAAGAGAAACTCACAGTGCCTATGGTAGAGTGCTCGGCAGTCCTTCTTCAGGTGCCTGTCGTGTACCAAGGACAAATGGAAGCATAAGTTATAGAGAAAAGAAGCATGGTCTGTCTATGAAAAGTACATAGAGTTATGATAACTTATAAAATCCAACTAAAGACGAGAGAGATGGCTTGGCAATTAACAGAGCTTATGGCCCAGAGTTCAGTTCCCAACACCCGTGACAGTCTATAACTCCAGCACCAGGGGATCTGATACCTTCTTTTGGCCTCGATAGACACTTACACACATAGGCACATGCCCCCAACACAGACACACAGACACAGAAATAAAAATAAATCTTTAAAAAAATTCAAACAAAACCTGAAATTCTTTCAGTTACTTTTAGTTTAAAGAAATGTTTAATATCGTGTAGAAATGAATTAACATAAATATCATATGCCAAAACCCATGATAATTTCAAATATCTAAGTTTTTGGTGAGAAAATTTTCGCAGTTACATTAACAAATCCTTAATGGGTTTCTTGAGCATTCACACAGGCATAATTATTTGGAAGCTTGAAAAATATGACATGGAAGTTGACTTAAAGTTATGTTGGCAACTATAAGGAACACTATGCAAATGTACTTTTTGTCATGATTTTCAGGAAGAACTATATATTATTTATCATATGGTAAATTTTACACTAATGGTTAGAAGCTTTTCTTAGATAAAATTTCAATCTTTAGCTTGCTCAGTTTGCAGAGTCAGGAAAAACAGTTTATTCCCAATTGTCTTGTTCTTTGTCTTATGTAGAGTTGCACATAAACATAATATTTCATCCCTCCTTCCCTTCCCATATTTCATTATGACACAGTATAATTTCAAATTTTAAAATTGTTTCTTGCTTAGCTTCATCTTTCATATTCCATGGACATAGACATAGTATATTACAGTTTTGGAGGAAGCTTCGTGTTATTTATTTAGTCATATTTCAGGGGACGTAGTTTTGCTCTGTATCCTCATGGTAATCCCCCTGCATTGGAGTGCTGTAATTACAGGCCTGGGCTGTGCTTGTGTTTTTGAGTGGGATTTGGATGTTTGTTTAAATTTTCTGTGTATTTCCAAATTCTTGGGTTTCTATACCCAGAGAGCAGCTTTGTTGATTCTTTAGAGTGCATATGTACTTTGTTGGCATGCTTTTTAATTGTTTCTTCATGTTAAAGTTCAGCAAGTGTCTTCTTTTCTTTAGAAGAGTCCTTTTCATTTCACAGTTACATTAATACAGATTCTGTGAGGAAAATGGTGTTTCCTCTTACTTCTCACAAGGTTTACTGTGGCCCAGACTGACAAAGACAAAAATAGATGAAAAGCCACACAACATTGAATGTTCCAAAGGAGGGAAGCACGACACAAGAGTGTGTTTACCCACTGGCTTCACCTTGTGCACAAATCACAAAGGTTTTTTTCCATGGGGAATGGAGAATTAAGACACTTTTGATGGCTTGTAGGTGACCATGAGCCAGCCATAAGCACCTGGCACAGACTGTATCCTATAGATTGGCTCCTGCTTCTGCCTTCTTTCCTGAAGTGGGGATGGATGTCAGGGTGAAACTAGAAAATTCCCTGGGCAGCTGGTCACAGGGAACCAAGGGAATTCCAAAAAGGCCGTAGACAGCCTCTTCTCCCTTTGTGTATGTGATTGTGTGTGTGTGTGTGTGTGTGTGTGTGTGTGTGTGTGTGTGTGGTGTGCATACATGTACATGTGCAGGTACATGTGTGTATGTGTGTGTGTGGAGTCCAGAGGGAAACCCTGGGCATCATCCTCAGAAACACCATCCAGCTCTTCTAAGACAGGGTCTCCTTTTGACCTGGAGCTCACCAGTTGGGCTAGGATGACTGGCCAATGATCCCCAGGAATCCTCCTGTCTTCGCTTCTCCAGCACTGGGGTTATCAGAGCATTCTATCATGCTTGGAATTTTTTAAATGTGAATTCTAACAAATGAATTTGGTTCCCAGGCTTGTGAGGTAGGAACTTTTCTGCTTGAGCTGTCTTCTCAGCCCCTGTGACAAGGTCTTTTCTCTATGCTACGTGGTAGGAACACTAATACTTTATTTTTCTTCATATCGGATGGAGATAGTTGTGTACTATCCAACTTACTTTATAGAAATTTATTTATGTTGTGTTAAGATGCTTTTTTTAGTTTCTGCCCTTGTTACCACCGTGCCTTGTTGATAGAAATCACTATGTAAGAGGTTTGCTTTGTACAAAGAGTGATTCTAACCCTCTGTAATGGCTCTTATGCTTCAGGACTCTCTTCTCTTCGAGGGAACTTTTACAGCCAGGGCATAGGGACAGCCTCCTCTGAACATCCCATTACTTCTTTATTTATTGGCACTAGAGATTGAACTCAGAGTCTTGGCAGCAAAACCTCTTAATTGAGTTCGATCCCCAATTAAATAAGATGTAATTCTTACACTAGACTGTTTGTTAAATGTAAGTTTTTTTTTTAGAGCAAACTTTCTCCTCCCATATTTTGATTAAACTTTTGCTTTTGATGCATGGATCTCATGAAATAATTCATACATATTTTAGTCAGTTGTGTACTGTTTCTTTTTTTGAGATTTTTTTTTTTATTTTATTTTATGTGTATGAGTGTTTGCCTGCATGAATGTTTGTGTACTAGGTAAGTGCAGCACTTCTGGAGGTCAGTTGGAGACATTGGATCCCCTGAAACTAGAGTTATTGACAGTCATGAACTACCATGTGGGTCCTGGGATCTGAACCCAGGTTCTCTGCAGGAGCAACAGGTGTTTTTAACCACAGAGCCATCTCTCCAACCCCTCATGTAAGTTTTGATTGTTACATACATCTACCTAACCAAGTCTTCATTCCCCAAATACTTCCGTGAGTATAACCATGTGACTTCCACTCAACTGTATCTGCCAAAGAAATTGCTTTCTGATTTCTATCACTGTAGGTTATTTTTCTTGTTTCTAGATATCATTGAAACGGAAATCTCCTGAAAGTTGTGTCTGTTTTCATCTGATGTAACGTTGCTGAGCTTGATCCTTGTTGTTGTATGTATTGAATTTTGTTTCCTCTTTCACGCTTTCTCATTCCAGTTTACAAAGAACCACAATTTGTAAATCCACCCAACTGTTGATGGATGCCCAGTTCCTTTCCAGTCCAAGTAATGAATAAACTGCAATAAAGTTTTTCACACTGGCTTCTATTGATCTTAAATAAATACTGAGGAATAACTAAGGAGTTAGCCTTGTTTAAAGTTGTATGAAATTGCCAAGTTTCAAAAGATTTGTAGCTTTCTGTGTGTCTGTGTATCTGTGTGTCTGTGTGTCTCTGTGTGTGTTTGTACATGCTGACATGCATGTCTCGTGCATGTGTGGAGGCCAGAGGTTATCCTTGGGTGTCTTAGCAACCATACTCCTTATTTTGTGAGACAAGGTCTCTCACTGATTCAGCTAGTGCTCTGGCCAGGAAGCCCCAGGAAGCCTCCTGCCACTGACTTTCCAGTAGTGGAATTACAAAAACATGCTCTCTCTCTCACCATAACCAGCTTTTTATGTGGATCCTAGGGATTGAACTCAGTATTCATGCTTGTGTGGCAAGCTTTTCCTAAGCTATCTGCCCTGAGCAGTTCTACACTAGTCCCTCTGGGTATGAGCCCAAGAGTTGTACATCCTTCCTCTTGGGAACTGGGGGACTGTTGAGTATCAAGACAACGAGATCTGTCTCCTGATGTATTGGGCCTGCTGTACCTTTTATTTCTATTAATACAGTATATTTTAAAATAAATCTTCTGCACCTCTTTAGATGTTTTTAGAGCAAATCAGATTTTTTTCTTTTGGCAGTGCTTAGGAGCTGAACCAAACATTCTTCAATTTTTGCACTTATTTTGTAATAATTCAGCTTCCTAAGTTATTGAGTCTTCTTTTGCTTATGACCTGTCTCTTTCTGGTTCTCAGGGGAATTCACTTAGTTCACCATCTGTGCTCTTGATGTCCTCAGGTTGGGGGTCTGTCTGCTCTGATATCCTAGGATGATCCCACATTACGTTCAGTTAAGGTCTTCACTGGCTGCTTATTCCCAAATATTCTTTGCTAATGGCTTCTGTTCCTGTGCAGAAACCTTCAATAAAGGACATGTATTTGTGGAGAGGCTTGCTTACTGGCTTGTTGTCCCCTTGGGCATAAGTACTGTGCCATCTACTTTTTCTAGTTAAGAACAGTGAACCTTTGCTTTCTCTCGCCCTGTGCCTAAACAGCCCCCTGCCCATCCTGTCACGACAGAGATGACATCAGGACCGTTGTGGGCCTCTGCCCTCATGGAAGTGGCTATCTTGGTCTGCCTCAAGTCTGTGTGGCTCTCTTTGAGTCCTCATTGCTCAGTTGATTAAATGCATTAAAAAGACCACCTAGCAATCACACCAAAATCTGTAGTTCTGTAGTTTACGCAGAGAATTCTTAATAGGGTTGAAGTGATAGTTCCTTGAACTCTTTTCTGTGCCTGCTGGAATCGAAGCTCCATCTTGACTGGTTTGCATATTGTTACTTGTCTGTGGGTTATTGTCATTCTCCCTAGTTAAGAGGCCCTTGGGTCTCTGTTGCTGCCTGTAAAAATTTTACAGCCATGGGACTGTATAGAGATAGATTTGTTTCTCAGGTCCTCCATCTTCTAAGACATTTTTCTTCTGATTTAAAAAAGAAACAAACAAACAAACAAAGCAACAACAAAAGAAAGCAAAAAAAAAAAAAAAAACAAACAACAACAACTAAAAAAAAAATCAGCCTAGCTGGCTGAAGCCATTGTGGAGGTCATGGTCTTTGTTCTCTTTCCTGGGCTCCTTCCTCAGCTCTTTCCTGTATAAGAAAGCAGCTTCCTTTTTGTCCTGAGCATGCTCTAGCCTTTGTTTTTAGCTTGCAATATTTCAAAAAGAAATGTTTAACAGGAAGGAGTGCTGGAGCAGAAAAGGGCTTTTTTGTCGGGTATTATAATTCTGATGTCTTGGGAATCTTGATGGTATCACATGTTGAATTGCCCGGATGTGATGTCAACATGTGTAAGCTAGCTTTCTGTTAGGGTAATCTTTTTTGTCCCTGGAATCAATAGTAATTCTTGTGGACTAACATTGTTCTGGCACTGATCTGTTCTTTCTTTTTTTTTTTTTTTTTTTTTTGGTTTTTCGAGACAGGGTTTCTCTGTGTAGCTTTGCGCCTCTCCTGGAACTCGCTTTGGAGACCAGGCTGGCCTCGAACTCACAGAGATCCGCCTGGCTCTGCCTCCCGAGTGCTGGGATTAAAGGCGTGCGCCACCACTGCCCGGCTGATCTGTTCTTTCTTATCATTCGGTTAAACTTCAAGAAAGTTAGTTAGAATTTTCTGTTTTAGCACTTTCCACGCTGTAGCATGGGTTTGTCTACCTTGTTTAATGAATTGACCATTCTTCTCTGACTTGTGGGTGAGGAAGTGGTCAAATGCTTCTATCAGAGCTCAGGGAGCTGCATCCAGCCACCTGTTCCTCATAATTGTATCACCAGAACATGCTTCTGGGGGTCATCTTTTTCCCTTTGTGTTTCTCATTGCTTTTATCAGTACTTCTAATTTGTGTAGATACAGGTTCTCTTTTAAATCCTGTCATATGCATTAGCTATTTTTTCAGCAGTAGTAACAAACAGACCTCTTCTATTTTGTCTGAATACCAGGACTTCAGAATGCTATGACAAATGTCCTACTTATTGCACAATTATTTAATCAGAAGATAATTATTTAATGTAGATAAGAAACACTGAGACTTGTTAAGTGGGATGAAATGCTATAAAAATTGACCATAGTAATTTGCTCTTTGTATCTGAGGGGTTCTGCTTTTGTGGATAAAAATGTAAGCCTCTGGAGTTTGCACTTGTTCTCAACAACTACTTATTAATACTGAAACAATTTATTACAAACTGTAAGTAATCTAGAGTTGACTTGAAATACACAGCTGCATGTACATAGGTGATACGGAAATCCTAATAACATCTATATTTCAAGTTTCTTCAGGGAGTCCTGGAACCAAGACCCCACAGATGCTAAGGAATGATTATGTAACTGAACACAATGGGTTCACATCCTCATGAATACAAAGCCAAAATAAGCATAACCAAGACATGAGAGAGGAGAGAAGGATTGATGACCAGTGGGGTGAGGGTGAGCAGAGGAATCATTTGCAAGTCAATGCTCTCCTCCAACAGAGGAAGCCCTCATGCAAATGTTGTTCCAGGAGGCTATACATACTTATTAGAAAGCACTTGAAGGGTGGGCACATTCCTAAGCAAGCTCAATTTGAGGTCATAATTTACAAAAGACAGACATTTTGGATATGCTCAGCTGAAAGTCATACACATGTTTAAAAGGCCAAAATGGTGGACAAGAATGCATCAGAGCATGCTCAGATTTGTCACTAAATTCTTGCTGAAAATAAGTGAAAGGACACTAAAGGTGCATTAATATGTTAATATATGATTCTGCCTCTAAAAGTGTCTGTCTCATCTAGTAGCTAATAGTTGTGCTTATCACATAAGGAGAAAAAAAATATTTATTCTGTATAGCTTTAGGACCTCATGGGTAGCATATACATGTGGCAGATTTTACCTTCATGAAAAGAGAAACTCCTGACAAAGAAAACTAATAGTTGCCAGAATGGACACTGGGAAGTCAATAATCTGCAGCTCTCAGAGGTAGGAGAACAAAAGCACACCAGCTTCACTTGAGCTACAGTGTGAAGACATCCTAATTTGGCAGCAAAATCCAAAAATTCTTTCTATCAGTAAGACTATAAGTGGGAGTAAAGAGATGGCTCCGTGGCTAAGGGCATGAGCTGTTCTTCCAGAGGACCTGGGTTCAATTCCCAGCACCTACATGGCATCTCACTACCATCTGTAAATCCAGTACCAGGGGCATCCAATGTCCTCTTTTGGCCTCTATAGGCACTGTACACATGCAGTACACAGATGTATATATCTGTGCATATATGCATATGTATATGCAGGCAAAACACTCACATGCATAAAATAAAAATAAGGTGATAACTGTCAAAGAAATAGGTTTTAGGAAGAACTATTCAGAAATATTACCGAAAGCAAGAGGGGACTTCATTAGGGAAGGTGGCTATTGCTCTAGTGGGAGTGTGCTGTTGCTATAGGGAAAATGGCTTGGTAGAGTCCAGGAAGATGGCTATTGCACTTGAGGGAGCACTGTGTCTTTAACAAAAGAGCTAAGGTCCAAAAGTTAGAGAAACAGGGGTCTATTTTCATAGATATGAGTAGGTAAAGATAGGAAGAACTGAGTGTGGGAAGCAGGACAAAAGAGCTGCATGACTGGTTAGGCCAGGGCTGTTTTACCTGAGACCACCTGTCCTTGAGTGGACCAAAGCTCTGGAGCCCAGAGAAAGGTGGGTCAGTGGAGAGAAGATGGTTCAAGTAATCATTGACCAGACAGAGAGAGAACATCATTTGTAGGTCTGCATCTAGCCTTGTCGTGGTAAACAAGGGGATTATGAGTCTTACCTAACCCATATGGGAAGAAATGATTCATTACATATAGAAGCTTTCAGGAGCACAAAATGGTGTGAGGATAGCAAATTCTTTAAGCATCTTGTTGCTTTTTACTTGTGACTGTAGAATGGGCAACACCTTATTCCATAGAACAGAATGGAAGTTTTCACACCTGGGCAGAGACGTTTGGCTTTATAGAAGTCCAAGTGGCAAAGAAAGCAGAAATGTACAAGTGGTTGAGGATTTTACAATTGCTTTTCTTTAATAGTAAAAGCACAGGGGACTTCCTTAGTAGGCTCAGGCAGTTTGATTAGAGTCTCCTGGTTTTTTGAAAACTGACCTTTTCTAAGGTTCAGCTTGATGAACTGATACTTGGGTTCCATTTGGGTTTGGTCTGGTTTCCTGGGGCCTGGTGAAGGACCTTGGTCCAGAAGGGTCCCATGCTTTAACAACACTAAAGCAAAATATATCGTTGTGAAGATTTTTTATCAGTTTTTCTTTTCTAACCTCTGAGCTATCTCTCCAACTCTCACTTCTTGGTATTTTAAGTAGTAGGTCTTATAAAACTCAGGCTGGCCTCAAATTTGAGATCCTCCTACCTTAGCATTTCTAGGACTTGGGTTCAGAGTGTTTGTAGCAGGAATCTTAAAAGTTCTTAATAAAATCAAACCTGAGGCCAGTTATTGGGGTGAAGCTGGAAGATCAGAGAGACAGAACAAGCCACAGCTAACCTCACCTGGCCAACTTCTCAGCTGGTCTTGCTTCCTCAGACTGGAAACTTCTGTGTCCTCATCCCAATGGCTCTCAGCTGAACTGTTTTGCTCAAAACCTAAAAGCTTAACCAGCCAAATGCTGCTAGTTTCTGGTTCTCACGCCTTATATACCTTTCTGTTTTCTACCATCACTCCCTGGGATTAAAGGCTCACTTTCTGGGATTAAAGGCGTGAGTCACCATGTTTGGTTGTATCCTTGAACAGATGGATTTCTGCCTCTGGAATGCTAGGATTAAAGGCATGTGCTACTACTGCCTATCCTAAGTATCTAGTGGCTTTTCTGTTCTCTGACTCCAGATAAGTTTATTAGAGTATACAATATTTTGGGGAACACAATACCACCACAGGTGTTCACTATCATGCCTACTTAATACTTTCTCTGTATTTATTAGCTTCTTTATCAGGCTATATCCATGTGTCATTTAGTGATTCTTAGCCATGTGTTTAAGTACTTCTAGATACTCCACTAGGCACTTGGGCTGCCAAACATTGACCCTACCTACAGGAGACCACAGCTGTAGGGCATGTATATCTTGAGTTGTCAATGTATAACCGTCAGGATGACCATAGTAAGGGCAAAATTTCAAAGGCTATAACAAGAATCATATCATAATTTACATTCATGCATGAAAGATGAGAGGCATCCAGCTTAACTGTAGAGAATTTAATCTAAACAACTAGATGAATGGGAATGATATTGTTTGATATAAAGAAAAATGTGGGCATAAAATGATGGAATAAGAGGAGAACAGGTATTCAGCTGGATGCATAAAGCTTGGTAAACCTCCTTCAGACCCAAGTCACTTTTTCAATGATAGAGTTAAGAGTCTGAAATTTAGAGTTGTGGTCCAGGCCAGAATGATAAAATCTGGAGGTGACTTTTGGAACATCCTAGCCACAGAGTTGACCTTGTACCATGAGGATGGTAATGTTTGAACCCAATAGAGATTGTAATAGATTCTAGGCTAATAGATAGGATTCAGTAATGAGGGAGGCTTGCTATTTTCCAAAACAACCTAATTTTCAAAAGAGTCTTCTCTGACTTGTGAGCATGGGTGTTCTGATTAGCTGAACAACATTGTGTAGGTTATGTGGGCCTTGGGGCAAACTTCAAGGTTGACTTGATGCAATCCATTGGTGTGTTTCTTTGTCCTCTATTCATTATTCCCTGTGGCTAATTTATTCCCGGGGGACTCAGTGGTAATCGAATAGTATATGGAGAATGAATCTGGGCAGAGAGGTTTCATAATTAATTTTAAAAGACCATACTATAAATGAGATACAAAACTATAAGAATAGAATTAAAATTACATAAGTGTATTCTCAGGCGACAAGTTAATGAGTGACTTAAATATTGAATATACTTGTTAGCTCTAGGAAGGGTCAGTATCTAAATTATATATTAAAGTTGCAAGAGGAACTAGATTACAAGCCACATTGCTGACAGAGATGAAATTCATGACACCTTCTTACCATAAATAATTCCAAGCAAATTTGTTTTGAAAATTCTTGACATCTATAGCTTGTTTTGAAAAACAAATATAAGTAAATTTCCTTCAAGTGCTAGAAATAAAGATGCAAGTGATTCTCAGTCATAACTGGTGGTCAGTGTTACAGAGACCTTGGAAATTTAGTGTTGACAGAGGCATAGAAGATGAGAGTTGTGATGTGTTACCAGACCCTCTCTTATAAGACCTGACTCGTGGGTCCACCCCATTATAAGGCTTAGCTCTTGGGTCTACCCCCTGCTACAAGGCCTGGCTCTTGGGTCTACCCCCTGTTATAAGGCCTGGCTCTTGGGCCCAAATATCCTCCCTGTATTAGAAAATAATATTGAAGGTAGATAGAAACATGGCAATGAATTTATTTACAGCTTTGGCTTTAGAAAAAAAATACAGCTCCATGCTTATCCACCTCATGTTGAACCACACTTAGAATTGATAATAAACAGAAGTTGATAGAAAGTGCCAGGGGAATATTTTCATGCTGTGTTTTAAAAGATGTCTTGGATGTTCACTATTTTTGTTATCAATAGGCACCAAACCATCAGGTTTAATTTAGGAAGCATACTGTAGGCAAATAAATACACTAATTGTACTTATATTTCTAAATTCATGATGACCATTTTTATATCAAAATGGGTAGGTAAATGTGTAAGTTGGTGTCTCTTATCAAGAATTTTGTGAGATTTTATCTATGCCCTTACTCAAAATGTATCTATAATGTGTATTTTGATAGGTCCAGAATTTATAAGGAAACTCTTTCTTGAGAACTGACAAAAACTTTCAAACAATTTTATATACAAAAATGTTATGGTACTGAGCAAGAAGCCAAGCTGCTGCTTCACTGTAGGCATTCCGGTGTGCATATGTTCTCATAGGGGGGTCCTCTCAGTGTGTGGGTGAACTCAGGTTCCCACCATCTTTGTTCAGTGCTGCAGGCCACAGGAATATGAAGCAGGAATTCAGCTGACTGTATCAAAAGCTAGTACCTGAAAGAAGCAGGATTCTTCCAGAAGAAAAAGCCAAGCCTCAAGGAGTCTTGGTGATATTAGCCTTTTAAATACATATTAGCTGGTTCCTGCAATGATTTTCTTGTATGTTATGTGTGCTTCTAAGAACTTCTAACAGTGTATTTTATCTAAGATACCTCTCAAACATCCAAGGACAAAAGGGCAGACAGAATAGCATTCCAGACCACCTGCTGTCTCTTGAATTAAGGTAAATATCCTTATGGAGACACTGCCTAGGCCAGGCAGACTTTTGGTACATAGCTTTGCTTCTTGTGCAAATTAAGCTCAGAACCCCTTTCTCTCAGAGCCCAACATGGCATCTTCAGCAACTTACTTAGAAAAAAGGCTTTTCTCATACCAGGTGCTTCAAGCTGTGAAGCAAGTTACCTAGCTATGGAGTACTCTTCCCCCACCCGGCCAGAAAATGGCAACATAGAAAAAAAGGGGAAATTTTATTTATAGACTCTTACCTAACCACTTATAAGATTGTAGTTGGAGCACATTTATGACAAACTTGTAACGTTTCACCTAACCACTTCTAAGAATATATTTTGAGCACATAAATTCCCTTTCTGATCTATTCCAGCCCTTATTTGACCCCACCTCCTTTATTCACTCCCCTTTTGGGTTGCAAATGAAGCTGACTATCACTGCTCTTGTGGGAACCTGTGGTGATATTTTATTTGTGCTCTAACAAATAAAGCTTGCCTGAGAATCAGAAGGAGGAGCTAGCCACTAGTTAACTATAGAGGTCTGGAGGTCTGTCCAGGCAGACAGGAAGTGATAGAGTTGGGTGGAGAGAGGAGTGATAAGGCAGGGTGGAGAGAGAAGCTTGCTCTCTTTTGGTGGAGGATTTTGTAAGGGTAAGAACTAGTGGCTTGCTCTGCTTCTCTGATCTTTCAGCTTTTACCCTAATGTCTGACTCTGGGTTTTTTATTAATAAGACCATTTAGCAATTCGTGTTACAGGGACCTTGAAAGCCTTGCACTGCATTGTAAAAGACTGAGTGCTTGTAAAGTTTTAGACTGGTTCCAGAGAGGAACAAAAATGAAGATGAGGATTAGGTGGAAAGGAGTTATTTAAAACTATGAGAGGACAGGAGGAGAAGGGACAGAGAGGAGCTAAGTACGAGTACAGAATTGAAACTGTGTAGACAGAATTTTGTCTCAAGAATAAAGTGAATGGATTAAAGAGCTCAGTGTACTTAGATTCCTTCCCTCAGATTATTCTCACCATTGATAGCATCTCTTCTGGAACCCTGGGGAAAAAAAGACTATTAGAGGCTGGACCCTATTAGCCTTCGATAGTCCTGCCCTTGTAGGGGACATCAACAATGATGAGAATATGTTTACTATCAATTTCTAAAGTCCACAGTCACTACATTCCTATATTTTTAGCCTTTGAAGTCGGGGTTATTCAGTTTGTATGATTATTAAAAATTGGCCTCACGGAAAATAATGCATGACAACTACTGAAGTGAACTGAGGCCCTTAACAAAAAGAACCCAGTTCTTTTCCAGCACTTTATTAAGCATATTCCATAGAGATGTAGACAATTTAAATCAGGAATTGCGACTGTGATAATCAATAACTAATCTGCACTCCATGGGACCTGATGAACCTTACAAGAATTTTTTTGCATTCTGGCCTGAGTAATGGAACATAATTAAATTTAGGCATACTTAGAGTAATTGCTAGAAACTGTGTTACTATTTGCAAAGTAAGTAAATAAATATTGCTAACCTTAAAGAAACCAAAGCAAATAGTTTACCTGAGTTATGTGCTCACTGTTTCAGGTAGGAGGGTGGATGTCAAAGATTATGTGAAGGACTTTAAGTCACTTCTTATCAGCAAACAGGTTTCACACTGGGGTTGCTGAAGGCTAGGTAAGATAGCAGAGAACCTTCGGACAAGGCCTCGGCCCCTAATCAGCTCTGGGACTTAGTCAGGGCCCAGTGGTGGGGAAATCACTTGCACTGAAGAGATAGTTTAGAGATCAAAACTGGGAGTTACATGGGAAAGCGGCTTTATTCGTCGAAGCCCTTTTTGTTTCAGAAAGGACTTGGCAGCTTGACACAAGATACAGAGCACAAAGGGATTTAACAGTTTTAAACAGCACAATTTGCGAGGGATAAGAAAAAGACAAATCCTAGTAAGGCAATGACCCCCAAATGCCTTCCAACATCAGATGAACTTACTAGAGATGAAATACAAATTTAATTTTTAATTTTATGGCACACAGGGAGGTAGAAATGTAATCCATCCCGTAACCCTTCACACTGATAATAAAAATAAAATGAGTGGCTCAGGAGGGCATGCTTTCTCATTGTGAGATTTGAAAGGAATTTCTCTGTTAGTCTTTGTGATACTGTGTAATAAAAACATTTCCTACCTTTACAATACAAGAATAAAGTTCAAAAATCAGCCTCTGTGTGCTTCCTCCATGTACACTGATGTGATAAAGCCAAGGGCAGTTCAGTGGAAGCAATTTGAAGGAAAGCCTTCATTCCCTAGTTCAGATAAGAAAGTCTCCAATGGCCTGGCTTAATCTGGATATAGAATCCACCATAGCTGAACATCCCCAAACCTGTCTTCCATATCTATCATAAGTATGCTAGCCTTGTGATAAGAACCTTGAGGCAGTGTTAGGGGCATAGTTTGTGAAAAGCAAGTACCCAGAGCGCATAACCATGAAAGGTTAAAATATTGAATGAATGGGAAATGTTTCTCGTCCAAGATTCTTGAACAAAATTGTGTGAAAAATGGAATGTATTTAATTTATCACCTCTTTCTTAAATGCTTTCTTTTTATCAGATTAGGGCTTATCTTGATTTTCTTCAGAATAACTGGCTGGACTCTTTAAAAAGGCATCTGAATGTTGATGAGAGATCTCTGACAGTGGGATGTGGGGGATCCAGTGTCTTCAGATCTGGCCAGGGAGAGAGGAGCCAGGTGTCTGGTTCTGGGGATGCACAGCCATGAGTGCTTCTTCTAGCAGTCAACAAAAGGGAGGGCGACACAGATGCCCAGGCTACAGACTATCCTGTCCAAAAATTGTGCATGTCAGAAGATGCCTGCTATTCTTTAGGTGGACCACAGTAGTGCACAAACTGCTTCTTAAAGGAAAAACCTGTGTAAAGTTTCAATGGCTGCAGTCTTATAATTTATCTTACAAGATCTAAAATTTATTAGGATTTTCTAGGAGCTTTTAATGTATCACTTAAGGTTCGCAGATACTGTGAAATACAGCATACATTTCACAAATGAGAAAAATAAAGTGTTGGGGAGGATGTTTAACTTGTCCAGAGTGCCCTGCTATTTAGAGCGACGGGATTGAATGGTGTCCTCTAAGTCTTAATCACAAGTTACAGAATTTGGACAAAAGCCCTAGCAGGAAGTAATGAAGTCTAAATGAAGTAATAAAGGCCTTCATTACTTCATGACTTCCTAGCTTGATGGGGCAAAGGACTTAGAAGAAGAGAAAGACACACTTGCGTGTGCTCTCTTCTGTGATGTGAAGACTGGGCTGCCAGCAGGAAGAGAATTTTCAAAAGACACAACCCACCTGCACATTGATCTTCCTAATCTAGATCATCCTTAGGATTTTCTGAATTTCATTGTATCTGTAGTAATGCTTCCCTTTTCATTTCTATATTTATTATGTTGATTCTTCACTCCTTTGGGGTTAATTTGGATAAGAGGTTTTCAACCTTGTTCATTTATTTCTTTAAAAATGCTTTTATTAATTGTTGAACATTTTATACAATGTATTTTGATCATACTCATCCCTTTCTCCACCTCCTCCTAGGTCCCCTCTAACATCTTTTTCCAGGTCCATTCCCTTTCCATACCCTCCAAACTTTGTGTTCTCTTTAAAAGAAAAAAACATCAAATTCAATTTTATCTCCTGTATACTCTTAAGTGTAGGGCCACCCACTGGAATGTGGTCAACCTATTATGAGCCATACCTTCAGAGAAAATTGATTCTCCTTCTCCCAGCAGCTCTCATTAGCGATAGTTCTTCAGCTAAGGATAGGAGTTTGTACCCACTAGGAAGAGTTAAATGGGGATGGATGAGAGGGCAGGGTAGAGGAGGGAATGCAGGGAGAGATAACTAATATTGATGACCCTTGAAAATACCATATGAATGCCTACTATTATAGAAGCCATATATTTACATATACATATAAGAAAGAGTTTAAGTGAAGGTACCCTACAATTGTGTGACAGTACCCTACTAGTTACCACAGGCTAACAAATTCAAAGCAAAGTGCCTGGAATGGGTTACCTCTTTCAGAGTTGTTGGCCAATGAGGTTCCATAGACCCTCAGACATTGCATTGTATTGCTAATGCTCCTGATTATACTTCAGAGCTTGATGGTAAGACTCTGTTGCTGAAGATACCCACGTACTTAAGCCAAAGAATATGGAGAAGTCAAGCTGGTACTGACCTGGAAGCTCCATTCCTAAGATCTAGATTTCGTAGTGCTGGGTTGTGCTGTGTACACTATCAGAGGCAAAAAGTAATCGATCAGCCTTACCTATTTGGGAACCCTGTGATCAACAATAGAGATACCTTGCCCTGGCAAAATATGCTCAATGGTTAGAAATATTTCACAGGAGTAACCAAACACTTTGTGATTGGATTTAAGGCCCGCTCCATGGAACCCATACCACATTATCAGGAGCAATAACCTCTGGCTAGACTGGTCATAGACCCAGGTGAGAATCGACTACTGCTGCTCATCTATAGATGTAGTTTTACACTGGTTTCTGGTGATTTATAGCTATATCCATGAATTGGTGAATTTCTTCAGTCTCATCAGAGAAGCTTCCTTTGAGAGTAAATGGCAATAACAGACACCCACAGCTGGTCAAGGTGTAAGAATTAAAAGACTGTTTCTCAGCCCTAAAGGGGACATCTATATCACATCCCTCCTCCCAAGGCTCAGGGGTCATTATAAAAGGAAGCAGAAGGATTGTAAGAGCAAGAGGCAGTGGCTGACTAAGAAAACAGTATCTTCTAGACACCATAGGGCAGTCACACATACTAACCTACAGAGACTGTGGCAGCATGCACATCACTTGTATAAGCTCAAACCAAACAAAATCTTGTTCACTGTTTTCCAACAGCCATCTCTTCGTTTCAGTTATTTTTATATTTTATTCAATTCTACCCTGGTCTTACTCTTTATTTCTTGAGTAATGCCTTTGGGGCTTTTTGTTTGTTTGGTTTTGGTTTTTTGTATTTTTGTTTGTTTGTTTTTTCTTCTATGGTACATTATTTTTTTTTTTAATTTTCTTGAGTCTTTGGGAGTTTCACATCATGCACCCCAATTCTGTTCACCTCCCATTCCTCCCACGTCCCCCCACATCCCTGTTGCATCCCCACCATGAAAGGGAGCAAAACAAAGTAAGCAAGCAAGCAAACAAAAGCAAGAACAAAATAAAATAAAATAAACCATAACAGAACAAAAGCCATACCAGAAACAGAAAAATCTCTGCTTCTCCTCTCCTTACTCTCCATCACCTCTTCATCTGTCCTGATGGCATTGGAGGCTTCTGTGTGTCATAGAGTATACCCCTTTGTCCCATCTGCTCGACTGGCAACTGTTCATTGCAATGGGTCGTTGGTCTGGTTCGAGGCCTCTGGTTTTTGGTACAGCATCCTCACTGGACCCTCACCAGAGCTCTTCTGGGGTAGCCTGTGTCTTTGAGATCTTGTGTGTATTGTTCTGCAGAAGCAGCCCCTTCATGAGTTCCAGGAGGACCTAGATGGGGTAGATGCTAGGGTGAGTCAACCCAAGGCCCAGTTATGGACCTGGGTGTTAGCCAGGCAGGTCAGATCAAGCCACTGGAGCCACCTGCCTGGGATGCAGTCATGGAGTCAGCTCCTGTACATGCATGCCCCCAGGGTAGGTTCATCCTCACTTGTGGTGTAGGGTGGGGGCCCTCTCTCCTGAGTACAGCTCTCTTGCTGTAGCAGCCTATGAGAGGCTAGGTCAGCTTTCTCAGGGCAGTGATCAGTGGGACTGGCTCAGTATAGTCCTCTGATTCCATCTCACATGATTCCTAAGGCCTCCTGAGGTGACACTAGCCACAGACACCAACACAGACCCCAACTGTGGCTAGACCATAGACCCAGACATGGCCTTTGGCAGCAGCTTAGTCCCGACGTCATCCTGGCTTTGGGTGGAAGGAATGGTCACCCAGGTGGGAATGGGTCTGGCAGCCTAGTGGTCGCTGGACATCACCAAGATCTCAGGTTGTGGCTCCAACCCTGGGCCTCTGCATGACCATTAGTGGCAATGCAGGACCTGGATCTCAGGTCAGATCCCCAGCCACAGACATCAACATGGTCCTTAGCAGCAGCTGGATCTGGACATCACTACTGCCCCCAATGGCAGCATGGCCCCGAAACACTAACTTGGCCCTTGATCTTGGGTGTCTGCACAGCCTTTGATGGCAACAGGAGCAGCAGGCACCAGCACAGACCCTGGCTGTCTGGGGCCACGGACCCTGACATGGCCCTCAGCTGCAGCTCAGGCCCAGATGTTGCCATGACACTGAGTAGCAGTGCAGACCACTCAGACATGGATGCATTCTGGTCCTTGGACAACAACCTGGATTCAGGTGGCTGGCTTGACCCCAGGCTTCTTCATGGCACTCAGTGGTAACCTGAGCTACATATGTCAATCTGGACCCTGGCCACTACATGGCCACGGACCCAGACATGGCCCTCAGCGGCAGCCTGGGCCCAGATGAAACCCTGGCCCTGGGTGGTAGCACAGGCCACCCATATCTGTAAGGCCCCTGCTGTGGCATAGTCCCCTTGACTCTACCCAAGCTGCAGTCTCCGGCCCAAATCCCCAGCCTCTGTATAGGCCCTAGTGGCAACCACAGAGTTCAATGCAGACCCCAGCTGCAGTTGGGCAATGGACCCAGACATGGCCTCATGTAGCAGCTTAGCCTGGTCACATCCTTGTTCCGAGTGGTAGCTCCAGGTATTCAGATTAGGATGGCTCTGAGGGCAGCATGGCCCCTGGAGACCAACAAGGCCACAGGATGCAGCCCAGACCCCAGGCTTCATGTGGCCTTTGGTGGTGCTGTGGGGACATGGATCTCAGCTGGGGTAGGACCACAGCACAAGCATGGTCCTCAGCAGCAACCTAGGCCTGGTTGGTTGTCACCATGGCCCCAGGTGACGACAAAGGCCCCCCAGATCAGTACGCCCCAGTGGCAGCATGGTTCATGGACCCGAACTCCAAACCACGAGGCGGGCCAGCCCACTGGAGTCAGCATGGCACTCAATAGCAACAGGAGTCATAGCTATCAACACAGACCCTGGCTACTGTAGGACCCAAGACCCACACATGGCCCTTGGTATCAGCATGATCCAGACATCGCAATGGACCCGGGTGGTAAGCAGACCTCCCCATTAAATATACCTGTCACCATAGACCCAGGTGACAAGCTGCCTCCAATATCTGCCCAATCCTCTTCATCTACCTTCTTCCTTTGTGTCTTTCCATGGCATATGAACCATTCTGATTCTCTAACTCTCCCAATTCTCTGCCCCTTATTTCCTTAAAATGGTGGGGGTACCCACACACTGGACCTCTCTTCAGCAGCTTCCAATGCCCTCCTCAGCAGGTATTCCCTGACTCTGGCATCTCTAACATCTATAACATCTTAGGGTCTCCAACATAATCCAGGTTTTACTTTCACAACTTCACAAAATGCCTCTTTGGACCTCCATTCAGGGACACCCCTGACACATACTTGGCCTCAGCAGCTTTCCTTAGCTGCTGAGGGAGATTCCATAAACCCTATTTTCTATCCTTGACTCTAAAGCCAGAACCATGAGGCCAAAACAGCCAAGTTCTGCTGATTGCTGGGGCTAGAGGTTGGCCCCCTCATTCATATACATTTTCATCAGCTTTCTGTTTTTAGTGGTTTACTTCACTGCTTAAGCTTTTCTTTAATTCCTTTTTATAAGTTGGCAGCTTAGCTGGATGGGGTCTTGCCCTGAGGTCACCACTCCCTTTATTCCATATAGCATCCATCCCATTCTTTAAACTGTTTATCTCCCGGAGCACTGGATTTAGCTCCATTACACTGGCTGGTGCTCCTTTTCTCCTCAGACTATATTTTGTTTTTTCCTTGCTCAATTTGCTCCTTTTCATTATGGACCTGCATAAAAGTGACCACTAGTAACCACATGACAGAGTCAATACTAGATTGTCTTGAAATATCTTCTGCCAAGGCCTTTAATCCAAAACCCCTCAGTTCAGTCTCAGGCAGATTTTTTGGACAAGGGCAGAAAGCAGTCACAATTCACTAAAATGTCACAGGAAAGGTCTCTAGGCCACTTACTAATAGTTTTCCCCTCTGAAACTTCTTGAACTCCTGCCCCCGCCACAGTTCAAATTGGCCTCAGCACTATCTTTCATACCCCTACTAGGATAGGCCATTAAGCCCAGCTTAAAGCATCTAACCACTTTTCTAGTCCAAAGTCCCAAAGTCTTCTATATTCTTCCAACAAACAGCATGGCCAGGCCTGTCACAGCAATTACCCCAGTCCCTGGCACCAACTTCTGTCTTAATCAGTGTTCTATTGCTGTGACAAGACACCATGACCATGGCAACTCTTATAAAAGAAAGCATTGAACTGGGGCTGGCTTACAGTTTTAGAGGTTTAGTACATTATCATCATGTCAAGGAGCTTGGTAGCACACAGGCAGAAATGGTGCTAGAGAAGTAGCTGAGAGGTCTACATCCAGATCCACAGGCAGCAGGAGAAGAAGAAGAAAGAGCCACTGGGCCTGGCTGTGGAGCCACTTGGAGTGCACGTTGATATGCATATCCCGTGCTGTCACCTGAGGCTATGTTGATTTCCAGGGTTCATACAGCCACAGAGGGCCATATTGGTGTCTATGACTCCACTGTGTCCCAGGGACCATGTTGATGTCTGTGGCTCATGTTTCCACTGAAGGCCATATGAATGCCCATGATCTGTGTTGCTGCCAGAGGTCATGTTGATGTCTTTGACTTGTGTTGCCCCTGAGGACCATGATGGTTTCTGTGGTCCATGCTGCAGCCCAGGGACTTGTTGATGATCATGGTCTGTGCTGTCACCAAAGGACAGGTGGAAGTCCACGATCCATACTCCTGCTAACTATAAAGGGCAAGGAAGCTTCTTTTGCAGTGGTGTTGATGACTACAGACTCACATTTTAGAAAGAGACATACAGAAGGCTTCTCTGATAACCACTACCCCTACCCCCCAAAAGTAACAGCTTATATAGGAAGTCATCGAAGAGAACTACTTTTAAAAATTGTGATAAGTATGATGAAGTGTAGCTCTCCACAACTGATGGTTTCTGGTAAGGGTGGAGGTGGGGGAAAACTCAGTTTTCTTGAAGGGGCTGGATGCTAGGAGTTTGACCATGCTCCAGTGAGTATATAGGCAATACAAATTGGACTTTTCTGTTGTTGTTGTTGTTGTTATCTTTTCTTCTATTTTGGGGGGAGGTGGTCATAAGGGTAGGGGAGCAGACCTGGGAGGACTGGCTGAGTTTGATCCATGTGCATCATATGAAATCCCCAAATATATGATGTTGGAAAAAGTTTTCTTTTTTTTTCTTTTCTTTCTTTCTTTTTTTATTTGAGACAGGGGGTTTCTCTGTGTAGCTTTGGAGCCTTTCCTGGAACTCACTCTGTAGCCCAGGCTGGCCTTGAACTCACAGAGATCTGACTGCCTCTGCCTCCCGAGTGCTGGGATTAAAGGTGTGCACCACTACCACCCAGCGGCAAAAATTTTCTAACAAAAAGAAATCCGTTGTTATTCTAATAGGCCTGTCTGTGTACATCATTTGGCCCCTCTCTCTTGCTACTTTCAATCCTCCTCATTCACTCTGTTGTTAGTGTTTAAACTCTACTGTGTGTCCAGTAGCTTCTTCTCTGGTCCAATTTATTTTGCTCTCTGTGGGTCTCTTTGACTTGTATTAGATTCACTCTCCCTAAATTTGGGACTTTTTCTTCTGTCACTTTATTGACAGTATTTTCTGTGTTGATCTAGACTTCTAGAATCTCCTCCTTCTTTGTCTACAATCTAAATGCTTGGTCTTTACATGGCACCCGAAATATCCTCTCTGTTCTTTTCGTGTCTTGTTTTTAATTTACAATTTTCTTTGATTGAATGATCAAATTCCTCTCTCCTGACTTCTAGCTCTGATATTGTCTTCTACCTGATCAATTCTGTTCCTGATGTTGTTGTTATCTTGCCATTGAGATATTATATAACTAATCATTTTTTTTTCCTTTCCAGTTTCATTTCAGTTTGGGTTTTCTCCAGTGTTTCTATCTCCTTATTGAATTTAATTTTTTATATCATGAATTGTCTTCCATCACTCAATCCTTGGAATTTGACCATGTTATTGCTGTCTTCTTTAAGTTCATTCGTGTGTTTGTGTTCTTTTTGAATGCTGTAAACTCACTGAACATATTTATATTTGTTGTTTGGAATTCTGTGTCATGAATTTTGTCTAAAATGTTTTCCTTGAGGGCCATTTCTACGTGGTTGGGGCTTTGGGCATATTGTCTTAGTGTTTTATATTACAAGTATTTTTGCAATGGGCATCTGAGTTAGGCTGTTTGGTTGTGTTTTTTAGCCCAGAGGGTCTGACTCTTGAGGGATGATGGGCCTTGTGAAGGAAAATTAAAAGATGAGGGAGGTTCCCAAGGCAGTGAGAGGCAGAGTCAGGGTATTTTGGTCTTTTACTGAGATGACCACATTTAGTGGAGCAGTGGAGGAGTTTCCTGAAGTGGTAGGGGCCAGGACAGGGTCGTGGTGTTTCTTGTCTTTTACCACCAACCACGGAGTGGTAGGACAGGTTCTCAATGTGGTAGGGAACAATGGTGTGCTGTTTCATATCTCTGAGCAAGTTGGCTGCATTGAGTGGAACAGCAAGAGGAGTCCAAGAGAGGGCTGTTGATTTAAGTCAAAGTTGTGATGAGGCCCAAGGAGCCAACATATTGTTTGGGCGTTGTACATCTTCCTCCCTTTAATCACACAGACCCTCAAGGAGAGCAACTCCCTATGCAAAGCTTCTTCTGTCATACTGCACATTGTCACATGCTACACAGGGTGACTGCTCTTTGGTTAACAGTAGAAAAAAAATCCAGGGGATAATTTCCAAAAATGGCTTACAGAAGAACAAATGTTTCTGTGGCTATCATTCGTAAATGATTAAAGTAATGCTCAAAATCCAGAAGTTCATGGGACTTAGGATAAAGGAGGGTATCCCCCGTAATACTTCTGAAAATTTCTAATCATAGAAGAGCAACACCTCCACAATATCAACGTTGTGACTGCCGTGTGGTATCTGCTTTGTGTAGCTCATTGTATCTGATCAGTGACTGCCTTCGATGGATCTATTTGCATAGCAGAATTTATAGGCTAGTGCTTGATAGAGCTGCTCTGGGCAGGGGGCTGCTTGGTAAAACTGAAATGCTGTGCTGCAGTGCTTGGAGTGGGAGGGAGTGATTATGGGACAGCGAGCCTCCATCCATGTTAGATTTCTGAATGGGTAAATGTTTGTAAGCTCCTCTGCTTTTCTTAATTTTGTGAGCAGGAGGGTATTGGTGTGACTGTTTTTTCTTCCTGAACCTCTAGAAAATTGCTTCAGTGCAGCTTCAAGAGCCTTATGCATAAAACCTGCTTAGTCACTGTTTTGCTGCTCATTTGTATGGATGAAGCATTCAGGAAAATTCTCCTAAAGTTCCACTCATAGCATTGATGTACTTCATATTCCCAAGGAGTCAAGCCCACCTTACACCTTATTTGTTTTTCTCCATCTTTTCTCTAGCCCCCCGAAGGCACTGCTGGAGGTCAGTCCCAAGCTGTCTGCCTCTCAGAGCAATTGGGCCCGGACTGCAGCTGGTCAGCATGCAGCTGTCAGTAGGTGTGCAAAGCCCCCATGGAGATGATGTCAGGAGGGGGTCTAGGAGGAACTCATCCTTCTTGATTGGCCTTCATTCAGAAGACAGGGGTTGAAATGCTTTGTCTTATTTAGATGTGGGCAGAAATAGGGTTTGGAATTTTTCCTGTCTGAATTATGAGACATAATAATGCATACAGGGAATCCATTCGTTCTGACCCAGGAGGATTCCAGAAAGAGTGACTTTTCTGCTCCAAGACAAGTAACCAATGGCAGAAAGTGGCTGACAGTTTTCTACCCATAGAGATGAATTTGGCTATGTTATGAAAAGTACCATCTGCAGAAAGAGCATTATTGCATTTGTGTTTTGTAATGTAAGTTGATCAGGGAATGGCAGGAGCTAGACCTCCAGCTCCAAGTTCCATAGTCATGCAGAACAGTATTTTTCAGAGTGGAAACAAAGACAATTAAATGAGTTGTAAAATTTAAGGCAAAGGTTCAGTGTTTATTATGTTGATATATAATTCTCACATATTTGCATCTGAACAGTGCTTTTCTTTAGAAATTTCATGCTTCTGAACTCTAATGTTATAGCAGGTTTTGTAAACCTGTAAGAAACTGTACAGAAATTTCCTACATTCATATGGATGGGATTTTACTTTCCCTATACAAGGGCAGAGGCCCTAGGTAACACCTCTAGAGGTGCTACATAGACGATTTCCTTCTCTTCAGATTCTCCATCCTATTAGAAATCCTTGTCTAATATTTCTTGTATGAAAGTTTATGCAGACATTTTCATAGAGCTCTGTTTTGTGAGAAACTATTTTCTTCTTTATCTGCGTTCTGTGGCTGTAACTGAATAATGATGACTGTGTAACTGGTAGAGAAGACAGGTTTGCTCAGCTCATTGTTCTAGAGATTTGCAACATCAAGTTTGGGTAGACAAATAGGGTGAGCTCTGTTTTGTAGGCGGAGACCCTCTTCAGAGTTCTAAGTTGATACAAGGCATTAAATGACTTAAAAATAAATTGTCCCAGTTTAGGCCTCTTCTCTTTTTTTTTTTTATTTTTCGAGACAGGGTTTCTCTGTGTAGTTTTAGTGCCTGTTCTGGATCTCGCTCTGTAGACCAGGCTGGCCTCGAACTCACAGAGATCAGCCTGGCTCTGCCTCCCGAGTGCTGGGATTAAAGGTGTGTGCCATCACTGCCACCTGGCTTTCTTTTTTTCTTAAGCATAACATTTGTATTGATTCTTTGGAGATTTCACATCATGCACTGTAATCCCACTCACTTCCCAGTCCTTCTGTGTCTGTCCACTGACCCTTGAGTCCTCCCCCTCAAAAATAAGTAAATCACTAAATGAATAATAAAAATAAAGAAAAAATAGAATTTTTTTTTAAAAAAAGGTCCAATTTGTGTTATCTATATACTCACTGGAGCATAGTCAAACTCTCAGTGGCCTGTCTCTTAAATAGAACTGAGTCCTTCCCTTCCCACACCATCAACTGTGAAGAGTTACACTTCAGCATCCTTATCATGCTTTTTAAGTCTTCTCTTCAATGGCTTCCTGTTTAGGCTATTACATTTTGGGGGGTAGAGGAGGGTGTTGGGAGAGAGTAGAGATTCTCACAGAAGCTTTCATACATGCTGCCACCGAGGGCCATGTCTGAGTCCATGGTCCTATTGTGGCCAAGGTCTGTATTGATGACCATGACTGTGTTACCACCAAAGGCCATGTGGATATTGGTGATCTATGCTGCAGCCTGAAACCATGTTGATGTCTGTGGGCCATGCTGCCACCTGGCCATATTGATATGGATGGCCTGCACTGCTACCTGAGGCCATGTTGATGTCCATGGTCTGGATTGCCTCTGAGGACCTTGTCTGGGTCCATGGTCCTACTGCAGCTGGGGCCCTGTTCCATGGTCTGTGTTGTCAATGGAAACCATGTGGAAGTCCATGATCAGTGCTCTCACTGACTGCAAAGGGCAAGGAAGCTACTTTTGCAGTAGTATGGATAACTGCAGGCACACAGTTGAGAAAGAGGGACATGGAAGGCTTCATCTCTTCTTAAAAAGTGTCAGTCTTATTGGATGGGACCACCACTTTTATGGCCAAAATCAGCATTGATTGCCTACCAAACATCCTACTTTCAATCTGTAGTCAGATTAAGTTTCACTTTCTTATTATCATACAGTGAGATTTAAATTCAGCATGAGCTTTGATAGAAACTATTCAAATCATAGCAACCCTGTTTCTGAGTGAGGACTTTGTCCACATGTTAAAAATGTTGTTCGTGGGACGAGAAAGATAGCTCACCCATTAAGAGCACCTGGGTTGGATTCCTAGCACACAGCAGCTTAAGGACCCTTTCGAACTGCAGTCCCAAAGGATCTGTTGCCATCTTCTGGTCTCCTCAGGCATTGCATGCACACTGTGCACAGATAGACATGTAAGCAACACACACACACACACACACACACACACACACACACACACACACACACACACACACACATTATATTTATATGTGTATATATATATATATTAATAAAATCTCCCCCAAATTAATAATATAGTGTCCACATGATGCATGGACTAAAATAAGCCACTGTTACTGTTGTAGGTTTTCCTTTTATGTTTGTGAGATAAATTCTTACTCTGCACCCCTGACTGGCTTGGAACTTTTAGCAATAGTCATGCATCAGCTTCTCAAGGATTGAAAAAAAAGCATCTCTTAGAGACCATTCTGAATTCAACTCTAAGTGATATTATTAGGATTATGTAGGTATTTGACAAATACATACTAAATTTGAGAACATATACATGAATGAAGAAATAGCTTTTGCAATACCATCTTAGAAAATTATTTTAAAAGTCCTAAATGTATCTGCTTCAATAGATTTAAATAAATTCTTGCTACATCATTTATTTTATATATATATATATATATATATATATATATATATATATATAATACCTAGTGGCCTGGAACTTACTGTGTAGTCCAGTCTCATATACAATCTTCCAGCGTCACCCTCTCAGTTATTGAGATTACAGCTGTGCATCACCATGACTGGCTCTTTTATTTTTAATTAGACATTTGTTTTTGGGTGTGTCAGTTTAGTCAAGGCAGACTCAGGAAGACCTTAAGAACATAGATATACATGTGAGAAAAAAAAACCAGAAAAGCAGTATTGAAAACAACTACCCAGTGGGACTCAGTAACATCATGGTGAACCCATATCTTTACCTGTTTCCATAAATGTGCCCCCTTCCCATCATGCATCAGTGACTTTAAGAAAGCTCTCATCTGGAATAGTGTATATATTTGCACATTACTTGACATTAATACTATTGAGAATAAACATGGGAAATAGTGTAATCATTTATTCAAGTCTAACATTAGTGATTTATATCCATGAGCATTTTGAAATGAAGCAAAATTGTATAATATGAATATGGATGTGTGACTAAGGTCATCTTATGGTAGACTAGAGTGGAACCAAATTTACGGGACTGGTATGACTATGCAGAGAAGAATCATGTTTCCCATGCCATGTATCTCCCAGATTTTCTCTTCTTTTTTAAACTTCTTGCTTACTATAAGCAGTAATAAGATTCCTATAGGGTAATTCCAATATCAAGCTATACTCATAGAAGTCCACATTCAGCTGTTGTAGAACCTCTATTGTAATGGATGTTCCTGATGACTTCAGGCACATAGAGCATGAACTCTGCAGGTCAGAGACATCAAGCCCAAGACTCCAGGGAGAGAAGATCTACCCTCATTGAGAATCTCTAAACTATATTGGTGTCATTTTTATCATTCAAAGGACAAAAGTAGTGAGCCCATAGAGCCAAAATGGACACAGACAACTACCCAAACTACTTCAACTATTGTACCAAGAAAATACTTAACTAAAGCAAACAAATACTCTTTAAATTGAGGATAACTTTTTGATGAATAGATTCATTTCATTGAGCACAGAAAAGGCATTTCATCTGAAGTATCCACAGTGTAGGCAGAACCTATGTTGTTGCTTTGGTTAGTTAATCCTCTTTCATATTTACTCTAGAAGAAGCAAAGATAAAAGATCAAGTCAACAGTTGTGAGTGATGCTTCCTACAGAGTACAGTCATGACATGTGGGGAATGGGTGGTGTCTGCTGGGGTATGGAATGTGTGGATCCTGGAAGGTCAACACATTTACCTCAGTCCCTAGGATGGCCACCCTAAAGAAGCAATGTGAAGTTGTCTGAAAAAGCAACATGTATTTTTTAAGTGATTTCAAATATTTTTGGAAAGATGAATGAAAGAAATAAATTTTATTGAGTGTAGCCATCTTCTATAAAAAATGTTCTTAGGAAAGGTTTAGATCAAACCACCCATGACACAGGCCTTGGTGAGTCTTAGTCAAAATCATTGAGGATTAGTCAATACTAGCAGAATTGTGGGTGAGCTCTCTCATTCCTCACTCACCCACTCACTCCCAGCTCACTTGTTCGCTTATTGGGTTGCTCACTGTTTCCTCCCAAATAGATGCTCTGCTTCATAATTCCAACATGGTAACCTTCTGTGATCGTGACAAGACTTACCAAAGAGTCAGAGAAAACCACATTTTTTTTTTTAGAATCTTATGGGTGCTTTTAATCAGATTTATAATTTTCTTTGAAGGTATCTATCACTGAGAGTTGGTGTCCTGAAGTTAGACGGGTCTAACTTTGAAAACTGATTTCTGTTTTACAGAATTCCTCTTGGTTACAAAACTTTTGTGCTTCGTTAACAGTTAAGAAATTTATTTGCATATAGGTTTTAAACAGACACATTTCCTGCCTCTGCTTTAGACATATTCCTTCATTATTGACCTTTTAAACAGCAACACCATGAAACAGCATGGGGTTGAAATTTAGCTAATGTTTCAGTTATTGTAATCACTAATGCTATTGCTGAAATAACAGGTTGCATGTTAACTTATAAAATTCTGCAGAAATCATAGATATCCAATCCATATGTAGAATCCAAGAAAATGTATGTTTCTGTAGAACTATATCTTTCTGGAGAAAAGGTATCTCTGGAGACTGAAATGACTTACCAAAGAAAAGGCCCTGCATGCTGGATCCACTGACCCCAAACATTACTCTTTCTGTCCCCGCCCCCTATCCTAGGGCTGCCTTTTGCTCCTATTCCATAACCTATTAAGAAAAATTTACATTCACCAATGGCCCCAACTAATTGAGTAATGTAGAATAAATTTTTCCTAGGTAAGTTTTATTGTACAACCTTAGAAATGCATCATGTTTATGTTAGCTAACTTGCAGAGGAAAGGCAGTTTGGCCTGACTGATGTGGAACTGTGAAAATGGGTAGGTTACTAACTAAACTTCCCAAGTGTAAATGCTGCCAAGCTTTAAAGGCTGACAAGTTAGAATTAATGCTCTCAAAGGCCTTGCACTTTTATATCATCTACACTAATGTGGAAATTTTCCAACCCAAATCCATGATTCCCACTTAGTGTTGGAGTCATGTCTGACCAAGTCAACCCTTCACCTGAAAGTACCATATGTACCTTAATATCATCAATTCTCCATCCATCTGTTGATCACTTCCTCTCCATCAGCAATAACCCCTAAGTTCTCAACCTGTGGGTTGTGACCCCTTTGCCAAACCTCTATCTCCAGAAAGAAAATTACATTATGATTCATAACAGTAGCAAAATTATAGTTATGAAGTAACAACAAAAATAATTTTATGTTTGGGGGGGGTCACCACAACATGAGGAACTGTACTAAAAGGTCACAGAATTAGGAAGGTTGAGAACCACTGCCCTAGCACTTGCCCTGTGTCTTCCACATCCAAATAGTTCTACAGCCAAAGCCGAAACCTTCACTGGCTTTTCCCCTGTTCCCTTCTTTACTCGTGGCTCCGATGGCCTTAATCTGGAATTTTGCCTGTTTTACCCTTTCAGTACCTCTGAGGTCTCTCTACCTCTCTGGCCTCCAGCTTTTTCCATCTGTACACTTCACAGCAGCCAGATTGATTTTTCCAAGCTCACACTTTGCTCACATCAGCTCCCAGCTTGCATCCTTGCATGATGCGCTTGTAGTGCCAGACAGAATATTCCCACACCCAGCTTCTCATTCCAACACCTCTGTGATCTGACCACTAGCAGACCCCAGAAATGTCTGCTTCCCTACCAGCCAACATGCTAGCCTCCACTCCCAGTTCCCCCAGCTTGCATGTGGCCTGCAGTGCTCCTCCCAAACCAGTCTCAGGGCTCTCTGCTGCTCTCCTGCCTCACATACTTCTATGTGGACCTTTAAATACTATATGGACTTTTTCATTTCAGCAAGGATGACACTGGAGTGTCTAAAAAACAGATTACACAAAAGTCCCTGTGCTACATAAGGATTTAATACACAGTTTCTGACCTAGGAATTCATACATTCCCCTACTTGGTAGACACATAAACATCTCAGAGCATTGCCACACAGTCAGAGAAGGCTTCCCAATCATAAAGACATGATGGCAGTTTAGCCCCAGTGAGGTAAAACATTATGACACAAATATATGATTGTTTTTCTTTGAAGGGGTAATTAGCAGTTTGGCAGCTTGTGCATGGAAAGCTGGGAAGCTGTAAATCTCATACCTACATAATTTAACCCAACTTTAAGTAGAAGGTCTGTGTTAAAGGGTGAACATCTTTGAAACATAGCTCATTACAAAAAAGAAATGGCAAGTTATATAGATGACTTTGTTTTTAAAAATAATAGATCTTAAAAGGGTCACTGCCAGGCTGTAAGAATCCTCTAAGTCGGTGGTTCTCATCCTGTGCATTACCCTTTAAGGGGTTGCCAAAGACCATCAGAAAACACATTTATTTACATTACAATTCATATCAGTAGCAAAATTACAATTAGCAACAAAAGCAGTTTTATGGCTGTGAGTTACCACAACATGAAGAACTGTTTTAAAGGGCCACTGCATTAGGAAGGTTGAGAACCACTGCTCTAAGTGACACAATATTAGGAAAGGAAAAGTGTGAGCACTTCACAATGTAAGCACTGATTGGTATATAAATGTCACATGGATTTTGCCAAGTCCTTTGTTATCTGTAACTCTGAAGTTTTCATATTTAAATTGGCATAGTGGTATTACCTGCATTGGAAGTTTGTTGCATTAAAGATCAAGGGTACAGAGCCTGCCAATCCCTAACTATCACAGCCATCATTATAAACCTCCTGAAGACATATGATTAGAAAGTAGGACCCTTTTCTTCTTGGATATGGTATGGTTAATGTCTCAAGACAGTTGCTACTGGAAAAGTTACTTTTGCTTATACATATCAAAGAAATCAGGATGATGGAGCTGGAACAAGAACAGAATGGGAGAGCAATGAAAGAGATACCTTGATAGAGGGAGACATCATGGGGATAGGGAGAAAACCATGCTAGGGAAGTTCCCAGGAATCTACAAGGATGACCCCAGCTTAGACTACTAGCAATAGTGGAGAGGGTACCTGAGCTGGCCTACCCTGGTAATCAGCTTGGTGAATACCCTAACTGTCATCATAAAGCCTTAATCCAGTAACTGATGGAAGCAGGTGCAGAGATCCACAGTCAAGCACCAAGCCAAGCTCCAGGAGTCCAGTCAAAGAGAGAGAAGAGGGATTCTATGAGCAAGGGGCATCAATATCATAATGGAGAAACCTACAGAGACAATAAAACCAAGCTAGTGGGAACTCATGAACTTTAGACCAACTGCTGTGGAGCCTGCATGGGACTGGACTAGGCCCTCTGCTTACATGAGACAGTGGTATAGCTCGGTCTGTTTAATGGCTGTGGGAATAGGGTCCGTCTCTGGTGCATGAGCTGGCTTTTTGGAGCCCATTACCTATGATGGGACACCTTGCTCAGCCTTGATGCAGGGGGAGGGGCTTGGACCTGCCTCAAACGAAAGTACCAGGCTCTGCTGACTTCCCCTGAGAGGCTTTACCTTTCCCAAGGAGGGGATGGGGGGGTGGGTTGGAGGAGAAGGCTGGGGACGGGGAGGGGGAGTGGGAGGAGAGAAGAGAGGGGGATCTGTGGTTGGTATGTAAAGTGAATAAAGAGTTTCTTAATAAAAAAAGAAGTCAGGGGATAAATCAGAAAGTACAGGTTGATCACAAGTCAGAGGCAGCCTGAGGAAGACAGGACCACAGCTTTGACTGTGGCATCTGAGATAATAACAAATGAATAAGGTTGGTGTCTTAGTTAGGGTTACTATTGCTAAGATGAAGCACCATGACAAACTGGGGATGAAAGGCTTTATTCAGCTTATACTTCCATGTTGTAGTGCATCACTGAGGAAGCCAGGACAGAAACTCAAGCAGGGTGAAACATGGAGGCAGGAGCTGATGCAGAGGCCTTAGAGGGGTGCTGCTTACAAGCTTGTTCCTCATGGCCTCGCTCAACCTGCTTCCTTATAGAACCTGGGAGCACCAACATTAGGATGGCATTACTCACAATACACTAGGCCCTCCCCCATCAATCACTAATTAAGAAAATGCCTTACAGCTGGATCTTGTGGGGTCCTTTTCTCTAGTGAGGTTCCCTCTTTTTAGGTAACTCTAGCTTGTGTCAAGTTGAGATAACACTAGCCAGCACAGGTGGACAAGCAGGTTTAGGACTGGCTAGGGAGAGAATATCAGCGTGCTTAGGGCACAGGATTGGGCCTAGTTGTCTGGGATCTGGCTCTGCGGTCAAGTGAGTAGAACAGGTGAAGACTGGTCCTCAGGGAGAGTCCCACGGGTTGGAGTAGGGACTCTTAGATGTAGGCTGCCTTTGGAAATATGCTGATCTTGCAAAAGCACTCCTTCCAAGTCAGCAAGGCCCTGGATGTAAAAGCATCCAGATTTAGAGATTAAAAGTTGAGTATTAAGGTGAGATTCTCCAAATAGAGCCTTAGTAGTGAGTGCTGGCCACTGGTTAGATCAGTCTTGAGGGGAGAAATCTGCCATGGATCTGTTTCATTCTGTCTATATAGCGCTTTACCTAGGCAGGTGGAGCTAGGGCTAGAGTGGCTGGGAGACTTGGGACAGGATTCGACAGCATGTGAATTTTTCTATCTCAGGAATAGACACTACACAGCACTATTTGCTGAATGTGAAGTGCTTCCACTCAGCTAAGGTAGGACCTGCCTGGGATCTAGTCCCTTGATAACCTGTTCCTCCACTGATAAGAAGCAATTGATTCCCTGAGACCTCTGGGAGCCAGACCAAAGACCCTGAACAAAGCATCATAGCACTCTTTTATATCTGTTTTTTGAGCTGCAAGGCCTAGGGCAATATAGTCTTGTGTGATAAGCACCCAGAAGCCTCAAATGTTGGATAAGCTTCTCATTGTCCTATTTGCCAGCCACTTCTATAGCTACATCCAGGAGCCATCTTTCTCCCTTTTTCCATTTGTAAAACTCTTGCCAAAAGTATGTGTAGATAAGTGCTCTGTATCCAGGTTGTGCATGTCTGTCTAGATTCAGCCATCCATAGTTGGAAAATGTCTGTCCCCTCTCCCCCCCAAAAAAACATGTCTGCACTGAACATGTACAGACTTTTCTTGTCTTTATTCCATAAACAGTGCAGTGTAGCAGCTAACTATACAGCATTCACAATGCATTAAGCATTTACAGTAATCTAGAGGTAACATAGGCAACATGGAGCAATAGGCCTTAATTTTATATGCAAACTGGATCATTATATAAGGAACTTGAGCATCCACAGAGCTTGTTATCCATGGGCGATCCTGAGACTAATCCTCCATGACAACTATATATCTGTGATTCGGTGACTGTCACTTCCTATTTCTTCAGAACACCTATGTTCAGAATCTTCTACATGGAAAACACATTTCTCTGTTTTGTGCATGTCACTTTTGTATGTCAACGACATAACTTGATATTTCTGTAACAGTTGTCTGTTCTTTAAATTATTTGCATTCTATGAATTAAGAACATTAAAATACACAGTCAGTAGAATGATTATGCTTTCTCTAGATTGGTAGATCAAAAAGGAATTTATCCAGGATATATAGAAATGTCTCAGGAGTCAGTCAAGAGCTGCTCTTGCGGAAGATATGAGTTCGGTTCCCAGCACTCATGTTGATCTGCCTATAACTAACTCCAGGCCCAGGGGGATCTGATTCCTTCTGTAAGTATCTGCAGAAATGTATGTATACCACCTTCCACATAATAAAAATAACCATTTTTAAGAAAGAGGTGAATTGGCCAAATATTAGACTTTTACAAATGTTTTAGGAATTTCCTGGATTCCATATCCATTTTTTAAGAGTATTTGGACTTACCCAGAATTTGGAGGATGTGAACATTGTCCTCTATTCAAATTTTCCAAGTTTAACTTAATGTTCTCACAGTAGCTCATATTTCACAGACCCATACATAGGCATCCTTCTTCATAGGGAAAAGCAGTCAACATACCTTGATTATATAATGCTTTTGCCTTTTATAAACAAATTTCTACTTAATAGTCTGCTCAAAAGTCATTATTTAAATAAACTGGGCCAAGAGATCCCTGGGGACTGAATGTACTGTGGATATTTGTACATCTAGCCAGTGCTCCTACAGGCCCTGAGCATGGTCCCTGTGGCTGGGAGAAGAGTTGGGAGGAGGACTCCTCACAGCTTTGCATGTGGGGGGCAGCCCATCTCAAGCAGACTTCTGTGTAACCAATTCACCCATCTGCTTCTGCTGCAAGCAAATTTCAGCCCTGGCAAATACATGCCCTGGATTTTACTGTGCTTTTTTTTTTTTTTTTTACCCAATCCAGAATCTGTCTGACACTTAAGACACTAGCTCTAGCCTGGCTATTTACTTTTACCCCGTGCTAAGCGCCTGTTTTATTCCAAAGAGAAGCTAGAAGGTGAGCACTCAGTGAGAGCCAGTTTGCCCTGTCTGCTGATTCTGGCTTGCTAAATATGACTCCTGCTCACACTAGGGGTTAGGGAGACATCACTTCTTTTCTTGATCATGGGGGCGTTTGAGGCCTATGTAATATAATGAGAAGACTGAGCATAGTACCACAACATGGTACACAGGAAGGCTGAGTACTCCACCCTAGCACAGTGAGCAGACTAAGTATAATACCTTGTCACAGTGCCTAGGGAAGCTGAGTCCGGTACTGTAGTAGGGTGTATAAGATAGAATCTAACAGTAAAAAACATCCTCTTCATGTCACTGTAGAAGATAGATTTTTCTCTCGACTTTCTAAGGGTTCAATAATTAAGCATATGAAATAAACTGACAACAGGAAAAAACAGTCAAACAAATTTGTTTATGTGCATGTGTTCAGACCAATTTGGAAGACCCAGTCTTCCTGCAGAACCCTCCTGAGCCCAGCATCCCTAGAACTATGGTAAACATGGTGTCATCTGTATAAAATATAGATGGCGGCTGGGCAGCAAGGCCTCGGGACAAGAGTTATACTTGTTTTCTCATGTATACCCATGTCTGTAAGCAGTTGTCAGCATGCACACACACACGCAGGTGCACAAACTCATACACACACACACACACACACACACCCTGCACAACATCATTATCTATATTGATTTTACTGGGCAAGGTCATAACTAATTTCATATCACGTAAATAGATATAGTATGAAAAAATGCTAATGTCAAACACATACCTGTCTAAAATATCTAACCTATGTGACTTCCCAAGTTAATTTACTCTATAAAAATGCCAGCTATTGCAGTATTATCAGTAAAATGGGGTTCATGTATAAATGCAGTAGAGCTTAGCTGATAATTCTTTCACTGAGCTAGCCCCAGGGTATACTAATCCTTGCAACAACTTGCTATGGAAGCTGTGAGAAATGTTGGGGAGAAAGCTCTGACAAAATTACCACAGTTTTAGTGCTCGGTCAGCCTAAATTTATTCTCTGGCAGTTTTGAAGGCCAAGTCTGGACTCAGGGTGTTCACAAGCAAGCCTTCTGTCTGGATGTTCTGAGAGAGGAATCCTCCCTGCTTCCCTTCAGCTTCTGGTGACTGTCAGCTATCCTGGGATTCCTGCACTGTGGACACATTGCTGTTTTCTTCACTTGTGTTTTCTTCTTTACTCTTAAAAGACAATTGGTGGTTTTGGGCTACCAGGGTCATTCAGGATGATCTCATATGGAAATTCTTCACTTTATTATATTTGCAAAGGCTTTCCAAAGAAGGCCTCATTGATAGGTTCTAGGCAAAAATAAATTTCTGAGGTCATCATTTCAATGGTTAGTCTTAATGGTCACCTTGATTGGGTTTAGAGTCACCTCAGGTACTTATTTCTGGGCATGTACACAAGGCTATTTCTAGAAAGTTGTAACTAAATGGGGAAAGGTCAAACTTAAATGTGGGTGGCACCACCTAATAGGCTGGGTTCCCAGACTAAATAAGAAGAGAAAAGGGAGGATGACAGCTGAGCATTAGCATTCATCTCCCTTTTCCCCCCTTCCTGGGATACAATATGATCAGACTCCTCACATTCTAGCTGCCATGCTCCTTGCCCACCATGATGAACTGTGCCACCTCAAACCATGAGCCAAGGTAACCCTTCCTTCCTTCCTTCCTTCCTTCCTTCCTTCCTTCCTTCCTTCCTTCCTTCCTTCCTTCAGTTGTCTTTGCCAGGTGTTTTGTGGCAGCAGAAGCAACAACAACTGGCTGACATACACCATTCAACCCAGCTGTTGTACTAAACACACAGCCAGCACATAGCAGACAGCGACTGAAGGACGGCTACCAAGAGGAAAGAGGATGCTTCATTTAACACTGTGGTCCAGCCTGATTTCTGTTGCTATGATAAATGGCAAAATTAAAGCAACATAGGAGAAGAATGGGTTTATTTCAGCTTATGCCACCAGGTCACGGTACCTCATTGAGGGAAAGCAGGGCAGAAACTCAAGGCAACAGCCTGCAGGTAGGAACCATGGAGGAGTCCTGCTTCCCAGACTCATCTCAGTTAGCTGTCTTATACAGCTCAGACTCACCCACTTAGGGATGGCGCCATGCATAGTGAGCTGGATCCTCCCCATCCTCAATCAGGACATGATTATAGGCCAATCAGGTGTAGGCAATTTCTCAATTAATTCCTCTTCCCAGATGCCTTTAGGTTGTGTCAAGTTGATGATGAAACCTAGCTGCCACACCTAGTAACAGTGTCATGCAGCGGTATATGACTAAAGACAGCCTAGGGGCATGGCACTGAAGATGGAATTAAAAAAAAAATGCTGGAAAGAGGCTAGACCCATGCAACTTTCACTCCATAACACAAGGTCTCTTCCTCACTCCTCTGGACTTCTTCCCATGTTCATTCTGATGGCTTCCAGACATTTTGACATCTCCATTTCCTATAGGTCATTCTTGCATGCCTAGGATAAAGATTGGATCCATGAAACCTCGAGATGCCTTGAATAGTCAGAGCGCTGGGAGCCTGACAAAGGTTGCAGGGTCTTGAACTCCCCTCTACTGATACCTGCTCTGTGGAGAGTGGATGCTGACAACCTGTCTGCTCCAAACCCTGTGGCTACTACCTTCCACTGACAAGTCAGATAGAAAGCCAACCTCAATAGTTCTCTCCTGGAGAGTCAAGGTCACAGCATCCTAGACCTGTGGGTTGTGTTCTTCCAGGACTAAGGATATGAGTGCTGATAGTGCCAGTTAGAAGAAGAGGCGAAGGCCAGTGGCCATTCTGGAAGTATGCACCCTTTCACAGCACAGCACTTGCTGTTGATCAGCCCTTGCTGGAGATTTATTCTTCATTCAGCCCTTTAGGGAGATGATTCTGTTCCATGTTTTAAGCAAGTCTTTATAAATACTTTAACACTGAGGAACAGAAGATTATACCTGGGGTAACACTACATAGTGGTTGTTGCTATTCTTGTGGTGTTTTGATATTGTAGTGTTTTGAAGAGTGGTGGAGTGGGTTGAGAGCCATGTGCTTAGCCTCCTCCTTCTAAATTCTTGCTATCCTGGTGTATTTGTCAGGGTTCCCTAGAGGAACAGAATTTATAGAAAGAATATATACATACACACATATATATGCATACACATACATACATACACACACACACACACACACACACACACACACACACACACACACACACACACAGTTTTTCAGTCCATGAGGCTGGATGTCTCAGCTAGTCTTTGGTATACACCAGAATCTAATGCCAGTGAAGGAATGGACTTGCCTGCAAAAGCAAGGGCAAGCAGGCAAAGAACAAAAGCGAACTTTTTCCATGTCCTTTATATAGGCTGCCACCAGAAGGTGTGGCCCAGATTAAAGGTGGATCTTACCACCTCAAAAGATATGGACTAGAAGTGGGTCTTCCCACTTCAAATGAATTAAAAAAGGAAAAAAAAAATCCCTTGTAGGTGTGCCCAGCTACTTGCGCTTTGGTTAATTCCAGATGTAATCAAATTTGACAACCAAGAATAGCCATCACACCTCCTATGACTAGACTACGAGGGGGTCCTCCTGTAGATTTTCAACTTCAAGAGTTTATGTTTTCCTTGCTTGATTTCTTACAAAGACTGACCCCTCTCTTTGCCCTCAAACTTTGAATATTCATCCATGGCTTGGACTGACTCGCCATCTAGTGCCTGAGTCCTTTAACTGCAGATTCATATGGAAGCCAGGTTAAACCCAGGGCCACTGTTGATGTTGGTAATAGAAGGGATGGGTAAGGGAAACTAATTTCCCTAAGAAGCATCTTTACCACAGACCTACTTTGATCCAGAATCCTCATCTTTACCTTCCTTCTCACACTTTAAAAATGTAACATCATTAGCAAATAATGCCCAAATCTTGCTCAAAGCCAGAAGCCTAGCTTGACTGACAGAGTTAGTGGGGGAGGAACAACGGAGCCTCAATAGTTAGTGGCCAGGGTGGGCTTTGATTTGCTGTAAGCTGTTTCTTGAAGGTGAGGCCCTACATATTCAGGCTAATACAGGGTGTGGGCTGAGCTGTTCAGCAAGGCAGTTGGTCTCCTCTGATGACTGCAAGCCATCACAGCCTCTCTTGGGGGAGGTGTCATCATCCTCAGGGGTCAGGTGGTCATCTTAGAATCCACACTCCCCCTTGATCTCAGGAGATGCGGACCATCGGCCTGCTCAGCACCAGGATGCTGCTGGCCCCAAACCCAGGCTGTGTCCTCAGGTAACTTGCAGTTCAAAACACAGACGAGGCAGAGCAGGTTCCAAAGTTATTTTTAATCTTGGTGAAATACAAAACCTACAGAGAAATTAAATTAGCAGACTTACACAAAGTATGCTTATACAATTCCTGTTCCTGATTGCCATTTATTATCACACCCTTAATATAAGGCATGCACCACACTGTGTGTTCCGTGTGCCACAACTCGATGAAATAGCCATTATAATGTTTTACTTTTTTAGATGAGACTATGAAGATTATTGTTCAATGTCACACAGCCTGGTCCAGGGTGACCAGTTTGACACATGTTAGATATCATAAGAAAATTACCAAAAATCACATAGAGGCAAAGAGAGATAGTGTCATGCCTGACTTAATGATTGGGGTATGATCTGAGTAAAGCACTGTTGAATGAATCTGTCATCATCCTCATGTTAGAGAGTGTACACAGTCCTGCACGCAGGCTGTGCATACCTGCATCGTGGTACTGCCCTGAATGCTATAGATGAGAATTCCACAATGACAAATATTTGTGCATCTAAGCATATCAGAATGGAAGAGGTGCACTAAAAACACTAAGCCATAGACATGCCTCAGCTCCACTGTAATCTGTGGAAGCTCTGTTGCATATTCTACGTGCCATTGAACTAAATCTTGTTATGTAGCACATGACTGATGACAGTCTCATTTGAATGTGACAAGGAGTTCTTAGCTTCCTTATTTAAAAGTAGAAAAATAAATATGCTCCTTCATAAAGCCATTAATGCAGAAATAAAATATATCATGGTGTGTAAAGCATATTTACCTTAGGTTCTTAATAATTAATGCAGTTGCCATATAACTTGGTACCTAAGAGGTGCTTTTTTATTTAGCATACTTCTTGTCTCAGAAGCATGGATGCATTTTGCTATATATGTTGGAGAAAAAAAATTGGGGTCATGGTTTAATGATATATTTTCTTCTTTAGTAGTATCTAATGCTCTTTCTTACCAGTGCTGAAGGGTATGTTCTATTTGCTATGGTATTGCTTGTTGTTAGGTGCAAAGCTTGACTAGGACGCCCCATTGTTCCTCAGTGGGCATCTAATTACCCGAGAGTGAGTGTCAAATATAGTCCCAGGGTCATTCAGGTGGAGCACAGACAGGTGAATCCTGGAGTAACAGAGGGCAGACCTCAGGAGACAGGGGAGGCAGGCTCACTCAGGACGCAGAGAAGAGGAGAATAAAGCTTGTTATGTTCATGGACTTCTGTGCGTCATGCCACCTTAATATTCAAGGAATAAATACCATTGTATCAGGATGTATGATGATTTTAATATGTTGTCACAGTCCATTTGATAGCATTTTGTTGAGGATATTGAATCTACGCTCATTGCAGATGTTTTCTTATGGCTTTCTATGATGTCCCTGTCTGTCTATGGGATTGTGTAATGCTGGCCCTTGCAACCAACTGCAAGAAAGTGATCTCCTCTCTTCTATTATGTGGAAGAGCTTGAGAAGGACTTGTGCTAATGTAATACCCTATTTTGGAAGACACTCTGCACCTTGGAAATATACTACAGAAAAAAAAAGTCAATGTGGAACTGACCTGGAAGCTTTTTCTGTGATAGTTACCTTTCATAGCTCAAGAACATGCTGTGTGGTCTGCTTGGAGGGGGCGGGGAGCATCACTGGTCTTACTCAGCTATAAACACTAAAATCTATAAGACCAACCAGCCAGGAAGGATGAGCCCACCCACCTGTGCAAGAATGGCACTACTGGTGTGGCATAAACCAAACTCCTCTCTGCTGGGATCTGGAACCCACACCACAGGAGGGAATGCCTGTCTAGGCATTATGCCTTATACATATAAATAAATATATATATAAATATATATTTATTTTATATATATATATATATATATATATATATATATATATATATATATATATATATATATATATATATATATATATATATATATATATATATATTAAACCAAGAAAGAAACACCTAGGGAGAAACTAGATACTGTTTTGTTTTTTTTTTTTGGCAAATTGATAAATTTACGTTTATTCCCATAGACAGATGATACCCTCAGCCTTACTCAGAGAGCCTCTCTTTCCAGCCAGCCAGTGGTGGATGCAGGGGCTCATGGCAGCATAAAGTGTTGTGAGCGACAGACGAGTGCTCAGCTCTAAAGACATTTATACCATCCCTTCTAAGGTTCAAAGAATATTGTGTAAGAGACAGAAAGAATGGGATAGCTGAAAGACAGGCAGAAGGGCTAGGAAGCGCCGTCACCTGGCATGAGTCGACCATTGCAGTCAACAAACTCACCCCCTGTTGTGGATGCCTGTGCTGAGTCTGTACAAGGATGGGCCTATCAACAGTCAGGCATGGAGGGTGGAGAGGCTCAGGGTGCCCTGCCCCTCACTGTGAAGTATCTTCTACTGATAGATTCAGGGGGAGGGGGAAGCATTGTGCCCACTGATGATTCTACCAGGCTCCAACAGAGAGTTCCAATTGAATGGTCACATAGATGGCCCCAGATAAATAAATGGGTCACAAAGGTAAATGGAAAGTCATGAATTTGGGGAAAGGACTGGTAGAGATGGAAGAGCTGACAGGGATTGTAGGGAGATAAAAACAGGGTGTGGAGGAGAGGGTAATCAGAATGTTTTCAATACACCGTTGAAATTTTCAAATAACAAAAACAGTCAAATAAGAAACCAGAATTGATCTTCACAGTGTAATGCTTTGTAACAAAGACATTCTGCTACTCATGTACACTCAAATACCAGCTTATAAAATAATACAGTACTAGCAAAGCACATTCAAATTAAAACATACACATCAAAAAGTTTGGTCAAATTAATAATGAACCTAGTTCTCAACTGTTCTTTGGATTAGGTATTTTGACTTTGCCAATTTTTAAAAACAGTTTCTATTTCTTTCTGAGTGGATGTATGTGCTGTGTGTTTCTAGCAATTTGTTCATTTCATTCATATTATACAGTCAGTGGGGTGTGGGGCTTGGTCACACTAGTATCATGTAATGCTTTTTGTACCCACTAGTTTCCACTTTCTTGTCTGATTTGGGTAATTTTGATCTCTTTATCTTCATTGTTTGAGACAGTGGTTCTTATATTTTACTGAAACAAAGCAACTTTTAGATTTGAATTCTCTCTTGTTTTCTGTCCTCTATTTTGCTTATCACTGCTCTAATATTTTTTTCATTTCCAATCTTCCAGATGGTTCTATTAGAAGGGGTGAGGCAAGAGCAAATAAAAGGTTTGCACCCCCTCTTTCCTTTTAACTGGAAATTACTTCAAGCTTTCCTATGCTTCTGTTTTTTGTTTGAGACAAAACCTCACCCTGTAGCCCTGAGGCTGACCTCCAGGTTTTCTTGCCTCACCCTGTTGAGTGATGGGATTTCAGGCATGCACTTCCATGCCTGGCTTGCCTTACTCTTGATTCAGCATTTGCATGCTCGCTGTAAGCCCTGGACTACTTTCCACATTTCTAACAAAACTGGATCTGACAATCCCTTCTGGCTGCTCAGTGTCCCTGTGGAGGCGATGGAAGGCTGCAGCTGTTTTGCTGACATCGCTTCTATCTGTTTATAAAGACTTGGTGTTTGCAAACAACTTTTAAGAATCATCATGTAGAAATGCTATTACTTTTCATACTGACTTTCTATGACATTCCTTAAGGACCATGGTTAAGGGTGAAAGCTTTTTGACAAGTGACCATTAGTGAATTGGGTTTGAAATCACAAACATGGAGCAAAGCACAGACTGATTCTCTCCTCTCCATTTTGTAAGCTTTAATGAGTCATTTAAGTGTTCAGCCCCAGCTTTCTCAGCTTAATTCATTTCTGTTGCTGACAGAATACCACAAGCTGAATAAATTATTTTAAAAAGAAGCTTACTTTGCTCATGGATATAGTCCAAAGTTGAAGGGACATATCTAACAATGGTCTCCTTGCAAATGGAGTCCTAAGGTGGTGCTGGGAGTCACATGTCAAGTGACAGGAAGCACATGATGTGGGCTTTTGCAACAGATCCACACTCCAGATAATTAATCTATTAATCATGTAAATGAATTAATACATTTGTAAGGGCAGAGCCCAAATTATCTCTTAGAGTTCCTGCCTGGTCTAACTTCTCTCACAAAAAGAATCGAACCTCAGTATTAACATTGGAAGATATATAACACATCTGAATGTGTGCATACACACAAATTGCTTCCATTATTTTTCCTAAGGGTCTTTCTTCCTGAGAATCTGTGGCTAGTTGGAGAAAGAGACATGAAATTTTTCAGTCTTCCACCTAGAGAGTTCTGGCTTGTCCACCTTTTCCAAATTCTGCATTTAAGCCAAGCAGTTCATCTTATCACTCCCTTGCTTGCAGAGTATCAGAGACAAGTGTGAGAGCCACCCAACACTTTAGCAGATCCACAGTTCATCAGTACTCTATTGCTTCTCATTACTCGAGGTATTAGCTGTGCCACATCTGACATGGATTGCCATTTTTTCTGACCAGTTGATTTTCCAACATCTATCTATTTTATGTCTGTCTTAGTTAAGGTTTCTATTACTGTGAAGAGACACCATGACCATGGCAACTCTTATAAAGGTAAAACATTTAATTGGAGTTGCTTTACAGTTTCAGGTTTAGTCCATTATCATCATGGTGGGACAAGGCAACATCCAGGTAGACGTGGAGCTGGAGAGGTAGCTGAGAGTTCTACATCTTGTGTAGGCAACAGGAAGTAGTCTCAGACACTAGGCATGGCTTGAGCATATATGAGACCTCAAAGGCCACCTCCACAATGACACACTTTCTCCAACCAGGCAATACCTATTCCACCAAAGCCACACCTCCTAATAGTGCCACTCCCTTCTGGGGCCATTTTCTTTCAAACCACCACAATGTCCACTCATAAAACTGACTTTACAGGTCGATAGTAAGTACAGGTACAGAGCATCCTCATGTGCAGGCATTTTGCAAGCCTCTGCTTCCATTACATTTGCTATAGTTCATAGAAAAAAGCAGTCATACAAGAAAGTCAGACATAACCCGTAAGAAGGTAGAACCCAGTGCTTGATAAGAGGAGATGTTCTGACTAGTTCTGGTGTCCATCCCAGGTGCCTAGTGTGTGTGGGATTATGCTGATCCATCTTGTTATCATTTGTAAGAAGGAGGCAAAACACATGCATAGCCACTTCTGAAGGTGCTCATACACAACCTTAGCTGCATGCAATACTTACTGAAGCTGTCCTTTATTGTGTAGAGGACTTGTGATTGTGGGATTGGGCCTATGTTTGCTTCCTTTTAATTTGTACGTTCCTAAAATAAAAGAGGCCCCACACAGCAATAACAGCAGAAAAACAAAGATGCTGTTTCTCTGAGTACAAGGAGATCAGTATCTTCCCTTTGTCAGCAAGAGAATTCTAAACCAGGCGGTGGTGGCACACACCTTTAATCCCAGCACTTGGGAGGCAGAGGCAGGCAGATCTCTGAGAGAAATCCTGTCTCGGGGTGGGGGGAGAAAAAAAATTAAAAAAAAAAAGAGAATTCTAAATGAAACTGTAGACCAAAAATGGGGTACTTGAGAGCTGACTACTTTGTCTTTGCATTTCCTAATGAAGAGAAAGATGGATTGAGACACTGAAATATCAACCTGTCTCCTCAGAAGGGTGTTGCTTCTCAAAGGTGGAGGACACATGAAAGAGTATGAGAAAAAACCTTCCTCAGGCAGCTTCCTAGGAAAAATATAAGCTTTGTTATTCTCTATGAACTCCACAGGGAAATATTGACCATAATATAAACCCATATACATTTACAGATATTTCATTTCTAAAGTTTGCTACCCAAAAAGGAGTCATGGGACCACCAGGAAAGTGGTCTCCTTGTTTATCCATTTAGTGTCAGAATTTACTGCTCAGCAGGCAGGAGCAGATTTGAGAGTGACATATAGACAGTCCTGAACCCAAGGTGGTAGCATTTAAAATCTTCAACCCAACCTGATTACATTTAAGGTAGGCTATGTGAAGATAGGATGTTTAGCAAGCTGGGTGTAGCAAATAAATGTTCTGCTTATTGTGAGCTTATTGGATGTATCTACATCTCAAGTTGAGAAGCTTCTGTGATGGAGGAGATATCAAATCAGTAGAGAAGCAGTGCTGTGTATCCAGATTTAAGAAGAATGTTAGAAAACGAAGTATTACAGTAAATAGAGTTGCCCCATGTGCTGATATGACCACTAGTGTCTTAAGAACAATTAGCAGAGAAAACTAAAGGGTCTGTAAGTGGCTAGGCTCTGAGAAGGTCTGGAAGAAAATACAAAGTCCTTCTGTGTAGCTGGAAAATTTTTCTCCAGCTCCCACCACCAAGTCCCACCAGTTCCGGAACCCACTTATAAAATAAACACACAGACTCTTACATTATTCAAACTGTTTGGCCATAGCTCAGGCCTATCATTGTCTAGCTCTCACTCATATTCAGCCCATTTCTATTAATCTTTACTTTGCCACGTGGCTCGTGTCTTACCAGTACTTTACATCTTATTGAGAAGGTGCTAAGCAGACACAACTGTAGCTAGAGTTTTCCTGCCTGGCCCACAGTCAGGACAAATCTCTGACACCCGCCAGTCCCACAGCCACTCAGACCCAACCAAATAAACACAGAGACTTATATTGGTTACAAACTGTATGGCTGTGGCAGGCTTCTTGCTAACTGTTCTTACAGCTTAAATTAATCCATTTCCATTAATCTATACCTTGCCACATGGCTCGTGGCTTACCGGCATCTTCACATGCTGTTTCTCATCATGGCGGCTGGCAGTGTCTCTCTGACTCAGCCTTCCACTTACCAGTTTTTTCTCCTCCTTGTCCCGCCTATACTTCCTGCCTGGCCACTGACCAATCAGTGATTTATTTATTGACCAATCAGCAACACATTTGACATACAGACCATCCCACAGCACTTCCCCTTTTCTTTTCTTAAAAAGGAAGGTTTTAACCTTTACACATCTCCAAAGTCAGCTTGATATATTTGGGAATTTGGGCGTAGCTTCTCTTACTACTTCCTGCTGGAGGGGGGCGCTGTATCTTATGGGGACACAAAGAATATCTTAGGATTATGGAGTAGTCCATGAGGGTGTATCGTCTGAGCCAGTAGCCTTGAAATGGTTCTGGATGTTGGATCATCTGGGCCATGGTGTCATCGGAGACCTTTCAGGTGGTCTTGGCTGGTCAAACCTGATGTATCTTAATCTGGAACAAATCCATAGCCTCTGGCTTTCTATGGAAACAAAAGCAGAATCTCCTTTCCAAAGCAACATATCCTTATATCCAAATTTTGAAGTCAAGGTACCTTTAAAATATACATTTTGGCATAACTCAACAGCTTTTACAATCAAATGTTTTTCTGCAGTTAAAAATCCCAAAGACAACACAATCCAGATTCTCTGTGTAATATTCATCTTCATGTGGCTTACTTTTTATATTAATTTTACTGTCTCTTTAAAGACTTTATTTTTAAAAACTATGTATTTGTTTCTATAACTGTATATATCACCTTTTTTGTCTCTTTCAAGCCTATGTATATTTTAAACACATTTTAAACTATTACATCTGAATCTGTCTTATTGTGAATCTATTGCTTTAAGCTGCAGCAGCTGTGGCTGCTGGCTCCACCCACCTCAGTTTCCCAACATGGCGGTGGTAGTTTACCACCAGCTCTGGGAGCTATCGTGGGTCTATGCTTTTATCCAAGCAGCGTGTAGCCCAGAAACCTCTTTTTTTGTTTTGTACTAGCAAAGGCTAAATCCACCATGTAGCTTAATGTGCCACTTGCAGAGGCCTCATTCCCGCCATACTGTAGGTCCAGCGCACACACTAGGAACCCACCAGTAGCTCAAACCGGCAGATGCCGCTCATTTGAGAGAGACAATTAGGAACTGTTTTTAGCTCCGTTTTAGAATCTTTTTTTCAGTTTTTAGGTGGAAACTCTTGCCACCACGTTGGACGCCATTTATAGCTAGAGTTTTCCTGCCTGGCCCACAGTCAGGACAAATCTCTGACACCCGCCAGTCCCACAGCCGCTCAGACCCAACCAAGTAAACACAGAGACTTATATTGCTTACAAACTGTATGGCCTTGGCAGGAAAACTCTAGCTACACTTCTGAGTTCACCATCTGTGAGATTCTATCTAAAGTCATATAATTCTGTTCCTAGGGTTTATCTGTCAGTTGCCATGGACTTGAGATGAGGATCTTTCCCATAACACAAATACAGAAGGAGGAAAAAAAGAGTAGAATACCTTTTGTGTAAATGTATGTTTCTTATCCCAACTGCCGAGCCCCAAAAAACCAACTCAGAGGCTTAATATTACTTATAAATGCTCAGCCAATAGCTCAGGCTTGTTACTAGCTAGCTCTTACATTTAAATTAACCCATACTTCTATTTATGCTTTGCCACATGGCTCATGGCTTGTTACCTCATTTTTATGCATCCTGACTCGCTGGCATCTCTCCTGACTCTACCCTACTTCTTCTCATCATCCTTAGTTTGACTTTCCCACATAACTTGCCTGTCAGCTTTTTATTAATCAATGAGAGTAATACATATTTTTAGTATAGAAAAGGATTGTTCCATAGCGTTTCACATTTTGTCTAATTAAAAAGGAATGTTTTAACCTTAATATAGTAAAACTATATACAACAAAAAAGTTATTAAGTAAGAATTACAGAAACACTATCTAATCCATTTGCATTTGGCAAAATAAAAAATAGTTAATTATCTGCTGGGCAGTGGTGGTGCACGCCTTTAATCCCAGCACTCGGGAGGCAGAGCCAGGCGGATCTCTGTGAGTTCGAGGCCAGCCTGGTCTCCAAAGCGAGTTCCAGGAAAGGCGCAAAGCTACACAGAGAAACCCTGTCTCGAAAAACCAAAAAAAAAAAAAAAAAAAAAGTTAATTATCTATCTTATTTTCGTGAATCCAAAGTTTTGTATCTAATTTACATTCTATTATAACTAAGGAAAACTATAATTATAACTATTTAGTCCTCAACTCTATCAAAGACCCCAGAAGGATGAAATGTTACCTAGTGACAGGGACATCAGGCTGTATGCACAGTCACCCCAAATTCCTCTGCAAACACTGAGGCATTCATCTTTGGTCTATAGGCCTAGAATATCTGACAAACTTTCCTGTGATGCAGGAAATTCTGAAGGACTGTCCTACCTTGTCTTGGCAAAGTTTGGCAATTGCCTTTCTTGCATCCTGCTGCTCCAGTTTGGAAAGTAACTATCAGCAACTGAGGCAAGGACAGTTTCTTTGCCCACATGGATATCTTTTGCCATTAAAAAAAACACACTCCATATGTAGTTTTTTAGGTGCCCAGTATCTTCTCTGAAGGAGATTGGTGCTGCTAGGAGCAGATGTGTCTCACTGACATGAAAAGCTTTAGGTTATTAAACATATTAAATACCATATTCTGTCGGTCTTTGAAGTGTTTGAAGGCAATTCATCTAATTATCTCTGTTTATGACCTTGAAAGCATACCTAACATTATAAGTTTGACTATTAATCTGTATTTTTAACTATACATTACATTTTAAAATGAGCTGCATAAGCATAATGCCTTAAACAAGAGTAGAAATATGCATAGAGTATAACAAAATTAACTTTAAATTTGTATCAACAAACAAAAATCCATACTAATGTAAAATATGTAAGATTAATAGTTGTTTTTTGGATTAAAGTAGATTCAATAATCTGCTCTTTTATCCTATCATTTCTATATCCCTCCCTTTTACTTTTCAGAACAAAATCCCTGAATCCAATCTCTTGTTTAGCTTTTTCCTGACCATTATCCATAATAACTTGTAACCACCAACCCCCAAACAATAACAAGCATTTATAATTTAATTTGGGGAATGTGGGCATAGTTCTATAGACTACTTTCTGTTGATTGGGGGTGCTAGTAATTTTGGGGTGACCCTGAAAAAATTCAGGATTATGGTCAAGTACTGACTGAAGTATTTTGTGAGACAGGATCATCTCAGCCAGCAGCCTTGAAGCTGTTCTAGAAGCAAGACTCAGAGGGAACTGCAACAGAGGTGCTCTGAAATGTTGGATCATCAGGGCCATCCATTCCCTTTGGATATTTTTCAGGGGGTCTTCCTTGATCAAACCTGATTTTTCTTAACCCAGAATGAATCCAGAGCCTCTCATTTCCTGTAGGAATAAAAGCAGACCCTCTTTCCCAAAGTAACATATCTTTGGACTTAAATTTTGAAGTCAAGATATTTTTAAAATATATAGGTTGGCTTAATCTAGCAGTTTCCATAATCCAAGGTCTTTTAACAGCCAAAAATTTTAGAGACGGCACAATAACATACAGAATCCAGACTCTCTGTGTATTTTTCATCTTTATGTGACTTATTATAATTTTTCATACTCTATTTCTTTTTAAAAGACTTTACTATTTTATTTTTTTAATATTTATTTTATGTATATGAATTTTTTTTATTTTCATTTATACCAGAAGAGAGTGCCAGATCCCATTACAGAGGGTTGTGAGCCACCACATGGTTGCTGGGAATTGAACTCAGGACCTCTGGAAGAACAGCCAGTGCTCTTAACTGCTGAGCCATCTCCCTAGCCCCCACTATTTTATTCTTAAACTATGTTTTGTATACTCTCTCTTCTCTCTCCCAAGCCTGTGTATATTTATTAAACACACTGTGGTGCATTTAGAGGCTCTTTTTGTCTATATCTGTCCTTACTATGCATCTGTAACATTTTCTGTCTGTGTGAGAAAAAAATACAAAAACAAAAAACTGCTGTGTAACTTAAATCATGGAGTGCTGGTGCTGGCTCCTCCCCCTTGGTTCCCTGAGAGGCTAGTCTCATGGTGGAGGTATGTTTATCATCAGCTCTGAAAGCCATGTTTACCATTCTAACTCTGGAAAGTTTCTGGGTCCATGCCACCACCAAGTAGCGAGCCACTGGCTGCTCATAAACACCATATAAGTGTTAAGTAGTAGGACCTCTTAAAAGAGCCATCTGTAGCTTGGTGGTGGTGGTGCATGCTTTTAATCTCAGCACTCAGGAGGCAGAGGCAGGTGGATCTCTGTGAGTTTAAGGCCAGCCTGGTCTACAGAGTGAGTTCCAGGACAGGCTCCAAAACTACACAGAGAAACCCTGTCTGGAAACAAACAAACAACAACAACAACAACAACAAAAACACTTGTTTTTGCCACTAACACTGAGCCAGGAAGCCATCTCTTAAAGGAGCCATCATATGCTCACCACCAGCAAACAGAGCCCTCTGGAGAAAAGGCAGCTACCAAGAAGCTGTGTTTGACTCTGTTCTTATGTATCTAGAATCCTTTTTTAAGCTTTGTCAGGTTTTATGTGGAAATTTTGGCCCTATACTGGACACCATATGTAAATGGACATTTCCTATCCCAATTGCCCAGTTCCAAATAACCAACTCAGAGGCTGAATATTACTTATAAATGCTTGACTGATAGCTCAGGCTTGTTACTAGCTAACTCTTACACTTAAATTAACCCATATTTCTATTTATACTTTGCCACATGGCTCATGTCTTATTACCTCATTTTTAAACATCCTGCTTGCTTGGTGGCTGGCTGGCATCTGTTCTGACTCCACCCTCCTTCCCATCATCCTCAGTTTGGCTTCCCCACCTAACTTCCTGCCCAGCTACCAGCCTGTCAGCTTCTTATTAACCAATAAGAGAGTAATACATATTCATATTCCACAGTTCTTTTCAATTCCACATATTCAGTTCCAGGATTGTTCCACAGTACTTTTGAGTTATTTTATGGTCTCTAGTGTCTATATCAGCATTGTGTGTGTGTGTGTGTGTGTGTGTGTGTGTGTGTGTGTGTGTGTGTATTTTAAAGGGAAATTACATCATACATGAAGAACACACAAACAAAGTTAAAATTAATTCTTTCTCCTTGTGGTCACTGTGCTACAGTGTTTTATGGTAACATAACTGGTAAAATTTCTGTTTGCTTTTATTGATAAGAGGCATAGACTCCTTTCAAATACCTAGAAATGGTTTGTTCTTGTTTTTCCAAGCTTGTTTTATAAATGCTCCAAAGCATCAATTAATGGTTCATTTATTTGATCACAAATTGGTTGGTGGTCACATTTAATTCATGCCTAAGAGATAAAGCAAATTTAATTCAGGGCTACCATATCTACTTGGGGAGACATTTATACTCTCATTCATTCCCCCTGAATACTTTTGGAATACTAATTATGGGCTCAAACTCTTCACCAGATCCAGGTCTATAAACGTGAATGGAACATAGCAGTTTATAGCTTGGGACAAGAGGCAGACACTGCTCATATTCCATATGTATAATTATTATAGATTGTTTGCAAAACACACAGGAAATGGGAGACATAATTGCACTTTCAGACCCAGGGAAGCAAGCTAAAGAAATTAAAACTGAGCGAGCCCTGAAGGTATATTCATGTGAGCCATAGGCAGTAGGGAGGGGACTACTACACATGGACAAATAATGTTCACAAATCAAGAACTATGATGTAAGAGGTTAGTTTTCTCATCTTATGTTGTAAATTAGGGCTATAGTCCCTGTGTCATAGACTGTTTAAGATTTAATTGTCCTAGAACTTTTATTTGATTCATTTTTTAAAAACTTTTTATTTTTTTTTCTTCTCTCATATCTTATATCCAAGCCGGCCACAGTTTCCCCTCCCTCCACTCCTCTTAGTCCCCCACCATCACCTCCCCTCTCCCCAAGATTCATTCCTCCTCCATTTCCCTTCAAAAATAGGGCAGACCTCCCAGGGATGTCAACTGAATGTGGCATAACAAATTACAGTAAGACTAGGCACAAACCATCATGTGAAGGCTGGATAAAGCAACCCAGAAGGAGGAAAAGGTTCCTAAGCCTAGGCAGAGAAACTCCCCTACTCCCACTGTTAGGAGTCCCACAAGAACCCCCAGATACACAATCATAACATATATGCAGAGGACCTAGCACAGTCCCATGCAGATTCTGTGATTGTCACTTTATTCTCTGTGAGCCCCATGAGCCTTGCTTAGTTGATTCTGTGGACTGTGTTTTCCAGATGTCCTTGACCCCTCTGGCTGCTACAATCCTTCTTCCTCCTCTTCTGCAGGATTCTCTAAGCGCTGCCTAATGTTTGACACTGAGTCTCTGCATATGCTTCCAACAGTTGCTGGACAAAACCTCTCTGATGACTATTGAGCTAGGCATTGATCTATAAGTATAGCAGAATATCATTGGAAATCATTTCATTGACTTTTTTCCAGTCATGTTTGGTTCTATCCTTGGTCACTGGGCTGTCCAGTCTCTGTTTCCTGGCCATCTAGACAGTATCAGGCATGAGCTCCCTTTCCTGCATGGGCCTTAAGTTGGACTAGTCTTTGGTTGGCCTCTCCTATAAGTTCTGTACCACCATTACTCCAACACTTCTTGCAGGCAGGGCAGATTGTAAGTGAAAGGTTTTGTGGCTGGGTTGGTGTCCCATTTACACTGCTAGGAATCTTGTCTGGTTATAGAAGATGGCCAGTTCAAGCTCCATATCCCTCATTACTCCAATTGTTCATTAGGTCACTATCATAGATTCCAGGGAGTTTCCACTGCACTCAGTTTCTACATTGCCTATTGGTGAAATTATTAAGGCCACTCCACGTAGTTAAAAGGAGATTTATTTAATGGCGTAACTTACAAATTAAGGAATAGGTAGGTCGCGGAGTCTGGGGAAGGTGTATCACAGTCCAGCGGTGTTCTCTGGAGCTCTGCTCAGTCCACCTCTCCAGTCCAGGGTCCCGCAACAGAGAGAGCGCCCGCCGATCCAGATCTCAGGTCCCCCGGCGCCTCCCTTGGCCCTGCCTTGTAGGCGTGGCAGTTGCCGAAGTCTCAATGGGGGTTGGAACTTCCAGATCAAAGCTGGAATGGCTACCCACTACATCTCCCCCTTTTTGTCTAAATAAGAAAGTTCTAACCTAATACAAGACTATATACAAAGGAATGGTTATCAAATATTGTCCAGGAATAATGAGGGATAATGACCTAGATAAGATGGAAGTACAACCAATGCAAACAATATCAAGCAAGAAACACATACTAACGTCCAGAGAAGTATAGAGCATAGGTAAATGGCATGTTACAAAATTGCCCCCACAATGTCCCCCCAATTTCAGTCATCTCTCCCAGTACTCTATCCTTCCATCCCTTCCCCAACCCTGACTTGATCTCTCCTCTTCCCATCCTCACCCATCCACCAGTCCACATACAAAATCTATTTTACTTCCCCTTCCCAGGGAGATTCATGCATTCCTCCCTTAAGACCTCTTGTTACTTAGCCTCTCTGGGTCTATGGATTGTAGTATGATTATCCTTTACTTAATAGTTAATATCAACTTATAATGTAAGTTGATGTCTAGTTTCTTGAGTTCTTTATGTATTTTGGACATTAGCTCTTTGTCAGACGTAGAGTTGGTGAAACTATTTGCCTACTCTGTAGACTGTCATTTTTTTTCAAACAGTGGTGTCCTTTGCCTTACAGAAGCTTTTCAGTTTCATGAGGTCCCATTTATTAATTGCTGATCTTAGTGCCTGTGCTATTGGTTTTTTTTTCTGGCAAGTTGTGTCCTGTGCCAATGCATTCAAGCTATGCCCCACTTTCTCTTCTATTAGATTTAGTGTGTCTGGTTTTATGTTGAGGTTTTTTATCCACTTGGACTTGAGTTTTGTGCATGGTAATAGATATGGATCTATTTGCATTCTTCTACATGCAGGTATCCAGTTACACTAGCACCATTTGTTGGAGATGCTTCCTTTTTCCATTGTGTATTTCTGGCTTCTTTATCAAAAATCAGGTGTCTACCTTACACAGCCTTGGTGCTGGGGGAGGGGCTTGGACCTGCCTCAACTGAGTGTACCAAGCTCTGCTGATTCCCCGTGGGAGGCTTTGCCTTGGAGGAGGTGGGAATGAGGGGTAAGTTGGAGGGGGAGGGTTGAGGGGCCAGAGGAGGGAGGAGAGGGGGATCTGTGGTTGGTATGTAAAATGAATAGAAAATTTCTTAATTAAAAAAATCAGGTGTCCATAGGTGTATGGATTTATGTCTGCATCTTCAATTTGATTCTATTGATCAGCCTGTCTGTTTTTATTCCAGTACCATGCAGATTTTATTACTACAGCTCTGTAGCACATCTTCAAATCAGGGATGGTGATACCTCTGGACTTCTTTTATTGTTCAGAATTGTTTTAGTTATCCTGCGTTTTTTTTCTTTTCCATATGAAGTTGAGTATTGTCCTTCCAAGGTTTGTAAAGAATTGTGTTGCACAACCACTCGGAGCAGTTTGCCATGGGAATGCAGAAGAAACCAAGGGCCCATTCAGCATCACTAGCACTGAGCAGCAGAGATGAACTCACACACACTCACCCAGAGCAGTTTACCCTGGAAGGGCAGGAAGAAATCAAGGGCCTGGGTGCTAAGGCACCATTATGGTGAGCGACTGTATGGAGGTGTGGGAGGGAGAGAGAGGCATCCCGGTCTGTATGTACAAAACTGTACATGGCTCTTGTTGTCATCAAAGCCCTTGAGGATGCCTGGAGTCTGGGCTGACACAGGCGACCATGTTGGTGCCCAAAGGGCCATGCCACCACAGGGGCCATCCTGATCTGAGTAGCCTGGTCTGCCATGGAGACATCTGGGCTTGAGCTGCAGCCGAGGGCCATGTCTAGGTTTGTGGCCCTTCCTTAGCCAGGATCTCTGGAGTTCAGGGACCACCTTGCTGCCAGGCCATGTCAGTCTGAGAATCCTGCTCCGCCACCCAGGACCATGGTGACATCCGGGCCCAAGCTGATGCTGCTGGCTATGTCTGGGTCGGTGGTCCTGCCGAAACTGGGGTCTGTGTTGATGCCTATTGGATGTGCTACCATAGGGGCCCATGAGAACCATGCATTGAACCATGCAGTGAAGTATGTGGGCCTCCCTGAACTGGCCCCACCCCTCACCTGAGGGGAGTGGTCCCAGAAATCAGGACTGACCAACTCAGCAGCCACCCAGGTACATATTGGGAACTTTGAGCTGGCATGCCCCAACATCTACCCTATATATGACCTGCTGGAGTGCATGAAGGACCTGGAACCGTAGTCTCATGATCTCTATGACTTGGGATAACAGCAGGATATCTGAGGAGTTTTGTGAGGGTCCAGTATTGATGGTCCAGAAGGCAAAGCAGCAAAGATAGAGGAATGAAGTTTTTTGGTTTTGTTTATTTGCTTGTTTGCGTTTTGTTGTTGTTTTTAATTGATATTGATATTCTTACTTGTATTTTTTATTTTTTAATGTATTTATTTACTTTTTGGTTATCTTATTTTTATTATTTCCTTTTTAGTTTTCTTGGGGGGCACTACAAGGGTAAAAGTGAGGGAGGGACTGGGAGATAAGTGGAATTGGGGTGCAAGATATGAAATTACCAAGGAATCAATTAAAAAAAGAATTGTGTTGGAATTTTGATGAAGATTGCTTTGAATCTGTAGATTGCTGTTGGTAAGATGGACATTTTTATTATAATAATTCTACTGATCCATGAGCATGGGAGATCTTTCCATCTTCTGATATCTTCTTCATTTTCTTTCTTCAACAACTTGACATTTTTGTCATACAAGTCTTTTACTTGCTTGATTAAAGTTACCCCAAAATATTTTATGTTATTTGTGGATATTGTGAAGAGTGTAGTTTCCCTGATTTCTTCCTTGGCCCATTTGTCATTTGTATATAGGAGGGCTACTGATTTTTTTTTTTTTTTTAGTTAATCTTGTATCCAGTCACTTAACTGAGGGTGTTTATCATCTGTAGGAATTCCCTGGTAGAAATTTTTATTGAGTATTTTATATTTTATTTTATTGAGTATTTTTGCATCCATGTTCATGAGGGAAATTGGTCTGTAATTCTCTTTCTTCATTGAGTCTTTGTGTGGTTTGGGTATCAAAACGACTGTGGCCTCATAAAATGAATTTGGCAATGTTCCTTCTGTTACTATTTTGTGAAATAATTAGAGAAGTATTGACATTAATTCTTCCTTAAAAGTCTGGTAGAATTCTGCATGAAAACCATCTAACCCTGAGCTTTTTTTGGTTGGGAGACTTTTAATGACTGCTTTTCTTTCCTTAGGGGTTATGGATCTCTTTAAATTATTTATCTGATCTTGATTTAACTTTGGTAATTGGTATCTATTGTAGAAGTCCATTTCTTTTAGATTTTCCAATTTTCTGGAATGCAAATTTTTAAAGTGTGACATAATGATTCAGTGGATATCCTCAGTATCTGTTATTTTGTCTACCTTTTCATTTCTGATTTTGTTAGTTTGTGTAGTCTCTCTCTGCCTTTTAATGAGTTTGGATAAGGGTTTGTCTATCTTGTTGATTTTCTCAAAGGACCAACTCTTTGTTTCATTGGTTCTTTGTATTGTTCTCTCCATTTCTATTTTATTGATTTCAGCCCCCAGTTTGGTTTTTTTCTTATAGTATATTCTTCTTGAGTGAGCTTGATTCTTTCTATTCTAGAGATTTTAGATGTGCTAAATTGCTAGTATGAGTGAGATCTCTCTGATTTCTTTATGTAGGCACATAGTGATATGAACTTTCCTCTTAGCACCACTTTCATTGTGTTCCATAAGTTTGATTATGCATGCACTCATTTTCATTGAATTCTGGGAAGTCTTTAATTTCTTTCTTTATTTCTGCCTTGACCCAGTAGTCATTCAGTAGAGAGTTGTTCAATTTCCATGAGTGTGTAGGCTTTCTGTTGTTAAAATCCAGCTTTAATCCATGGTGATCTGATAGGATGCAGAGGGTTATTTCAATTTTTTTGTAACTGTTGAGACTTGCTTTGTGACTGAGTATGTGGTGAGTTTTGGAGAATGTTCCATGAGTGCTGAGAAGAAAGTATATTCTTTTGTGTTTGGGTGACATGTTCTGTAGATATCTGTTAGGCCCATTTGGTTCATAATGTCTGTTAGCTCCAGTGTTTCTCTGTTTAGATTTGTCTGGAAAACCTATCCACTGGTGAAAGTGTGGTATCAAAGTCTCCTGCTACCAATTTGTGAGGATTGATGTGTGATTTAAGCCTTACTAGTGTTTACTTTACAAATATGTGTGCCCTTGCATTTGGGGCATAGATGTTAAGAACTGAAAGATCATCCTGGTGGACTTTTCCTTTCATGAGTATGAAACATCCTACCCAGGCTCTTTCCATTAATTTTGGTTTGAAGTCTATTTTGTTAGATATTAGAATAGCTACACCAGTTTGTTTCTTAGGTCCATTTGCTTAGAAAATCTTTTTCCATTCATTTACTCTGAGGCAATTTCTGTCTTTAATGTTGAAGTGTGTTTCTTGTATGCAGCAGAAGGATGGATCCTTTTTTCCCAACCATTCTGTTAGTCTGTGTCATTTTGTTGGGAATTGAGTCCATTGATGCTAAGAGATATCAATACCAATGATTGTTAATTCCTGTTATTTTGTTGTTGTTGTTGTGTTGTTGGTGGTGGTGGTGGTGGTGGTGGTAGTGGTGGTGGTGGTGGTGGTGTGTGTGTGTGTTTGCTTCCTTTATTTTGGTTTTGCTGGTGTGAGATTATTTATTACCTGTCGTTTCATGGGTGTAGTTAACCTTTTTTGATTAAGGTTTTCCTTCTAGTACCTTCTGTAGGACTGGATTTGGGGATAGATATTATTTAAATTTGACTTTATCATGGAATATCTTGATTTCTCCATACATGGTGATTGAAAATTTTGCTGGATATAAATAGTCTGGGCTGGCATCTGTGGTCTCTTAGAGTCTGCAGGACATCTGTCCAGGCCTGTCTGGCTTTTAGAGTCTCCATTGAGAAGTTGGGTATAATTTTAATAGGTCTGCCTTTTTATGTTACTTGGCTTTTTCCCCTTGCAGCTTTTAATATTCTTTCCTTTTTCTGTATGTTTAGTGTTTTGATTATTATGTGGTATGGGGGCTTTCTTTTCTCATCCAATCTATTTGGTGTTTTGGAAGCTTCTTGTATCTTTATAGGCATGTCCTTCTTTAGGTTAGGAAATTTTTCTTCTATGATTTTGTTGAAAACATTTTCTAGGCCTTTGAGTTGGGTTTCTTCTCCTTCCTCTGTTGGGGAATATTATTTTAAGGCATGTTTCTTTTGTTTATGTTGCATTTGTTTAACTCTATGAAGCTGTATTACTGTGCCTGTCTAAAACACCTCATGGTCTAATAAAGATGTAGTTGGAGTTTTCCTGTGTCCACCTGGCTCCTGCAGCTGCTCAGACCCAAGTAAACACACAGAGACATATTACTTATACATTGTATGGCCGTGACAGGCTTCTTGCTATCTAGTTCTTATATCTTAAATTAACCCATTTCTATAAATCTATACCTTGCCACATGTTATGTTTACATCTTACTTCTCATGGTGGCAGCAACTGGCAGCATCTCCTGACTCAGCCTTCTACTTCCCAGAATTCTCCTTTCTGCTTGTCCCACCTATACTATACTTCCTACCTGGCTACTGGCCAATCAGTGTTTTATTTATCTATCAATCAGAGCAACACATTCACAGCATACAGAAAAACGTCCCCAGCATAAAGAGTTGAATGGCCAATGGTGAGGCAGGAGAAAGGATAGGTGGGGCTGGCAGGAAGAGTGAAGAAATAGAAGAAGAAATCTGGGAGGAAAAGATAGAAGAATGAGAAAGGAAGGAGGAAGACCAGCCACCCAGCCACCCAGCCACCCAGCTATACAGCACGCCATGGAGTAAGAAACAAAGAAAAGTATACAGGAATAGAAAAAAGAAAGCCCTGAGGCAAAAGATAGATGGGGTAATTTAAAGTTAAGGAAAGCTGGCTAGGAATATGCCAAGCTAAGGTCTTACATTTATAATTAAGAATAAGCCTCCATGTATGATTTATTTGGGAACTGGGTGGTGGGTCCCCCCAAAAGAGCAAAAACAAACATTCTTTTATACCTATTTTTGTTAGGTTTGGTCTTTTTATAGTATCCCAGATTTCCTGAATGTTTTGTGTCAGGAATTTTATTAGATTTAACATTTTCTTTTACTATCATATCTTCAATGCCTGGGATTCTCTCTTCCATCTCTCGAATACTTTTGTTGATGCTTGCATCTATAGTTCTTGTTCACTTACCTAGATTTTCCATTTCCAGAATTTCCTCAGTGTTTTCTTTACTGCTTCAATTTCCATTTCTAGGCCTTGAACAGTTTTGGTTGTTTCCTTCAGCTGTTTGGTTTTTTTTTTTTTTTTTTTTTGGCTTTTTTTAAAAAAAAAAAAAATTCCTCCAATGTTTTGTTAGTTTTTTCCTCAATTTCTTTAAGGGATTTATTCATTCAAGAACCTCTATCTTCTTCATAAAGTTGGTTTTAAGGTCATGTGCTTCAGCTGTATTGGGATATTCAGGGCTTGCTGTATAGTAGGATAGCTGGGCTCTAGTGGTAATATTACCTTGGCTGCTGTGTTCTTACCCTGGCATCTAGGCATCTGGGTTTTGGGTGATTATAGGTCTAAGTACCAATTTTTGAGGTGTCTTTGTTGACTGGGTGTTTTGTTCCTTGGTTTCTGTTTTCTCTCTGGTCTTCTGGCCAGAGTGGCCTGCTGTTGAGTAGAGGGTCTCCACCTGAATTGGAGGCTGGACTTCTGATAGCTAGGGTGGCCTCTAGTCTACTGGGGGCTTCTGCTTGAGTTGAGGGCTAGAGTTCTGGCAGCTGGAGTGGCCTCTTGTTCAGGTGAGAGTCCTCCATCAGAGTTGAGGGCCTGGAGTTCTGGTGGTCAGTGTGTCCTCTGGTCGGCAAGGTGCTTCCTCTGGAACTGTGGGCTGGGATATGGTGATGAGGAGGGGAGGGCCAGTTGGGAGTAGGCTGGGTGGGCACTGAGAGAGAGGGGGCAGATACAGCAACTGGAAAAGAATTTAGTAACAAGAAATGTAGCTTTTGCTGAGATAAATATTACCATATGGTTCTTAGGCCCTTGGAACTGTTGTGTGAGAAGAATATGGAAGAGTTTGGAACTTCACATTAGGAAAGCCATTGAACGCTGTCAACAGAAAATAATGGAATATTCTGGTGGGAGCCCAAAAAGCATTGATGCTGAGAGAAACATGGTCAGTGGAGGCCCAGCTCATAAGGCTTCAGAAGTGAACATAATCTCTATCAGAAACCTGGCTAGAAGCTATTTGTGTGATATTTGGCCAAGAACCTGGTTTCATTGTGCCCACATCATCAATTTGAAGTATAGCTGAATTCAGGATAATGGAGTAATTCATTTGTTAAAGGAACTATCAAGACACTAGGGCAGTAAAGCTGGCGCTTAGTGCTTGTTTGGATGAACAAGGATATCTAGAGTTGTGGTAGTCAGTGCTGTCAAGTTGACAGTACCTAGAATGACACAGGAGATGGACTCTTGGGCATGGCTGTGAAGGGATGCCTTAATTATGTCAATTGAAGTAGAAAGACTCACTCATCATGGGCAGCACCATTCCCTAGTTGGGATGCTTGACTGCGTAATGGAGTAGCAGCCGTGCATTCATCCTTGCTTCTTGACTATGAATATGAGATAACCAGCTCCTTCAGGTTCTTGCCATTGTGATTTCTCTACCATTGTGAACTGTAACTTGGACCATGAACCAAAATAAATCCTTTTTTCCCCTAAGTTTTTATGTCTGAGGGTTTTGGGTACTTTTGTTTGTTTTGTTATTTTATCACAGCAATAGAAAAAGAAACTAAGATAGTGAGGGAGAAAACCCAAGTTTCATTTTGTGTGTAGATATCCAGCTTTCCCACTACTGTTTGGTGAAATTACTGGCTTTTATTAGTATGTCTCTATGGTATAACTTGAATTCAGATAAAATAACAATATTCTTGTTGCTCAGGATTGCTTTCAATTTTATGATTTTTTTTCTAATTCTGTGAAGCACAGAGCTGGAATTTTGATTGGGATTACACTGAATCTATAGATTGATTTTGGGAGGATTATTGTTTTCATAACATTAATACTTCTTATCTGTAAGCATGAAAGGTCCTTCTATCTTCCTGTGTCTCTCAACTTCTTTCTTCAGTGTTTTGAAGGTTTCACAGCAGACATATTTCATTTCCTCATGTTTATTCCAAAGTACAGTAGTTTGAATGTAATTGGCCCCCATAATCTCATAGGGAGTGGTGCTATTAGGAGGTGTGGCTCTGTTGGAGTGGATATGGCCTTATTAGAGGAAGTGTGTCACTGTGGGGGCCAGCTTTGAGGTTCCTATGCTCAAGATACTGTTCAGCATCTAAGTCCACTTTCTGTTGTTTGCAAGTGTAGAACTCTCAGCTACCATTCCAGCACCATCTCTGCCTATATGTTGCCATGTCCCACCATGGTGATAATGAATTAAACCTCTGAAACTATAAGCTGCCACCTAATTAAATGTTTTCTTTATGAGAGTTGACACGGCCATGGTGTTTCTTCACAGCAATAGAAACCCTAACTAAGACACAAGGTGCTATTTTTTTTTTTGAGACTGTTGTGAATGGGATTGTTTCTCTGATATCTTTCTCAATATGTCTGTCACTGGTATATAAGAAATCTAGGCTAGGTGGTGATGGCACACACCTTTAGTCCCAGCACTCGGGAGGCAAAGAAAGGTGGATCTCTGTGAGTTCGAGGCCAGCCTGATCTACAGAGCGAGTTCCAGGACAGGCTCCAAAGCTACAGAGAAACCCTGTCTCGAAATAAAAAAAAGAAAGAAAAGAAAACAGAAAAAAGAAATCTACTGCTTTTTTATGTTTAGCTTGTCTCCTGCTACTTTGTTGAAAGTGTTTATCAGTTCCAGGAATCATCTTTAGAGTCTTTTATATATAAAATCATGGCCATCTGCAAATAAGGATATTTTGACTTTTCCTGTTTATATCTGTTTATTTCTGTTGTCTTATTGCTCTAAGATTTTGAGCACTGCATTGAATAAGATTGCACAAGGCGGACACCCTTGTCTTATTTCTAATATTAGCAGGGAAGATTCAAATTTTTCTTTGTTTAGCATGATGTTGCCTATAGACTTGTTGTATATAACTTTGATCATGTTGAATTGCACTCTTCCCATTCATATTCTGTCCAGGGCTTTTATTATGAAGGGGTGTTAAATTTTCCAAAGGACTTTTCTGTATCTATTGAGTTGCTTATATGATTTCTGTGCTTACATCCATTTCTGTGGTGAATTATGTTTACTGATTTATATACACAAAAGTTTGCTTGATCATGGTGAATGATCTTTTTGATAGATTCTAGAATTTGATCTGTAAGTATTTAATTCAAAATTTTTGTTATGGTGATCATCCGGAAGATTTGTCTGTAATTTTCTCTTTTTGTGGTTGTGGTTTAATCTGCTTTGCCTATCAGTGTAATGCTAGCTTTGGGAAAAAATAGAAGTATTTCTTCTTTTTCTTCTTTATGGAATAATTTGAGAAGCACTGATTTTGGTTTTTATTTAAATTTAAAGGATTCCAGGGTATACCCAGGCAGTAGTGGAGCACGTTTTAATTTCAGCACTCAGGGGGCAGAGACAGGCAGAACTCAATGAGTTCCTGGCCAGCCTGGTCTACAGAGAGGGTTCCAGGATAGCTGGGGAAACCCTGTCTAGAAAGAACAAACAAACAAACAAAAACAAAAAAAGGGAAAAGGATGTGTGTGTGTGTGTGTGTGTGTGTGTGTGTGTGTGTGTGTGTGTGTGTGTGAGTGTGTTGGGGAAGCTATGCATCAGGGTCAGGAGTGTGATGAGTCCTCTAGCCTTACCAGCCAGGACTTGGAATGTGTGCTATGTGAGCTGGTGGACCTACATCCTTTGGCTTCCCCTTCCTTGGTTTGCATGGGAAAACAAGCATTCCTGAGGTCTCTAATTATTCCTCTGGCTTCTCCAGTCAGGGTACATTCAAGATCTTTCGACCTCTTATTCCTAGAACTACAGGGCATTAAAATGCCGGCATTTGACCGTATATTCTATAGTTTTCATTTTTTGCTATTTCATTTCTTATCATTAAAATTGTGGAATTATGATGAATATTTGTTAGTAATGGAGTGACTGGGTAAAATATGCAAATAAATAGTGTTGAAAATGAATAACTTAAGTGGAACAAGTTGAGTTGGTGGAATTTCTATGAGTTTTTAACAACAAATGGCAGACAAGTTAATGTAGTATCTCATTTTTTCCCATTTAATGAAGAGCATTAAATAAAACAAAATAAGAAATTCTGCAGTTTTAGTCATTTTATTCCTTTTTGACTTGAGAATGGAATGATACAAAAGGTGAAATGCTTGGTGATACTGTTTGAATATGAGCAGGGAATTTGAGTGAGATAAAAAAATCAAAACAATTAAAGTTATTTAAAACTATATTATCCTTAGAAAATGGCCTGCATTTTATAAACAGGATTGTAGGAATTATACATACTATCAGACAAACCCATGGGAGGGACTGGGAGGAAAGAAAGGAGGAGGAAATGACACAAAGATAAAAGAATTGATGTAAATGATTGAATCTAACAAAAGATAAAACAAATGAAAAATAACATATATTTAAAGAACTATAGACTGAACATGTAGGGTACAGAAAGTGGCCCCACAATTGAAAACACTCATTGTCATCAAAACTCAAATCCAATTACCTAGCTACAATTAAAGAATGGATTTGAGAAGTGGCCTGAGTGGGGAGTGGCAAAGAGGCCATTGTTGAAGTCACAGTAACTGAAGGTATTTGAGAAATAAACACAACAAAAGGCCTCAAACTTAAATGTTTGTCAATATTAATTCTGATTACCAGAAACCACAATACAAACCATGCCGTATGTCTAGCTACAGTTTCACAGTGAAACTGCAGGAGAAATACCTGACTATCCCAGAAAAAAAGGCAAATTCCTATGAAACTCTAGCAAACAAAGTAATATCACCTTCAACCAGAACCGGACATGAAGGAAGGAAGAATTTAAATACTTAGAAATGCTTAGTCCTGAGAGAAAATAATGGTGTTTTCAATTCCAGTATCCATGCATATTCTCACTTGAAAATAATATTTGACTGTGTAGTACTAAATAATACTATCCTAAGCCATTTAAACTTTTTGTTTTCTCAAAAATGTATAGCATAATGACAATAAGCCTCTAACAAATAAATCTATACCATTTCAGTTACAAAGAAAAAAAAAGCACATAGTAAGCTTATGGATGGGAAGATTCAGTATTGTATTCACTTCTGGAAATGGACTGTGGGAGCCAGAAACTTGTGGGACAGACCACAAGAAGGCGCATGGTCTTAGATGCACCCTTGCTGGCACAGCCCTGAACTGATGCCTTCTTACTCCCCGTCATGAAAGAAAACTTAGGTTTTGGTTACAAGCCTAGTTCCCACTGATATTATCCAATAAATGTTACCAGGAAAATTGGGTTTCCATATGGAAACAAATTTAATTAGATCTCTGCATCATAGCTAAGCAAAACAAATCCAGGCATTTGGGATCCTAATGTGAAAAATAAGTAAATTAAATTTGTGAAAATTGAATTCGTGAAGATCTATGGCTTATGGGAAATTAGAATTCCTTAGGATATGGAAAAGAAACTACAAAATATTAAGGAAAATTATATAACATATTTTTATAATAATATACAATAAAACCATGGGCAGTAGAACTTGGTATCTAGGTAAATTATGCTATAAATCAAGAAGAGAGCAACATGGGAGAGAGCAACAAGAAGAGAAACAGAAATATTGATAACAAGAATCACACTGAGGGACTGCTGGGATGGCTCAGTGAGTGAAGGCGTGTGCAGCCCAGAGAGAGAGAAATGACTCCCTGAAGCTGTCTTCTGACTTCCACATGTGAGTGCCCACACACAAAACAAGCAAACACAGTGAGAATTCATAAAGCAAATTATATGAAAAATGTTCACTTTAGTGATTTTCAGGGAAATATAAAATAATATGGAGGAAAGACAATTCTAGCCCCATTATTTTGAAGCAAAAAAAAATCACAGCCTGTGTTTGATTTATATATTTGGATTGCCAGCACTAAATATCATAATGAGGTATATTATAATCAGAAATAATTGGTTTCTAACAGTTCTGGGAAAGGTCAAGGTCAAGCCAAGGTATTGGCCAATTCCTGATCCAGGGTGGACTCCCTTCCTGGTTTTGGCCAATTTGTTGTGGACTGGGGAATGACCTCTTCTAGACTTATTTACCAGTCACCAACCCCACCAGGAGGATTCCACCACCATGATGTAACCACTTCCACAAATGCTGTAAGTCCCCATATGATCACTGTATGATTTCAGCTTAACCATTTTGAAGAAACAGGAACATTCAGACTATGCATAACCATTGGGTGAGGTGTGAGGAAACTGTGGCATCCAGCTACTCTGCAGAGGAATTGAAAGGCAACTTTGTTCTAAAGTTGGGCAGTGTGTGTAAAGTGGTAAGTGTGCATAGGCAGACAGATTGCAGGAATCATCAATTTGGGGTAGATGAAAGAGAGACTCCCTAATGGATCTTCTACACAGAATCTTGAACATGGGTATGTGTTATATTGTTCTTGTTAATGACTGAAAAGGGGAGGTAGCCGCTGAATATCTGGTGAGGGCCTCTCTGCTGGATCAGAAGTCATCATTCAGAGCAGGCTACCCAGGCACCAGGCAGAGGGAGCTCAGCTTTATAACAAAACCCCAACAGAACACCATTTATCCACTAATCCATTCGGTTGTGGAGTGACTAATCCATTTACCTCTTAATGGCCCCATCTCCTGATACTTTAAATTTCATCCTGAGTTTGTGTGGGGATACTCAAATGTTACAAGCCCTGTTGACATAGTAAGATAAATTTAATGTAAAAAGAAAACAACTTAAACCAGTGCAATATAGTGGTGTGTGTGTGTGTGTGTGTGTGTGTGTGTGTGTGTGTGTGTGTGTGTGATGGAGATAGATCATTTCCTTGTGAAACTGGTAAGAATGGGACAGCAGCTGGGAGCAGTTCTCACTCTTTGTGCCATACTAACGGTCTGTGTAAAGCAAAACTAAATACATACTAGATGCGCCCATACCCTACGTCTGTGACCATTAGAAACTAGTAATTTCTCATGCCTGGGTGACAGGATTGGAGGATCCCTGTCTTTTTTTTTTCTTTCTGGAATTTAGACATTTACTACATACCTGGCGAGCTAACACTGACAGACGGCGGATGGAACACTCTTGTCAGAAGCACTACAAAGTGACAGGACACAGAATTTCAAATCCCATTTCTTCATCCTGTTCCTACTTCCAATGTAAACTCAGTCCCTTCTTCTTTTCTTCAGAATGGAGAGGGAGCAGAAAACATCAAAGCTACCTCTAAGCTTTATAAGAGAGTTGCATGCCTAGAATTGCAATGTCCACTAGAAACAACTTCAAGCTGTGCAGGGATGGAGTTGAATTTATTACTATAACATGCCTTCAAATGGGTAAAAGATGTCTGAAGACAGAGCAGGGAACCATTTATGATGCTGTCTCTGTGTAAAAAAAAAGTTCTAATATAATAAGAAAAAAAGGTAGAAGTGCTTGTACCCAAGTCTATTTACAATGCAGGGTCAGTGTTGTAAACTAGAGACCAAGAAGGAGAGCCGGTGACCCTGGCATGTGGCTTAACATTCATTCAAATGATTATCAACAGTGACACAGGACAGTGAGTGTAAGTGCTGAGCATTGCTGGGTGCAGACACAGCTCCTTCCCCCTACCGGGTGGCCTTTCTCAGACACTTGTCCCACTCTCCCTTGCTCTTCCTCTGTGCAGTAAGAGTGCTGACAGGTTGAGTTTCCCTTACTCAGAGTACTTCAAAGGCAAAGTACATTGTGGTTTCTATTTTCTCAGATTTGGGAGTATTTATAAAAACATTAGGTATATTAAAATTGTTATAGCTCATAAATACATGCTAATCTATGATTTTTTTTAAAAAAATTGTGCATGAAATGAGATTTTTATGCTGTGGAATTTTCCTCTGGCATCACACTGGTGGTTTTGTCTTAGAGATATTCCTTTTTTAAGTGTCTTAATGGAATTGTGTGATAATTGCATTAACATGCATTGAGTACCAAAACAGTGCCCAGCCATGGTAGATGCACTCAGAATGTGGCTCACATTGGAACTGTTATTCCTCTTGGCATCTGTCTTCCCACTAGTCTCTGAGATCCCTGCTTAATGCTTGTTTCTCATCACTGAGTCCTGAGAGATTGCTTGTGTCCAGTAATTAGTTGCCAAAGTATAAACAGAGAAAAATGGTGTTGTACTTTTCTGACATACTTGTTTTCTATTATGAACGTGTATCTATATATCTATGCTCCACAATGTGTATCAAGTTCTGAAAATGTTCAGAATTTGTTATGCCTTGGGGATTGTACTTCTAGAAGCTTACCCTAAGGAAAGAACTGAATTCATGGAGCAGAATTTATATGGAGCCTGTGCCTGCCATGAAAGAAGAATTCAGTAAGGTTCTGTGCATGCTAAGTCACAAGTGCAGTAAGTCCTGGTTTGACGGAAGCTCACAGGAATGTATCTGCATGCTAATTTGACAAATATTGATGTTTTCCTTATTGAATGTGTGTGGTTAGTTCTGTGGAAAACACATTAGGCTTTCACTTAAAAGACATGAGTTTGGCTTTTCTATCTACCATGATGTGAATGACAAGTTCAGGCAAGTGATCTGTTAGGGGACTTCAGCTTCCACCAGTATAAAGTAGAAATGCAGCATCTGCCTCCTAGCTACAAAAATAATTCACTGGATATAGAAGCTCTTTCAAGACCACTGACTCCTACAGGATGCTCAGGTAGTGTTCAGGGTTATGCCTGTGACACGACGCTTGCATTATCTAGTGCTTCATTTAAGTAGCTACCTGGAGGGACTCTGCAGCATGAACTGAGAGCATCCAGGAGCAGATCCAGAAATTAGTCCCCATGCTTTGCAAAACTGTCAACATTTATCCTATTTCGAGAGCTTCCTTCCTCCTCCTTTTTCGTGACAGCCCATGTCTGTGTTCAATCACTACCTGTCAACATGGTTTTATTTTGTATGAATAAATATGGCATAATTAGCTTGGAGACGATTCTCTTAATTACAGTTGTAGAGGTGCCTTATTTGCTCAGCCTTCATGTCTGGAGAAGATGACACAACCTGCCAAGACGGCTTACAACACAAAGTCTAAATTTATACATGCCATCCTTTTGATGTGCTCACACTATTGTGGCTTTGCACAATTTCTCCTGACAGGTCTCCAGAGTTCAAATACATTTAGCCACACTTATTCTCGAGGACAGTCTGGGGGTAGAGAGTGCTCCATGTGACTGTCAAGTCTCTTCCATAATTAGAACTGATGTCCCAAGGAATGGAAAGGAGATACGGTGCTCCCAGCATCTACCACGACACTGCTCTAAGAGTCATAAGAGAAAATGTATTAGAAGACACTCAAGGCACATGGCTGTTTCCTGGCATTCTGTCATAAATAGCCCTGGAGTCATTTCTTCATGCAGAAATCAATAGCCATCTTTCTCTGTGGTCACTTCCATAACTGTATCCCAGATTTGGAATATGCTGTAAAAATAATGACTTGCTCAATGCATGTAAGCAGAACCTAGACAGCACTTACCTGGTGGTCACAACCATTTGGATCTAGTCATACTGTCTTGTACTTTGGATAGTCACAGTCACTTTTTAGGCACAAGCTGCTTTTATTTTTAAGGTGTTATTGTTGTTTACTGTCATCAAAAGTTCTGCCTACCTGACTGTGTGCCTACAGTGCCTCTCCAACTTCCTTTCAGGACACTTCCCCTTCTGCTTCAAGGTTCCCTGCAGTATAACTCCATAAAAAAAAGGCACAAGAGATGAAATTTACCACCAATTGCTCATTTGAAGCTATTTATTTTGCCTTCCTTTTTAGAGAATCTGTTCGCATGTAGTATAATTGAAGTACATTATATACATGAATGAAATGGCATGATGAACCCAATTATGACTAATATATCCTACTTATTTTTAAATCTGTTTGCTCACTCTGAACCTCTAGTTATTAACCTCTTTCGAGTCTCAGAAGGCATTTTGCTCTCCCATGAATTCCAGGGCAGAGATTGTCCCTTCTTCCTGCTCTTCGGTTCTTTGGAGGCAGCTTGATGTTTGTTTGTTGTTTTGTTTTTGTTTTGCCAGTAATGGTTATCTTTGCTCTTTTCAACAGGCTCAAAATGTTTTCCTAAGTTGTATATTACAACAGAAAAAAATCCCCTTTTTTTCTAAAGCCTCCATCTGTATGTAACCTGACATCGTTTCTAAGTTACCAACTATAATTTTTTTTTTCCCAGAGCTGAGGACCAAACCCAGAGCCTTGCGCTTGCTAGGCAAGCGCTCTACCACTGAGCTAAATCTCCAACCCCTCCAACTATAATCTTGTTAAAATGAATTGTTGCATTGTCTCGTCTAGTAATAATATCATACCTTAACTTTCCAAAGATAGGACTAGGAATGAGCAACTGTGTGACTCCCTAACCAAGTCAAACCAGCTTCCAGGATTTTGTTAATTAATCTTTATTAGAACTGCACTTATTCTTTCCTACATATTGTGCCTTTGTGCACAATGGCAAAGCTTAATTGACCTCAGATACTATGTTGCCCAAGTTTAAATATTTAGTCTCTGGTCCATTAGACAATTGTGGCTAGATCTCGTCACTATATCTTTTATGTCTGTTCCAGGATCTCTGAATGTTCTAATCTGTTATTTTGTGCTGACAGTTTTCTTCTGAATATTTTTCAGTTCATTCTGCCTTCAGATTTTCTACCTTATCTTATTTCTATATTTTGACTTCTTTATGTTATTACCACTTGAAAAATCTCAGCTTATTTGATTCCTATTTTCTTTCTAAAATCTTGATATTGATTTCTGTTATTGAGTATGATGAATAAAAAAAAATGAAATTCTGTATTAGATAATTGCAGAATGTGGAACAACTTGCTTTAATGGTCTTATCCTTGTGCAATCTCATGTGCTTGTCATTTAAAAAAATTGGTTGGGCATTATTTTTGAGGTATTTTATAGAACTAAAGACCAAAGCTAATGTTACCTTACCAGAGAGGTTATACATGAGCACGTACACTGCCATACAAATAACCTAGACAATCTGGACTTCACCACACATAAGGTTCTGGCCACTGTGTTCCTTTATTTACTCTTAGGAGTAAACAGGAAGTCATCAATTCTAACTCCTAATTCACAGTAAGTGGTATGGATGGGCAGATCTCTCCCAACCCTACATGTGGCTTTGGACTAAGTTATATGATAAAAATGTCTCCCAATTCTTGTACCCAGTGAACCTTTATCCTCAGCTGCTCTGTTATTTCTGTGGATAGTTACTGTATGCTCTTTGCTGTCTTAGACCATTTTCCTTTTATGATGTGAGGTACAATTTTTATTGTCAATGGACATTTTTTATCTTTTCCTTTTCTACAAATTTATTTTCAAATCTTTGAAGCCTATTTGTTTTTCTAAGAGGTGCAGTCTTCTTTAGACAGACTTATCACTGGTCCCAAATGTTTACTGAAGCTATTTTATACTCTCTGGTTCTTTTGTTTTTCGTTTTTCTGTGTTTAAGTTTTCAGACGGCCAGGTTTGGTTCCTCCTATGCTCTCTGTGCCCAGGCTCTAAAAGGTGCCCAGCTCTGGTGCTGACAAAGATGCTCAAGTGGGAGGAGAGAGCCCCACATCAGTGCCTCACTTCTGTGGGGCTGCAATGGTTTCACCAGTGGGTTCATACTTTGGAGTGGTCTCAGCCTGCAGAGGTACCCCACCCATCTGACGATACACCTGTGGGACTTCTGAAACACAAAAGGACAGCCTGAAATTACAATGGGGATGCTTGGAACTCTAGTATATTAGTAATGAATTTGAAATTTAGTGAAAGATAGACAGAAGTGGGTCAGCCTACGCCTCCCCTGTCTCTCCTCATACCCACACGCTTCTTCTACTTCCTCTCAAGAAGGCCTGGGTTCTTTGGTTTATTGCAGGAAGTAAACTAGACTCCCAAGATCTGTGTTGTTAGAGCCATAAAATAGTGTCCTATAGCCTCTTTGAGACCCTCTGATAGTTCCCATCTGTCATGATGTGCTTGCCTTAAATTGCCACAGTACTATTTCAGAATATATTCACTTTCACCAAAAGTCTTTAATTTGGTTACATTTCATAGAGAATGATTATAAGTAGGCATTTGAAGGCAGTTTCTCTCCTAAAAATATTTATTGCAATCTTTTTTCATATGGTAATATGGTTTACTACAATAATTAGTCATTTATTTTTATACTGTTAAAACAGATATATTTCTAAGTTGAATTTACAGACACATTTATAAAGGATGAATATTAAAATAATAATATCTATTTTACAGCATACTTAGTATCCATTTAATTGAATAAAATTTTCCTTTCCTGTGTAAAACTCGTCATGTAAATTAGGTTTTCATACTATTTTATGAGCCCACAAGAAATGAAGACAGATTTTAGACAAGCATCCAAGTGCCATCTGCTTGCTTATCAGTCACACACAGATTTTCTGTTTTACAAATTATTTAAAGCATAAAGTAATTGTGTATAAATATTTAAGAATGCATCCACACGTGCCGTAAACTTCGAAATGAGCTGGTGGTGCAGTCACTTTTTTTTCACTGGCTTAGCTGACTGAACAGACAACAAAACAAATGAAAGCCGCCAACGCTTATGTGAAGTTGCTGAAAGTTTATGCCACTTCTACTTAGATGTCCGAAGAGATTCTGGGTAACTCTCTCCTCTGCCATGCCACTAATATTGCAGGCATATAAGGTCACAGAAAAACAAGTTAGAAAGAGAAAAGCAACGGTACGGGTATTTCACACCGATGTGCTACCCACTGCCTCCATTTGTCCTCTCTTCTACACACATCCCATACTGTTATAGTGTCTTTGTAAAGACCAGGAAGGAGGAGGGAGAGGAAGAGACAGAAGGGGGAGGGAGGGAGGGGGAACAGAGGAAGAGAGAAATTGTCTACAGGCAGACCCTGTGAAGTTCCTCTGAAGCTCTCCGCTCCCCCACCTCCAGGTTTTCACTGCTGAGGTCAGTGTGCAGCTTTCTCACACCACACTAGAAGCACAGAACAGTCATTGGAGGAGTCTTGCTTTTTTGCTTTTCTTTACATATCAGAATTAGTGCAATCAAAAGCTTCCACTCTGTCTTCTTTTTTATTGTCTGAATTTTCCTTGATCTTCAATTCCTAAAACCAAAATCCACTAAAAGTTTCAATGCTTTCCATGAAAACTTCAAGTTATGTACAACTGCAGTGGAACTCACACACACACACACACACACACACACACTATTATATTTCGCTGGAGTTGTGCCACTAAGTAGGGTGGGAAGAGCCAATGTAAGATGCTGCCTTGAGTGTGGAGGGGAGTTGGCACATCTCACAGTGAGCCTCAAGTTCTAGGAAGGCAGAGGAGAGAGCCAGGCTGGGGGCCCTGAAGACACAGTTGTGGCCACGCCTATCAGCTTTGGGCAAGAAAGCGGGTCCTGTTGCTGTGTGAGGAGCTGCTGAGACACTGGGGGAAGGAAGCAGAGGTGTGCGTCCAGAAGGGCAGAAGCAGGATGAGATGACAGCTGCGGGGACAGACCTCAGACCCTCTGAGTTCCACCAGCAGCTCCATTCATGTGATCCAGGCCTTACTATTTTCATTGCTAAACAAGGACAAGCATGAGTCAGCACAGGAACCTGAAGGACAGAAACACAGAAGTCTGAAATTTAGAAAATAAATAAAATGGAAAATTGAAAAAAATTACAGAAAAAAAATGATAAACCCAAAAGCAAATGCCTTGACCAGAGCAATAAAATAATGGCTTTCAATCCATCAAAATAAAAGATTAGAAGCATTAGCTTAAAGAATTATGAAGTCTACAGAGGACACCATGGTTCTGGAGCTAAATTTATTATGGGAGATATTGTATAACTCGATAATCATAAATGATTAAAGTCTCAATTAGGTGGGCTATTTTCTGGCCTTATTGAAAATGACTCAAAAGAAATAATAGAGAATTTGAATGGTGTGAAACACATGTAAAAAGTGAACTATTTGTTAAATAATTTAGTTACAGAATGACTTTTGCAAGTTTTTGAGAAGCAAGTAATATATATAATAATTAAAATTAGCACATAAAAGCAGAAAACTCTCAATAAATCTAATAAAATTAGGATAATTCTAAACCGCAACCTCATTAAAAACAGCTCTGCAAAGAAAAGCACAGGAAAATTCCACTTATTGATTGAAGAGGGTAACCTTATTAAATCACATCCAGTAATGTAATACTCCATATTTAGGATTCTTCTGGCAACCCTTTCAAACTACAAAGACTCAGTGTCACAATAGCAGCAAAGCACATTTTTTATGAAGTATTTTTATAGTGTAATTCTCTAAGTTCTGGCTGGTAGAAATACACAGAGCTGCCAACACAGTGTGTGTGAGTTTGAGAAGGTCTCATCATTGGGTCTAATTTTAGATTATTAACTCATTTGTGACTGCACCGGGGACATGGTCTCTGGAACAGGCAGGTAGTAGTAGAGATGGAAAGAAGGAACTGAGTGCCTACACACTCAGATAAACTTGGTAAGACACTCTTGGTTCCTGGATATGGCAAATGACAAACCAGATACCTGGTGCTATTATTCGCCTCTAATCTCTCCCAAAAGTCTATATGCTAAAGGCTAGTTCCCAGACTGGGATTACTGGAAGGTGGTGGGGACACAGTAGGCAGACTTTAGGTCATTGGTGGCATGCCTGCTAAGGAGATAGAAAATGGCAATGCCTTCCCTCTCTCTGCTTCATAGCTGCCTTGGGGTGAGCAACTTGTTCTAGCACATGCTACCTCCCATGATGCTCTGCCTCACTGAAAACAATAATGGGGTCAACTCTGCACTGAGTGGACCTCTGATATCATGAGCATTTCCTTTCTAATTTGATTGTGTTGTTCAATTTTATGTAATGAGTTACTTCCTTTAGAGAATGATATATTTATAAAATTATAAAAACTGAATAGGAACATTTTATATAACAAATTAAATTTCTAAAACACAATAAAGAAATGACATCTTAAGCTTCAACATCCCAAAGTGCATATTAACTAAAAACTTTAAACAAAATCTATTTGGAATAAAAATTTAAGAGTAGTCACATAATTTTCATGACTTTCATCAACATATGGCAGATTAGAGGTGGCTTAGAAGGTACATGAAACTGAATTAACAATGTGGATGTCAGACTAATGAGGAGAGTTTTGAATATTCAAATTGCAATATAGTTATACCTGACTATTCAAGGAGTTTTCCTAACGGTGATTGGAAGTCACAGGGAAGTTTTCCGTGAATGAGAATAGGAACACAGCTTAGCAGAGGTTCCTCGTCTCCCTCATTGTTTATCCTTTCTGACTTGTTTTATTTAGGCTCCTTGAAAGTTGTATTTTGGTGTTTCTTTTCTTTTAATGACACACACAATATTCAGAGTGGAAGATGCTACTCTGCTAAAAGATCATAGACCCAGAGCATAGCTTTGAAACAGGTAATCAACCGTTGAAAGGACTAAACCAAGAGAATGATTTCATGACTCTATTTCAAAGTTCTATCTGCAGTCATGTGCCAGATAAAGGGCTCATTCATAACACATGAAGATTTACACAAGTGTCAGCAACTCAGCCAAAAGCAATGCCTATTCTAACACTGAAGATTTGAAATGACACATGTATTGAAAGAGATCTAAATTATTATCATTGGAAAAATGAAAATTAAAGCCACATTCAATATTATAACATATCTCCCAAGACAAATAAAGTATACTAAAAGCTGACAACAACAAAATGAAAGATCTGTATCAATTAAAAACCTCAAACACTGACTCCAGGTGTCAGTATGGGTGTGACCGCTGTAGAGAAATGTTGGTCTCTAATAAAACTTCAGGAATACATGTTCTACCATCCATTTATCCTACCCTTGAACAATGTGTATTCATGCATACCAAGGACATTTTGTATGCATATATGTATCTTGGTGTGTGTGTATAGATATAGATATGTTTTTGTTTTATAAATGGCTCTTTCTAAAAGCTAGTACTAAGCTACTGTAACCTTCCACTACTGATAGATGTTTGGAAGCATCAGTAGTACAATATAGCAGACAAATTTTGGTACAGTGACAAATGTATCACTACATAAGAATGAGAATTAAAGCAATGCAGCTACATGCAAAAAGGTGAATGAATCTCACAACTACAATGCTGAGGACAAGAAGCCTACATCAGAGGGTTACATAACTTCTAAGTGTTCTTAGGAATAATAAAAATGCAATCTTGTTCAATTATATAGGAATTCAGGCCAAGGTAGGGGGATTAAAGAGATTCTCAAGTCTTGGTAAAGTCCTGTCCCTTGAGTTGTGTGGCAGTTTGATGCATGTGTTTCTGTTTTTGTCCTGGGCAATGCAGGACCATCTTCGTAAGTCAGTAAAGAAGCTTGTTCATGCTCCAGTGTGTCTCTCAGCTCTGCACAAATCAAAGAGGTCTGTGACATATTTTACAAATGCTTTATTGGCCCATTTCTGAAATACCCATGTCCCTCAAATGCTAGCACCCACTTGTGAATGGAGGTTTTCATGGCCAAATGAATTTAGGAAGTGCTCTACACTCCAAGCCTGCTTCTCTGCTTCTCACTATTTATTAACATGATTGAGGCTCTGAAAAAGGTGGGCTTTTTGTAAAGAATCCTCATTTAGTTTGTTTAATAAACTCTGTATATCCAGTTACTTCAACAGATAACGTCTTAATTTTTAAAAATGATTTCTTTTATATATTCAAGCTTGAAGCATTGGAAAATATTTCTCATTCTTCATTCTTTTGAGTGGGACATACTATTATATATATTTTCTAAGAATTTAGAGTACGTGAATGTTTTTGCCCTTAAAATTGGGAGAAGAAAGTCCTACCTTGGGATGGAGGAGGGTGGTCAAAACAGAAGGAGTTGGGGAGGAGGGACAAATAACATCAAGAATGCTTTATAAGGCCTCCATGAATTATTTTTTATTTACCTAAAAGTATATATAATAGGTACACACACACACACACACACACACACACACACACACACACACACACTCACTCATGGTGCATGTATGCTTTTGTGTGTGTGTGTGTGTGTGTGTGTGTGTGTGTGTGTGTGTGTGTGTGTGTGTGTTTTAAATGAACTTATGCATAACCAAGGCAACACCACTCAGAGGTCGAAGGTACGCCCTATTTCTTAAGACAGTACATACTTCAGATACAAGACATGAAAGATTTGAGCTGGTTCTAACATGAAAGACTTCTTCCTGAAGTCTAGCTTTCAGAGTACATGTAAGTACTATGTAAATAAGTATTATGTGAGTACTGTGTAATCTGTTACGGGAGGGAAGCAATTAGTAGTCCTATACAGCTGTGATACCTATGAATTATATCAATGTCCAGCATGGCAAGCTATCTCTAAAGGCAGTCATGTCTTAGTGATAACAAACAGCTAGTTGACTTAGGGCCTCTCAATAGAAAGGAAATCATGCCTGGTACTAGAAACCTACCCAACTACCTAGGGTTAGTGAGGTCATGAATCTTAGAAGAGAACCTATTACCACCACTTTACTAGACCAGCATAATTTCTACCTACATTCTAAAGCTTATCCTTATACGTTCAGGTAAGTGTAGCTATCACCCCTCATGAAAGAAGTTTCTCTTTCCAGTAAACGGAGACTGTAGCTGGAGTTTTCTCCAGTCCTGCTCGGACCCACAGCCACTCAGACCCAAATAAACACACAGACACTTAAATTATTTAAACTGTTTGACCTAATGGCTTAGGCTTCTTGCTATGTAGTTCTTATATCTTAAATTAACCCATTTCTATTAATCTATAATTTGCCACGTGGCTTGTGGCTTACTGGTACCTTATATCTTGCTTCTCGTGGTGGCAGTGGCAGCTGGCAGTATCTCCTGACTCAGCCTTCCACCTCCCTGAAATCTCCTCTCTGCTTGTCCCTCCTATACTTCCTGCCTGGCTACCGGCCAATCAGCATTTTATTTATACAGAGTGATATCCACAGCACTTCCCCTTTTCTTTTTTCTTTCAAAAAGGAAGGCTTTAACTTTAACATAGTAAAATTACATATAACAAAATAGTTATCAAGCAGGAATTATAGTTATGATATCTAATCTATTTGTATTTGGCAAAATTAAAGAAGATATCCTATCTATCCTATATTTGTGAGTCCAAGGTTTCATATCTACCTTATCTCTTATCACAACCAAGGAAAATTATAACTATCTAGTCTTCAACTACATCAAAGACCTCAGAAGGATATAATATTAACTGAGAAATGGGAGAAGGACGGAAGCAACTTTTGGGAGTCTTGCGAGAATAGACAGAGACAGCTGGCAGCCTGGACAGTCATCCAAAGTTCCTCTATAAAGTTGGGGCATCTATTTTCAGCCCACAGTCCTAGAGTTTCTCAGTCACTTCTCTCTGTGTCCTGTATAATGTCTGGCAGTTTCCTCTGTGAAGCAGGAACCTGAAGGACCATTTTGCCAAGCAAAGTTCAGTGGTCACCTTCCTATGAGTCCTGCATGTCTAGTCAATCAAGCAGTCTAGGCAAGAACAGTTTCTTGCCCAAATGGCTATTTTTGCCAAGAAGAAGATAAACTCCATATAGAGTGTCTTCAATGTCCATCCTCCTTTCTGAAGTAAATTGATGCTGCCAGGAGCAGACATGTCTCACTGTCCAGAAACTCTAAATTTTTTAAACATTTTAAATGCCATATTCTGTAGGTCTTTGAAGTGTTTGAAGATTACCTACCTAATTGAATTATATCTATGTATACCTAGAAAAAAACTTAACATGACTATAAGTTTGACTATCATAGAAGACTAGTTATTAACTTGTATTTCTTAATTATCCATTACAATTTAAATGAGTTACATAAACATAATACCTCAAATGAGAGTAGAAATATATATACAGTATAACAAAATTAAGTTTAAACTTGTATCAATAAATTAAAATCCATAGCAATGTAAAACATTTCAAACAAGTTGTTGCTCTTTAAAAGTAGATTCAATAATCTACCCTTTCATCCTATCATATGTATATCCTATATTTCTATATCATATCCCCTTTCTTCTTTTAGAAAGACATTGACTATGACCAATTACAATTTGTAACCAATAACCTAAACAAAGACAAACATCCATAATCCATTTTTTGGGAATGTGGGCATAGTTTTCTAGGCTACTTCCTGCTGGGGATCCATAGCAGGAGACTATTACAGAAACCACAACTGGTCATAATGCAGAGATCATGGGGATCCCAGAAGCAACAGATACCTTAACAACACAATTCCTGCCCCAGAGGCTCGGGAAACATCACAGAAGAGGTGGAAAGATTAGAGGTGGAAAGAAAAACTGTCAGAGCCAGAGGGCCAGAGAGTTTGTCTTCTAGAGTGACAGGGAAGCTTCACTCATGATACTTCAACAATATGACTGCCTAAACAAGACCTGTACAGTATCAGTTGACGTGCTAACTTGGAAGGTGGAAGTATCATGGGACTTCACCACTACAAAAAGAACTACAGGCAATTAATGACTGCTGAAAAGGAGAAATAGCCTCTCCCAGGGTTGGCCCTGAAATCATACACACACAAGCAGCACTAAATGGATTCAGCAAGTTGTATGTATGTATATATATTTGTGTGTATGTGTGATATATAAAAAAATAGAGAAAAGGAGGCCATTAATTTGAGGAAGGGGATAGGACATAGGGGGTCTTGGAGGGAGGAAAGGGGCATAAGTGATATAATTTAAAACAATTTATATAATTAATAATAATAAATAAAAATATATTGAAAAAATTTATCACTATGTAGCCCTGGCTCTCCTGGAACTCAGTATGTAAGCCAGGCTTGAACTCAGAGATTTACCTGCCTCTGCCTTCTGACTGCAGGGATTAAAGACATCTGCCGCCATACCAGGCCAGAAATGTGTCTTATTTCATGAATTTTTGTGAAGACTGAGTGGCATATGAGATACCATATTAATGTGAAGGACAGAGTGACTAGAGAACTCTGTGTGGCTCCCAGGAACCTAAGGAAGAAGCAGAAGGCAGAAAGGAAGCCTGAGTATGAGCACCACGCTGGGAACAGAAGATGGTTGGGTGGGTTGGTTTTCTGACACATTTTTCTTTAAAGGGGTCTGTTGTTTTTCTGAAGAACCTAAGTTTGCTTCATTTTCATGCTTGCTTTGGAATCATGTGCTATGCTTTTTCCTTTAACTCTTCCAGTTAAAAATGACTTTGTAGTAGATCATTAACAAAGAAGCATGTGCACAAACACATACTGTGTGTGCAAACATACAATGCATGTGCACAAACACATGCACACACAAATTCAGGCTTTTGTTGCTTCACTCTTAAATGACAGGGAAAATGAATCTTGAAACAAATTTTCCTCTCTTTTGGAGATGATGCCCGGTGAACTTCATATAAATTAGGAATTTAGGTACTTAAAAAAGAAATTGAGATGTAAGAGATTGGTTCCTCTATACCTGTGGGTCGTGTCCCCTTTGGAGGTTGAATGACCCTTTCACAGGGATCACATATCAGATATCTTGCATATCAGATATTTTTATTGTATTTTATAACTAGCAAAATTAGTTATAAAGTAGCAAGGAAAATTCTATGTTTAGGGGTCACCACAACATGAGGAACTATATTAAAGTGTTGCAACATTAGAAAGGTTGAGAACCACTGATCTATGGAAATAATGGTGGAGGAGATTCATAGTTGGGAATCAGGCCTCTGCTAAGGAGAGTGATTCACAGGAAGGCAGAAAGAAAAGTGGCTGACACCAAACAGGTATGGGATGTGAAGTTTGGCATTTAGTTGTTATTGTATTCTAATTTCATGGTTTCAAAGGAAAGGTCACCTGCATTTAATCTCTAAATAATATTTAATCTCTAAGTAAAATGCAGTAACATAAACAAATACTGCCTCAACTACCTGGAGTTCTGCCTCCTGGGTGTTCAATGACCTGTGAAAGGGAACAGGGCATGACTTCACACACTTATTTGTGTCTTTGTTCACTAGCTTTCTGTTTTCTATTCCTTACCATTATTGTAGTAAAAATCTAAAACATACAAGTGGCATACACGTCAACAGGGGTGTGGTTTTTTTAGCAGGATGTCCAGAATGACAGTCCATTAGCTGAGTCTCAACTTTCAGCAAAGGTTTTAAACATGCGCTGAGATCCAGTCTGTGTTGCAGTTCCAGGGGTGAAACTGCAGTGTTCTTGTGGGTTCTGTCCGTGTTGAGTACTGATTACTAGCACTATGGAAGGCAGTTCTGCTGGAGGCAAGGACAGCAGCAAAGTACCCAATTTCAGTCCTCTCACAAGGTTCCAGCTTGATTTGGGACCTGTGAGCCTCTATATAATTTATCATCAGGCTAGAACATGCTAAGAGGAAGTACTGTCATGGCGTACCCTGTGCTGATATCCACGGCACAGCACCGACATTCCATTCCAGTTCTATTCTAGAGACACTGGTAGGTATTAAAGGGAGGAAGGTTCTTGTAAATACTCATCCAAAAGTGAGTTCTGCTAACCGTGCTACTAGGCCCTTCAATTCTTGATACTATGTGTCTTCGCCTGTTTGTGTCAATAACAAAACACCATTGGGCTAGAGAGATGGTTCAGTCATTAAGAGCACTTGCTGCTCTCCAAGAGGACCCAAGTTCAAGTCCTAGAATCCACATGGCTTCAGGATATCTGATGCTCTTCTGGCCTCCACTAGCACCCACACATATGTAGGTTGCATAAACAAACAAATAAAAACAAATAATGTAAGACACTTCAGACTGAATGATTTAGAAACATCAGAGCATATTTTTCTACAGTTCTGTAGGCAAAAAAAGCCCAAGCTCAGGTTGCTATCAAGTTCAGTGTACCTTGTGGGTACCTGTACCATAGTGGTGCTTTCTTATGGTGGCATCCCCACATAGAGGGAGTGGTAGGTAGGAGCAGGGGCAGAATGGCTCTGTGAATCCCTTCTGTAATACATGTTCAGTCCTGAGGGTGTTTCATAATTCAGAACTGCTCTGACATGCCCCACTTCAATATTGTCACACTGTCAATCATTAAGTGTCTGTACGTGATTTTGAGTAACATTAGCATGCAGACCATATCACTGTGCATCAGTTGAGGTTGACATATCTTTGGGATCCAGACATTATGAACAACTGTCAAGCCTCCATCCTGAAGTCAAACCAGCACAGGGAGGTTCAGTTTATCAAGATTTATTTATCAACTGTCCCTGAGGAAAGAAAGCATTATTGTTATAGGATAGAATCATTTTGGAATTAGCCATCATTAGTTACCTAGGGCAAGTCAATAATAATATAATTAATCAGTACTTATTACCCATATGACTCAATTAATACTTACAGTTTCTGAATGTACTTTCTATAGTTATGAAGTTGTTTTGCCTATTGCAGAGCAAATAAATGACTAAGAAGATTATCCATTATATATTAAAATGAAGTAATTAGGATTATGGTTATTCTTTCCATTTCCCTCCTTATAAATGCAGCTAAATGTATGGGTGTTCATTTTTCATTAAGTGACTATACTACCAGAATCCAATTTCATGCAGCAATATTGTTAATTCATTTATATTTTTCCATCAGGTAATTATAAGTGATAATTTTTTCCCAGAATTCTAAAGGTCTGCTTTGTTAAAAACTGAGAGACAACTCTGCTTCCCTTTGATTAGTGTTCACATGGGTCAGCCTTCTTTACTGACTTACTTTAAATTTCTCTCTTACCACCTTTAATGTGCCTCTCATTTTTAAATTTTATTTTTAACTTTTTTCAGACAACATATTTTGATCATATTCTTTTCCCTCACACAACTCTTTCCATATCCCCCCTCCCTACCACCTCAGTTCATATTTTCTCTCTCTTAAATAACTAGACCTGGACTCCTCACAACCCATTGGTCAGGGCATCATGTCCAGTTGTGGTTTTCAGTACTGGCCTCCATTTACTGTAAGAGAAGTTTCTTTGATGAGGGAAGATAGCAACACTAATCTGAATAAGAAAAAATTTGAGTATTGTTAGTAATTATGCTGTTCTAGCAAAGAGGCAGTAGTAGTTTCTCTTCTAAGATCTGTGACCTACCTCAGTAGACCCAATATTTGATTAGGTTTTAGTACCACATACAAGTTCCCTCCTGTTGACTTAAGGTGGCCTTAAGTTCATTAAGACAGCTGTTGTTTACCACAAATATATGAATTCCACTTTTTGGATATCTTGCCATGCTGGTCATTGTTATGGTTCATAGAAGTCACTACTAGGAAGGACTGTTTAATTGCCCCCCACCCCTTGGAAGCTTGCATCTTAGTTTCTGGAACTATGGAAGTAAGATCTCAGGAAGGAGGCTTTTAAATTAGGTCTATCTTGATATCTCAATCCAGTGTTCTAAGTTCTAACACTAATCTAAGTGTTCAGCTTCTTCAACATTATCCCTGACCCCTCACCCTCTAAAAGGCAACCAAGGCTTACAATAATAGTCTACATTGCTTTGGGGGTCACTAGGACTACTATAACCAACCTTTGGATACTGGGGTTTTTGTTAGTCTATGCATCTTGTGGGGAACACTGCCAGGCCAAGTGGCACAATACAGAAACTAACAGATCCTGTGTAGCCCCACCCCAGTGGCTGTACCTGCAGCCCAGCTCCTACATCCATGGCTCAGAGAATATCACAGAAGAGGGGGCAGAAAGATTGCGAGAGCAAGAGTAGCCGCAAGTCTTAGAAATAGCTGCATGAACGAGACCTGAGCAATGGCAATATCAATAGACATGCTAACATGGAAGGGAGGGAATCTTATGGGCTCCTTAGAGAACTACAGACAACTAACGACTGCTGAGAGGAGGGAAATTAGCTTCTCCAGGAATGAGCCATCTAATTAGTTATCAATTACACAGTAGCCATAACTGAAACCATATATACACGAATGACAAAAAAAGAGATGCAGTCATATATTTATATTGTATAAAATAATCAAAGAAAAAGAGGCTACCAATTTGAAACTGGAGGGATGAAGCTGAGAGGGTTAGAGAGAAGGGCCATGGGAGGCAGGGAATGGAGGGAAGAAAGAAAAGGATAGAAGTTATATAATTATATTTTAATTAAAAACAAAACAATAAGCACACATGTGCGCACACACAGAGAGAGAGAGAGAGAGAGAGAGAGAGAGAGAGAGAGAGAGAGAGAGAGAGAGAGAGAGGAAAAGAAACAAACAAGGAGTTCATTTTGAGTTGGCCAACTGCTCCTGAGTGGCTTACCTCTTGGGTGTGGTAGAGATGCTAGTGCCATTCTCTTGAAGAAAAGATTTTCCCTTTCTCAGCAGTTATCATTTGCAAATACCTTCTTGGTTAGGGTAAGATTTTGTGTCCACTTCCCTTCCCCTTGCTGGGATTTTATCTGGTCTGAACAAGTGCAGGTCTTGTGCCTGCTGTCACAGTCTCTGTGTGCATCAGCCTGTTATGTCTGGAAAAAGCTATTTTGTTGGAGTGATCCACTACCTCTGGCTAGTCTATATTCTAGGCACTTTTCCTTTACCAGATGAAAGACTTGCAAATACATTTTCTTCCATCTTGGAGCTTGTGTTCCTATTTTTTTGTTACCTTCACAGAGTAATAATTTATATTTGAATGACATAAAATGCACTGATTTTCTCTTTTATAGAACTCAGGCAGTCCTCAAATTCACTATCCTCTTCTCTCTGTCCTCTCGATGCTTGATTTGATGGGTGGCATGTACTGCCATGTCCATCTTGGCCATGCACACTAATGTTCATTCAAAAACTCATCAAGAATTCTGTGTTTTGACAGCTTTACCCTGTTATTTTATAAAAGTACTATAATTTTTGTTTAAATTTAAGTATGTTATCCCTTTAAAGTAATTTTTGTTTCAAGTGGAACATTTGGATTGAGTCTTCTAATCCTGCAAATCCAGTGGTTTTAGTACCACATTTTGAAAGACTTGTTTTGTTGGGCCGATTTTGATTTAACTGTCTCCACCTTTTCTAGTTTTCTAAGGTAGAAACTTAAATACTTTAAAATTCTTTTTAAATGCATTTAATTCTAAAAATTCCCTTCTCAACTTTGCTATCTCTCAGGTTTTATGTGTTTTCATTGTTACTTAAGTTAAAATATTATTAAATTTCTCTTTGGATTTTATCTACCACCCCATTCTTATTGTATGCTGTATAATCTTCATGTCTTTTGGTTTTTCCTGATGCTTTCCTGTTAATGATAGCTAATTTAATTCCAATCTAACTGCACTTATGATTTTCCAAATTTCTTAAACTTGTTAGAATGGATAACAAACAAATCTGATAGAACTTAAAGTGTGTTGCATGGTCCATAATTAGTGAACAGTACAAATGTTCTTGAGAAAAGAAAGGTGTGTTCTCTTGCTGGTGAATGACATGAACAAAGGCCAGTGATACCCAGTGGATGGCTGATGCTCTTCTGGTCCCTTTGTCCTCACTGATTTCCTGGTTGCTGCATGTGTCCATTCTAGTATAGGAGTGTGATAAGAGGTTCATATATTTCTCCTAAAGTCTATCAGATTTGTTGGTGACCCACTCTAGCAATCTCTTTCTTGATATATTCAGTCTAGTGGACATTCATTGTGATAATTGCTATATTTTTCTTATTTATTTGTATCTGTGATATTTGCTACTCTTTTCTATCTGTTGCCTTTGTTCATTGTTCCTGTCTTTGTCTCTAGTTCTTTTCCGCACTTTGTGATTTCACTTGAGCATTTTATGGGTTCATAGTATATGTGTGACCCTCCCTAGTCTTAACATTTTTCATTGGTTACCATAAAGTTTGCAATGTACATTTACTGAGATATTCTACAATGATGATAGGTGTTGATTTTTCCAAAAGGACAAAACAGCCTTCAAACAAGATATTTTCTTACAAATAGAACATCAAAATGGATTAAGGGAAAATAGATGAAGGTCATTATCTACTAAAGGAACAAACATTCAAATTTGGAAGAGTACTACTTCTCTCTCAGAATGGCTTAAGCTAATATATGTGACGAAGCCAAAAGCTCCTAAGGATGCTTTTGTTGTCCACCATAACTAGATGCTATTGCTAAAGACACTGCCCATCCTGGATGCAGGATCTAAAGAATGGTTTTCTAAAGACAGTCATGTTTGGTTCTATCATAGGTCTCTGGGCTGTCCAGCCTCTGGGTTTTAGCCCTCCAGGCACTGTCAGGGTGGGCTCCCTCTCATAGTATGGGTCTCTAGCTGGATCAGTCATTGGTTGGTCACTCCCACAATTTCTTTTTCCCAGCATATCTTTTTTTTGCAAAAGTTTTTTTAAATTTCTTTCTGTAAATCATAAACTATTTGAGAAGAATTAGGGTGACCCAACAAATGCATCTTAACCTTATCCCAATCAAACTTGCTTTCATTAAATCTTAAGGATGTGATACAATGAGAAGAAACATTCAAATCACATTTTAATTTTATCTGCACCTTCAAAATTTCTAACTGATCCCCTAACAATACAACAGCTTGCCTTAACTCAGTTAATCTTTTACTATCTCATTGCCCATCTTATTTTGTTCAGTCCAAAGTTCTTCTGGATGTCCCAGCATATCTTTGTAGGCAGGGCAAATTGTCGGTCAAAGGTTCTGTGGCTGGGTTCAGGTCCCAGTCTCTCCACTGGAAGTCTTGCCTGTTTATAGGAAATGACCCCTTAGCATTCCTTTAAAAGCCCTTTGGCAGAGACAGTCATGGCCCAACAGATTAGGATCCAGGCCCTCCTGAGGCTATTCTGTGTTTCTGTCTCTGTCTCTGTCTCTGTCTCTCTCTCTCTCTCTCTCTCTCTCTCTCTCTCTCTCTCTCTCTCTCTCTCTCTCTCTTTCTAGCTATCTTTCTATCTAATATTTCCTGCTGCTCCTGATCAAGAGTACCCTGAGGAAAAGTGGGAGTGGGATGGCCCTCCATAGCCAAAATAGAAGATGAAGTACCTAGTCTTGTTATAATTTGATATGCCATGGCTGGCTGATATACACAGGAGGCCTGCCCTTTTCTGAAGAGAAAGGAGGACTAGATTGGGGAGGGGGTTTGGGGATAAGGGCTTGGAGGGAAGAAAGGAGGGGAAAATGTGATTGGGCTGGGAAAAAATTAATTCATTAAAAATTCATTAATTTAAAAAATCAAGAGAAAAATAAAGCTGAATCTATACTTTTTTTTAAAATTTAATTAATTTATTTATTTTACATCCTGACCACAGCCTCCCCTCCCTCCTCTCCTCCCACTCCCCGCTACCTTCCCTCTCAATTAACCCCTCCTCTGTATTCACTCAGAAAGGGCCAGGCCTCCCATGGGCAAAGCATGGCATATCAAGCTACCATAAAACCAAGCACCTCCCACTGTATTCAGGTTCGGCAAGGCAATTCAGCAGGAAGAACAGGTTCCTAAGAGCCAGCCAAAGCACCAGGAACAGCTCTGCTCCCATTGACAGGAGTTCCACAAATAGACCAAGCTAAACATCTGTCACATATATGCTGAGGGCCTAGGTTGGTCCCAGGCAGGTTCCCTGGTTGTTGGTTCAGTTCTGTGAATTCCCATGAGCCAGACTAGCCGTTTCTGTGGATTTTCCAGTGATGTCCCTGACCCCCTGACTCCTACAATCCCTCCTTCCTCTCTTCAGCTCAGCCTAGTGTTTGGTCATGGGTCTCTGAATCTGCCTCCATCAATCACTGGATGAAGGCTCTCTGATGACAACCGGGGTAGTTATCAATCCAATCAGTTCAGGCTGTGCATCCACTGCTGCCAAGAGTCTTAGCTGGAGCCATCCTTGTAAACTCATGAAGTTTCCCTTGTATCAAGCTTCTACCCCACTCTGTAAAGCCCCCCTTTCCAGTCATCTCTCAGCACTTCCCCCTCCGCCCACCCCCCAACCCAATCTCTCAAGTTTCCATGCCCACCCACCCCCAGTCCAAACAGGAGATCTTCTCTATACCATCATCCCAAATGGGTAATTGCTGAAGCTTCCTTCAAACTCTCCCATGTATTGCCCCCTTACACTCTTTCAAATTCATGACCTTAAAAAAAATGTCATTACATGTATGTGTTCCTACATCCATAAATGCAATCTGCTTATTTCTGGATAATGTTACCTATATGTGTATGTTTTCAGGATTGACCCTTTGCTACTAATTGGTATGCTCTTCCATGGGAAGATGACTTCAGTTATGCTCTCATTATTCCTTAATTGCCTGTAGTTCTTTGTCTAGAGTTGAGGCCTCCTGAACATGCCACCCTATGTGTCTATTAGTATCACCTTTGTTCAGGTCATGGTTAGGCAGCCATGTTAGTGAGGCTTCATGGATGTAGCTTCTGACATTCATAAAAGACATAATCTTACATCATGCTCCCTCATCCTCTGGCTTTTAGAAGCTTTCTGTCCCCTCTTCTGCAATGACCTCTGAACCTTAGGTGTGGAAGTTGTATTATAAATTTATCAGTTGGGACTGTGCTCCACAATTCTGCATTTTGATTGGCTGTGTTTTTCTGTAATGATCTCCATCTACTGCAAAAAGAAGTTTCCTTGATGAGAGATAAGAATTACACTTATCTGTGTGCATAGGGACAAATATTTAGAATGTAGTAAGGGATTATTTTGGTTTAGTAAAGTGGAAGTTGTAGTTCTCTTCCAAGATCCATGACTTCACTAGCCCTAGATTTCCAGTACCAGGCATGACGTCCCTCTTGTTGAGTGGGCCTTAAGTACAATTAGAGAGCTGTTGGTTACCATCCAGGTATGTCTGCCAGTACTCTACCCTTAGGATTATGGTGTCATGATAGTCATTGTTGTGGTTCACAGCTATCACAGCTGGGTAGGACAATTGGTTGCTTCCCTTCTTTGGAAGCTTGCATGGCACCTTCTGGTTTGCTACTGTCCTTGGTTGTCCCCAAGAGGTGAAAGGTAAGTGCCTGTTGCTGAAGAGAACTGGCCTACAAGCCTCTTCCCCTGAGTGTTAGTTATTATGTGGTTCTCTGTTATTAAGCAGTGCTGTTTTCTGTGTGAGAAAAACCACAAGGCACAGCAAAACCACTGTAAGAGCTTATTAAGAGAAGAAACAGAGGGGAGTGCTTAGACCGACAAAAATGGTCATGCAAGGAGACAGGAGGGAGGGGTCTGTGACCCACTTTTTATGGATTCCCCCGCACATGAGCAGATGGGCTTATGTAGCTACAGTACGCTGTGTGCATATATTACATGATCACACTGGCCACAAATTACGTAGGATGTAAGGCCCCAGAATGACTAAGCGTTTTGCCAGAGCATGTGCAGTCATGGGGGAGTGGCTAGAGATTCCAACACTGAGGACCAATCAAATAATCTTTTATAACAGCATTAGTTTCAAGTCACACTGGAAATATTTTTCCTACTCAATTTTCATGCCCTTGAATTTATACCTAAAATTATGCACAGACGACACACCTTTGTGCTGCTAAGCTTTTACTTGGTGTTACTAGCAAGAATTACAGTCATTCTTGGTTCTTAGGGACTGTGGAAGACATATTCCTGTATAGTAATTGGGGGGTGTTGCTTTAACTGTGTCTCCAGATAAGCATTAGCATCACCTAGGAACTTACTTCTTTGCCCCCCTAAACTTAAAGAACTCTGGTTTTGGGGCCTGCAGCCAGTAACTGAACAGAAATCCTATAATTGTGACAACAGATGTTTTAATCCATGTGGGAAAGTTGTGGGAAGACTGTTTTCTTGTTTGAGTTCTCTGCTAAAACTGCCACGAAGAGTAAGCATGGTTTTCTGAAGCTACTGGTTGGTTGGGCTTTTTAAGTAATTATTTAACAACATTAGTTAAATCTAATGATTACAGATGTGACTTCTAGAAAGTCTCCCACCAAACAGAATAGTCTACTTATGAAAATAGTAATGCTTCAGTCCTAAATTTTAAGTAACATTCATTTCACTTCAGAAAAAAGTTGGTGTTCTTTGTGTTTCTAGTTCTGGCTTTTCTAACTGTCCTTTATAAAAGGGTAAACGAAACACATTGTCGTGCTACTTACCTAATTATATATATTATACTTATATGCACTCAATAGTATGAAACCTTTTTCTGCATTTCAGGTCCAAACTGCTTTGCAGAAACTGCTGTCATCCCAGCTGGTAGAGAAGTGAAGACGGATGAATGCACCATATGTCACTGTACTTATGAGGAGGGTACGTGGAGAATTGAACGGCAAGCCATGTGCACAAGACATGAATGCAGGCAAATGTAGACTTCACAATACAAAACTCTCATGTTTTTCTAGAATATTTTACTAATGTTGACATTCTAGATGACTCTGAGAAATGTCAATCAAAAAGAGAAGACTTTGGATAAGGAGTCAAGGGAAATGGTTGGCACTTTTCCTTTTCTTGGTAACAATTACAGCAAGAGACAGACATGGATGTATTTCAAAACATCAATAAGAACTTTGGACATAAACTCCCTCTCTAAATAAATGTGCTATTTTCACAGTAAGTACACTAAAGTTCACTATTATATATTAAATGTGTTTCTATAATCCCTCTATTAGAGTCTTATATATTAAAAATGCTGTTGTCAACCGTCCTCACTGTGGTAGCCTTCATTCCATCATGGGGTGCTGGTGGTACCAGGAATCCTTCACACCTGCACATGCAATACTGCACCCCATTAAGGGACTGCAAAAATAATGACTGCTTTATAGCAAAATCCTGTTCAAATGCTATTGAACTAATGCTGTGTATCTAAAGCTTGCCCTTAGGACACAATCTAATTCTCATAAATAGGCTTCCATATTTTAATAGCCCATTTCTTTTAGCAGTTCATCCTTACTCATTTGGGAAATGTAGGTATAAAGACTGCTACCATACATTTCTTCAGTTCTCATAGTAATCCATAAGTAAACATTTACATGTATTTCATTTTCATTTACATTACCTATTTTACTAAGCATAACTTGAATTCACTCCCTCAGAAAGCTGAGACTTCTGCATTAGTCCCATGAGGCTGGAGCTGTTCTAAAGCACTCTGCATGTGTATGGGGGTGGGGGATGTCTTTGGATTCTCTGGAGAATAGTTAAGGAAAGTCAAATTCCTGAACAAGCTTATGCCTGAAATAAAAAATATGCTATAGACATCTCACATATCTCAGCTTAGTGTACCCATACTGTTAGTTGAGGTAGAAATCTGTCCTCAGTAATAGACAGAGTGAGATGATAAATCTGTCTTGCATCAAGAATAGTGTAGGTGCAAGTAGAATTCTTTGTCCAATTATGTTTAAACAAGGGAGTAAAAGCTAAGTACAGTCTTCCCTACAGTCATATATAATCCAAATGATCTTCATGTGAACTAATCAAAGCTGCTGTAAGTGTTGCTGATGGGGCCACAGTGACTATGGAGAAGTTCCCGTTTCATGAACCACATCAACACTTGGTACATGAGTGAGAGAGGCAGTCAGGGTCTTAATATGTGTAAACAAAACCAAAGGATCTATTTGCAACCTTTACGTACATACCCCCACATTTATTTCTACTAAATTTTAAAATTAAGTATCTATTACACAAAACATCTTGTGGAGACAAAGAGGAAATGAGGGCTGGTTTGTTCTCTCTCTATGCTTTTTTTCTATAGCACAACAGGACTAAGAAATTACACTATACTATATTATAAACCCAATCAGAGGCTAGAAAATGAAGACTTCTACAAAGACTTACTAAAAACAGCATAGTTCATACACCCAAACCCTGCCAGTATATACTAATTTCAATAACTTATTGTTGAATGATAGTCAATGACAATTGAAAATTTGAATCATTATAATAATTACAAAAATTACCAGGGCATTTGTATATGCTTATATTTTTATCTTGTTTTTGAAAAATATCTGGGGTCAGGTAGACTAGCATGTACATCAACTTCATAAAAATACTCAGGGGTATTATTAGCTAGTTACTCTCAGGTACCTGTTTTCAGCTTTCCAAAACTTAAATCTTAGTATGAAAGACTGTTAGGCATCATCTGTCCCTCCATTATTCAACAGTAGATTTTCTTGAGACAAAGGTCATATAAGGTTAGCATCTTGCCAACAACTGACCCTGTCCTCTTAAAATACATGGGCTACTGAGCTAGATGTAACTACGTACAACTTGCCTCTTCTCTCTACATGAGACATGGCGAATTACAGTTTCAGTGTATGGGGCTCATTTTTCTTATTTCCCTTGGCAATAGGATCCCTACAGAATGGAAAATGGGTTCTCAAATTATTGCAGTGGAACAAATCATAAATGCTATGAGAATGTCAACAAATCTCATTCTTCTGCAGAGAAAGTGAACACAATGTGGTCTGGGGAATTACTTTGATATAAATCGTTGGACCCCACACTGTCTCAGGCACATTTCTGGGAGCTGGAGCTCAGTGGCTGTGATTGCATTAGAATAACTCACATCAACATAAGACAAACATGGATGAACCTTGGTTCTCTGCACTGCATATCCTAAGTAATGAAATTGGCATTATTATTTTTAATCGGGAACTGCTCCTCTTGCAGATCATTTAGACTTTCAGGTCTACACAGCTGATTCAGATCGATGCTTTTTTTTTCTTCCCTGTGTGCACAAAAGTCTGCTCCAGTTTTCAACAGTGCAACATAAGCTAGATAACTTTAACTGCACAATAACTCGGGGATAGTATGAGTTCAAGTTATTTGATTGCACAAGTCTCAACATTCAAATACACTTATCTTTTAAATGTCACAATTCTCTAAAGTTCTAATAGGCTAATTATTAGGGATTTAATCGAGTTAAAAAAAAAAGCAGCTGTGCTTACAAATTAATTACATGAACTTATTCCCAAAATCCCAACCTATGTTTAGGTATGAAAATTTGAGCTGCTCAAGTGAGCCACAGAATAGCTCCAGAAATAATCCAATATGACTTTTCAGAAGTTTACAAAGATAGATTGTTTCTTTTGGGGGTTCATCTGATGTTTTAGCTTTCTAAACATGGATCTTGTTTTCATTTGGTTGTTTGGGGATCCTAATTGAACAGATCAGCCAACCGCCCTCAGAACAGTTGTCTTTAAAATCAGCCTGGGGCTATGGACGGACACAGTCTTCTGTTAGCAGTGACTCTTGCCCAGACCCTTCTCCGAACTGTTCTAAGACTTTCCATTTCTTTTCAGTACTGAAAGACCTCAGAATGGGGTTCAAGAGGACATTAAGATGTATTGTTGGGAGTAAAGAATTTACTAGGAAAGTTATTAATGCTGTGGATAGGCAGACAGTTGGGAACAGCAAGACAGGGCCTCTGAGGAATGATCAGTCCCCAGTACCAGGCAGACAACATGACAGGGGTTCTGGAGAAAGGAAATCAGAATCCAAGCAGCAGGAGTGAGGGTCTCGTAGTTTTCTAGAGGTGGGTGATGTGCAGAAGAGCACAAGTCTCCAGCCAGGCTCTGATTCCTGTGCTGGAGGTAGGGAAATGGATGGGAAATGGGCTATGTGACCACCAATACCCCATTTGATGTAAACTCAGTCCCCAAGTAACAGTTCCTGGAACATGAAGTCTCTCAGCTAGAGACTCAGAGTGTCTTAGCTGGGCACCCGTAGGAGTTTGTCAAAGAGGAAGGCTGCTGCATGTACTGTGTTCTGGGCAGCAGTAGTCACTTTTCAATGACCAGCTCAAGTGTCATGACTTTTGAGGAGGATTCTGTCGTAAGTAAGGTAATTAGATTGCCATTGTAAGTCTCTGGCACAGCACTAATTTGGTGTCCTTTTAGCACATACTTTAAAAATTGTATCATAAGCTGAGAATGTAGGTGGCTAAGTGGAAGTGTGTTTGCCTAGCATGCACAAGGACCTCAGTTTTGCTTCCAGCATCACTAAAAGATAATTATACCAGTTAACAGCTGGGATGTACCTCAATGATAAATTGAATAATAGACATAAAGCAACAAAAACTGAATTGCTTCACATGTAGAACGCCCCAGTTCAATCTACTGTAGTATTCAAAAAGAAGTTTGTATCATAGCTAATAGTAAATTTTATGTGCTTTTCCTTTAATTCCTAACTCCCTTTCATTCACATTATGAGGCATTCACTTCAAGTATCATCTACTAAGTGTTAAGTTTGGTTTACTGAATCACATACAGTCCACTCTACCTGTGTATCGAACAGTGGTGGGAAGCTCCCACTGCTGTTTGCTGCCCTGTTTTTGTTTTGTTTTGTTTCGTTTGTTTTTCAGATTTCTAGCACATTTCCCACACTCAGGATACAGACCACAACCTCCCACCAATCAAATCCCTCACTGCTGTAATGGTTGAGGATGGATGTGACAATCAATTGCCAATTCTGATCAAAGTCAGGACAAACTGCTTTGATGTAAAAGTTCTAACACTGAAGAAAGCCTCTAATGAAAACATGATGATACTCACAATAAATGCAATCAAGTTTACAGCTTTGGTATTTCCTTGTTGATACCATTTTTAAATAAAAATTTCCTATCCTAGACTTTGTTTTAGGATTTTGAGTATTTCTGCATCTCTCTGTGTTTTTGTGTACTATGACTGAGTACTGCAGTTGGCTTCTGTGGACCTGTTATTAAATCAGTGATCTGAATTGTACACACAGAAACACAGTAGCTCCAAGTGTGCTGGAAAAAGGTCTAAAAGCGATGGCTGTTGATATTTCACCACAGTGTCAGACTGCACTCTCATTTGCAAAGCGTTTACTGTTTCTGCTTTACCACACACACACACACACACACACACACACACACACACACACACACAAACACAAATTGTAGGAAAAAAAAACCCCTAATTTAAATTCCTAATTGTTAGCTGAATTCCATCAACTTCTAAGTGATACTGACAATCAGGGTAAGAATATTCACTCAAAGATTCAGTAACATGAACATTTCAATGACAATGTGCTCTATTGCTGTGCCTAGTCACAGTTTATGATACATGAAATGCATACCTGGGATTCTATAACAAGGACATAAAACCCATAATATAGACACAGTGATAGCAAATACAATCAATGAATAAACCTGAAGTCATTTATTAAATTACTGTTGTGGTCTGTTAACTGAAAATAATTCTAAATATATCCCACTTTAGTTAGAATTCAATTCTTAGGAAGTAGAAATATTTCCCAATTTTATTAATATTTAAAAATATTTTATTTGCTCACTAACATTTACTATTTTTCTTCAATTTCTGGAATTTACATTTCAATTTGTTTCTAGATACATTTATGAAAATGTTCATTTCCCTATTCTCTATCATTTTACATTCTAAACTAAATGCAATTCTATTTTATTTTTGTTTGTCTATAGGGTTTTTCATTATCTTATTTATACTCCCAATATCACAAAAGTAGCCAGCACCGTCTCTACTCAGGTCATTCAGAAAGTTGAGAAGATGCCTAATGATTCAATCTAGTGAATGAATGGGCAAGAATTCAAGTTTGCTTTATGCCAGAACCCATGACACAAAGTCTTGTCATTCATGTTTAGACAAATTACCTCTAGAAATGAGACACCGTATCCAAACTGCTCTTTTACCTACCCCCAAGAAGCATAGGGAATGGACAGCACCATGCTCTCCTAATTCAGCTGTGCAGTCCTGACACTTCCCAATTAAGAGTCGCTCCTCACAAAGGTGTTAATGGCCTCATTTTCTATCTGCCACATCTTTTAATTTCTAATCAAACTGTTTCTAAATGTCTTGTTAAAATAGGTTTTCAAACATTAGTAGATTTTTATGGTTTTGTGTTGTACTGAGTTTATAAAATATGGCCAAATTTTATAACCCTTTCTGGAATGGTGACTTATTTTTCCTGCTGTGGTAAGATAGCTGACATAGACCATGTGAAGGATGGAAGATTTGTTTTAGCGTATGGCTTTACATGCTTTCTCTCATGCTTGCTTTGCTCCATGTGGCTCAGCAGACATCATGATGGTGGAAGGTGGTTGGGAAGGTTGTCATCTCCTGGCAGTGGAAAGCAAAGAAAGGAAGTGACGAGAAACGAGGTGTGATGGCCACAGGCATGCCTCCAGGAACCTACTGCTTCCCTCAAGCCTCTCAAAGTTGCCATCGGCTTCCAAAACAGTTTGGTGAAACATTTAACACATAAGCTTGCATCAGGAAGTAGTCAACATGTGAGCCTGTGGGGGACACTCCATATTCTAATCTTAATGAACCAGTATTAGCATTTTAGAACTAATGAAGAAAACTATCACTTATTAGCTGTCAATCCGTGGCAAATACTACATTTTCAAACTTTAAATTCTAGCATCTGCTATTATCACTTCTGCTGTGGGAAAATATCACACTGCAGGTGCATTGTGCAAGTCTCAGTGCTATCTCTGAGGTCAAATCCATCTGAAAGCCCAGAAAACCCACTTTCCTTATGAGTCATGGTCAAGGAAGGAAGGGGTAGTGCAGCTTCCACGCAGCTTTCCCCCTGGGGAGCAGCTGCTAGCCTTAGTCAGTCTTTCATTTCATTCCACATGTAATAAGTGCACTTTGGGTTCTGAATCCAGTTCAGGCCAGGGTGAGTAAGCAGTGTATAATCTTTGGCTCCTTAGACCACTTACTCCAGCATACTCCCTAAAGGCCTTAAATCAATGAAAATAAGTGATCATGCCACATGTCATTCTTAACTTTTACATTCAGGTCAGTACCTTACATCAGTATCATTTAAAAACAATGCTTTAGCTACCTTTTTATATACAGTAGGTAGTGGTAAAATTGGGAAGTTAACATTATATAGTAGCAATGGCTTATGAAAATTAAGTGCCTATTCAATACGTCTTGCTTGCTTTGTTTTTACTCAATCCTATGAAACTGTAGATTAATATAAACTCATTGCAAAGGCAGCCTGTCCATGTTACACACTGACAGGTTTGTAATTTTAAGTCTGTTAGTCATCACACAAAAACAACAATACAAATTCTTCCCAATCAAAATAATGACAGTGATTATGGAGGTAACTTGACTGGGATGGACCCTCCAGTACCAGGCAGGGTCCATGTCCATCAGTCATGCCCACATGTCTTTTTTATTTCTGGCCCAGGAATGTAATCCTGCTTACAATAAGTATGGCTTCAATAAAAGTGGTTGATAGAAAAATACTATTTTTATGTATCTTTTTGTAGGTTACATGTTAATTATAGCCAACTGATACATTAAAAATTCACACATATGTGTATATAATCCTTAAATCAGAAACAGAAAAGGATTTCTATTTAAGTCAAGACTAAATGTCTTTAAAATATACATAGTGGGTTTTTTTTGTACACTAAAGAATATAACTACAATTGAAAGGACAAATCCCATTATAAAGAGGGAAACAAGTGGTTACTTTTGGGGAATGGAGATGTTAAAATTTAGAGCAGTGCAGGTAATAAGTGGTGTGTTAAAATCCTTTAAACCATTGGCAAGAATCATTTGTGAAATTAAAAATATTAATACATACTGAGCCCCTTTGGTAAACAAACAAAAGCCTGTTTGGTGGGATGGGGTCAGGACTCAGCCAACAGACTAGAATTAGAAGGCGTCACGAGGTTTTCTCATCCTTGGCCTTGGTCTTATTGCACATTTACAAAATCAGTGCCTCCAGAAACAAGGCCAGGTCACTGTTATAGCGTCTGGACCATGAAGAGTCTTCATAATGTTTGTTGTCTCCTTGACTGGGTGTCTGAGTCTAGTCTGTCACTCAGCTTACCCAGTGCACATTACCTACCTCTTTGTAACTCAGTGTTCATCTGCAAAATGGGATGAGAGCACCAGCTCCTGAGAAGATTAAATGAATGAGTATTTCAAACATAGAATGAGATAGATGGAATTTATAAAGCACAAGTTATACATTAGCATTCATTAGCTAGAGAAGTGAAAAATATGAAGAGACTGAGATTTAAAAGTTTTAGAGATTCTAATTCAGTAAAAGTGAGTATGATTTACATAATATCCTATTTTTATCCATTCATGTGTTGTGTCTACCTGGAAAATGTTTTTGTATTACCATAATTTTATGTGGAACTAAATTTATACCATCAGGCCTACTTTGTATATGTTGTTGGATGAGTACATATGTGAGAAACTGATTTACAAAATAAATTATTTATTAAATGCATTTCCCACTCCCAGGTAGAGTCACTTTTAAAATGTTTCTCAGTCTGTTAAAACACTTTAAGTGAGGTCAATAAAAAGTACTATTAAAATACCCCAAATGCCTCAAATATCATTAATGTACATAAAGTATTTAAATACAGTCTTCAATATTGCCTCAAACATACATCATACTTTTACTTAGTATTCAAATAAATTATTGACAACAATTTACAGTGAAGTAGATCTACAATATAAACATGTCTGATGATACTGACTGTAATGAAGTGTTTTTACTTTGTCATTTCTAAAAGTAAATGTGGTGAACATTAAACCATATATCCAGAAGTCTGGACTAACAGTAGATCTCTAAACCTCACATGATTTTATTTCATCATATTTCTACTATGGCTTTTTGACAACATATATTGAACACTTTTCAAACATAAATGAGAAAAGCCTGGTGTAATGTGCCTGCCTGTAATCCCAGTACTCAGAAGGTGGAATAAGGAGAATCAGGAGTTCAAGGCCAACCATGGCTCTATGGAGAGTTTGAGGCCAGTCTGGACTACATGAGACTTGATAAATATAAAATTACTATGCTTTTTTTCAAAATGAAGAACTTCACATACCTTGGAAGATTAAGTAATTTAGAGTAATCATCCTGCAGAGGAAAAACTAATCTATAAAGACATTTTCTTGAAGTAACTGGAAAATTCAAAGCATAGGAGAAAAGTTATGAGACCAAGAGACTGGAATATGAAGCCAGATATTCTCTGCATTTTTGCCCTAAGTATGTTTCATGCTTGGAGTTATATGCTGAGAGGCCAAAGAACACATTTTGATATTTCATGGGATAAAAGTGTGGTCAAAGTACATTAAAGATGTGTCTTCAATGACCTCCCCATATTTCAGTCCATGGCCCCATGAGCTGCATGGTGTACAAGTAAACTGAAGCTCAGACAGGCCTCCCCTCAACAGCAGTTTACATCTGAATCTCTGGATTGCCAATGGAATATCATTACAGAATGGGTGGGTCAAGTGGCCCCAAGGTGGTTATGGCCTCGTACTCTTTTTTTAAGGAACTAGCATTGTCTCTGATCTGAACTTGACTTCAGACGTTTTTGAAGCACAACATCTCACAAGCTATCAAAGCTAAAATGGTGCAGAGGGTTACTGTGGGATGGTCTGTATGTCAAATGTGTTGCTGATTGGTCAATAAATAAATCACTGATTGGCCATTGGCTAGGCAGGAAGTATAGGTGGGACAAGGAGGAGAATAGAGCTGGGAAGTGGAAGGCTGAGGGGAGACACTGCCAGCCGCCATCAGGATAAGGAAGATGTAAAGTACCGGTAAGCCACAAGCCACGTGGCAAGGTATAGATTAATAGAAATGGATTAATTTAAGCTGTAAGAACAGTTAGCAAGAAGCCTGCCACGGCCATACAGTTTGTAACCAATATAAGTCTCTGTGTTTACTTGATCGGGTTTGAGCGGCTTGGGACTGGCGGGCGAGAGAGATTTGCCCTGACTGTGAGCCAGGCAGGAAAACTCTAGCAACAAATGGCGTCCAACGTGGTGGCAAGAGTTTCCACCTAAAACCTGAGAAAAAAGATTCTAAAACGGAGCTAAAAACAGTTCCTAATTGTTTCTCTCAAATGAGCGGCAGCTGCCGGTTTGAGCTACTGGCGGGTTGCTGGCGTGCGCGCTCGACCTGCAGTATGGCGGGAATGAAGTCTCTGCAAATGGCACATTAAGCTGCTTGATGGATTTAGCCTTTGCTAGTACAAAACAAAAAAAGAGGTTTCTGAGCTACATGCTGCTTGGATAAAAGCATAGACCCACGATAGCTCCCAGAGCTGGTGGTAAGCATACACCGCCATGTTGGGAAGCTGAGGTGGGCGGAGCCAGCAGCCACAGCTGCTACAGCTTAAAGCAACAGATTCATAATAAGACAGATTCAGATGTAATAGTTTAAAATGTGTGTAAAATATACGTAGGCTTAAAAGAGACAAAAAAAAAGGTGATATATACAGTATAGAAACAAATACATGGTTTAAAAAAAATAAAGTCTTTAAAGAGACAGTAAAATTAATATAAAAAATAAGCCACATAGAGATGACTATTACACAGAGAGTCTGGATTGTGTTGTCTTTGGGATTCTTAACTACAGAGAGATATTTGATTGTAAAGGAAGCTGAGTTAAACCAGTATGTATATTTTAAAGATACTTTGACTTCAAAATTTGGATATAAGGATATGTTGCTTTGGAAAAGAGTCTCTTTTGTTTCCACAGAAAGCAAGAGGCTATGGATTTGTTCCAGAGTAAGATACATCAGGTTTGACCAGCCAAGACCCCCTGAAAGGTCTCCGATGACACCATGGCCCAGATGATCCAACATCCAGAACCGTTTCAAGACAACTGGCTCAGATGATACAGCCTCACGGACTACTCCATGATCCTAAAATTTTCTTTGTTTCCCCAGAAGATACAGCGCCCCCCTCCAGCAGGAAGTAGTAAGAGAAGCTACGCCCAAATTCCCAAATATACCAAGCTGACTTTGGAGATGTGTAAAGGTTAAAACCTTCCTTTTTAAGAAAAGAAAAGGGGAAGTACTGTGGGATGGTCTGTATGTCAAATGTGTTGCTGATTGGTCAATAAATAAATCACTGATTGGCCATTGGCTAGGCAGGAAGTATAGGTGGGACAAGGAGGAGAATAGAGCTGGGAAGTGGAAGGCTGAGGGGAGACACTGCCAGCCGCCATCAGGATAAGGAAGATGTAAAGTACCGGTAAGCCACAAGCCACGTGGCAAGGTATAGATTAATAGAAATGGATTAATTTAAGCTGTAAGAACAGTTAGCAAGAAGCCTGCCACGGCCATACAGTTTGTAACCAATATAAGTCTCTGTGTTTACTTGATCGGGTTTGAGCGGCTTGGGACTGGCGGGCAAGAGAGATTTGCCCTGACTGTGAGCCAGGCAGGAAAACTCTAGCAACAGAGGGTTATGAGTCAATATGCACAAAGGAGCAGAAATAAGGAGCAATGGGAAGGGAGCCACAGGATCTCCTTAGGACAATCAGACCTGGAATAAAAAATAAATATGTTGTATTCAAAGGCTACAAGACAATGCTGGAAATTTCAGCAGTAGATTAGAAATATAAACCACCTAGCAAAATTTAAAATAATCTAGTAAGAATTTTGAAAAATGACTAAAATTAATGATTCTACTGAAAGGATTTGACAGGTTATCATTCAGAGCTTAATGCAATGGTGAATCTGAAGACAAGCCAAAGGCAAAACAGTCCAGGCAACGTATGAGTGTCATGCATGTGGTGAATACAGGAATCAGAAAAGCAGGGGCAGAAGCAGACGATAACGTCTGACAGTCTTTTAAAGTGGGTGAACAACAATCTACAGAAGAACTCCCAAGAAGCAGTCTTGCAATGAACCAGAAAAAGTGAGTTGAAAATGCTCAACATGTCCAGAAGAAACATCTACAAAAGTGAAATAATGATGTCAGCAGCTCCTATCAAAAGAAGCCATGGAATTCTAAAGGCAACTAAGCATCTGCAGCACATTAAAGGAAAAGGCGGCTGATACCGAGTGGCACATTCAGACAGGGGAGAGTGGCTGAAAATTCATATTTATTGGTAAGAAAGCCTTAGTCGTCATCTCCATTTACCTCTTCCATATGTCTAGTCTTTTTATGCATGGTGGTTCTGTGTATTTTAAAGAAAATTGTTTTCTTTTTTACTTGATGGATGTGGGTGTTTTGCATGCATGTTTGTTTCTGCACCATGTTGTAACTGCTGCTCTCAGATGTCAGAGGAGGGCATCAGATGCCCAGAGACTGGAGTTACAGATGGTTGTGAGCTACCAGGTGGGTGCCAGGAACTGAACCCAGGTCCTGCAAGAGCAATAAGTGCTGAGCAATAACCCCTGGGCAACCTTTCCAGTCCCAATTATTTCCCTTTTTAATTTTTTTCCTATTTATTTCTTTGAGGCGCACTATAGATGTGCGAAGGTGAGATGACAGCTTGTAGGAGTCAGTTCTTGCTTCTGTCATGTGGTGCCCCAGGATGGAACTCAGGTCATTAGACTTGGCAATAGGCACCTTTAGCCACTAGGCCATCTTGCCAGATGTACTATTTTTTTAATAGGACCACATTTATCATTTTGTTAGAATTTGTTTCTTCTACTGTCACTGAAAATGCTTTCTTCTGAAAAAAAATTCTTTGGTATTGCTTTTAGTAAATTTCTACTATGGTGAAGTCTTCCAGTTTTCATGTGAAACATCTTTATATCAATTTCTTCTTTTAAAAAAATGAGTCTATCAAATGATAAAGAATAAATCACCATTGGATATTTATAAGACAAGTATGTGCTATATAGGATACTTTCTTTTTTATTTTCTTTTTCTTTGGCGGAGGGAGTTTCGAGACAGGGTTTCTCTGTGTAGTTTTAGTGCCTGTCCTGGATCTCTCTCTATAGACCAGATTGGCCTCGAACTCACAGAGATCCACCTGGCTCTGCCCCCCCCCCCGAGTGCTGGGATTAAAGGCATGTGCCACCACTGCCCAGCTGATACTTTCATATTCAACTGATCCAACAATTAGGAGAAAACCATAATTTATAAAGGCCTGAGATGCATGAATCTGACTTAATGAACATGTTAAGTCTTCATGAAAAATCAGAATGCTAATGCTTCATGAGCACATGTGGATAATTTACAAGCAATGAATTGACACTGAGTCACAAGAAAGGCTCATTATAAAGAACTGACAGCACATAGATAATAAACCTTGATGACAGTCTGACTAAACTCTAACTCAACAAGAAGAACAAAAGTCAATAAGTGTTGATAATTAAGACACAATTCCAAATACCTCATAAGAAGATGTCAAAATAAGTTATAAATCTTCTATACCTGCTCAACAACAAAAAGGAAGAGAAACTATAAAAAAAATGAGGAATAGAGAAGACACTGGCATTAGAGTCTGCAGACAGAAGGAATATGGGAGCACTACATGATGGGAGACTTCTGCTTCTTCCAGAATAGAATGGGATTTGCTTCCCATACTTTCCTTGACTATTAAAATTTCTCGACTTGGCACAACAAAGAAAAGTGGAAAGATGGTGCCTGTGTTAAGACTTGGAACTCAAGGACACTATCAATAGTCTCAGATGATTAACCAGCCATCAGGCTCAGGGATAACAAGATAAATCAAAGGACAGGAAAAAGATGACCTGATGACAGGAAAGTCAAGCAGCTTTGTGATAGTCTACTGAGTGGACCAATGATCCTACATGTATGGAAACACGAAACAAGCCATGGGCTAGTCCAGCACTGGAAGAGGCAGCATTGTTGTCATAATGCCAAGGTTAGAGGTGAGGCTGCAAGAGCCAACACTGAAGACTGCAGAGCTTCTAAGGAACAACTAGAGGGTAACTGGATGAGAATTATCTGACAAAATATTTGATGTTAATAAAATTAACACCAGAACAGTTTGTTCTGGAAGCACATACTAAGCATATCAGGAGTTTACAGACAGTATCAAGGGTATTCAGACATGCTTAACAGTTTTTCTTAACGTTTTGTGGAATTATACAGAATTTAAATAAAGCCTCTTTTAATAAACTAAAGAACTCTGGAACACCCAAGAATCTGAGTGAACACGTGTTCTTCATTTATTACTGACACACCACACAAAAAAGCCTAGATAACAACACTGTCTGAAGACTGTGTTTTTCATTTTTTAACATAAGGGACTCACACTGTAGCCCAGTATAGCCTAGAATTACTTAGTCTAGGCTGGCCTCAAACTCATTATCCTTCTGCCTCAGCCTTTCAAGTATAAGGTTTCAGATAAACCACCATTACTGGGTAAAGAATGTTTTGTAAACTGTTTCTGTTTCACAGAGACGAGAACTGTGAAACAGACTTGTCAACTTGATGGATTTGAGTTTAACCATACAGACACTCCTCTATGTATGCCCATGAGGGCATTCCCCACAGGACTTTAAGATCCACTCTGAATGTGGATGGCACTATCTCATGGGCTGGGGTCTCTTACTGAATGGAGAAATTGAACCAAACACCAGCATTTCTCCATTTCCTTCTTGACGGAGGATGTAATACGATCAGCCAACTCACACTGCTGTCATCAGGACTTCCTCATTATGATGGACTGTACACTCCAACTGTTGCCCAAAATAGGCCCTCTTCCTTAAGTTGCTTTGTTAACTACTGTGTTACAGAGATGTAAAAAGTAACTAATACAGGAAATTGGTACCAAGAAATGAGGCTACTGTGATAAAACTGACTGTGTAGTTCTGGTTTGTGAGAATGAACATGGAAGCATTTGAAGCTACGTTCAAGAGATGCCCTCAAATGCTGAACTTGAAGTCCTACTCATAAGATTTCAGAGGGGGAACAAAGACTCTGTTGGGACCTTGACTAGAAGCCATTCATGTTATACTCTGCCAAAGAATCTGGTTTTATCCCGCCCATGTCCTAAGAACCTGAATGAAGCTGAATCAAAACTTAATGGGCGAGGACCAATGAGATGGTGCAGCCAGTTAAGGCACTTGTCGACAGATAATCTGACTTTGAGCCCTTGGACTCATAAAGTAAAAGGAAAGAACTGATTTCCACCAGTTGTCCTCTGACCAACACACACATGCCAGAGTATGCATATACCTACCTTCATCTTCACACAAAACAATAACAGAAGTTAAAAGCATACAATGGACTAATTTCTTTGGCGGGGGAAATTTTAGGACAACATAGCACTCAGGCTGTGGCACAGCTACTGATTCCAATTGTTATTCAGATCTATAATAAGATAGAACAGAAAGATTAAAATGTGCACAGATTCAGAACTGGTTAAAGTGCTGAGAATAACTGAGTGCTCACCCATGAATGGGACACCCATATCATTCTCTCTGAGGTTCAGTAAACATTGTGTATGGGAGCACAGAAAGAATATAATAGGCTGAAGGATGAGGATGGGTGCCGTGGAAGCCTGTCTTCTGGACATGAGTTATTATACTCATGAATTCACAGCAGCTGTGGTTATCTACACAACACTATACAAGATTTGGTCTGTCTATGTTCCATCATGGACTGGGAGGGTCATTTTCTTCATTAATGTAGACACTGGACAGTTTCCTGTGTTCCAATAAAAAATACCCTACCAATGTTCATGCAAGAAATACTAATTAAACTCAGTGGCATGAAAATGGGAGTAATACTTAATGAAAAGAAGAAGGGGTGCAATAGAAAGTCTGAAGAGAATAAGAGAGGGTAATGTAGGCTGTGTGTGATCAAAGTGCATTACATACACATGTGAAATTATCTAATAATAAACTATTTTTAAGTATGTGCATTCTGGAGAGGAAAGAACATGAGTAAGTTTAACGTTTTAGACAAGGTCGGAAGAAAGCTTCTTTAATTAAGTACATTCACATCATCAAAGAGAAACATACATCACTAGAAAGAGTTAAAAAAATGCCCTGAACACACACACACACACACACATACACACACACACACACACACACACACACACACACACACACACACACACACAAGATTACCACTTATGAAAACTCAAATTCATTTGAAAAGGGGGAGTCTATACTAGAGTTTCCTTGCTCCAGTGGCCAATTGTGAAAGTATTTCCCTGGAGTCAGCCTCAAAAGGACACTGAGCCTGCTACAAATGTGATCCAAGAAGGCTAAGCGACACCTCAATTTGGCAGCCTAACATGGCAGGATCATCCATATGGAACAATTTTTTCAGGCATCAAAGATGCAAAAATAAAGGGGTGAGTCTTGCCTCAAGGTTTAAGAAAGCTGCAGGGAATGTATGGTAGACTTAAAATTCCCAGCAAGGATGCCCTGGGAGGTCACTGTAGGAACCTGAAAGAGTAAAACCTAATTTTGCAATGGAGACCCCAGCATGCTAGAGATGCCAGGACTGTGAGGTATCTACCAAGACAAGCTGCAGGCCCAGAGCAGAACTGGCTCAAGGAAGAGAATGTGTGTGCTGTAGGCATCAGAGCCTGGGCTGCCTGAGACAGTGGAGCCCAGATGATGCCATCATAAGTCTGATGACAATTACAGAGCTACAGGGTTTGGTGTCTTCCCTGTTTGTTTTGATCTTCTTTCAGTCTGGCCTTTCCTTGATACTGCTCCATTACTCCATTCTGAAATAAAAATATTGAATATGTGCCACTGTATGTTGGAAGTATGCAACTTGATTTATGATTTTATATTAATACAGTTCATAACAAAGAGACTTTTCTGAGTCTCAAAGGATACTATGGACTTCTGAAAAGTGTTTGAGTCATTAAAGACAGCGGGAACTTTTATAGATTGACTACATGCATTTTGAATTATGTGACAAGAATGACTTTAGTGACTAAAGATAAAGTGTTACCATTTAAAGTGATGGGTTGGGTGTCAAGCTGGCAAGGGGTGGAGGTGTGATGGTTAATATTCATTTTCCACTGGACTAGATTCAGAATTACCAAGGAACGCTTCTGTGAGTTTTCTTTGAGGGTGTTTCAAGAAAGATTTAAATGGAGGAAGAAAAGACTCACCTTTAATGTGGGTGGTACCATCTCATGGGGGTCCTGGACTGAATTCAAAGGAAAAAATGAACTCTTCACCATCATTCCATTCCTCTTTGCTTTCTGGCTACAGAAGCAATGTAACCCAGCTGCCCCATACTTCTGAAAACCAAATTTCTCCCACCAGGGTAAATGCATCCTCAAACAGTGAGCCTAAACAGACCCTTTCTTAAGTTCCTTTTATCAAAATCAAGTGTTCTGTCACAGCACTGAGAAAAATCACTAATACATGTTATAGACAAAACAATCTATTCAATGTCCTTTTGATCTTAGACAATGATCCAGGTGAACTATAGCCTATTGTGAACATTATATATTGTCTGTTGAACACAACTATTCATTCAGTGATAATATTAAAACGTAGTAGCTATATTCAATGTAGATTACATTTGCCAGGCATGTGAAAGGGCTATTGAAATGACTGAATTAACCACATCCTCAAGTTTTGGAACAGTTTCAACATTCTACATGCTATTTGAAACATGTCTGCAGCCTGGGGAGAAGCCAAAAGCAAAGTGAGGAAGAAGTTATACCCAAGGTTTCACGGAAGTTTTCTGCAGAAACTGGCAGAAGTAGTCACTGCTATCAAGAGGGGCATGTGGATGGTAGAAGAAATGGACACCAATTATAGAAGATTCACAACAACTGAGTTATGATTAGATACTGTAACAAAAAATCTCTACCTGACATCTTCCTGAAGACCACTATGTCTACAACACTGTCAACAAGCACCAACATCTCAAGCCTTGTTCAGAGAGAAACTAATTAGTGTTACTACAGCACTTCAGTTGCATGATCACTAGTTTTCTATTGGTAAAGCATACTTAACATACACATTAATGGAATTAACTGAATATATTAATTCCCAGCTTCCCTAACAGTGTCAGTTGGTTAGAGACACTACTCCAAATAATGTAAAAGTCTTACAGAGAGTATTCAATTTATTCTCTTATTGGGATGAAAGGCAAACTAAGTGCCTGGAGACCCAACACTGGAAGGACATAACCCATGCTGGAGATGGAGGAGCAGAGAGGCCCTACAAGTGATGGAGGTCGGGATACACCATCTACGAGAGAAAAGTCAAGGCTCTGGGTAATGTGCAGGAGTGTGAAGTCAGAACTGACACTAGTCTTTAGTACTTACCTGCTGTGTAAAATTCCAGGCAGGTTATTAACTTATTTTGGCTTTTTCAGATTCTATGAAGTCAGAATTGTGATTAAAAGAGAGAGGCAAATTAAATAAGCACTCAGTAAACAATACAATCAGCCACAGTAGCAGCATTACCATGAGGAGATCTCAAACTCACTAATACTCAGGGGAACTGTTTCATCTATCAAATTAAATATTCTTAAGAATGGCGTCAGAGAGAATGCAGTAAAATATTTACTCTTTCCATGGTATCACTATAATTTGGGGAATTGTCCAGAAGATTAGAAATTCTAAGCCTACCAGTTTCTGCATATTTGATACAAAGGAGATTAGAAATCCCACGGAAGGCTCAGAAAGAAGATAACTATAGTGACACACACAACTGAGAATCTAGAAGCAACAGAAATAGCCCACAACTAGAATGCTTAACCATTTCATCATATTTTTGCTGAAATAAGTGAAATACTATAGCCATTAGTTCTACATGAACTTGGTAAGTCAAATAGCTTGGAAAAACGCATACTAGTAAGAGAAATGTTCCCTAAGGGTAAATATGGAAAGTTTACCAAAAAGCTAACATTACTGATAGCTGAGTTCTAAAACTGTTTGTTAACTTCCTCATCTGGTGTTCTTTTTACAACACCCTTATAGTGAGTGCTTTATCAATGAGGATCATTTATCTGTAACAGAAAACGTAACTAGCTTATATACAATGAATGTCCTACATCATAGAACTGTGAAGTGCAGGGCAGGCTGGGGTGCACAATTAACAACGGCAATGATGCAGTGACATCCTTGGAGGCCCAGTTCTTATCTCTACTCTGTCCTCAGCAAAAGGTTCCTCCTACTCCTATGGCTGGTTCACCTCATGGTATCTAGGAAAGTCTACCTCTAGCATGAAAGCTCATGCTCTGTGTAGGCAAACCTGCTGCTCTGCTGGGAAGGGGGATGAAAGAAACCGGTGCTGGAAAGATGAATAACAACATCTTCTCTCATGGTTACTCCTGCAGTTTTTCAAAGTAAGTTTATTGTTTCCAACATTATGAAAGCAATTCATATCATTGAAGAAATTTTGGGAAACAGAAGGCATAAAAAAAACTCACGCATAATCCTATTACATGAGACAATCACGAGATAAACATTTTAGTGCATTTGTTTAAAACTCAAAATACAAATAATAATAATGCAAACCAATACAGTTAAATATAAAGTTAATTTAAGTTAATTCATTCAATTTGAAAATGTGACAGTCAATTTACTGGCTTGGTGACAGTCGGTCGTACGGAAGGAGGATAGCTTATTACTCTTTCTTGTAGGGCACTTGTGCTAATTGCATCACTGTATATACTGTGACCCTAGTACCACTGGACATAGTATTTCATCTATCTCTGATTTACTTGTGAGAATCTTCAGAAACTGAGATTACTGAACAAACTTAAGCATCTTTATTTCCACACTGCCAAATAAACATATATTACATATTTAATGTAAATATATTGAATACAAAATGGGAATAATTACTTCCCCTTGAATGGTGGTAAAAACATCTTTAGGTGTTGGTAAAATCATCTGATCATATAATTGAAAAGGTATTATACAGGAAGAAATTGTCTTAACATAAACAGAATTACCAGAAACTGCTTTATGACACTGCCCTTTAGAGACAGTTTGCAGCTTTGGGCACATAGTGCCATCATTTTCAACAACAGTCAACACTGCACATCTTATCTGGCATTATAACAGAAGTAACTCTTCTTATAGTTCCTGACATATTTTCATTCAGAGATCTTTAATTGGTATTAAAAAAACCTAACTGTATCATAAGAAGTGAGCTATGGAACTAGGGATATGCTAGTATAACTGAATGTTGAACACAAACAAGCAATGGACTCAAATAACTGTGGTATTACACAATAAAAATGGTTCATTTCGCTATGGGAAACAGGAAAAAGTAGTCATTAATGTCTCCCTTTCTCTTGCTAGTGTTGCCCCCTGCTTCTCTTGCTAAAGATAGCTCTCTTGACCTAGCTTCTTAATTCTACCTTGTTCTGACATAACATTAGTAAGGCTTTGTTGTAAAGTCTGCCTGTATAAACTAGGAACTTAACTCTGATCAGCCTTCCATTGTGTCTACTCTAACCCCAGATCATCTGTGCCTCCAGGTTGGCATGACTCTCCAGACTTACCACCACCATTACAGCTCTACCTCTGCTTTCCAGACTGACAACTGAAAGAACATATTCAATCAATTCCAATATATACTTAAGAAACTGGGATGGCTTCAGGAAGTTTTAGCAAAGGAGACTTGGCGTTTTAGAAGCTACAGAATGTATATGCTAATTAGAGAAAAGCAACTATTTCACCCCAACTATGTTATGCTCACTATGTTGCCTGCCATAGGAAAGAAGGCATCTGAAATACCTCTACTTCTATAGAGGAGCAATCAGATTATGATGATGAAAGCCCAGAGACAGAAAGTAACTGCTATGAGGGCTAACCAAGAACAACCACAGGCCATTTGCCTTCTGCTATTTGTGTGAGAATTTTGAGGCTGTGCTTATCCACAGAGAAATGAAATAGGATATTTTCTAGTTGGCTTAGTCTCTACAAGCCAACAGTATAGCTCCTTGTTAGCTAACCTGTTGCTCAAAGGTGCTGAAATTCCACTGTTTATTCTTTTCATTCTTCAATCATTGTGTTTTAAGACAGGAAATGTCAGGAGCAAAGCAGGCAATGTCTCACAGAGAAGATGCAGGAAATGTGAACCAGGTGATCACTAGGGACTTCAGAAAAGGACACCAAAGTTCCTTGTGAATTTTCCTCTATTTAAATTGTTACAAATTGGCAACTCCTTGTATTCAAATGTGGTATCCCAATGTAAAAGAAGGTATTAGTGGAAGCAGCAGTGACTTCTGGCACACAGTACTCATTTGAATGGTACAGTAAATGAAATGGGATGATTGTTAATTCTTTGTCCTGGAAGTACTGTAAGGAAGACACACCACGTTAGTCTACTGAGAAAATTCTATGGTTGCTCCATTCTAAAATGTCAAGGAGGTAATGTAAGACACTTTTTGAAACAGGATCTCATGTAGTCCAGGCTGTCCTTGGACTTTGAACTCCTAATCTTCCCACCTCTGCCTCCCAAGTACTAAGATTACAGGCCTGTGCTACCAGGTCTGACTTGAAAGTCAATAACTGATAGTTTAAGACAACACACTGACCCACAGGAAAACCCACAGTTTCCATAGGTGTAGGTCTTATGCTAACAAGTACAGTGATGAGACCCAGAACATATTTTTGAAACTGGCTCTGAGCTGTGAAAGGCCAAGCTCAAATAAATAAAGTTCTATTAAGATTAAAGGTCTTAGAATATGATGGCCTGAATCTAGGTGATACATAGTAAAGATAAAATGGGATACTTTTGAAATTCCTGAAAAAATCTTCAACATCACCCAATACAGAACATTTGAACCAGTTTTTAAAATGCAGTGACACCCGAGTCATCTGGTGTCAAATGCAGCTCTAGTATTAATTAACCAAGAAAGATGATACATATAGTACTGGATTGAATGAGGACACCATGTCTTTGTAAATTATGATTATTTAATTTTAGCATAATAGTGATTTATTATAATTTAGCACTTCAAAAAATATACTTTTGTGTTTAATAAACCACTGGGTCGCACGAGGCACTGGCCTATGCGCATGCCTTCGCTCCATACACCATGCTGCTATTGCACTGGAGGCAGTGAGTTCCATCCCGGGGATTGTAGGATCCAGGGCTGCAGATCACTGTGAATAAAACATCAATTCATTAGCAACATTCCCCGGGGCGCCACATAAGTTAACATAATGGTAAGTTGTCACACATGATCTTAATTTTGTTGTTGTTTTAAGTCAGTCATACAGTCCAAGTTGGTCTTGAACTCCTGATCTTCCTAAAGTATTGGGATTACAGGCATACACTATCATGTGACTGATGTTCTGTATTTTTAATTGAGGTAAAATACTAGGATAGAACTTACCACTTTATCCATTTTAAGTATTCCCTTTGGTAGTGTTATGTATACTTGTATGTACACCAATCTCCAAAACACTTTCATGTTGTCAAGCTGTATGGCTATGCCAACTGAGCAACTCTCTAGCATTTTTCCCACCTGCTAGCAACCATCATGGTTCCTGCTTCTCTGAATATGACTACCCAACAGTCCTCATACATGTAAAATGTTTAGCACTGTGAATATGGCCAACATTATCACCTAAAATAATTTTAGTAATCATATACTGTTGAGTTTAAAGGCTGAGTGCATGATCATTGAAGTTACAGCAGAGCTTAACACCCTAGATAAAAGTAACTGCTTACAGGACAGTCCATAAGAACTATGTTTTATGTGTACAAAGAGCCAAGAGCTGCAAGAGGACTGAAGCTTATTTCTAATCTTCTCATTTCTAGTTCTATTTGTATCACTTGATAAAAAGTACAATTTGGGGGAAATTCTTAACTTATCTCAGTTTGATCATTCCTAATCTGAAGACAATGTTATCACAAATACTGCTGTAGCTGTCACTGCCCAGCAGAAGGTTAAAAAAAAGTGCAGAAAGAAACCAAGTTCAAATACCACTGATGAAGCAACCAAGTCTCTAGCCTCCTCTTTCCTTGTTAGCAAAAGAAAAACAGACAGCCAACGTCATAATATTAACATGAAAATGAAAACCAGAAGTGTGATATGAAAAAGCAGGCATTCAACAAATGCTAACTCTGGGCCAAATGTTGTACTCTGGGCAGCTGCCTGTATTGACTGTATCCATTTCAAGTTGGGGCAAGCCTGTCACATGATCCACCAAACCCATTAAGCGGGCTGAGGTCTCTGATAAACCAGATCTTTTTTTTTTTCCCTGTTGCAAGCATTGGTGAATGATTGTACATTATGTTAAAGCATGTTATTATGGGCCATCTAACTTTTCAGTACCATGATTCAGTACTATGTGTTACTACTTAAATCTGCCTCATACTCTACTATGTTATTTTGTGTCATTTATGTTTGAGATGTGTTTTCCAAAAATACAGAAATATTTTAACTGCCTATTCAGAAGAAGTATTCACCCACCATACTGTATTCTAGGGTTCTTCAAGTTACAACAGACAATTTATTGGTAGATTGATATTTCTAATGTGGAAAATGTTGGTTATACAAAGCTAAAACTTTTTTCGTTTAGTAATATTAAGGATCCTTAGACACTTATAAACTTCCAACAATAAAATACAATGTTGCATTGAAAGCACCCTTTCTCTCAAATCACGTATTAACATTTCTTAAAAAACCAATACAGACATGCTGAACAAATATACTAAAACTTCTTAAATCACAATGAAAGCAGATGAAAAATCTACATGTAAATAGATTGCAACATATTTCATACTGATTGTTAAAAACAGAACTGAGAGTAGCATGAAAATATAAAGGGTTCAAGATACAATCAATGATCATCTAATAAGTTTAGAATTCAAATTTGATCGAAAATGCACAATAGCATAGAATCCTTGTCTGGAGCATTCTTTTCTAGTAATGTACATACTAAAACATTTTGTTCTGTTTTTAGAGTTAAGGAAAGTTTTTGAAATATAATTTAAATATAAAGGATAATATTTTCAAAGTACATTTATTGAATTAAATCAGAAGGAAGCATTTGGTGACCAGTACTGACATTAAAAAAGAAATTTAGAAAATAAATTTCATGAACTTTGGACAGGGGATGTCTTAAAAGGGAAAATAAAGTTTACAAAATAAAAGTTATCTTATAATTATACACTAAAATTAAAACTTAATAAAAAGGTATAAAAGCAATAGTCAATGAACAAATGTAGGAAACTATTTTAGATACATTAATTAAAAATATAAAAATTCATATAACTTGATAGAAAAGTATAGAAAAATTGAAAGTTGGTATCTATTATAAAATATTATACAAATGATCAATATTATTTAAGTTGTGTCAGTGAAAGTTTTTAATCATATCAGCAATCTAGGCAATGTAGGCACTTATCAAAATGTACTAAACTGAGAAAAAATTCATCAAAGGGCTATTAGAAAGCACTGGGCCTTCATCCCTTTATGGATACATTAAAAAGCCACTGGCAATTGGCCAAGAGAACACTCACTGCAAGAGAGCTCTGGAAATCAGACACAGATCTACAAAAAAAAAAAACCAAATTAACACAAAATCAAAAAAATTCTATCTTCAAAATGGTGAGAAATTGTATGTTGATTTCAATTACTCTTGTCCCACTCCACCCAGCAACACAACTCTGTGAGGTTATTACATACATCAGAAAAACAAAGCCTACTCAGTCCACAGCCCTAATCTCAGGGCTGTTCTGATTGTATTCTGTGACAGCACAGCTCTGACCTCCAGCCATGGATGCTTTCTGAAAACCACAATTGCAAGAAACTATTGAGGGATGCAAGAGAATCACCTAAGGCCCACAGAAGAGCAAGGGTAAGACTTATAAAAAGCAGGCATTTAAATGTATCCTAGACTATACAGAGAGAAGTAGAAGAAAGAAAGCACAGCATAGAACCAAGGCTGTAAAAGATGATGAACATCAGTAATCATTGCTAAGCAGTAAAAAACAATGACATCATGAAATTGACAGGCAAATGGATGGAGTTATGAAATATCATCCTGAGTGAAGTAACCAAGACTCAGAAAAACAAACATGGTATGTATTCACTTATAAGTGGAAACTAGATATAAAGCAAAGGGTAACCAGACTATAAGCCACAGCTCCAGAGAAGCTAGGTAACAAGGAGGACCCTAAGAGGGATGCATGGTTGCCATGGGAAGAGAAAACAGATGAGATCTCTGGAGTAAACTGGGTGGGGGGCAATAGCGGGTAGGTGATGGGGGATGAGAACATAAGGCAACAGAATGGTCGAGCTGGAACAGGAACAGAGTGGGAGAGCAATGAAAGAGATATCTTGATAGAGGGAGACATCATGGGGATAGGGAGAAACCTGGAGCTAGGGAAGTTCCCAGGAATCCACAAGGATGACCCCAGCATAGACTATTAGCAATAGTGGAGAGGGTGCCTGAGCTGGCCTACCCCGGTAATCAGATTGATGAATACCCTAACTGTCATTAGAGCCTTAATCCAGTAACTGATGTTAACAGCTGCAGAGATACACAGCCAAGCACCAGGCTGAGCTCCAGAAATTCAGCTGAAGAGAGGGAAGAGGGATTCTATGAGCAAGGGGCATCAATATCATAATGGGGAAATTTACAGATACAACTAAACCAAGCTAGTGGGAACTCATGAACTTTAGACCAACAGCTGTGGAGCCTGCATGGGACTGGACTAGGCCCTCTGCATAAGTGAGACAGTTGTGTAGCTTGGTCTGTTTAAGGGGCCCCAGGCAGTGGGATCAGGATCTAGCCCTGGTGCATGAGCTGGCTTTTTGGAGCCCATTCCCTATGGTGGGATGCCTTGGTCACCCTTGATGCAGGGAGGAGAGGCTTGGTCTTGCCTCAACTGAATGTACCAGGCTTTGTTGACTCCCCATGGGAGCCCTTACCCTTTTAGAGGAGTGGATATGGAGTGAATTGGGCGGGGTTGGAGTAGGAAAAAGAAGGGGAGGAGGAACTGTGGTTGGTATGTAAAGTGAATAAAAAATTTCTTAATTAAAAAATAACCAACTATGAGAGATATCACTTCCCACTTATCTCATTAGGATAAACAAAAGGTAGAAGAACCAAACCATAATGGTGGGTAAGCATGATAGAAACTGCACAGTTTTAGTGGGAAGAGGAAATGTTGAAGTTGTGAGAAAAAATCATAGTATGGAGGTTCCTCAAAAAGTGTGTGTATGTGTGTGTGTGTGTGTGTGTGTGTGTGTGTGTGTGTGTGTGTATGTATATATAAATGATGTGACCAAATAATTGAGAGAAGCAACTTAAGGGAAAAAGATTTATTTTGGCTCAGAGTTTCAAAGGTGGAGAAGGCAATACAAGAACACAGTGGCTTGTATCATGGCAACCAGAAAGCAGAGAGTGGGGAGAAAGGTCTAGGATGCCTGTGCCAGTCATAGTCAACTCCTAGTCTGCTTCCCTGCTCCCTTCAGTGCTCTGGGGACTCTAGTCTATGCACACCCCACGTTCAGGGTGGGCCTTTCTGCCTTAGTCCTCTTCTGTAAACACACACAGATATACACGTGTCACCAGTGTGCTTGATGCCTCTGAAATGCTTCTCAGTCAAGTCAGTCAGGTGAAGCCTCACGACTAACCCTTACACAAGCACTACCTAGCCAGCCTCAAGACTAACCCTTACACAAGCACCACCTAGCCAGTCTCAAAACTAACCCTTACACAAGCACCACTTAGCCAGCCTCAAGACTAACCCTTACACAGGTACGATCTAGCCAGCCTCAAGACTTAACCCTTACACAAGCACCACCTAGCCAGTCTCAAAACTAACCCTTACACAAGCACCACTTAGCCAGCCTCAAGACTAACCCTTACACAGGTACCACCTAGCCAGCCTCAAGACTTAACACTTACACAAGTACCACCTAGCTAGCCTCATGAAAACAGTAAAACTGTGGCCAGCAGCTAGGACACAGAGAATGGAAAATTGTTAGTAAATGTATATAAAGTTTTGGTTACAAAGGTGTGTTTGTATATATTAGGTAAACAATCCGAAATTCAAATTAAGAAAACATTCATTTACAATTTAACAAAAGATAACATTGTCAGATAAACTTATTTAAGCTGTCAAAACTTTATATATTTGAAAACTATCAGAAATCATTGAATCACAAATGAAAAAAGATCTACATTCCACATTCATGGATTAGAAGACTTGCTATTGCTAAAACATCAATTACCCCAAAAGCTATTGTTAGATTCAATACAATCAATCCCTATCAAAATTCCAAGGACTATTATCTTCAGAAATAGACAAATACCCCCTAACATTAATTTATAATATCAAAGAAAACCAAATAGTCAAAATACCTTGAAAATGAAAGATGAAGTTTTAAGTCCCAGACTTCCTAATTTTAAAACATAATAGCAAAGTTACAATACTAAGATAGTGTGGCTGAGATAGACATATCATGCCAAGAGAACAGAATACAGACACCAATAATAAATTCTTGCACCAGACCAAATTATTTTCAGTAAGACATTCAATGAAGAAATTGTAATATATTTCAACAAATGGTGTTGCAAAAATTAATATTCACACACAACTAAATGAAGTTGGACTCTTATCTAACTTCATATATAAAATGAATTAAAAATAAATCAAAGACCTAAACTATGAAGTAAATTTAAAAAATCATGCAATTAAAACTTTAGGATGTCAAGCCTCACAAACAGATTACAAAATACGGATAATATCTCAGGTGTTGGGGATAAGGTAGAAGAAATGTGATCTCAGTCACCCATTTCTTCTGTCCTTAACTCTAAAGCCAGAACCACATGGCCAAAGCTGCTAAGTTCTGCTGCTTACTGGGGCTGGAACATGACTCCCTCATTCAGGTACATCTTCACCCACTTTCTGTCTTTCACTACCTAAGCTTTGGTTGTCCCTAAACTCACTCTGTAGACCAGGCTAGCCTCAAACTCAGAGATCTGTCAGCCTCTGCCTTCCCAGTGCTGGGATTAAAATGTGTGCCCCACCACACATCTATCTAAGCTTTTCTTTAGTTCCTTTTCACAAGTTAGAAACTTAGCTGGGTGGGATCTTGACCTGAGCTCACCACTTTCTTCATTACATTATTTAATACATTTATCTCCTTGAACACAGGATTTAGCTCCATCCCACTTCCTGGTGCTCTTTTTCTCCTCAAATTTTACTTTTTGTAATTTACTCTGCTCAGCTTGCTCCTTTCATTTTAAATCTTCTTTAGAGTTACCACTAATATCCATATGACAGAGTATATACTAGGCTGTTTCGAGATTTATATGTCAATGGAATTAATCCAAAACTCTGCATTTTAGCCTTAGGCAGCCTCTTGGAACAAGAGCAAAAAACAGCCACTTTCTTCACCAAAATATCACAAGAATGATCTCTAGACAACATTTCAGAGGAACATTCTTCTCCTCTGAAACCTCTTGAGTGAGACCCCTATAGTTCAAATAACTCTTAGCACCACTGTCTTCCATGCTCCTACTAGTATGGCCTATTAAATAGCGATTAAAGCATTCCACTGTTTTCCAAACACAAAGTATCAAAGTCTAAATTCTTCCAAACAAACACATGGTCAAGCCTATCACAATACCCCAACCCCTGGTACCAATTTCTTAGTTTAGGTTTTTATTGTTGTGAAGAGACACCATGACCATGGCAACTCTTATAAAGAAAACATTTAATTGGGGTAGCTTGCTTATACTTTCAGAAGTTCAGTCTATTAACATCATGGTGGGGAGCAGAGTGACATGCAGGTAGACATGGCTCTGGAGCTGAGAGTCCTTACATCCTTACATAGGCAGGCAACAGAAAGTCAACTGGGTTGACTGAGCATATAAAACATCAAAACCTGCCTCCACAGTGACAAACTTCCTTCAACAAGGCCATATCCATCCCCACAAAGCCACACCTTCTAATAGTATCACTCCCTATGAGATTATGGGGGCAAATTATGTCGAAACTACCACAACAGTATACCAAAAACTATGGGACACAATAAAAGTGGCTTGGTGGTTCTAAGAGGCAAATTCATAGCACTAACTACTTATATCAAAATATCAGAAAGATTTCATATTAGCAACAACAGCACATCTGAAAGCTCTTGAACAACAGAAAGAAATAATACCCCCCAAAAATGGATCACAAGAAATACTCAAACTAGGGGGATGAAATCTAGAAACAGATTTAAAAAAAGTACAGAGAATCAATGAAGTGTTTGTTCTTTAAGAAAATTAATAAGACTGACAAAACCTTAGCCAAATTAACTAAAAGACAAAGAGAAAATATTCACATTAATAAAACTAAAAATGAAAGGAAAAACATTACAACACATACCAAGGAAATTCAGAGAATTATAAGGACATACTTTAAAAATCTGTATTACATCAAGCAGAAAAACCTAAAAGAAAAGGATGACCTTGATATATACTACCTACCAAAGTTAAATCAAGATCAGATAAGTAATTTAAACAGATGTATAACCCCTAGTGAAACAGAAGCACTAATTAAGTCTCCCAACCAAAAAAATGCCTATGGATCCAGCCACAAACTTCTACCAGGCCTTCAATGCCAATACTCTTCAAATTATTCTGAAAAGTAAAAACTGAAGAAACATTTCCTAAGTTTTTATGATATCACTATTACCCTCATATCTACACAAAGACTGAACAATGAAAGAATTATAATATCCCTTATAATCATAGTTGCAAAAATTCTCAATAAAATACTTGCAAAATGAGTCCAATAATAATACATCAAAAACTATCCACTTTCTGAAAAGGACTTCATCCCAGAGATTCAAGCATGGTTCAACATATATAAATCAATAAATGTAATCTACCATATATACATAATGAAAGACAAAAACCTCACAGTCATCTCATTAGATGCAGAAAGGATTCTTAAGTCACTAAGTGAAATCTCTACTGCCAGGAGTAAGTTACATCTTGCTGAGTTGTTGATCAAAGAGGTCCCATGGAAACCCCCAGACATTGCAGGCTATTGCCAAGGCTATTGGTTGCTCTCTACAAACTGATGCAAAATCCCTGTTGCTGAAGACAGCACATATCTCTTTGAATATGGAGAAGTCAATCTGGTGCCTGCCTAGAGCCTTCACCCCTACTCACTGGTGTTTATGGTCCTACTCTACATGTTACAGTAGAGAAAGGCAATCGCCAACCCAGCTACAAACCCTGCAACCAATGGTGACCTGCTGGTGAGATACACTGATGCAATAGTGACACCAACATCACTGGACCTAACAACCACTCTCCGATTGGATGTAAGGCCCACTCCATGAGAAGGAAGCCACGCCTGCTAGGGTGGCCAAGAACCTGAGACTGGATATGACCCAGGCCTCAGAGAATGCCAAATACTACTGTTCTGCTAAAATAACATAGCCATGAAATGATTCCTAATGACATTCTTCTATACCCATAGATCAATGCCTTACTCAGCCATCATCAAGGAGCTTCATGCAGTAGATGGAAACTAAACACAGAAACACACAAATTGATAGTGTGTATAGAGTGAGAGACTTTGGAGCACTCAGTGCTAAATGGGACGCCTTCATCAAACCCCTCCAGTCAGGGTTCAGAGAACTATGCAGAAGAGAATGAAGAAAGACCGTAAGAAGAGCTAGAGGGGGTGGATGATACCAAGGACACGGTGTCTTCCAGACACAACAGTACTAAAGCACACATGAGCTCACAGAGACTGTGCCAGTATGTACCAGGCCTGCACAGGTTCAAGCCAAATGGGGTCCCAGAAGTGAGAGGGGAAAATAGACATGGTCTCCCACCTCTAACCAAGAAGCCATCTGCAATTGATACCTATAGGCAAAAGAAAAAAATAGTTATCTCTAATTGAGTCTCACTGGGTATATCAACTACACTTTAGGGTAGACCTCATGTCCAGGAATAGCTGACCAACATAAAACCAACTCAATAATATTTTTGTAGACTTTTCATCTCATTTTGCTTAATTTGCTCATTTTTCACTTTATTGGCCTTTTGCTTTTATATTTATGATTCTGTTTTAGTGAAGTTTGCTGTATACATTTCTTGGTTTTTATTTGTCTGTTTTTTTAATATATATTTTTATTTTATAATTAACTTAATTTCACATATCAGCCACAGATTCCCCCATCCTCCCTCCTCCCACCCCCCAGCCCTCCCCTCCAATCCACTCCCCATTCCCACCTCCTCCAAGGCAAGGTCTCCCCTGGGGAGTCAGCCCAGCCTGGTAGACTCAGCCAAGGCGGTCCAGTTCCCTCCTCCCTATATCAAGGCTGAGCAAAGTGTTCCAGCATAGGCTCCAGGCTCTAAAAAGCCAGCTCAGACACCAAGGACAGGTCCTGGCTCCACTGCCTGGGGGCCTCCCAAATAGTTCAAGCTAATCAACTGTCCTACTTATTCAGAGGGTCTGGTCAAGTTCTATGGGGGCTCCTCAGCCATTGGTTCACAGTTCATGCGTTTCCACTAGTTTGGTTATTTGTCCCTGTGCTTTTTCCAGTCATGGTCTCAATATCTCTCACTCATACAACCCCTCCTCTCTCTCGCTGATTGGGCTCCTGGAGCTCCACCTGGGGCTCAGTTGTGGATCTCTGCATCCACTTCCATCAGACACTGGATGAGAGTTCTATCATGACAGTCAGGGTGTTCGGCCATCCAATCACTAGAGCAGGTCAGCTCAGGCACTCCCTCAATCATTGCCAACAACTCCAGGGAGGCTCCTACCTAGTAAAGAGGACCCTGAGAAAGACACAGGTATTGCCCAATGACAGAGAAAACTACATGAGCAAACTGGGATGGGGGGATGGGAGGGTAATGGAGGGCAAGGATCGGGGGAAAGAGATCTTAGGGGAGCAGGAGGTACCAGATGGATCAGGATCAGAGTAGGAGAATGGGGAGGGAGATACCATGATAAATGAAGACCCCAGGGGAATAGGAAGAAGCAGAGTGCTAGAGAGGTCCCCAGAAATCCACAAAGATACCTCCACTGTATTTGTCTGTTTTATAAAGAGAGAGAATGGGTGTATGGTTGGATGAGTGTGGAGATGGGCAGAAGTTGGGAGAGGGGAAAAGTATGATCAGAATAACATTGTATAACTGTTTTACATTAAGAAAAAAAATCAATTGAGAAAACTTTTATGACTTGAACTTTGCAATGATTTCTCTCATGGACATCTAAGCCACAACAACAAAAGTAGACTCACTGGACAAATCCTTAGGTACAAATATGAGTTTTTGAAACTATGTCCATTTAACTGAATACTTTCATAGTATCAGGCCTTAAGTTCACTTCTATGGAGGGGGTCTTAGATCCAAATAAAAAGCTGTTGATTACCCTGTAACATTCTTGTCACTATTAAATCAATGTGCGTATCTTGCAGGTCAGTCATTATTACAGTTCAGTGTTCACAACTGGGTAATACTGTTGATGGCTTTTCTCTCCCATCAGTCTACAGAGCTCCATTTTGTACTATAAAAGCTACCCAACAGAAGGGCAGCTTCATTGTCAGTACCAGCTTGGTTTCTCCATGTCCTGTGACCAAAGTATGTGGTGTTATCAACAAGCGGGTCTTACTATCAACTTCTTGTTCCTAACCAACAGAAATGCAAAAATCTGTATTGTTTAGGGATTTCTGGGACCTCCCTAATCAACAACTCAACAGAGTATATATAGCCTACAGCTGGCACTGAGTGTTGGTTTTTGTTTTTGTTTTTGGCAGCATTAACCCTCCACGCCCTACATGGGACATCTATTCCACCTCCTGTCCCTGCTGAGGCTCATGGAACACTGGTTAATAGGAGGTGAAAAGATTGTAATAGAGATCAGAGAAGATTGGGACAAAGTAATATATTCTAGAAACAACAGGGCAAACTGAATTCATGAACTCAAAGCAGCTGTGGTTATTGGTACAAGACCAAGCCAATAAACATCCCAGCATGGAAAGAGTAGCACCATACAATCCCTACACCTAGCTGAGGAGCTACTGGCAACTAATGATTGAAGGGACAGATTCAGTTTTCTTCAGTGGTGTGACCCATAGTAAGTTGTTCATGCTCCAGTTCATGGTATACTGCACTATGTATATATGAACAGCAATAATTGGACTCAATGGGCTATTTAAAAAACAACAACAGCAACAACAAAAACCAGGGCCATATGGACTCGCAGCAGAGTTCTACTAGACATTCAAATAAGATCTATGGCCAGTGCTTCTTTTTTAATTTTTAATTAATTAATTTTTAACATAATTCCTTATTGATTCTTTGGGAATTTCATATCATGCACCCCTATCCCACTTAACCCCCAGTCCCTCCATATCCTCCCCTCACCCCTGCAGCATGCCCCCCATAATTAATTAAAAACAAAACAAACAACAGCAACAAAACCCACCTTGATCCTCAGTCTTTCCAACATCTCTTCATTCCAGTGGTATTGGGAGCTGCAGTGTGTCACACAGTACACCCTTTTGTTCAATCAGCCCCACCAGCAAAATGTTCATAGTCATTGGTCTGGTTCAAGACCTCTGGCACACCATCATCACTGGACCCTCACCCAAACTCCTCTTGGATATCCTGTTGTTGCCCTGACTCATGGAGATCCTGGGGCTATCATTCCACATGACCAGTCCCTTCACATGCTCCAGCAGGACACAGATGGGGTACATGTTAGGGTGGGCCAGCCCAAGACCCAGGATGTAGGTCTGGGTGGTAGCTGAGCTGGTTGGTCCTGGCCACTGGGACTACCTCCTCAGGCGAGGGGCAGAGTCAGCTCTCCTAGGCCCATGCCATCAGTGCCAGCTGTCCCTACATCTGTAGTGAGGCGAGCATCTCTCCTGAGTGCAAAGGCTAGCTCTCCCATGGGGGACAGGGCTAGCTCTCCTTCTGCAGTGTTCAGTGAGGGGCAGGGCCAACTATCCCAGGGCCAGTGAGGGGCAGGACCCACTCAGCAGGGTCCTCAGATTTCAACATGCATGGTTAACCCTCATGGTAACATGGGACATGGACATCATCCCAGACCCCAGCTGCAGCAGGAACACAAACACAGACATGCCCTCAGCAACAGCTTAGGCCTGATGTCACCATGGCCCTGATGGCACCACAAGCCACCCAGGTCAGTATGTCCCAGGTGGCAGCAAGGCCCTCAGACACCAACATGGTCTCAGGTGGCTGTCCAGTTCCCGGGTATCTGCTCAGCCCCCGGTAGCAACAGGAGTCATGGACATCAACACAGACCCTGGCTGCTGTTGGTCCACAGACCTAGACATGACATGTAGTGCTTCTTAATCTATTTTTTAAGAAAATGGAAACAGGAGGAAGACTTCCAAACTCCCTTGATCTAATACCAGAACCAGGTAAAGACACAACAATAAAAAACAAAGTTACAAGCCAATATCCCTGATGAAAACAGACTTAAAAAACTTAAAATTTAGTTGCAAACAGAATATAGTCGTACATCAAAAAGATTATACACCATGACCAACTTGGTTTTAACCCTGAAATGCAGGGATGGTTCAATATACACTAGTCAATAACCATAATAAATTACAATGGACTAAAAAGAAAAATCACAAATGATCATCCTAATTGGTGCACAACAGACCCCAGGTAGCTGAAACAATCATGGGCAAAAATAAAAATGCTGGAGAAATTACAATTCCAGATCTTGTTATATCACATAGTCAGTTCAATAAAAATAATATGGTACTTGCACAAAAACAAAGTAGACCAATGGAATAAAATTGAAGACCCAAACACGAGCTCAAAGACACATTTGAAAAATGGGCCTGGAATCTGAACAGAAATAAAACATGGCTACAAAATAATTCAAAAAATGTTCACTGTCCCTAGCAAATAAAAAATGCAAATTCAAACAACTCAGAGATTTTATCTTACCCCAGTCAGAATGGCAAAGATCAACAAAACAACCAACAAAAAAAGATGGAGGGGATACAAGGAAAAGGGAACCCTCATTTATTGTTGGTGGGATTGCAAACTTGTACAGCCACAATGAAAATCAGTGTGGGAATTCTCAAAAAGAAAAACAAACAAACAAAACAACTACCATATGACATAGCTATACAAGTTTTTGGCATACACCCAAAGGACTCCACATTCTAATGCATAGATACTTGCTCAAGCATGTTTATTGATGCCCTGTTCACAATAGAAAGGAAATGTAAGCAACCTAAATATCCTTCAAGAGATGGATGGATAATGAAAATGTGGTACACACATACTATGGAATACTATTCAGCTGTAAAGAAAATGAAGCCATAAAATTTACAGGTAAATAGATAGAACCAGAAAAGACCATACTGAGTAAGTTAGCTCAGACCCAGAAAGACAAACATGTTCTCTGTCATCAGAGCTCTTAAAGCCAAATTTTCAGATTTGAGTACATATCCTGGAGTAACTGCAGAAACCAGGAAAGTAAGCAGGGACCATTACTGGGGTAGAATAGTTGCATAAAAATAAAGGGGGAAACAGCAGGATACAAATTATAAGATTGGGCAAATGGGAAAAGGCAGGATATTATTAAGGGAAAGGGGGAGGAGATAAATACAGGAGAAGGCATGGGGAGTAAATAGTAATAAGGATGTTTGAAAAAGCCATAAGGAGCCGGGCGGTGGTGGCGCACGCCTTTAATCCCAGCACTCAGGAGGCAGAGCCAGGCGGATCTCTGTGAGTTCAAGGCCAGCCTGGTCTACAGATCGAGATCCAGGACAGGCACCAAAACTACACAGAGAAACCCTGTCTTGAGGGGGAAAAAAGCCATAAGGATCCTCTATCAATTTTCTACCTAAAAAAAAAAAAAAAAAAAAAAAAAAAAAAAAAAAAAAAATCAAATACATTTAAGTCTGTGTAGAAATATGTATAGTTTAAAGAAATTTTTTCTCATTTGGGCTGACAATTCTCCCCCCAAGAGACAAAGACCACATAACAAAAGCCCCAACCCTAGATATAACCCTGTTGTTGTTGTTGTTGTTGTTTTTTAGTTTATTATTGAAAATAGATTCTTCTCTCCTACAATACACCCTGACCACAGTTTCCCCTCCCTCTACTCTTCCCAGCTCTTCCCAACCTCTCTTCTCCCCCAGATACACTCCCCCTCTGATTTCCTTCAGAAAAGAGCAGACCTCCAAGAAACAACAACCAATTATGACAAAACAAGACACAATAAGACAAGGCAAAAGTCCTCATATCAGGCTGGGCAAGGCAACCCAACAGGAGGAAAAGAGTCCCAAGAACAAGCAAAAGAGTTTGAGACAAACCCGCTCCCACTGTTAGAAGTCCCACAAAAAATATTAAGCTAACAGCCATAACATACATGCAGAGGACCTGGTGAAGTCTTCCAGGTCTTGTGCTTGCTGCTTCAGTCTCTGTGAGCCCATATGAGCCCTGCGTAGTTGATTCAGTGAGACATGTTCTCCTGGTATCCTCCGTCCTCTCTGATTCCTAAAATCTTTCCTTCCCCTCTGGTGAGTTGTTGATTAGGGTTGTATAAGCGACTCCTCAAACTTTACAGGTATTGCTATTGCCCTTGGTTGTCTTCCAGAGGTGGAAGGTTCAGAACAAGGCCCAGAGGACCCTGAGCTAGAGCTGACCTGAAAGCTTCATCCCTGAGGACTAGCTTTAATGGCACCACATGGTACCATGCAAGCTTCCAAAGGAGAATAGCAACCAACATACCTACCCAGCTATGGCATCTATATGACCACTACAGCACAATAACAATAAAGATGTAGGAGTGGCCATAACCAACGACTCTCTAATTGGACTGGAGACCTGCTAACAAGAGGGAAAACATGCTAGAAATCTAGCCAAATACCTGGGGTAGTGAAGTCATGGATCTTAAAAAAGAACCTACAACCACTATTTACTAAACCCCAGCATAATCCCAAACTACATTCTAAATCCCTGTCCTTATACTCACAGGCACATGTAGTCCTCACCCCTCATCAAGGAAACTTCTCTTTTCAACCGACAGTGATCATTACAGAAAACCACAAACAATCAATATGCAGAAGTATGGAGCCCAGTCCCAGCAGATAAATCTACAAAACAACTCCTCCACCTAAAACTCAGGGAATATTGTAAAAGAGAGGGTAGAAAGACTGTAAGAGTTAGACCAAGGAGTTTGCTGTGAGATTGTGTCTCCTAGTATCATTAGAAGCTACATTCATAAAGTCTCACCTCACCGTCATGACTGCCCACACTTGCACCAAAGGGCATGTAAGCTGGATGGGAAAAGCCCATCTAGCCTCAACCCTACACAAAAAAACTATAGAGACAAGTGAAGAAAGCTGGGAGTGAAAGAGGTGGTATTCACCAGGGAAGAGCATACAAATTCGATGTCCAGTGTCAAACGATCAGCCTTGAAAACATACAAACAAGTAACATTAAACAGACTGAGCCGTTTATACTTAAGAATATGTATGTATATAAATATACACATGCAATAACAATTAGTAAAAAAAGAGTCAATGAACTTTAAGGAGAGTGGGGAGGGGTATATGGGAGGGTTTGGAGGGAAGAGAGGGAAGAGAGAAATGTTATATCATAATCTCAAAAAATTTTTAAAGGTTAAATAAAAATAATTGAGTATAGTAGTAAGCAGCTGAGTTCTCAAAAGATAAAATACAACTGGCTGAGAAACACCTAAAAATGTTCAACATTCTAGATATCAGGGAAATGTAAATTAAAACTACTTTTCAGTTTCATCTTAGCCTAATCAGAATGGCCAGGATTAACAAAACAAATAACAGTAGATGCAAGGAAAGGGGAACACTTATTCATTGCTTGGGGACGGGATACAAACTGGATGAGCCACTATGTAAATCCATCTGGCACTGGACTTTTTATTTAAAAACCTATCACTTATAAGAGCCCCACTGTCTGTCCATGTATGTACCTCTGTTCAGACTGTTTTTATGTTTTAGTCTATGAAGTAGATGTATTTCACATGTTCTTTACAAACATCCTTAATGTTATTTAACCCTTCACAACTCCCAACTTTTGAAATTATAGTTCATCCTTTTTCTATCTGTAGTATCTTTTCATAAACAAAATTAATTAATCTTAATGTAGCTAAAGTATATATACTAATATCAGAGTTATTTTGTGATATTTTTTGACAAGTTTGCTAATTCTGATGATAGATCTTTTGAAGTTATATTCTAACATGTTTACAGTTTTTCCTAAAGCATTTAGGTCTATAAACTCCAGAGGTAGTTTTTGCTTGGTTTTGTTTTGTTTTGATGCTCCTTGAAATTTTTTTTCTTGTGTACCTTAAATTTTGTTAAGTACCCCAAAATTTAAAACTACTATATTACTAGGTTGTATTGATAATTTCTCCCTTAATCGTTATTTAATGCTCTTCTGCATATGCAGTTATACTTCTTGCCAGAGTATGTTTCATCAGTAACAACACTCTGTCTTTTTTATCCTATATCATATATATATATATATATATATATATATATATATATATATATATATATATATATAGAGAGAGAGAGAGAGAGAGAGAGGAGAGAGAAAGAAAGAGCATTTTCTATACCACCTTTTGTTATTTTTGCTTGATTTATTTTCGAGTCTTTGATATTCCACCTTTGGCTTTTCTGTATTTAAAGAAGCATCAATAGATGCATAGTGTTGGTTTGGGTTCATTAGATCAATCTCAAATTTTTCCTCTTTAATTGAAGTAAACCATTTAAATTAACTGAATCTAAAATCACCATTTTAAGTAGAGATTTGCTTTTTGTTCCAATTGCGTCTTTATCCATGCATTCAGATTTGTAATCTTTTGAACTTACAGTTTTTGCTACTTTCACTATTTTCCATCTCACTGTATATACACATTATTTTGCTGTGTTTTAGTTGTTGCCATAAAGAATATGCATAGTCCTATATTACAATATAGTACAAATCATTACATACACTACAACTAGAAAGTATCTGACCCTTAGAGCATAACAATTCCATTTCTGTCTGCTATTAATGATATATGGCCAAATATATAACTTCTACATATTTTTAGCAACACAGAGTATTATATTTTATAGTAGTTACTTATATTAGTGTGTATATTTTCCCTTTTGCTGCCCATTATGACTATTTGAATACTTATTTTAATATTTCTTTTAGTGCATGTTCTGAATAAATTCTCTGATACGCTGTCTGGAGGAATTTTATTTTGCCATGAGCTTTGACAGGTATTTACATTGATCAAAGTATTCTAATTTGGCGGTTCTGTTATTTCAGTTTATCAGCATATCACCCCGGCTTCAGTACTGACTTCCATGCTTTTCTTCTCTTCAGGCTCTATTCTCCCTTAACCTCATGCCCTGGCACAGAACCTAAAATTATTATGTTCTAATTGACTTGTCTAGTGTTCTCAGCAAGAGATTGAACTGGTCTAACTTTTCACATCATAGAATAGTCACTATTTCTCTTAAATTTTAGAATAATTTTAAATTTTAGAATTGTTAATTCTTTAAAATATTTAGAGCAGTTTCATCCCATTTTAGTCAGATGAATGATTTCATACAACATGCTTTTTATGGAACAAAAGGTATCTTTCTAAAGAAAACCCAGGCAATATATTCTGTCAATTTATAAGGTGACATATGTACTGGTAATAATTTTTCAATTACTTATATTATTTCAAGAATATAATAATCAAAAAAGAGAAAGAGGCCATTGAGGTTCTAAAGAGAAGATCAGTTGTACTTCACACTAAAGCTGAACTGCTTAAGTATGTGCAGTGAATAGGAAAGCCAAAAAAATATTTCTGTGCCTCTAATCTTCTGTGTAAACGACTTTTAAAACATTTAGGGCTGGCTGAGTATGATAAATCCATAGATTCTACAAGATTTTAATCAAACAACTGTATCTGCTGAACAAATCATCTTTACTGTCCAATTAATATATCATACGATGGTATACTTTATTGATAAAGCCATCAAAAGGTAATTAAATAATCTAACCCACAAGCAAGTCACTTGTGAAACTGAAGTAAGTCTGCCTTATTGTAAAAAAGCTCCATATGGATATCATTTGACTCCCAAAAGGCTTGGACAATGTTTTTATAGAGAAACCACCAACAAAAAAGCAAATGAAAGTTAGCAAGTCATTAGCCGAAAAGTGGCTGGAGAATGATAAAGAATGAACCATATTCAAACTTAAAGCAATTAAATAGCAATAAAATAAACTCCTAGTAGTTTATTGATATACCCATAGATTGAATTAGTTCATCTCTCAACTCTCAGCAGAGAAGCTTCTATTTGGAATAAATGGCAATTAACACAGGTACCCACAATTACCCAAGATGCAAAGAACGAGAGACTGCATAGTGATCAGTCCTAAAGGGATAGATCCACACACATCCACACCCAAGGCTCAAGAATCACTACAGGAGAGGGGGTAGAACGAGTGTAAGGAGACAGCGGTTGTGATGACTACAAGGATCCATCTGGAGGACACAGCAGGACAATTCCACATATGAAGTAACTGCATTTTGTGACTGCACACATAAAACATGTGCCAGCCCAAGCCAGACCAAATCCCCACACAGAAAGGGGGTTGGGCACCCAATTTCATCCACAGTTGTGAAACAACTGGTAACTGTCAGTTGCTAGGAAAGGAGGGTCCAGTTTTCTCTAATGCAGCCTCTGGGAAGTTGACCATGTTGCACTGGAAGAGCACCCATCCATGAATATTTTGGGCAGTTTTTTTTTTTTTAAAGGCCACAAATTTTGCTGGACAGGGAAGTAGAGATGAATCTGGGAAGAGTTGAGGGAGTATGAACATGACCAAAACACATTGTACAGAACTTGAAACTCTCCAAGAATAAATTTTTAAAAATTTAAAAACGGTGAGAAAATAAACAACTCAACAAAAACAGTAGACCATGGAACCAAAGAGAAAAATTTCAAAAGAAGCACAGAGGACTAGCAAACAATGAACTGTTCACCATCCTCAGTCTTCAGGAAACAACAGACTAAAGGCTGTTTTAAGACCTAACCCACCTCAGTTCAAACAGTCACCATCAAGATTACAAATAACAAATGCTAGAGCGAATGTGGAGAAGAGGGAACTCTTCTAAACCACTGGAGTGTAAACAAGTGTAGCTACTTTGTAGATAAGTGTGCAGTTAACTTTAAAAACGAACAAAAACTAAAAATTGGCCTGCCATGCAACCCAGTTATATCACTCCTGGCATCTACCCAAAGAACTTTATACCCTACTACAAAGATACTTTAACATTAATTTCATGTCCAATGCTGCTTTACTGTGAATGGCTAGAAAATAGAGCTAATCTAGATGTACATCAATAGATGAATGGATAAGGAAACTATAGTATACACAATGGGATTGTTTAGCTGATAAGAATAAAGCAATTTGCAGGTTAATGAACAGAATTTGAAAAAGATTATACTGAGTAACACAGGTCCAGGATGACAAATGTCACATGTTCTCTTTCAAGAATCGTGGCTTCAACTCTGTTTCATGTGCTTAACTTATAGTGCAAGGGGAATCCAGGAGGGGATGACTCTTGTCCAATGGGGATGCACTAAGGGAGGAAGAAGAGTATAGTGTCAGTAAAATAAACATAAAGAGGTAGAATACTTGGGCCAAATAGGCTTAAGAAGGTAGAGGTGCAGAGATTGAGGCCTGAGGGAGGGGTAAGGTTAATCAGAAGGCAGGGTATGTGAAAAACCAAATGGAAACCTATAATCGTAGAACTAAATAAAAGATATACTTGGAAAAGATGGCAGGACCCACATGATATGAAAGGAGGAAATACTGGAAGTGAAAGGTTTAAGTGGAGATATGGGCAGGAGGATGGGAGACAGGAAAAAGAAGGGAATGGGTTAACCAAAACTAAGGAGGTATAAAAAAGCCTTATGGAAGCCCAGTGACTAGTAAGCTAATTATAAAATATAATTTTTAAAAAGAAGAGTTTGAGCAGAGGTACATGCATATTGCTCCAAGAAGATAAGAGATACTAAATGAAATTGCAGTGCCAGGCACGAGACACTTCACTATGAGTTACTGGTCAGAGATTCTAGAAGTCTCTAAAGAACAAACACTATTGCCCTCTTGATTACCCACCACAACTATATAGCAAGATACTAATGCTGAATACATAAAACATGTTGGTTGCAAGACAGAGACATCAATTTTGAACCAAACAGGAAATCTTCTTCTATATACTAACTCGCTTTCATAATGCCAAAGGTAATATGCAAGCTGTTGGGGGATAAAAGATTTCAATGATCTTATCCTACACTGGCTTCTGCATGTTACAAAATATTAATCTATCAGGCAAAATGTTATCACTGGAAAAATAGTAGTATGACAACTATAAGGTAATGGACCACTTTGTAATTGGATCTAAGGCCTGCTTCATTGGCAGAAATCCATGCATAGTCAAAATGTCATGGCTGAGAAGTCATAGGCCCTACATAGAAACTAACTTGCTATTTCTCTAAATAATTATGCTGACAATCTACCTTCTAAATATTTTGTGTGTAAACATAAACCCAGACTGTTAACCTTAATAAGAGAAGCTTTTGTACAATGGGCATCAGTTAATACAGAGACTGATAACTGGTCAGAATGCTGTGAATAAGTTACTGTGAGGAATCAGTACTAAATGGGACATCTTTTTTAAGCTACCCCACAAAGACTCATGGAACATCACAAAGGAGGCAGAAAAGGTAGGAGCTGCAGAATGGGAAAGAGTATTGAGGAGTCTTGTCTTCTGTGCATGCCACAGCTCTTGTACTCATAAACTGACAGAGCTGTGGTTACTTGTGTACGACCTGAACAAGGTCAAGCTAGTCAAAATTACAGTATGGATATGAGACTAGTTCATGAGGATCTGCCACTAGCTGCAAACTATTGGCAGTTGATGGTGGCTGGGAAAGGGACAGTGGTTTTTCTTTGGTGATGTGGCCACTAGTAGGTTGCCCACACTTCAGTGGATAATCCCACAACCACACACATACAGACAGCTCTGACCGGACACAGCAGGATATAAAAGAAAAAAAAGGGCATGACATTGGGAGGTAGATGTGTTGTGGGGAGTCCAAGCTGGGGAGAGCTTGAGGGGAGAAGTGGGAGTGGATATGATCATTGTCCATTATATAAAAATATGGAATTACAAAAACAAAAATAAATATATTAATTATTAAACAATAGAGTGAAACTCAATTTATTAGAAATAATAAAACTCAAAATTAGAAATGAAAAGAGAGATGAGACACTAAAACATACCAACGGATTTTGGAAAAACCTTACAAATCATATCTTACAAATGGCATTTTCTTCCAATTAGAAAAATAAAAAAGAAATAGATGAATTTTTTTATACATATGCCTGTTTTAATCAGGGCTTCTATTACTGCAATGAAATACCATGACCAAAAACCAAGTTGGGGAGGAAAGGGATTATTTGGCTTACACTTCCATATTGCTGTTCATCACCAATGGAAGTCAGGACAGGACTTCAAACAGGAAAGGATCCTAGAGGCAGAAGCTAATGCACAGGCCATGGAAGGGTGCTGTTTACTGGCTTGCTCCCTATGGCTTGCTCAGCCTGCTTTCTTATAGAACTCTGGATCACCAACACAGGGATGGCACCACACACAATGGGCTGGGTCCTCCCCCATCAATCCCTAATTAAGAAAATCCCTTACAGCCAGATCTTATATAGGCATTTTCTCAACTGAGGTTCTCTCCTTTCAGATAGCTTTAGTTTGTATGTCAAGTTGACAGAAGACTAGGCCAGCACAATGCCCTACCAAAGATGATTTAAATAATTTTAAAAGATGCATAATGTGCAATGAGATTGAAGCAATTAATTTTCTTTTAAAAAAAATCTAACTAACAAAAGCCACAGTCCAGAAGGTTTCACTGTAGGATTCTACCAGACCTTTATTGAACACCTTAAAGCAACTAGAAAAAAAAAAGACTTTTCATTTCTTTCTACAAAGCAAGAATCAAGTGATAACAAAAGCAGATCAGAAATAATAGAAAAAGAAATTACAGACCAAAAAATTATAGACTGATGTAACAATACTAATACTACTTGAATTGGCCTGTAAAACAGAAATGGAAAGAATACTTACAAACTCTTATGAAACCAATATTTCCCTGGTTCTAAAACTATATAATGACACAAAAACAAAAGAAAAGGAAATTATAGAACAATCTACTCCACACCATATATAGTGTGGAATTTTATTCAGCTATAAAGGAAGGTTAGATTATGAAAAGTTCAAGAAAATGGGTCTAACTGGAAAAAATAGTGAGCATATTAATACAAGTCTAGAAAATCAATGCTCCATGTTTCTATCATATATACAGCAGAGCTTAAAATATTTATGTTTGTTTGATTAAACTGGAATGTCTGCAGAGACATGGGAGTGAGAAAGGAACATGGTGGAAGAGAGAAGAAATGTAAAGGAGGCTGAGGCTGGTAGAACACATGTGTTATGTAAACAGGAGGGAATACTGGAGTGACAATGTCCAAACAGGAATATGGATGGGTATCAAGCAACCTCTTAAATATTTATGTTTACACCCACAGACCAGTACTGTCCTCAGACTAGATCAAAGCCACCATTGCAGTGGATAATGCAGAAAGTCATGGATGTTCAAGGAGCTGAGAGCATGTGACAGCTGAGTGTTCAGATGAAAAGAGAAGCCACATCCATAGTATCCTCTCCTAAGATCAAGGAACACAGAAGAGGGGCTAGAAAGAACATAAGCACTGACACATGGGGCAGGGGCATTATGCAATGCTAATAGGTATGACATCACTGAAGCCTTTATGAACTCAAATGTAGCTGGTTCCATAAGACTAAACCAGAAGATACTCAGTCACTTATTTGTCAGGGACTTCTGGAGCCCCCCTCTGCCCAGAGGAGCTAAGAGCCACAGAGGGCTGCTGGAGGAAAGGAGACCACTGTCTTCAGGGATGTAACTAGCAGTGAGTTACTCATGTTCCATTTGATAGCTTCACATCTATGTCCACTCAGTTGTCCCACTACATCAGTTGTTCACAACACAAAAAGAGGGGAAAAAGACATTAAAGTGGGGCTGGGGATCGGTGGAAGGTAGATAGTTGGGGGCAGGAGACACTGGCGTGTAGAAGGATGAGTGTGACAAGAATGTGTTATTTACATGTGTGAAACTGTCAAATCAGTGAGGGAAGTAAAATTTAAAAACACAGACAAACAAAAGTCACAAATACCCATACTGAACTGCAGAACTATACAAAACAAAAATAAAAACCAGATGCTTCAAGAAGTGTCACTTATCTGCTGTTTTTAGTGTAAAGAATTCTTTCTCCTGATATCACTTCAATACTGCTCCTAAATACTCTTTGTAGTAATGTTAGAATCAAACTCAAAATTAAGGCTGCTTGACACCTGTAGACCTAGTTCTGGATGCCAGCTGGCTTTGCCAGATGAGTTAGCCCAACTTCCGCCCCAGCCTTTACCTCCACACCAACAGGCCTAGCTCCAGACGCATGGCTCACAATCCAGCTTTACTGACCTAGGTCCCATCAAGCAGCTCATGCACCAGATTTTCCTACCTAGTTCCCATCACTCAGCTCCTGACCTGATCTAAGCTAAGGCATGCTAGAATCTCTCATAATCCACAAAACCAAAGAAAGTCTACATGCACAGGTCACATACAAACAACAAGAAAAGCAAAGACAGTTCATCTCTTATCAAACCTGTAGAAATGTTCTCTAGTGAGAATTACATAAATGAACCCAAGGATGCAGAATTGAAAAGGGAAACTATAATCAAAAAACTAAAGGGCTTAAAGAAGATGTGAAAAAACACCTCACTGAACTTAAGAGGGTATCAATAACACATCAGTGATGTCTAAGAAAATACAAATATAGTTCTGAATAGAATGGTGAGGAAAACTCAGGATTGGGAATTAATTCAGTAGAAAAGAGATTGAAATACTGAAGAGAACTTGGAATTGAAAAATTCAATGACCCAATTAGAAAACTCAGGAGAAAGTCTTATAGTAGAAAGGATCATGTAGAAGATACCATGACTTTAAGAGAAAGTAGAGGAATTAGACCAAGCAAACAAAGAATATAAATATTTTTAAATACACAAAAGAAACAAACAAGAACTGTAAGATACAATGAAAAGACCAAACTACTGAGTTATAGACATAGATTAAGAATTTGAAGCAGCTGGGCGTTGGTGGCACATGCCTTTAATCCCAGCACTCAGAGGCAGAGCCAGGCATATCTCTGTGGGTTTGAGGCCAGTCTACAGAGTGAGACCCAGGACAGGCACCAAAACTACACAGAGAAATCCTGTCTCGAAAAACCAAAAAAGAAGCAAACAGAATAGACCAGATTTTCAACAAAATCATAAAACATTTGCCCAAATTAAGGAAAGACATACTCATATAGACATAAGAACCACAAAGAATACCAAATAGGACCAGAAAAGAAACTCTCCATGCCATATCATAGTAAAAACATTAAGTATACAGAACAAAAATAGAACTTGAAGGTACCAAGAGAAAAAACTCATCAGAATAACAGCTGATTTCTCAATAGAAACTTTAAAAGCTGAAAGAGTCTAGAGAAATGTAACCCAATTCTAAACCCACTGATGTCAACCTAGACTACTGTATCCCACAGAACATTCTGTCATATTTTAAAGAAAAACTTTCCATCATATAAACAAGCTACAAAGAGGGTAACACTGCTGCTTAGAGGCAGAGGAAGCCTTTTCACCATGGCTGCCAGATGGATCTATGACTTGGGATGCCAGGATATACCGTTGCAGTGGGAGGTCTAAATGAGGAAGTAAGTGAACCACTGCTGTGGGAGCTCTTTCTCCAGGCAGGGTCAGTGGTCAACATCCACATGCCAAAGTACAGAGTCATTGCCAGTCCCAAGGCTATGGCTTTGTTGAATTCTTGAGTGAGGAAGATATGACTGTATCATTAAAATTATGAACATGATCAAATTCTAGGGGAAGCAAATACCGGTGAACAAGGCATCAGCTCACAACAAAAACAAGGATGTAGGAACCAATATTTTCATTGTGAACTTGGACCCAGAAATTGAGATGCTGCCTTATAACTCTTTCAGAGTACTTTCTTGGGGATCATCTTACAACCCCCTCCCCCAGGATTATTCAGGACTCTGACACAGGAAACTCTAAGGGTTATGCCTTCATTAAATTTGATTCATATGCTTTGGATGCAGCAACTGAGGTCATAAATGGGTGTGGTTGATATATTGTGTACCCCGATAAGCTTATCTGGGGGTCAGAGAACAGAATAGCCACTATATTACACATAGGTTTAGGCAGTGGTAGCACATGCCTTTAATCCTAGCATTCTAGAGGCAGAGATCTGTCTGGATCTCTGTGAGTTCAAAGCCACACTAGAAACAGCCAGGCATGATGACACATGCCTTTAATCCCAGGAAGTGATGGCAGGAAGCAAAAAGGTATATAAGGTATGAGAACCAGAAACTAGAGCCTTTTAAAGCTTTTAGCTTTTAGCAGCAGTTCAGCTGAGATCCATTCGAAGACGACACAGAGGCTTCCAGTTTGAGGAAACAAGATCAGCTGAGGAACTGGAGAGGCGAGGTTAGCTGTGGCTTGTTCTGTTTCTCTGATCTTTCAGCATTCACCCCAATACTTGGTTCTGGGTTTGTTTTTATTAATAAGACCTTTTGAAATTCGTGCTACAAATGGGGAATATCTCTGTACCGTGGTATCACTTTGTCTTATGGCTTCAAAAAGGACTCTAAGGAGTGCCATGGCTCAGTAGTTCAACAACTTCTGACAGCCTAGAAGCCACTGTCCAGGCTAACTATCGTCATCAGCTGTTTGTAGATGCACCTCCTCAGTGCTCCCAATCCTATGGTTTCATGTCTGGGCTCTGGGCTTCCTCCACCAGGCATGCCTCTTCCTGGCTCCTTCCCACCTCCAGTGCCAACTCCTGGAGCCCTCCCTCTAGGATATGCCCAGCCATGGCACTTCCACCTATGCCATCTGGAGCTAGAGGACATGCCCCCCAACAGCAGGAACTCCAGGACATCCTGGACACAGACATTCACATCCTCATTCATTCCCACCAGGTGGGATACCCCCATGTCCCAGATGCAGCTGGCTCACCATGGTTCTCATGGCCACCCCCTCTATCCACCTCCTGTAATGCATCATCCCGGACCTCAACCAATGGGCACAACCCCTGCCTCTGAGGGCCACCTTTTGGATCTCTCATAAGGTAGTTTGAATGTAATTGGCCCCCATAAGTTCATAGGGAGTGTCACTAATAGGAGATATGGCCTTGTTGAAGTAGATGTGGCCTTGTTGGAGGAAGTGTGTCACTGTGGTAGCAGACTTTGAGGCTCTCTATGCTCAAGATACTACCCAGTGTCTCAATTGACTTCCTGATGCTTACAAGATATAGGGCTCTCAGCTACTATTCCAGGACCATGTCTGCCTGCATGCCGCCATGTCCCATCATGATGATAATGGACTTAACCTCTCAAACTGTAAGTCACTGACTTAAATGTTTTCCTTTATAATAGTTGCATGGTCATGGTGTCTCTTCACAGCAACAGAAACCCTAAGACATTCATGAATCACCTAGGTCCCATGCCTCCACATGGTATGTGTGGACCTCCTCCACTGATGCCCCCTCATGGATACACCGGCTCTCTGAGACCCCCTCCAGTGGTGTCCCCCTTCCTTTACTCAGACATCCTCTACAGCCCCAGTTCCACCATGTGGTCTGATTCCAGGCCCATTTCCTCAATAAATTGCTATCCTTTGTCTCCCTCTTACATCCTCTCAGTATCTTCATTTCTTGGACCAATCAGAGTTGCTATAGCTCAAAGGGGCTAAAGTACTACCCCCTCTTAGCATCTACATCCCAATTTCAATGTCATTTTTTCCATAGGAGCTTTTTCTTCATTTTTGGTTAAAATGTTGGTCCTAATGTTTTACACATGTACAGTAAAAATAAAACTATACTTCTTGCTAGAAACAAAAGCAAGCTGAAAAAAAATGTCAACCAAATTAGCTCTACAAAGAACACTGGAAACAATACTTCAAACTGACGCTAAGTATAGTCCAGAAACTGTAGAAAGAAAACAAATGGTGTTGTTACAAAAAAAAAAAGGTAAGATTAAGAGCACAAAGAGCCAACAACAACAAAATGACTACAATGACACCTACCTTTCATCAGCTTCAACTCACCAATCAAGAGATAAAGATTAGGTGAATGATTAAGAAACAAAATCAGCCAAGTGGTGGTGGCATGCCTTTAATCCCAGCATTCGAGAGGCAGAGGCAAGCAGATTTCTGTGAGTTCGAGGCTAGCCTGATCCAGGACAGGCACCAAAAACTACACAGAAAAACCCTGTCTCAAAAAACAAACAAACAAAAAAGAAACAAACAAAATCCATGTGTCTATTTTCTAAAAGCAATTCATCTTTCCTTCAAAGATAGGGGCCACTTTAAAGTAAAAGAATGAGGGATAAAAGCAAATGAGATCAGAAAGCAAGTAGGTATCTATCCATTTCCTATTACCTGACAAAATAGACTTCAAACTAAAACAAATAAGAGATACAGAAGGACATCATGAAAGTCAAAGTTACATTGTAAGTTTTAATTACTACGCCTTAGAGATCTATAAAACAAAAATGCCTCTAATCTGCAAGCCCCTTGCCCAAGGACAGATAGTTCCTGAAATGCTGGAGGCTATTTTTTGAGAGATAACAAGCCACACATTTTCACGCTCCTATCGAGTTTGGTTGACCCATCTGCACCAGATGTGCTTGGTCACATGTAGGCAGGAGGTATGTAGGCAGGAAATATGTCAGGATGTATGCTTGCCCCTGATTGGATCTGATGGGAAATGCAATGAATTATAGTGTTTCCTTTATAAGTCCTAAAATCCTTTCTTTTTTTAAAATTTATTAAGGAAACTTTTTTTCATTTTACATACCAACCACAGATTCCCCTCTCTTCCCTCCTCCCACCCCTCCAGCCTTCCCCCCTCAACCCACCCTCCATTCCTTCCTCTGACAAGGTAGTAAGGCCTCCCCATGGGGAGTCAACAGAGCCTGGTACATTCAGCAGAGGCAGTCCAAGCCCCTCCCACTGTCTCAAGGCTGTGCAAGGTGTCCCATCATAGGTAGTGGACTCCAAAAAGCCAGCTCATGTACCCAGGGTGGATCCTTATTCTACTGCCAGGGGGCTCCTTAAGCAGATCAAGCTACACAACTGTCTCACTTATGCAGAGGGCCTAGTCCAGGCTCATGGAGGCTCCACAGCTTTTGGTCTAAAGTTCATGAGCTCCCCACTAGTTTGGTTTGGTTGTCTCTGTACATTTCCCCATCATGATCGTGAAGCCCCTTGCTCATAGAATCCCTCTTCTCTCTCTTCAACTGGACTCCTGGAGCTTGGCCTGGTGCCTGAAACCCTTCTTAAACCATACTTGTTTCTGGGCCATTTCTCAGGAACCTGGGTGTGAACCTGGCCAGAACCCATTGACCTGGCCAGTATTTAATTAAAGCTTGCTTCAAATTTGGCTTTAAATTGTGGTAGTAATCTTATTCTCAATCAATGGGATTATTAACACTTCATTCTAATCAAGGGAATAACTAGCCTAGCAGACATCACAATCATACACATATATGCAACAAACATTGGCCTTCTCAATTTTGTAAAATGCATACTACTGGACTTAAAAATTCGGATTAACTCCAACTCAATAATAGTGGGTGACTTTCAATACCTCACTTTTTCCAACAAACAGATCATCTGGGTAAAAACAGAGAAACCTCAGAATTAAATGACATCATACACCAAATGGACCTAAAAGGTATCTATAATATATTCCACCCTAACACCAATGAATATACATTTTACTTGACAGCCCATGGAAGCTTCTCTAAAATAGACTATATACTGGGCACAAAACAAATCTATACAAATTCAGAAAAACTGAAATAAATCATGTATTGTATCTGACTACAAGGCAATAAAACTTATAATCAAACAGCAAGTTCATCTCTAGTAAAAATACAAATTCATGAAGATTAAACAATGCAATAATGAATAATGAATGGGTCAAAGAGGAACTCAGTAAATAAAAAAGGAATTATGGAACTAAATGTAAACAAAAACACAACATAGAAGAACCACTGGGACATACTACAAACAGTCTTAGGGGAATTTACATCTCTAAGCACCTACATCACAGAACCAGGAAGAGCATGAATAAATTCCTTTATAATGCAACTCAAGAATTTGGAAAAACAAGAACAAATCAAGCAAAACTTCAGTAAATGGCAAGAAATAATAAAAATCAGAACAAAAATTACAAAATTAATATATGAAAAAGAACAAGGGATCAAGTATAAATCTAAGAAGTAGTTCTGCGAGAAAATAAACAAGTTCAACAGATTAGTTGCCTAATTAACCAAAAGAAAGAGAGAACTCAAATTAATAGAATAAGAGACAAAACAGGAAACATTATAATTGACACCACAAAAATCCAAAATATTTTGAGGAAATACTTTAAAAACCTATAATTCATTAAGTTGGAACTCCTAAAATAAATGGACAAACATTTAAATCCATTCAAACCACCAAAAGCTGGAAGAAGAGTAACAATTTAAACTGACTCATTAACAAATAAGGAGATCTAAATAGTGATAAAAAGCCTTCTCACTAAAATAAGCCCAGGTCTAGATGGATACACATCAGAATTCTACCAAACTTTCAAAGAAGATCTACAACCAATACTTATTAAATTACTCAAAGAAATAGAAACAGAAGGTGTTCCCTCAAACTTATCTATGAAACTAGTATAACTCTACCAGAAAAATGAAAAAACTAAAACAAACAAACACACACACACACACAAAATTAGTACAACATCTCTGAATGAACATAGATTCAAAAGTCAATCAAAAATACTTTTAAGCCAAATACAGGGGCATATATCAAATTGTCCATCCTGATCAAGTTGGCTTTATCCCTGAAATGAAGGAATGGATCTACATAGCTATAGTAATAAAAATGGCATAGTACAAGCACAAACACAAAACAAAACAAAAGACATTTATATCAATGGAAGAAAACAGGTGACCCAAATATGGGTTCATGTGATTACAGTCATCTGATATTTGACACAAGTACATACTGGAGAAGACAGCCAATGGTACTGAGAAAACTGGACATGTACATGTAGAAGAACTAAATTAGACCCATATCTATCACCTTGCACAAAAAACAAACTACAAATGAACAAAGACTTCAGATGAGGAGAGGAGATGGGTGACTGGGAGGTGAGCAGAATTAGGGTGCATGATGTGAAATTCCTAGAGTCAATAAAGAAGTTAAATTAAAAAAAACCAACAACAACCTAAAACGCAGAAACAAGGAGACAAGTAGCACCCTATAACACAATGTAGTAGGAAAGTACTTTCCTAAAAGCGCCTTATTTGCCCAAGAATTAAGACCAACAGATGGGGTCTCATTAAGCTAAAAACTGTGTACAACAAAGTAAATAATCAACTGAGTGAAGAGGAGCCCCCAAAGTGAGAATATTTTCCAGCTTTACATCTGATAGAGGATTGAAATTCAGAAAATAATCAACTGAGTGAAGAGGAGCCCCCAAAGTGAGAATATTTTCCAGCTTTACATCTGATAGAGGATTGAAATTCAGAAAACACACACAGAGACACAGACACAAACAAGAAAACAAGCAACCCAACTAAAAAGTATACTATATCTCTGAACAGAGAAGATTCAAAAGAAGAAATAAAAAATGGCTAATATCTCAAGAAATATTTACCATGCTTAGCAATTAGGGAAATAAAAATCAAAACAACTTTGAGAAGATGGCTATTCTTGGTTATCAACTTGTCTACATCTGGAAGTAACTAATACCAAAGTGTCTGAGTACACCTTTGAGAGAATATTTTTCTTGCTTAAATTATTTGAGGTGGGAAGATCAGCTTTTAATCCAGATCTTTTGATGTAGGAAAACCCACCTTTAATTTGGGCCACACCTAATGGCAGCCTATATAAATGACACGGAAAAAGGAAGTGCTTGCTCTTTGCCTGCTTGCTCTAGTTGTCAAGTCCACTCCTTCAATAGTATTAGAGCCTACTTCTATTCTGATGTATACTCAAGAGCAACTGAGACATCCAGCCTCATGGACTGAACAACTACTTGATTCTTGCGCCTTCCATTGGTAGATAGCCATTGTGGGACTAGCTGGACTACTGCATGTAAGCCATTCTGATAAATATCATATAAATACATACATACATACATACACACACACACACACACACACACACACACACACACACACACGTATATGTATATATTCATTTTATAAGTTCCATTCCTCTAGAGAACCCTAATACATCATCTTACCCCAGTCAGAATAGGTAAGATAAAGAAAACAACTGACAACAAATGTTATCATAGATGCAAGTACTGGTGGGATGTAGTGGGTAGCCATTCCAGCTTTGATCTGGAAGTTCCAACCCCCATTGAGGCTTTGGCAACTGTCACGCCTACAAGGCAGGGCCAAGGAAGGACCCTGGGGACCCAAGACCCAGATGGGCCAACTCGCTCTCTATTCCTGGACCCTGCATGGTGGAGGTTGACCGAGCAGAGCTCCAGAGAACACTGCTGGACTGCAATACACCTTCCCCAGGCCCCGCGACCTACCTATCCCTTCATTTGTAAATTACCCACTAAATAAATCTTTCTTTTAACTACGTGGAGTGGCCTTAATAATTTCACCAATATCTGGCGCCCAACGTGGGGCACAAACCCACGACCCTGAGATTAAGAGTCTTATCTTAGATAGAACATATTAAGTATTAGATTCAGGTTCTTTAGGATAGGACACCTTTTGGAATGATCTTTGTAACATGCCATTTACCTATGCTCTATACATCTCTGGATTTTAGTATGTGTTTCTTGCTTGATATTGTTCGCATTGGTTGTACTTCCATCTTATCTAGGTCATTATCCCTCATTATTCCTGGACAATATTTGATAACCATTCCTTTGTATATAGTCTTGTATTAGGTTAGAACCTTCTTATTTAGACAAAAAGGGGGAGATTTAGTGGGTAGCCATTCCAGATTTGATCTGGAAGTTCCAACCCTCATTGAGGCTTCGGCAACTGTCACGCCTACAAGGCAGGGCCAAGGAAGGACCCTGGGGACCCGAGACCCAGATGGGCCAGCTCGCTCTCTATTCCTGGATCCTGGATGGTGGAGGTGGGCCAAGCAGAGCTCCAGAGAACACTGCTGGACTGCAATACACCTTCCCCAGACCCTGCAACCTACCTATCCCTTCATTTGTAAGTTACCCACTAAATAATTCTTCCTTTTAACTACGTGGAGTGGCCTTAATAATTTCACCAATAGTGGACTGCAAACTGGTAAAGCTACTATGAAGATAAGTGTGGAAAATTCTCAAATAGCTAAAAATAAAACTACCATATGACCACTCCTCAGCATATGCCAAAAGACTCCACATCATAATTCATAGATACCTGCTAAGTTATGTCCACTGCTGTTCTATTCACAATAGCTAGGAAGTGGAAACAACTTAAACGTCCTCCAACTGAAGCATGAGTAATGAAAATATAGTATTTATAATCAGTGAAATTCTACCCAGAATAAAGAAAAAATGGAATAATGAAATTTTTAGGTGAATGGATGAAACTAGAAAATATACTGAATGAGGTAAGCCAGACCTAGAAAGACAAAGACTTCATGTTTTCTCTGTGGATATCAGCTCCAAATCTTTAGATCTGAGTATATAACCTAGAGCAACTGCAAATAATAGAAAAGTAAAAAGGAACTAAGGTAGGAGGCAAGGGCATTAGAGAGAGGAATAGTAGGACACAGTTGCTATGAAGGAAGAAATGAGAAAAATGGGTCAGGGAGACTAACCTGGGGTGGAGCAGAGAGTGAAAAGGTTACAGGAAGATAAATAACACTAAGAATATTTGACAATGCCATAAGGAATCATTTTAGATTTCCTTCAAATGACATATAATATTAAGCTATATATATATATATATATATATATATATATATATATATATATATATATATATATATATATGAGAGAGAGAGAGAGAGAGAGAGAGATGCGTTTTAAATGAAGTTAGATCACTTGGGGTGGCAATACTCTCCCTCAAAGCATAGGTTAACACAACCCCCAATGCCAGGCATGGTAAATCTGCTTTCAAATTATTGGTCAGGAGAACCCAATAGACCCCCAAACCATTATAGGCTGTGCCCTAGGTGCCTTCTAGAAAAAGAAGTTAGTGCACTAATGCTGAAGACACACTTCAGGCACAGGTCATGGAGGAGAACCGACTACTGTCACTCTGCTCATCCAGTATAATTTCTAACTGCTGTCTAAACACTCGCCTTTATTATCCACAGGTGAATGTGCTCTCACCCCTCATCAAAGAAGCTTCTCTTTGCAGCTGATAGATGTAATTCTCAAACGCCACAACCGCTCATGTCGCCACAACTACTAATCTTGAAACATTATAGATCTACAAAACACCCTCTACACTTAAGACCTAGGGGACATTATAGAAGAGGAGGCAGGAAGGCTGGAAGAGCCAGAGGACCAGGACATCTGCGACAAGACAGTTTCTTTCTCCTTTTTCAATTCTGAAGAGGACAAAAAGTGGAGGAGTAAAGGGACAGTATCTGTGGGAAGGGTCAGGAGGAGGAGGCGGGAATGGGATCTGAGATAAACTGCATAGAATTCTCAAAACTATAATAAAATATGTTATTTTAAAAGTTAAGGCAGTTTTTTCTTTGTACATATTTAGAATGCAGTTTCTTCAAATATATTATTTAAGTTAAAATCTAAACAACAGTTTTAAAAGACGAAAACATTCAGTTAAACATAATTGAAGTAAGTGAACTTGTATCCACATAAAACATGAAACGTAGTTTATTACATACCACAGCACTCAGGGCACCTTGGATGTTTCAGGTCATTTATCCCGTACCCTGGATAGCAGCGGTTAATCCACACCATTTGAAGGGTTCCTTCAATGTAGTATATTTCAGGCAGTGGCTCCACACGTTTGCCCAGGACTTCTACTTGCTGATTAAAAAATCTCTCTATGAGATTTTTAGCCTGCATTAGAAATAGAATTTTAAATATTAATTATCTGTAAGGCTAATATAAATTTAGAACAAATAATGCAGAGGAAAAAGTCTCAGAATCTTTAGTTAAGATATACATAACACAAAAAAGGAAAGTCTGCCACTCATGCAAACACCTCAAATGTTTCAAAATGTACTTCTATTTGTATATGGGATAGAAATAAATGATTTTTACTTAGCAAATTTTGGTCCTTTTGGACTTTGAGTAATTTACAGATAGGTAACTAAGAAAAATTAAGTCAGCTGTTTAAAGTTAAACACATCTATGAAATCAAATTTACTTAAAATATTTTATAAGTTACTAAAAGAATGTCTTCTACCACCCCCTTCCTTACTTTATGAAGGAAAATTAGGCTTAGAAACAAGATAAAATGTGCTCAGTTCTGGTTCTTTGTTATAAAACTAAACTTACAAATAGTAAGACATCATTGACAGATAATCACCTTGATATCTGCACTACTGGCTCTGACTTGGCTCCTTAGAGTAATAAGGGGCTGTGTTTTCCTCTATGGTGTCCCACCTCTACATGAAATACAAAATATATTCATGAACTCAAACCCACTGCAAACCGTGAGTTTCCTCAGCATCAAGAATCAATACCTCCAGTTTCGTCAGAAGTCAGGATAACTGTGAACCCCAACTTGTCTGACTTCTTTAATTACCCTCATAAGTATGCTATTTCCATGAAAAATTCAAGAATTATTAAACCTTTTTAAATAAACTACACTTAACATAAATATGACTCTATTTTCTCTATTACTCAATTACATGTTTTCACATATTAAATATTTTTGCAATTTTGATTAGCTCTGTCTGATGAATTTTTCACATTTACTTGGCCAGACATAAATTTAAATTACGTAAGTACTGAAAGAATTAGTTATAGGGAGCTGGATAGTTGGCTCAGTAGTTAAGAGCACTTGCCACTCTTACAGAGGACTTGAGTTCCATTCCCAGCACCCACATGGCAGTTCATAGCTTCCTGTAATTCCAGTTCTGGAGATCTGGCAAGCTCTTCTAGCCCTCACCATAGATGGAGAAAACAAGATACTCCATGATAAAGTCAATTTCAAATAAAGTCTATCTACAAATCCAGCCATACGGAAGACAGTAGAAAGAAAATTCAAACCCAAGGAGATCAACTACACCCATGAAAACACAGGAAATAATCTCACACCAGAAATACCATAAGAAGGGAAGTGCCTGCATGTGTGCATGTACACACACACACACACACACACACACACACACACACTCACACTAACAAACACATGACCATCACCAAAGACAACAACAAAATAACAAGAATTAATAATCATTAGTCATTAATACCTCTCAATATTAATGGGCTCAATTCCACAATAAAATGACACAGACTAACAGAATGGATGCAAAATCAGGATTCATCCTCCCACTACATACAAGAAATACACCTCAACATCAAAGATAGACATTATCTCAAAGTAAAGGGTTGACAAAAGATTTTCCAAGCAAATAGACCTATGAAGCAAATTGGTGTAGCCATTCTAATATCTAATAAAACAGACTTCAAACAAAAATTAATCAAAACAGATGGGGAAGGATACTTCATACTCATAAAAAGAAAAATCCACCAAGAGGACATTGTAATTCTTAAAATCTATGCCTAACCACAAGGGCACCCACATTTGTGAAAAGAAACATTACTAAAACTTAAATCACTTAAATCGGACTGGACCTACCTGGACTGAGTCTACCAGGTTGATCTCAGTCCGCGGGGGGAGGCTTTACCCTGGAGGAGGTGGGAATGGGGGGTGGGCTGGGGGTAAGGTGAGGGGGGCTGGAGGCGGGAGAACAAGGGAATCCATGGCTGATATGTAGTACTGAATTGTATTGCAAAATAAAAATTAAAGTTAAAAAAAAACTTAAATCACACATTGACCAACACATTAATAGTGGAAGACTTCAATACCCTACTCTCACCAATGGACAAGTCTGCCAAACAAAAATTAAACAAAGAAATAGTAGAACTACCAGACATTATGAACCAAATGATCCTAACTGATATCTATTTAACATTTCACCCAAGCACAAAAGAATACACCTTCTTCTCAGCACTCCAGGGAGCATTCTCCAAAACTGACCACATACTTGGTCACAAGGCAAGTTTCAAAAGATATAAGAAAACTGAAATAACCCTTTGCATCATATTAAACCTCCCAGAGGTTAAAGCTGGATTTCAACAACAACTGAAACAATGGAAAGCTTAAAAATTCATGAAAACTGAACAACTCTCTACTGAAGGAAAAAATGGGTCAAGGAAGAAATAAAGAAAAGTTAAAGACTTTCTAGAATTCAATAAAAACAAATGCACAACATACCCAAACTTATGGGTCCCAATGAAAGCAGTGCTAAGAGAAAAGTTCACAGAATTAAGTGTCTACACAAAGAAACTGAAGCAATCTCAGTACACCTGAAAGCTCTATAACAAAAAGAAGCAATCATATCCAAGAGAAGTATATGATAGTAAATAAACTGGAGGATGAAATCAATAAAATATAAACAAAGAGAATGATACAAAGAATCAATGAAACAAAGACTTGGTTCTTTGAGAAAAATCAACAAGTAAGACAAACCCTTATCCAAGACACAGAGAGAATTCCCAAATTAACAAAATCAAAAATGACACTGAGGAAATCCAAAGAAACATTAGGTCATACTTTAAAAACTTGTATTCAACAAAATTGAAAAATCTAAAAGAAATGGACAATTTTCTTGTAGATACCACGTACCAAAGTTAAGTCGAGATCAAATAAACAATGTAAATAGGCTTATAACCATTAAGGAAATAAAAGCAATAATTAAAAGTCTCCCAAGCATAAAAACCCCATTTTAGTGTAGAATTGTAACAAACTTTCAAAGAAGAGTTAATGCCAATACTCCTCAAATTATTCCACAAAAAAGAAACAGAAAGAGCATTGCCCAATTTGTTTTATGAGGCCACAGTTACCATGGCACCAAAATCACACAAAGATTCAACAAAGAAAAAAAATTATAGATCAATTTCCCTCATGAACACTGATGCAAAAATACTCAATAAAATACTTGCAAACTGAATCCAAGAACAAATAAAAAAGATCATCCACCATGGTCAGGTGGGCTTCATCCCAGAGATGCAGGGGTAGTTCAACATATAGAAATCCATCATGGTAATCCACCATATAAACAAACTGAAAGAAAAAATCCACAGAATCATCTCATTTGAAGCTGAAATGGCTTTGACAAAACCCAACAGCCCTTCATGATAAAAATCTTGGAGATATCAGAGATACAGGGACATACCTAAACATAATAAAGACAATTTATAGCAAACCTATAACCTATATCAAATTAAATGCAGAGAAACTCAAAGCAATTCCACTAAAATTAGGAACAAGACAAGGCTGTCCTCTCTCTCCATATCTATTCAATATAGTACTTGAAGTTTTAGCTATAGTAATAAAACAACTGAAAAAGATCAAGGGGATACAAATTGTGAAGGAAGAAGTCAAAGTATCATTATTTTCAAATGATATGATAGTATACATAAGTGATCCCCAAAATTCTACCAGGGATAGAATGCTACAGTTGATAAATACGTTCAGTGAAGTGGCTGGATACAAAATTAACTCAAAAAAGTCAGTAGCCCTTTTATATACAATCAACAAATGGGCTGAGAAAGAAATTAGGGAAATAACACCCTTTATAATAGTCACAAATAATATAAAATATCTTGGGGTAGCACTAACCAGTCAAGTAGACTTGCATGACAATAACTTCAAGTCATTGAAGAAAGAATTTGGAGAAGATATCAGAAGATGGAAAGATCTCCCATGCTCATGGGATCAGCAGGATTAACAGAGTAAAAAATGGTCATCTTACCAAAATCTATCCAAAAGCACAGATTCAACACAATCTTCATAAAAATCCCAACACAATTCTACAGACCCTGAAAGAACAATTATGCAACTTCTTACAGAAAAATAAAAAACTCAGGATAGCTAAAACAATACTGTACAATAAAAGAACTCCTGGAGAACTATCACCATCCCTGAGTTCAAGCTGTACTGAGGAGCTAAGGTAATTAAAAACTACAAGGTATTGGCATTAAAAACGGACAAGTTGATGAATGGAACTGATTGAAAATCCAGACATAAATCCACACACCTATGGATTTTTTATAAAGAAGCCAAACATATATAATGGTAAAAAAAGCATCTTGAACAAATGGTGCTCGTCTAATCAGATATCACCATGTAAAAAAATGCAAAGAGATTCATATCTATCACCATGCTCAAAACTCAAATCCATGTGGATGAACGACCTCAACATAAAAACACATACACTGACCCTGACAGTAGAGAAAGTGGGGAATAGCCTTGAATGCACTGTAACAAGAGACAGCTTCCTAAACAGAACATGGACAGTGCAGGTACTAAGACTGATAATTAATAAATGGGATCTTATGAAACCGAAAAGCTTCTGTAAGACAAAGGAGACTGTCAATAGGTCAAAATGGTAGCATACAGAATGGAAAAAGATTTTCACCAACTCTACATCTGACAGATGGTTAATATCCAAAATATATAAAGAACTCAAGACACTAGATATCAACAAACTAAATAATCCAGTTTAAAAATGGGGTACAGCTCTAAGTAGAGAATTCTCAATAGTAGAATCTCAAATGGCTGAGAAAAACCTGAAGAAATGTTCAACATCCTTAGCCATCAGAGAAATGTAAATCAAAATGACTTCTGCGATTCCATCTTACAACTTTCAGAATGGCTAATATCAAAAACATACGTGACAGCTGATACTGTCAAGGATGTGAAGCAAGGGGAATACTCCACCATTGCTGGTTACTGTGCAAACTTGTACAATCACTATGGACATCAATATGGAGGTTCCTCCAAAACTGGGGAAATGATATACCATAAGACCCAGCTATACCACTCCTGGGCATATACCCAATAGTCACCCCATCCTACAATACTTGACTATGTTCATAACAGCTTTATTCAGAATAGCCAGAAACTAGATGTTTCTCAACCAAAGAATGGATACACAAATGTAAATGGTACATCTACACAATGAAGTATTACTCAGCTGTCAAAGAAAATAACATCATGAAATTTTCTGGTTCCATGAATGGAACTAGAAAAAAAATCTTGAGTGAGGTAACCCAGACCCTGAAAGACAAACATAGTATGTTCTCACTCATAAGTGGATATTAGTGGTTAAGTAAAGGATAATCCACAGACCCAGAGAGGCTAAGGAAAAAGGAGGGTTCAAGAAGGGGATGTATGGAGCTCTCTAGGAAGAGGAAATAGAATAGACTTTGCAAGTGGACTGGGGGTGGGTGGGGAGAGAAATAGGAGGCAATCAGGCTGGGGGCAGAGGGATGGAGGGAAAGAATACTGGGAAAGATGATGGCAATTGGGGGCCATTTCAGGGGCAATGTGGAATCTGTAAGGGTAACCCAAGTGAAGACTCCTAGAAATGGGGGATATAGAGCCTAAACTGGCCATCTTCTTTTTCATTTGTTCAATGTTTTGTTTTGTCTTATTGTTTTGTTTTAGTTTTTTTAAGACAGGGTTTCTCTGTGTAGCCCTGGCCATCCTGGAACTTACTCTGTAGACGAATCTGGCCTCGAATTCAGAGACTGTCGGTCTCTACCTCCTGAGGTCTAGGATCAAAGGCTTGCACCACCACCACTTGGCCTAAACAACTTAGTTCTGTCAGGTTTTGTTGTTTTGTTTTCTTTATTTTTTGTTTTTGACTTTTGTTTTGTTACATGAGTCAGGGTTTCTCTGTGTAGCCCTGGATGTCCTGGAACTAACTCTGTAGACCAGGCTGGCCTCAAACTTAGAGACCCACTGCCTCTACCTCCCAAGTACTGAGATTAAAGGTGTCCACCATCACTGCTCCTGGTCATCTTCTATAACCAGGCAAGTCTTCCTTTGGTAGGAATGGGACATCAACCCAGCCACAATATCTTTCACCTAAAATTTGTTCTTCCTGTAAGATACTCTACAGTAAAGGTGATATAGAACTTGTGGGAATAGTCAACCAACGACTGGCCCGACTTGAGGTTCACATCATGAGAGGGAGCCCACACCTGACACTGCCTGGATGTCCAAGAACCAGAGACTGAATAGACCAGAGACCTACAATAGAACCAAACACAACTGGAAAAAAAGTCAATGAAATTATTCTGAATGATATTCTGCTACACATAGACCAGAGCCTAACCCACGCATCATCAGAGAGGTTTCATCAGCAACTGATGGAAGCTGATGCTCAGACCCATAACCAAAGATTAGGCAGAGCCAGGCAAACCACAGAAGATGGGGAGGAAGGATTGTAGGAGCCAGAGGGGTCAAGGACACCAGAAGAACATAGTTCACAGAATTAACTAAACAGGGCTCATAGGGGCTCATAAAGACTGAAGCAACGATCAGGGAGCCTGTATGGGTCTGACCTAGATCCTCTGCATGTATGTTATGGCTGTGTAGCTTGATGTTCTTAAGGAACTATTAAAAGTGGGAATGGGCCGGGCGGTGGTGGCGCACGCCTTTAATCCCAGCACTCGGGAGGCAGAGCCAGGCGGATCTCTGTGAGTTCGAGGCCAGCCTGGGCTACCAAGTGAGTCCCAGGAAAGGCGCAAAGCTACACAGAGAAACCCTGTCTCGAAAAACCAAAAAAAAAAAAAAAAAGTGGGAATGGGGATTGTCTTTGACTCTTGCCTGCTCTTGGGACCTTTTTCCCCCTGGTGGGTTGCCTAGTCCAGCCTTGATATGAGGGTATGTGCCTAGTCTCATTATAACTTTTATGCCATGTTAGGTTGATACCCCTGGGAGGCCTCCTCTTTTCTGAAGGAAAATGGGGGAGGAATGGATCTGGGGTAGAGTCGAATTAGGGGGTGGAGGACTCTGAAAGGAGTAGGGTCAGGATGAGAGAATAATAGTAATGATGATTATGATGATGAAGATGATAGATAGATAGATAGATAGACAGATACATAAATAAGAATCTATGGGGGAAAATTACAGTCATCAGTTGAGGTTGTAATTAATATTTTTAATGTGAAGGAGGGAATCTTAAAGGTGTCTTCAAAGAACAAAAAATATGAATTTTCTTGATACTCAGGCAACAAATGAGAGGTAGATGATTCAATATAATGGCCCAATAGAGAACTATGGCAAGTGAGAACTCAAAGCTTGAAAGTGTCTTTGTCGTTCTTAAGCATACCAGATCAGGGATAATTTGATCTGGTATCTGAGTCAGACAAACATTTGTGAAGAAAAGTGAAGTTTAAAGGCAGAACCAAAAAAAATGAAAAAGGAAAAAAACAAAGGGTCCTGTAGCAACTTGACTTCAATGGAACTTATAATCTATTCCTAAGTTTAAGGATTTCAGCACAAACAACTAATGTGCACTATACAATGTTGAGACATATTGGATCCTATAGCAAAATTTGAAGAGTCCATTCTTTACTCTGTGATGCTACTGAAGTGGTGACTATCCCATAAAAACTGAAACTTTTTCTAGAAAGATGAGGTTCTTTCCTTCTTGTCTTAAAATCCTCACTGGGACCCTTATTAGATTTCTAACTTCTATGGACACTCCAACTCAAACACACATATCTGGAAATTCTAAGCTAGCGTCATATATGAGAGAGAACATGCAGTACTTGTCTTTCTGGATCTGGGTTACCTTACAAAGAATGATAATTTCAAACTCCATTAAGGGTTAAATGTGGCTGGGGAGAGGAGGACATAGTAAAACAGGAAGTATAGGTTCATTAAGAGCTTTGAAATACCATATGTAAACCTAGTACTGTAGAAGCTTCCTAACATAGATACACATATGGGTTACCCTATAATGGGGGCGGGGGAGAGCCTTTTCTAAACACCATAGACTTAAAAATACAAACAAACAATGCCAGGTATTCTTGCTCTACTGGGTCCCATATGCTCTCCTAAAACACTATATGTGACTGCCACTGCTCTTGATTAGGCTTCAGACCTTGACAACAAGATAACAACACTTGAATCATAAGACAGGAAAAAATCAAGCTTGTATCAATCTGAAAGCTTTATCCTGGCTGACTAGTTTTCATAATGATGTTTCTATGCAAACCGCTAGGAGAGAAAAGTAATCATCCATCTTACCCAGCTGTGAGTCTTTGATCTATGAGAATGGCTTGCCTGGCAAGAAATGTTGACAGGTACAAAAGTGGCATAAATGTTATGGGAGCAACCAACCACTTTCTGATTGAAGTTAAAGCCATCTCCACAAGATGAAGCTCATGCCTGGTATTGCTAACTGGGTCCAAAACATAACTAGCTAAGTAATAAGCCCTAGGAAATAACCTAATACTATTACTTGGCTAAGTGCACATAGTGTTATCTTTATACCCACAGGATAGTGCATCTCTTGATTTCCAAAAACATAAACTCCATAGATTTTAAAGACATAGATAGAATTCAAAAAATTGTAGCTACAAACATATTCAAAGAGTTCAAAAGAATTTAAATAGCACACAACTTAGAGAATGAACTTAGAGAAGACGGGAATAAAATTATCAAAGTCTCCAAACACAAACAGTTCAAAGAAGACAATTAAGGATATAAAAATACAGGCCAGACATAGGGAGTTTCTGGACTGCCAGGGCTACATAGTGAGACCCTTAATCAAGAAGGCGTGGGGAGAAGACTGGAGGGATGGGGAGTAGGGGGAGACTAACTCTAATTAAAAAATACTGAAGAAAACTCAAATGCAATGAAGTTGTGAACAAAAAATGAATTGGCCATATAAAGCTCTCTCTGTAAAACTAAACTAGAGACAGGGTAGAGGAATTAGATCATTCAATCAAAGAAAATAAATTTTTAAAAACAGGAATGGAGCATGGAAGATCTCTGGGGCATCAAGAAAAGAAAAAGACTATAAATAATGAGTATACAAGGATAAATAAATACCACTAAAAGTATAGAAAATATTTTCAATAAAACAATAGACAAAAACTTTATAAACCTAGAAAAATGGAAGCCCATCAAATTATATGAAGCCGACAGAACACCACATGAGAGAGCCAGAACAGAAGGTACCCACCACACACCATAGTGAAAACACTAAAGAACGGGAGTTACCCACCACACATCATAGTGAAAACACTAAAGAACGGGAGGTACCCAACACACACCATAGTGAAAACACTAAAGAACGGGAGGTACCCACCACATGTCACAGTGAAAACACTAAAGAACGGGAGTTACCCACCACACATCATAGTGAAAACACTAAAGAACGGGAGGTACCCACCACATGTCATAGTGAAAACACTAAAGAACGGGAGGTACCCACCACATGTCATAGTGAAAACACTAAAGAACGGAGGTACCCACCACATGTCATAGTGAAAACACTAAAGAACGGGAGGTACCCACCACACACCATAGTGAAAACACTAAAGAACGGGAGGTACCCACCATATGTTATAGTGAAAACACTAAAGAACGGGAGGTACCCACCACATGTCATAGTGAAAACACTAAAGAACGGGAGGTACCCACCATATGTTATAGTGAAAACACTAAAGAACGGGAGGTACCCACCACATGTCATAGTGAAAACACTAGGATAGTTCAAGTGGCAAGAGAAAGAGGAAAAGTCACACACAATGGCAGGCCCATCAAAATAACAGCTGATTAGTTAGAAACTACACAGGCAGAATTTCTTGGAAGTATTTAAAGTTCTAAAGGAATGCAATCATCAATTCAGGCAATTATAACCAGCAAAAACTTTCTTTCCTACGTGAAGGAAAAATAAAATTCTTCTTGATAAAAACAGACTAAAAGAACATGACCACTAAGCCAACTCTACAAAATCTATTGGAAGGGAATACTTCAAACCAACAAGAATAACCATACCCTAGAGACTAGAGGAGAAAACAAGAAGAGGACAGTCAGTCAAAAGAGATCTAAGAAAACAAAATAAAATTAAGAAAATGGCAAAACCAAACACATCTCTCAATCATAACTCTGAATTTTAGGTTTTGATTCCATAATAAAAACTGGATAAAATGACAGGATTTTCTTTTGCTGCCTCAAAGGAACATACCTCATCCTCAGGGATGGATATGATCTCAGAGTAAAAGGGTGAAATCAGGCTATTTCTAGCAATGGAACTAAGAAACAATCAGGCAAAGCTCTTCTAACATATGACAAAAAGGACTTCTCAGACTTTTCAGAACACATAATGAAAGTCTCTTCATACTTTAAAGGTATAATTCATCAAGAGAATATTATAATTCTAAACATATACATCCCAGTGAGTTACACTGAATTTCATAAAACAAACACTAATACATATAAATCCACAGATCCACTCCAACACAGTTATACTGGGTAACTTCAATAAATCATTCTCACCAACAGACAGGTAATTCAGACAAAATATAGAGACACACTGGAGTTAAAGGACACCATAAATCAAATGTACCGAACAGGCATTTATAGAACATTCCACCCAAACACTAGAAATACACATTTTTCTCAGCAGTCCATGAAGTTTCTCCAAAATAGATCACATATTGGGACAAAAAAATTACTCACAAAAAGTATAGAAAAAATGATATTACATATTGTATTCTATCTAATAAAAATATGGACAACCCAAAAAACTACTTAAAATATTAAAACTCTTATAATTAAAACTATGCTATTTAATGCATGGGGCACTAAACCAGATACAACAGGACTGACACACACATGAACACACAGAGACAGGCAGCATGCCCAGGACCTACACAGGTCTGTGCCAGATGGGGACCCAGCACTGAGAGGAGAGATAGACATGAATCTTCATCCCTAATCTAGAAGCTATTTCAAATTGACAGCCACTCAAAGAGGGAAATCAGTTTTTTCCAATGGAGTCTCACTGGATATACAAACTACACTTAAGGGCAGGCCCCATGCTCAGCATAGCTGGCCAACACAAAACAAACTCAGTAATATTTTTAGAGATATTTTATTTCATAATTCTTTGGGCACTTTTTTACCTGACCTGTTCTCTTAGTTAGGATTTATCACTGTGAAGCGGCACCATGACCATGGCAACTTTTTTCCTTTTTTTTTTTTTTTTTTTTTTTTTTTGGTTTTTCGAGACAGGGTTTCTCTGTGTAGCTTTGCGCCTTTCCTGGAACTCGCTTTGGAGACCAGGCTGGCCTCGAACTCACAGAGATCCGCCTGGCTCTGCCTCCCGAGTGCTGGGATTAAAGGCGTGCGCCACCACCGCCCGGCCCTTTTTTTTTTTTTTTTTTTTTTTTAATTAAGAAAACTTTTTTATTCATTTTACATACCAATCAAAGATCCTCCTCTTCCTCCCACTCCTCCACCCTCATGCTCCCAACCCACCCTTCATTCCCTCCTACAAGAAGGTAAGGTGTCTATAGGGAGGTACATTCAGTAGAGGCAAATCTAAGCCCCTCCCCCTGCCTCAAGGCTGTGTGAGGTGTCCTATCATAGGGAGTGGGCTCCAAAAAGCCTGCTCATGAGCCAGGGATGGATTCTGCTCCTACTGCCAGGGGGCCCCTTAAGCAGATCAAGCTACAGAAGGCTTAGTCCAGTCCCATGCAGGCTCCACAGCTGATGATCCACAGTTCATGACTTCCCACTAGCTTGGTTTGGTTGTCTCTGCAGGTTTCTTCATCACGATCTTGATGCCCTTGCTCATAGAATCCCTCCTCTCTCTCTTTGACTGGACTCATGGAGCTCAGTCTGGTGTTTGGTTGTGGATCTCTGCATCTGCTTCCATTCCTTACTGGAGAAACGCTCTATGACAGTTAGGGTATTCACCCATCTGATCACTGGGGTAAGCCAGTTCAATTCAGGCACCCTCTCCACTATTTCTAGTAGTCTAAGCTGGGGTCATCCTTGGGATTCCTGGGAACTTCCCCAGCACCCGGTTTCTCTCTATCCCCACAGTGTCTGCGCTATCATGTTATCTCTTTAATTACTCTCCCATTCCATCCCTGTTCCAGCTTGACTATCCCATTCCCTTATGTTCTCATCTCCTATCCACTACCCTCCATTGTCCACCCCTCAAGCCCAGTTTACTCATCTATTTCCCTTCCCAGAGCAATCCATGCATCCCTCTTTGAGTCCTCCTTGTTAGTTAGCATCTCTGCAGCTGTGGGTTGTAGTCTGGTTATCCTTTGCTTTACATCTAGTATCCACTTATGAGTGAGTGCATACCATGTTTGTCCTTCTGAGTCTGAGCTACCTCACTCAGGATGGTATTTTCTAGTTCTATCCATTTGCCTGCAAATTTCATGGTGTCATTGTTTTTCTCTACTGAGTAGTACTCCATTGTGTATATATACATCTTCTTAATCCATTCTTCAGTTGAGGGGCATCTAGGTTGTTTTCAGGTCCTGGATATTATGAATAATGCTGCTATGAACATAGTTGAGCATGTATCCTTGTGGTATGATTGAGCATGCCTTGGGTATAAACCCAAGAGTGGTGTAGCTGGGTCATGAGGTAGATTGATTCCCAATTTTCTGAGAAACCACCATACTGATTTCCAAAATGGGTGTATAAGTTGTTTGCACTCCCATCAATAGTGGAGGAGTATTCCCCTTACTCCACATCCTCTCCAACATAAGCTGTCCTCAGTGCTTTTTTTTTTTTGCAATACAGTTCAGTTCTATATATCAGCCACAGATTCCCTTGTTCTCCCCACCTCCCGCTCCCCTCACCTTCCCCCCAGCCCATCCCCTATTCCCACCTCCTCCAGGGCAAAGCCTCCCCCGTGGACTGAGATCAACCTGGTAGACTCAGTCCAGGCAGGTCCAGTCCCCTCCTCCCAGGCCGAGCCAAGCGACCCTGCATAGGCCCCAAGTTCCAAACAGCCAACTCATGCAATGAGCACAGGACCCGGTCCCATTGCCTGGATGCCTCCCAAACAGATCAAGCCAATCAACTGTCTCACCCATTCAGAGGGCCTGATCCAGTTGGGGACCCCTCAGCCATTGTCCTCAGTGTTTTTGATCTTAGCCATTCTGACAGATGTAAAAAGGTATCTCAGAGACACTTTCATTTGCATTTCCCTAATGACTAAGGATGTTGAGCAATTCCTTAAATATCTTTCATCCATTTGAGATTCTTCTGTTGAGAATTCTCTGTTTAGCTCTGTAGCCCATTTTTTAATTGGATTGTTAGGTATTTTGATATCTAGTTTCTTGAGTTCTCCGTATATTTTGGAGATCAACCCTCTGTCAGATGTGGGGTTGGTGAAGATCTTTTCCCATTCTGTAGGCTGTCATTTTGTCTTATTTACTGTGTCCTTTGCCTTACAGAACCTTCTCAGTTTCAGGAGGTCCCATTTATTGTTTCTCTCAGTGTCTGTGCTACTGATGTTATATTTAGGAAGTGGTCTCCTGTGCCAATGCATTCAAGACTACATTCTACTTTCTCTTCTATCAGGTTCAGTGTAACTGGTTTTATATTGAGGTTTTTGATCCACTTGGACTTGAATTTTGTATAGGGCAATAGATTTGCAATCTTCTACATGTTGACATCCAGTTATGCCAGCACCATTTGTTGAAGATGCTTTCTTTTTTTCCATTGTATAGTTTTGGGGTTTTTTTGTCAAAAATCAGGTATTCATAGGTGTGTAGATTAATATCAGGATCTTCAATTTGATTACATTGGTACACAAGTTGGTTTTTATGCCAATACCAAGCTGTTTTTATTACTATAGCTCTATAGTAGAGCTTGAAATCAGGAATGGTGATGCCTCTAGAGGTTGCTTTGTTGTATAGGATTGTTTTAGCTATCCTGGGTTTTTTGTTTTTCCAAATGAAGTTGAGTATTGTTCTTTCCAGGTCAGTGAAGAATTGTGTTGGGATTTTGATGGGGATTGCACTGAATCCTGTAGATTGCTTTTGGTAAGATTGCCATTTTTACTGTATTAATCTTACCTATCCATGAACATGGGAGATCTTTCCATTTTCTGGTATCTTCAATTTCTTTCTTCAGAGACTTAAAGTTCTTATCATACAAGTCTTTCACTTGCTTAGTTAGAGTTACCCCCAAGGTATTTTATATTGTTTGTGGCAATTGTAAAGGGTAATATTTCTCTGATTTCTTTCTTAGCCCATTTATCATTTGTATAGAGGAGGGCTACTGATTTTTTTGAGTTAATCTTGTATCCTGCGTGACAACTCTTATAAGAGAAAACATTTAATTTGGGCTGGCTTACAGTTCAGAGGTTTAGTTCATTATCTACATGGCAGGAAGCATGATGGCATGAGGGTAGGTATGGTGCTGGAGAAGGAGCTGAGAGGTCTACATATTGCAGTCAGCAGGCAGAGATTGTGAGTCACTAAACCTGGCTTCTCAAACTTCAAAGCCTACCCCAGTGACACACCTCCTCCAACAAAGCCACACCTACTCTAGCAAGGCCACACTTCCTAATAGTGCCACTTCCTATGGGCCTATGGGGGACATTTTTATTGGAACCACCACTCCTGTCTTTTGCTTATCTAATATAGTTTCTAATTTTGTATTTTAATTTCTTTGTGTTTGTATGTGTTTCTCATGCTTTTCTTTGTTTGTTTTTCTGTTTGTCTGATTTGTTTCTGTTTTTTTAAATTTTGTTTGTTTATTTATTGGCTTGTTTTCTAAAAAGAGAGAGAAGGTATAGAATTGGAGGGTTGGGGTGTGGAATTATCTGGGGAAGTCAAGTGAGGGGAAAATGTGATCAGAATATAAGTAAAAATTATTTTCCATAAGAATAAAATAACATAAAACTGTACTATTTAATGCCATGTGAAACTCCAAAAAAATTGAAAATGAAATAAAATATCTAGAACAGAGCAAAAATTAAAAGACAATATACTAAACTCTATCAGACAAAAACAAGGACAGTGCTAATAGAAAAGTTTATGGTCTTAAGTGCTTACATTCAAAAATCAATAGCCTCAATAATCTCAAATAAATAGCCTAATTTTGCAACTCAAGGCCTGAAAAAAATAAGACTATCAAACCCAAAAGCAGTATACAGAGAAATAATTAAAATTGAAACAGAAACTAATGAAATAAAAACAATAATAACAAAAACAAAATGCATTAATGAAATTAAGCATTATTTCTTTGAAAAAAATAAACACGATTGACAAACCTTTGGCCAAATTAACCAAGAGAGATCATCCAAATTAACAAAATTATAAATGAAAAGGGAAGAGATTGCTACAGATACTCTTACAGTTTCTATTGCTGGGATAAAACACCATGACCAAAAACAACTTGGGGAGTTTTTTTCCTCTTATACTTTCATATCACATTCCATCATCTAAGGTACTCAAGGCAGGAATTTAGATGCAGGAAATGAAGCAGAAGTCATGGAGGAATGCTATTTACTGGCTTGCTCCCCACAGTTTGTTCATTCTGTTTTCTTATATACCCCAGGACCACCTGCTCAGGGGTTGCATATCCGAAATTGTGGATGTTGTGTTCTTTTAGAAGGTCAAATATATCCAAGAACTTATGCTTTTAAAAGCAATGCCCAATTATATTCTATATTTCTAATTAAGAAGATGCCTTGCCTACAGGAAAATATTGGGGAGGCACTTTCACAATCATGGTTCCCCCTTCTCATATAACTCTACCCTGTGCTGTCAAAAAACTAACTAGGACAGATACCAATAAAATCATAAGGATATCCCTTAAAACCTATATTCCACTAAATTGGAAAATCTAAAAAGGAGATGAATTTCTAGACATATATGAACTATCAAACTAAACCAAAATGAAATAAACAAATCTATTACTAGCAACAACTCTAAAAACAATAAAACATCTCCAAGCTGAAACAAAACACAACAGAACAAAAACCTAGATCCAGACTTATTCACAAGAGAATTCTTCCAGAACTTGAAAGAAAAATTACCATCTACATTCTCAAATTATTCCATAAAAGAGAAAAAGGAAAAAAATACTACCCAACTTCTATGAAGCCAGTATTATTTTGACAACAAAACCAAAGACACAATAAAACAGAAAATTACAGATTAATATCCTTGATGAACATGAAAAATTCAGGAGGAAATACTTGCAAACTGAATTCAAAAATCATTCCACAAAATCCATTCCTCATATGAAGTTAGCTTTTGTCCAGCAATGGAGAAATGGTTTAATAAATGAAATTCATCACATTAATGGACTAAAATACAAAAATCATATGATAATCTCAATGTATGGAGAAGAGGCCCTTGATAGAATATGAATATATATATATATATATATTCTGCCCAAGTGAAAAACACTAAAATATAAAAATATAGTTAAGAAAAATTAAAGAGGACATGCATGAATGGAAAATGTAACAAATGCAGATAGCAAGAACACATGTTCAAAGTCCCAATTCTGACCAAATATATTTTAAAATTCCATGTATTCCTAATCTTAATTCAAGTATACTTTTTGTGGAATTATTGATTTTTATACTGCTTCAATGGTGACAATTAATCAAAACAGACTAGGCAATTTTGAATAAGAATAATTTTGGAGGGCCTGCAGAACCTGATTGATTTGGTATCAGGTTTGTGAAAACAGTCACACTTACTGAGTAAATGAAGATCAATGAAACAGAACAGATTTTGGAGGCAGACCAATATGTTCAGGTTTACAATAGTAATTGTAAAGGCTAAGACAATCAATAGAAAAAAAGCTGGAAATTGTAAGAGGAAACAACCTTCAACCCTTCCTTACTGCATGTATGAATTTGCACTGACACTACTGAAGTTCACAAAGTGAACAGAAAGACTGTCACCTGGAACCATGTGCACAGTGTCACATGGTGAATTCCCTTATCAAAAGTAGGGCAGTTAGCCAGGTGTGGTGGTACATGCCTATAAATCCACCACTTCTGAGATAAGAGGTTCTATCCTTGTCCATTTGAAGGCAGCCTGGGCTACATCAGTTCCAGGAAACACTGAAGCTACATAATGAGACACTGTCCCCAAAAAACAACAGAAACAATGCTGTGTTGTCTATGTACCATGTGATTAAGAATTCCACAGACCCATGATGAGTAACTCTCTCATAAATATTGCCACAAGGAAGCTATAAGTATATTTGGAGTGCTTATTCCACTAATAACAAAGCACTGTCCATTCCAGGATAAAGAGGTCTAGTTCACTCATCCTGCCATCAGGTATGTTACAGAATATATTGGGCTAAGTATGACATCATACCAGGTTCTCCTACAGGCAGATTGGGTACTCAGAAGTGCTGGTAGCAGGTCTACTTTTTGCTAAACTTATGTATAACTTCCCTGGCCACAATACCTGTCTCATAACAGAGAGGAGGCTAAAAAAAAATGAATGACCAGAAGCCACAGAAGTTATCTTACTCATGAGATAATCAAAGACACATTTTGAGGGTTACAGAGATGGCTCAGAGGTTAAGAACATAGGCTATTCTTCCAGAGGATTTTCATTTGATTCCTAGAACCTACATGATGTGTTGTATGATATTTTGTTTGTGTTCTTACATATAAAACTTGCTTGGAGATCACAGGGTGGAGTTAGTCACTAGTTAACCAGAGGCCAGTTAGTAGCGGCAAACACCTTTAATCTCAGCACTTGGAAAGAAAAAGAAGGACAATCAGGAGTTCAAGGCCACCCTGGGCTACAGGAGACTGAACCAGTCTAAAAGAGAAACAGCTGGGTGATGGTGGCACAGGCCTTTAATCCCAGCACTCAGGAGGTGGAGACAGAAATATAAGGCAGGAGGAAACAGGATCCCCCCACTCCATTCAGACTGAGGCTTCACAGAGGTAAGAAATTTCTAGTGGCTGCTGCTTTGCCTCTCTGACTTTTAGGTTCTCACCCTTGATATTTGACTCTGGGTTTTTATTGTTAAGGCTAATTAGGATCACACTTCATGTGGCGTCAAATTATGAGGCACAAAATCACAAAAAAGCCACTTGCTTGTGGCTTTGCAGCCACCAGCCACTGGCAAACACTGGAGCTGCACTGGGGTCACCTTGCCAGCTAGGTTTTCCTTCCTTTTCTCTCCAAGCCTCTGAGTGAGTTTGGGATTTTTGTTGCAGCCTCTCTGCAGCAAACTCCACAGGCCCTTGGGCTCCAAACAACACTAGAGTTAGCCGCTTTCACACATTCCCCAGTGCAAAAGGCTGGCTCCTTGGCTTCTTCTCTCCCAGTGGGTTGTGGGCTTTCCCTGGACCCCCTCCTCAAGCTGCTGCCACACTAGGTAGCTGCCTTGACACTGGCTGGGGCTTCTACTGTTCTATGCAGCAGCAGTCAGCCTCACACTTTACCATCATCTTCACCACCAGCAGCAGCAGATTTGGTGAAACAACTGGGAATTTTTAAAGGAGGGAATTGGAAGAGAGAGAGAGAGAGAGAGAGAGAGAGAGAGAGAATTTCCCCATGTTAAAAAAATGGGAAACACTACTACAATGGAGGGAGTTAGGTCTCTGTATGATTCCATAATGCATGGTTTAAAAATAGAACAATTACATGAAGGGATAAGCAACTTAACTGGGATTGGCATAATGTTAATTATCATTTTGATAATCCTTACGGTCAGTTTGATAATTCTTAGTTTTATCCCTAAAAAAGTTGATTGATATGAGTGCCAAGATACAGGCCTTAGAAAAACTTACTAAAACAGATCATAGAGATATCCAGACCCAGACAGAGGAATTTAAAGGAGAACCAACCTCACCATTACATTATATAATTAGAGAGGAATGGCTCAAGGTTTTCAAACAACTAACCTTAATTTATCCAGTCACCTTACAAGAACAACTGCCAAATGACAGATATCCCCAAGGCTATGTATGAGCTAACTGGATTCCTATGGCGATGTTAGATTTGAGGAGATTTAAGAAAGCAATAGTCTCATATGGTAAGCATTCACCTTTTGTGAATCAGATGTTAAATTCATGGTCACCTATTAACAGAATTGTCCCACAAGACTGGAGAGACTTGGTTACAGCAGGACTGCTCTAGCTCAAGGGCTTCCCTTTCCCCAGCTACCCATTCTCCTTATAACCCTCTATTCTCTCATATCTCTCCTCTCTCTCTCTCTCTCTCTCTTTCTCCCTCTCTCTCTCTCTCTCTCTCTCTCTCTCTCTCTCTCTCTCTCTCTCTCTCTCCCCCTGCTGTACCTGCATAGCTAGCCCTGGCCATGTCCAGTCTATTTCTTTTTCTCTCTGCTCCGGACTCTTTCAGTTGCCTCTAGGTATCTTCTCTCTCTTATCCACAATGAAGACCTTCCTCCTAATGGAGTAGCCATTTCTGCAGGGTCTTCACTTAGCCCCTTCACATACTTTAGCACAGTGCTCTCATACCCTGGACCCTGTGATACCTTCTGGGAAAGAAAAGCAGCCACGAACCCCATGAACTAAACTAGGAGCTAGGTTTAAAGAGGTGATATAACCCTGAGAAAGGTAGTAATATATTCAGATTAACAGAACATAACTTAGAGATTTATGTCTAACCACTTACGTCTTTGCTAGCTGTGTTCAACATCAGGCTTACAAAAAAATTTAAATAAGGGACACCATATGTTTGATAAATAAAGTTTATAAATTCCTAAGGTTAGTCAGGTTAACAAACTGACTTGAAGATTTATGTGTAGCTTCTTTGTCTTTACTAACTTTGTTAAGCTTTAGCTATTTGGATAAACTGAGTCTTATGAAAAAAAAGAACCTGTAATATTCTGTAATGGGTGTAATATAAAAAAATAAAAAATGTAAGGCTCCATGTCTTTCTATAGAATGCATTTATGGCTTAAAGTCATATTTTGATACTGAAAGATCTTCAATTAAATCTTCAACTCAAATGTTTAAGGCTCAAAACTAAAAGGGACAAAGCTGCAAAATTCTTGTCCTATGAAAGTTAGCTTGTAAACTGTTAAAGATAATTAAGACATGGAAGTTAATGCTCAGTCACTTTATAAATGATCAAATTCTTTAATGTGCTCAGAAGTAGACTTACACTCATGCTAAGCACCAGTGTAATTCAGTTACAATGACAAGTTTCATTTGGCCTCCTCTACATATTTTTCAAGCTTAAGCCTAAAGCAAGTAACTAAAAAGAAAGTTTGTTTAAACTTAGATATACTTAATAGCTAATAGTCCTCAAACTCATCAGAGATCTGCTGAATATGACACTTAAACTGTTTAATGAAAAAAAAAAAAAAGCTTCTGTAATAAACAGAAATGCCAACAGCTTTTTCTGATATACTGGGTGGTCAAGACATTTAAAGACTTTAATTTTATTTTAAATTCTATATACAATGTGTGTGCACATGTTTAAATGCATAACTAGAGAGAGAGAGTGCATGGAATCTCCTGAACTGCACTTACAGGCAATTATTATCCTCCTCATGAAAGTGACAAGAACAGAACTCTTGTCATCTGCAAGAGTGGTAGAGGCTCTGAAACACTGAGCCACCTCTCCAGCCCCAGGTCTGTTGTTTAATCTGAGAGAGAGAGAGAGAGAGAGAGAGAGAGAGAGAGAGAGAGAGAGAGAGAGAGAGACAGAGAGAGAGAGAGAGAGAGAGACAGAGAGAGACAGAGAGAGACAGAGAGAGACAGAGAGAGAGACAGAGAGAGAGATTTCCAAGTTTTCCTTGTGGTATATTTTATTTTGTTCCATTATGACCTGAAAATATACTTTACATGAGATATCCTTACTGTTTATAAAGACTTCTTTCATGTCCAATACATGTTTTCTATTCTAGAGAATTCCCAGTGTACACTTAGCAGATTCTGCTAACATGCACATTCTGCTCTAGTTCATACAGTGTTCTATATATGTGCTTTAGTATAATCTATCTGTATTATTTTTCAGTTCCTCTATTTCTTCATGATTGTGTGTGTAGTTGTTTTATCCATTAACACAAGTGTGATATTGAAGTCTGATGTTGACTTGCATGATGCTGCTATCTGTATCTTCTATTTAAGTCTCTTAATATTTTTTTTACATTTAGGATTTCAGGAATTAGGTGCTTATTTTTAATTGTTACCTCCTGTTGTTTATTGGCCATTTAATCACTGTAAAATCCCATTCTATGCTTCTTACAGAAGTTTTCCACATAGTTATTTTCTTTGAAATTAATATACTTTCCTACCATTATAATTTCATTTTTCAGTCTTTCACTTTATGCTTTATACGTTCTTATATATAAAGTGAATCTCTCATACCAAGTATATGCTTAAATTCATCTATTTCTCCATTTTGTAACCTAGATCTTATGATGTGTCTATATTTGATTTTATCAATAGCTAATGTTTTATCCATACCATCTTGTTAATTGTTTTTTGCATTTTTACAACACTTTGTCCCACTTTGACCCACTTTTGTCTTCTTTTGTGTGTAGTTAATATTTGAAATAAAGCTCTTTGGGTTTTTTCTCATTTCTTTTCAAATATATTTTATTCTTTTCAAATATTTTATTTGTGATTACTTTATCCATTACAGAAAGCAAAATTGAAATAGTCTATTTAAACTGATAACTTATCATGAGTTGTATACAGAATCTCTCCTGCTCTATAGCTATTCTCCTTAATTAGACCTTCATTCCCAATGAACTTACTAGTATGTGTATATTTACTTCCTGCTTTTATTTTATAATTTTGAGTCTCATATACAAATTATAATATAAACAAATATCACAAATTCAGAGATTTATATTTCTTAATATATTTTACTTTTAAGATAAATTTTATGTTCACATGGATTTAGTTTTGTAGATGAATTTCAAAACAGTCTTAGTAAATGAGAAACACAGAGCCAAATACAGAGGAAATAGCCAAAGAGATCAGAGCAATAGTCACAACTAACTTTAGCTTATCATCAGAAGTAGCTTCCCCAGAGAGAGAGCTTCTTCCTTTCTGACTTGTCTTTTTATTATCTTTCTGTTCTGCTTTCTCATTGGCTCTAAACCCAACCATATGACTTCCTCATCACTGCCTGTCTATACAGACCTCCAGGTCTCTATGGTTGATACTGGGATTAAAAGTTCATGTCACCACACTTTGCTGTATCCTTGACCACACAGAGACTCTGCCTGCCATGTGATTGGATTAAGGGCATGTGCTACCACCACCTGACTCTGCTTATGGCTCGCTTTGACCTCTGATCTCCAGGCAACTTTATTTATTAACATACAAATAAAATCACATTTCAGCACAAATAAAATATCACCATACAGTTTACTTTAAAGAGTCCTTTGTTTCAACCTCAAGTAGTTTGTTTAGCATTTCTCCTGAGCAGGCTAGTGATAATGAGCTTACTTAATCTACAAATGTGATTAATATGGCTTAGCTGCAGAGGTAAAAATGGCCCAAATAAAGAGGGACACAAACACAAAATAAAAGATATACCAGACTTTGCTCTGCCTTTGTTTGCATTTTAGTCCCTAATAAGAAACAGATACTCTAAAAATAGTCTTAAGTATTTGTTAATAAGATTAAAATGTCTAGCAAATTGGTTCATCTAAATTTGTAATAGAAAATGTCTCTAAGACTATTAAAATGATGTTTTGCCTGTGTTTCAGATATGCCTTCCTGAGTTTTCACTGGGATTTAAATATTTTATTAAGAAAAAGTTTTAAGGCTGGAGAGATGACTAGTGAGTAAAGTGTTGCGTAAGCATGAGAAGCTGAGACTGGATCCCCAGCACCAGGGTCAAAGGCCAAGAACAGCAGCAGACACCTGTAACTCCAGTGTTACAGTGGGACAGGGACAGGCTGGAGAACCAGGTTCAGTGAGAGACACTACTTCAAACAAAACAAAAACAAACACGGTCGGTTGCACTAGAAGTTAATATTCAGTGGCAGCCTAGGGAGTGGGAAAAGACCTTTACCAATTATATAGCTGATAGAAGCTCAGAACCTAAAATATGTAAAAAACCAAAAACATCCTGAAAATTCAAAGAACAAATAACCCAAATTTAAAAATAGGATACAGATCTAAGAAAAGTTCTCAAAAGATGCAACATTAATGGCTGAGAAACACTTAAAGAAATGTTCAACATTCTTAGTCATCAGGAAAATGCAAATTAAAACTACTCTAAGATTACATATTATCCAGGTTAGAATGGCCAAGTCAATAAAACAATGACAGCACATGCTGGCAAAGAGGAAAGAAAAGGAGAACACTTCCTTGCTGGTAGGCCTGCAAACTGGTACAGCCAATATGGAAATCAGTGTAGCAGTGAAATTGAAGTACTACCTCAGGTAATTCTTGCTATGGTAGATAAAGTATTTCATTTCCTTTTTCTGCATGATGGCTTTGTTTTCTGATAAATGAGAAACTAAGTTCCCTTTCTAAACAAATATGCAATAAAAAAAACTACTGAAAAACCCTATGACTTATGACACCACAAAAGATAAACATTAACTATTTCAGTCACTTGTGAATTTAGAGAGAAAGGATTAAGAAACCCACAACTTGGCTGGGGGGTGGTGGCACATGCCTTTAACTCCAGCACTTGCAGGCAGAGGCAGGTGGATCTCTGTGAGTTCAAAGCCAGCCTGGTCTACAGAACAAGTTCCAGGACAGCCAGGATTACACAGAGAAACCTTGTCTCAACAAAACCAAAAAAAAGAAAAATGAAACACAATTCAAAGAGTCATAAGAGCCTGTCTCTTGCCTCTGTAATAACACAGGAAGCAAAACTAAGCTATTGCTTTTTCTTAATTTAGTACAAAGCATAGGAATATTTCTAGAAAAGGACAACAATTCAATTTTACTCAAATGCTTCCCTGTCAAGGATATAAAGAGCTGATGTTTGCTGACTCCTACTAGGGTAGTCAGAGGCCTACACAATCCACAATCCATACTGGAAGAACTCAAGGTTGTAAAGCATAGTAAAATCTATTCTGAGTCTCCACAGTCACAAGAGCACTGGAGGATACAGTTAGTTACTCTTGTGACCTGTCTGAAGACCTGAAAATTCTCTTCAAACAAGAAAATGGATATCTTAAATTCTTAATTGCAAAGATAAAGCTCACACATGAACTATCAGTAGCTATACCCTTACATTTTTGCTTCCTTCGTTGCTTTTCCTTTAGGAATTTCTGATATGCATACTCAATAATTACAGCCTCACATGGTTTTCCTTTAAGTCTCGGGCATCATTGCATTCCTCCATGAAACTCTTCTTTCCTCTTTTTCCACATTCTCAGTGTACAGCCAGCAGTACATAGTTTTATAGACTAAGGGCTCCCACTTCTAAACTCAGAAGTTTAGATAATGAGGACAGCTGCAGCACTAGGTGTGATGGCCCTTGACATTTTAACAGCACAGGGTAAGCTGTGTTATAATTAAAGAAGGATGCTGTGTATATACCTGACAACTCAGATAATGTATTCTCAGTGCTCCAATGCTAAGAACTCCATTTTAATCTGTCACGATTCTCCCTCAGAGTTGACTTACTAGTAACATGATTATTAGGTACCATATAGTGCTAATATTGAGGTAACAAGCTGCTGTATGCTTTATTGTTTATATGGTTTGGTGTCCTGTGTAATGGTGTCATTTCTTCCATATTCCAAAAAAAAAAAAAACAAACTAGTGATCCTTTAATCTCTAATCTCTAAATTCAAATCTTCTAGGATTCTACTTGCATCAGCTAGGATGAGACTTTTGAGCTTTGACTATGGTCAGCAGATAAGAAGTTATAGAAATGCATCTTCAGCAGTAACTAAACCTTAAGTTTAGGGATCAAAGTTTCATGGTGGAAAATTAAGGCATGATGCTACATGGATCACCCTGGAAAGGGGAAATAGATAAGATCTCCATGAGTAAACTGGGGGTGAGGGGGACAATAGAGGGTAAGGAATGGGGGATGAGAACATAAAGGAATGGGATGGTCCAGCTGGAACAGGGACAGAGTGGGAGAGCAATGAAACGGATACCATGATAAAGGGAGACATCATGGGGATAAGGGGGGAAACCTGGTGCTAGGGAAGTTCCCAGGAATCCACAAGGATGACCCCAGCTTGGACTACTAGCAATAGTGGAGAGGGTGCCTGAACTGGCTTATCCCAGTAATCAGATTGGTAAATACCCTAACTGTCATCATAGAACCTTAATCCAATAATTGATGGAAGCAGATGCAGAGATCCACAACCAAACACCAGGTCAAGCTCCACAAGTTCAGTCAAAGACAGAGAAGAGGGAATCTATGAGCAAGGGGCATCAAGATCATGATGGGGGGCCGGGCGGTGGTGGCGCACGCCTTTAATCCCAGCACTCGGGAAGCAGAGGAAGGCAGATCTCTGTGAATTCGAGGCCAGCCTGGTCTACAAAGCGAGTTCCAGGAAAGGTGCAAAGCTACACAAAGAAACCCTGTCTCAAAAAAAAAAAAAAAAAAGATCATGATGGGGAAACCTACAGAGACAACCAAACCAAACTAGTGGGAACTCATGAACTTTAGACCAACAGCTGTGGAGCTGTGGAGACTGGACTAGGCCCTCTTTGAGACAGTTGTGTAACTTGATCTGCTTAAGAAGCCCCCTGGCAGTAAGATCAGGATCCATCCCTGGTGCATGAGCTGGCTGTTTGGAGCCCAGTGCCTATAGTGGGACACCTTGCATAGCCTTTATGCAGGGGGAGGGGCTTGGACCTGCCTCAACTGAATGTACCAGGCTCAGCTGACTCCTCATGGGAGGCCTTATCTTGTCTGAAGAGGGAAAGGGGGGTGGGTTGGGGGAGAGGATGAGAGGCAGGAAGAGGAAAAAGAAGGGGATCTGTGGTTGGTATGTAAAATGAATAAAAAATTTCTTAATAAAAAAAGAAAAATCAAAGAGAAAAATTAAGGAAATATTAATTTCTGTCACCTACATCTAACTGAAGTCTCTCACCAGCTAAGATGTAAATAAGAATGCTAAAACAGCACTGAACAATGCTTTAGCCCTACACATGTATGTCCACTGAGTATGGCCTCACAGCTTTCCAATACATAAGCCTAAAATTTTCTGGAAATTACATATTTAAAACTAAACTTCAATGACAATAAAAGTATCTCAACTTTCAGTGCAACCCTGTGGTGGAGGATGACATTATCAACTGTAATCCTAGACAATGTGCTCCAGAAACCACCCTATCAACTTACTTAGACCAAAAACATTTTTCAAAAGTTCCATAATAACCTTTTGAAATCTAACTTCAGAAACACCAAAATCATATAAACAGCTACTGTAAAGACACTTACACATGACAATTATGCATGGTCCCTATGCTTGGGTTGTACTCTACTCTGCTTTTCTTAAGCAGTCCCTATATTAGCCACAGGCCTAAAGGTATGTTAAAAATATCTTTTCAGTAAGCTCCAATTCTGCTTCAAACTGATTTGTCCTGAAATTCTTTTATTATCTACCATGAACTCAAGAATCTGAGCCCCCATCTTAGTAGATGTCTCTAAAAAGCACACCTAGGTTGGCACAGAACAGGGTAGAGCTATTTCCAGCTCTGCCTCACTACCACTGACAGGCTAGCATACAAAAACCAATTGTGACAATACATCACAGTGGAATTTTCAAAGCACATTTCATCCTCAACTGATGGCAGAAAAGGTATTTTAAGATGTTAACACACATCCATGACAAAAATATAAGAATAAAAATAATTAACAAAATCCAAACCACATAGCAGTTAAGATAACATCACAGGGAATATTAAAAGACTGAAAGCTTTTCCTCCATGATAAAAAAGAAGCCTGGTTTGAGTCTTCTATTTAAAAATAGTCTGGGGAAATCACAGGTACGACAAATAAGGAAATAAAAGAACAATTTGATTTGGGAAGAAAACTATAACATTATCTCTGTTTGTGGATGAAATACTCTTATAAGCAGCAAACCTAGAAGCCTCCACACTGTCATTAACTTGGGAAGCTAAAATAAATAAATTCACCTGAGTTATAGGACACATAATTTATAGGAAATAAAACAATTGGCTTACCATATATTAAAAACAGAAGCATCCCCCAAAGGAAATTAAAGTCGTGTTTCCACTCACAACAGCATCAAAAAGAAAGTTAGCCAAGAACTTGAAGAACTTCTTTGCTGAAAATTATAAAATGTTGCTTAGGAATTAACTCTACTGTGCAGTTCACTGTTATAGGGATTTACATGTCTGAAATGCTAGCTGACTCCTAGGTAGCTGCAGATTGTCCCTCAAGCAAGGTGTTTTAATGCTTAGTGGACTTTGATAGCACACTTAAATATCTCAGAGTGTTTGCTTCCATACTTCTCAACACACTTGAACACACAAACCCCTTTCAAAAGATCCAGATTAATGAAATTCAAAACCTTTGATTAAGAAAGATTCCTTAGCCCCTCCCGCCCCCCCTCCATGTGAACTATGGAGTCTCAAGAGCATGTACACAGACTGTAAGCAAGTATCCTCACTAGAGGCTAGTGGTATTCGAGGAAGGCAAGCTACTGGGTATAGCAGCTCTGTTAAACCAGTGAGACCTGCCCAGCACCAACCCTACACCATAGGAAAAACAAGTCTCCAAAATCAAATGATCCACCTGCTTTTTCAGGGAACCTAGAAAAGCCACCTGAATATTCATATTCCTTCTGTGTGCTTATGTTTCCCTCTTCAACTTCTTACTGTTTTTAATAGTATTGTAATACTAAATTGCCTTCAGTAAAGGTTCTCTTTATGGTTTGTATTCTATTTCTATTTTTGTATTTTATACTTTTTTCATTAATGGGCAATCATTTTTTATTTATTGCTATTTCCTTTCCTTTATAACAATCTTTCCACCTCAATTTTTCCCTTTATTTAACATTGGTTCTTTCCTGTTCCCTAGTCATCTCATGTACTAATTCATTACTATTTTTACATTTGTAGTAGATGAAAATAACTTCAGAGGGCATGCTATGATATTATAAATATAATTTTACTAACATTTTGAGAATTTCTTACATGTATACAATGAATTTTTATCATATTCACTCCCCATCTCATCTCACCTCTCCCCACATGCCCCCTAAATCACGTCTTATATTTTATTACACAATAAGTCCAATTAGTGCTGCTCATAAGCACATGGGTGTGGTTCCATCCTCTGGAGCATGATCAACCTACTACTAGGAGAGAAAAACCTGAAGAAAACTGACTTTCCCTCTGCCATCAGCCCTCAACTGCATCTCAGATAGGGGTGATGCCTAATGAGCCTTTCCCCCATTTAGGCTGGAATGTTTACTAGTTTGATCTTGTACAGGTCTTGTCCAGGCAACAGGTTGCTGGGGGAGAAAAGCAATAAGCAGTCTGACCAGCTGTGAATCTTGCAAGCTAGAATGATGACAGCCCTGGTAAGATAGGTCCAAGGGTACAATAGTGGCATGAATATTAAGGGGTAAATAACTGTCTTCTATTTGAATTTAAGACCGACTCCATATGGTGAAAATCCATATCTGATACTATAAATCTCATCCTACATTGTTTTTTGCCATTTTTGTACTATGGCCTTTGGAGGTGCTAGTTGGATTGAATCAATTTTAAATGCATTTCTGTATCTTCTTTAGTTCTTATGGTAGCTTGTTTCTTATGCTCACAGAATATACAGAAATACAAGACACGTGCAAGGCAACACAACTCCTTCAAAAGGTCATAAACTTTAAAGTACTATATCCAAAGATACTGAAATGGGAAAACGCTCCATGAGAATTTCAAAAATTTACTTGTAAAGATTGTTAGTGACTTCAAAGATGATTCAAACAAGCAATGGATAAAGTACAGAAAATTCAGTTCAGGACTTAAAAAAAAGTCAAGAACATAGATGAGAAAGTCAGTAAGAAAATTGAGATCCAACCCCCAAAAATGTTGGAAATAAAACATAAACCAGTTCTACATTAATATTCCCAAACAAAACACAAGAATTAATTTCAGGAATGAAAAATGTAGGGCCAGGCAAGTGAAACAAACACTAATACAACCAACCAGCACTTGGGAGGCAGAGGCAGGTGGATCTCTATGAGTTCAAGGCCAGCCTGGTGGTCTACAGAGTGAGTTCCAGGAGAGCCAAGGCTGTTATACAGAGAAACCCTTTCTCATTAAATTTAAAAAAAAAGAAAGCAAGCAAGAGGAAGAAGGAAAGAAAGAAGGAAGGAAGGAAGGAAGGAAGGAAAGAAGGAAGGAAGGAAGGAAGGAAGGAAGGAAGGAAGGAAGGAAGGAAGGAAGGAAGACATGAATAAAGAAAAATAAATAAATAAGCAAGCAAGCATGACTAAAATTTCCACCAACTCTGGGATATAATACAGAGACCAAACTAAAAATCCATGTTGCAGAAGGAAGAGCAGAGATTAAAAAAAAAACAAATATATAGAAAATCTATCCATTCAAAGTAGATCAGACAGTTCAGTGAACTGTAGGGGAAAACTGACAAGGAAACAACAGGCATTAGAACTTTAAACACATGCTACCTCTCTACAAAAAAATATAATCAAGATGCTCAAATTACAAAACTAAAAGCAGTGTTAGAAGCCATAAGAGAAAAACAGCAAGTCATTTAAAAAGGTAAACGTAAAAATAATAACAGACCTCTTAACATACAATATTAAAAATCTAAGAAAGCATGCAATGATTGATTTCAAGCTCTAAAGTAAAATACTGTCAACCAAGATTGCTATATCCAACTGTTACCTTTTTTTTTTTCTTTTTTCTTTTTTTTTGGTTTTTCGAGACAGGGTTTCTCTGTGTAGCTTTTGCGCCTTTCCTGGAACTCACTTGGTAGCCCAGGCTGGCCTCGAACTCACAGAGATCCGCCTGGCTCTGCCTCCCAAGTGCTGGGATTAAAGGCGTGCGCCACCACCGCTTGGCCAAACTGTTACCTTTTTAAAGTATCAAAGAAATAACGACATTTCTGGGTAAAATTAAAGCTGTATATGTGACCACCAAGCCAGCACTGCAGAAAGAATAAATACAAGAACACTAAACGTAAAAGGAGATGAAAGTTTCAACTGTAATAGCACAAAATGGAATATATTCATGAGAGGACTGGAAAAAACAATGAGAACTAGGGAAGAATCTAGCACAGCAAACACAGCAAACAGCAAACCCTTCATACAGATCAGGGAGAGGAGACTTGAGAGATGCTCAGTGGTGAAAGGCACTTGCTACTCTTGAAGAGGACCTAGATTCAGTTCTCAGAATCCACATTACAGCTCATATCATCAGGACTCCAGTTCTGGGGATTCTGACACCCCTGAATTCTGCAGGCACCAGCACACACATGGGGACATACATACATGGAGGCAGAATACTCATACACATAAAATAAAAAAAAATACTTTTTAAAAATAGGGAGGAAAGAAAAGAACAAACACTAATACAACCAACCAGAAGAACAGCCAATAAAATAACACAGACCAGCAAGTGTATATATGTAACAACACTAAACATCATTGGTTTTCACTCTCCAATTAAAAGGTATACGGCAGATAATTCATATTTCAAAGAAAAAGCTTCCACTATTTATTGTCTTAAAAAAATAAAAACACAATTCACTGTCAAAAACAAATACAAGGATGTTTGAAAGGATGAAAGTTAATAACCAGGCAAACAGAAGTTGAAAACAACACAATGCAGCGCCTGATCTCTGATAAAGTAGACTTCCAGGCAAAGTAAGAAATGCTAAAGAAAGTCATTTACATATTAATGGAGGCTAAAAATCCTAAAAGAATATATAAGAACTGTGACTATGCACGTACTGAATGCTTTTACAAAGTAATCACTAATGGATATAAAAGAACAATAGGTAGATAAAATAATGGTAATCTTACTGCTAATTTTCAACAATAACTAGATCACCCACAAATTATACTTGGGAATGAAAATCCAAATTCAATTGCATCATAGATAAAATGGACTGAACAACTAACTACAGAGTATTTCATCCAACACTGCTGAAATCACATACTTCTCAGGAGTTCAACATTCTATGAACTAAATAAGTTTGTCCATAAAGCAATGATAACACATAAAAACAGGATTTTTTTTGTCTTGTTAAATCTTAGTAAAATAGAACTAGAAATCATTAACAAGAGAAACTAAAATTGAGACTGAATTAGACACACTTAAATGACATATAGGTCATTCAAAAATTCAGAGAAAATTTACAAATGAAATTTAAAGCACGATTCACCAAAATCTTTGGTATATAACAAAAGCAATTCTAAGAGGCAAGTCTACAGCTGTGAGTGCTTACATTGAAAAATCGAAAAGAATTCAAATAGTGGTGTTCTTCAGTGCTGTAAAAACCTAGAATAAGACAAGCCTAAAACCAGTACAAAAAAAGTAATAGTCTCGGAATAGTAATTAGTGGAATAGAAACTTCAATATATATATTCAATAATAGAGTTCTTTGAAAGAAGATAAAACAAGATTAACAAACTCTTAAGGAAATTAACCAAAAAAAAAAAAACAGAGAATAGATGCAAATTTAAAAAAATTAAAATTGAAATAGCTGATACTACATAAAATACCAATAAAATCCCTGTGGTTATTAGGGAATATTTTGAAAACTAAAGTTCCAAAAAGCTAAAAGAAAAAAAACTAGAAGATATATATGAATTGACAAAAACACAATCTATCAAAATTTAAGTCAAGGAAATTCTGAAAATCTATAATGAGCCATGAGATCAAAGAAAGTAATAAGTAAGTTCCTAGCAAAGCAATAATCAGGCAGATTCATTGTTAAATTCTACAAGACTTTTAAAGAATAGCTAACAACAGTGCTCCTCCTAGTATTTAATAAAATATAAAATAGAAAGTTAAGGAACACTACCAAAGTCATTTTATGAAGTCACTATAATCTGGATATCAAATCTAGATGAGACACAACAAAAAGAAAAAAACTAAATATAAATTTCCTACTGATCACAGGAGAACAGGTTCTCAATAAAATACTTGCAAACTGAATTCAACAACATATTGAAAACAACTCTACCACCAAATTGGTTTCAATCTAGGGATGTGAGGATGTTTCAGCATACACAAGTCAATAAATGTGATATAGCAGCACACAAGCAATTTAAGAACAAGCAATTTCAGAGAGGCAGAACATCCTTTGATAGAGTCTAGAACCCCTTCATAATGAAATCCCTGAAAAAAGTCAGAATAGAAGGAACATATGCCAATATTAACAAGACTATATACATAGAATCTAAGGCCAACATGGTAGTAAATTGGGTAAAGCTTAAGGAATGTTCTCTAAAATTCAGAAATAGACAAGTATGTCCACTCTCTCCACTATTATTCAATATAGTGAATGAAGTCTTAGCCTTATCTAAGGCATGTAAAGGATATTTTAAAAAAAGGAGATGCTGGAGACCTGGCACCATCATTTAGAGCACTTGGGTTCAGTTCCCAACACTCACATGGTGACTCACAACCATCTGCAACTCCAGTCCCAGGAGGTCCTATCCTCTCTCCCATCCACAGGCACCACAGGTGTACATGGGAGTGCATGTATACATACATGCTGGTATTCACACATATACTTCTTTTGTACTTTAAATTTTTATATTATACTATAACTATGGTATTCCTCACTTGCATTTCCTCCCTCCACATCCTGCCATATACCTCTCATTCTCCTCCAAATTCATGGCTTCTTCTTTCATTAACTGTTATTATATGCATGTAATATATATATACATGCTGTGGGATGGTCTGTATGTCAAATGTGTTGCTGATTGGTCAATGAATAAATCACTGATTGGCAGTGGCCAGGCAGGAAGTATAGGCGGGACTAACAGAGAGGAGAATTGAGAGAACAGGAAGCTGGGTGGGGGAGACACTGCGAGCCGCCATCAGGATAAGGAAGATGTAAAGTACTGGTAAGCCACAAGCCACGTGGCAAGGTATAGATTAATAGAAATGGATTAATTTAAGCTGTAAGAACAGTTAGCAAGAAGCCTGCCACGGCCATACAGTTTGTAACCAATATAAGTCTCTGTGTTTATTTGATTGGGTTTAAGCGGCTTGGGACTGGCGGGTGAGAGAGATTTGTCCTGACTGTGGGCCAGGCAGGAAAACTCTAGCAACATACACACACACACACACACACACACACACATATAACATAACTATAACCTGTTAAATCAGTACATACACACACATTTTTTAAAAAGAGGGAAAAAGAAATGAGTCAAGGAGTCAAATTATCTTTATTTTCAGATGGTATGATCCTATATTTAATAAATCCTGGAGATGCTACCAGAAAACTCTTGAATTTGATAAAGACTTTCAGCAAATTAGCAGAATTCAAAATCAACATGAAATATCAAGTGCTTTTCTATATATCACTAATAAAGTTGTTGAAAAAGAATTATGGAAAATAGTCCAATTCACTACCTTAAAATATACCTTGAAATAAACCTAACAAGGGAGTTGAAATACCTTTACAAATAATGGGAAGTCTGCCCATGATCACAGTCTGGCAGAATTTATATTATGGTAATGCTAATATTAATAAAATTTGAAAATTCAAAAAACTACCCATTTAAATTTCAATGATATTATTCATGAAACTCAGTAAAAAAAAATAAATATCCCCAAATTAACATGAAAGCACAAAAGAACCTAAATAACAATGACACTAAGTGGAGTGAACACTTCTGGAGACTTCAGACATACCATAGAGTCACGGTGACTAAGATAACATGGTAGTGGCACAAAAATAGACATGGAGACTAATGGATCAAAGAGGAGACTCAGAAGCAAACCCACAACAGCTGTATCCACTTGCTACAAGGTACCAAGAACATACACAGGAGAAGTCCTTTAAAGGTGTGACCTCTGGTAAACTGATGATGCTCCAGTGAAGGCCCCACAACTTACGCATGTGACAACACTAATTAAACTCAGTGGGTTAAAAAAAGAAGAAGAAAAAGAGGACACAAAGTAGGGAGTAGTATATGGGGGCAATCTGGGAAGAGTTGGAGGTGAGAATTGGGAGATTGTATGATCAAAATACATTGTATAAATCCACAGACCCAATGAAGCTAAATAACAAGGAAGGCTCAAGTGGAGACACAAGAAACTCATTGTGAAGGAGAAATAGAATAGAAATCACAAGTGGACAGGGCGGGGGTGGGAGGCGTGTCTGGATCGAAGGGGAAGTGTGGACATGGGAACAGGAGGGAATAGGTCGGGGAAGATGGAGGGATAGAGTACTGGGAAAGACAACTGGAATCATGGGCATCTATCTCTGGGATGAGCTAGAAACCTAGTGCAATAGAAACTCCCAGGAATTTTTGAGGTTGACCTTAGCTAAGACACCCAGCAATGGGGGACACAGAGTCTAAACTGGCCATCTCCTGTAACCAGGCAAGACTTCCAATGGAGGGATTGGGACATCAACCCAACCATATAACCTTTGACTTAACAATTTCCCCTGCCTACAAGATATGCTGGGACAAAGGTGGCACAGAAATTATGGAGTGGCCAACCAATGACAGGTCCAGCTTTAGACCCATACTATGAGAGAGAGCCCACCCCTGACAATGCCTGGAGGGCCAAGACCCAGAGGCTAGATAGCCAAAAAGAAGAGAACAAAACATGACTGGCAAAAAAGAAAAAAAAGTCAATGAAATGATTCCTAATAATATTCTGCTATACTCAGATATTGTTGACTAGCCCAATTGTCATCAGAGTGACTTCACCCAGCAACTGATAGAAGTGGATGCAGAGACCCATAGCCAAACATTAGGCGGACCTCAGGAAATCCTGTGCAATAGGGGGAGGAAGGATTATGGAAGTCAGAGGGGTCAAGAATACCATGGTAAAACCCATAGTCAACCTGGGCTCATGGGGGATCACAGAGACTGAAACCACCAGTCAAAGAACTTTCATGGAACTGACCTGAGCCTTTTGCACATGTGTTGCAGTTGAATGGCTTGGTCCTCTTGTGGGACTCCTGGCAGAGGAAATAGGGACTGTCTCTGACTCTGTTGCCTGTTCTTGGGATCCTTTCCTCCTGCTGGGTTGTCTCTTCCAGCCTTAATAGGAGAGGAGGTGCCCTAGTCTTGCTGCAACTTGATATGCCATGACTGGCTGATATACATGGGAGACCTGCACTTTTCTGAAGGGAAGGGAGAGGGAGTGGATGGAGGTGAGGTTTGGGGGGAAGGATTGGGAGGACAGGATGGAGGAGAAACTGTAATCAATCAGGCTGGGAAAAATTAATTAATTGATTAATAAATAAAAATACATTGTATACATGCATAAAGTTCTCAAAGAATAAATAAAAGTATGAATAACTACATAAAGAGCTAAGTATGATGACATACACTAGGAATCTCACAACTCAGGAGTGTTTGGCAGGACAACTGCCATAAGTTCAAAGTCAGCTTTGGCTGCAGGGTGAGATCTGGTCTCAAACTATCAAAAACCAAACACCATCAACACAACCACAAGGAGATTCTATCCCACCTCAGTCAAGCCAGAATGGCTATAGAAAAGAAAACAAATGACAACAAAACTGGTGAGGATGGATGGTGAAACAGGAGCCTTTACACCGTGTGAAACTGTAACTAGTCCAGCCTCCATGGAAATCTGTAGGGAGGTTTCTCGAAAAGCCAAAAATAGAAACTACCTTATGATCCAGCTATATCACTCCCATATACACACCCCAAAACAATCTAAGTCAGTCTCCCAACAAGAAATCTTAACGTCCATATTTATTACAGCAGCACTATTAAATATAACAGAGATATGAAACTTAGCTAGATGTCCATACAGAAATGAATGGCTAGAGAATGTGAAAACATATATATGTATATATACATATATTATATAAGACTAATAAAGACTCATAAACATGTGCACACATGCACACACACACACAATATAACAAATATAAAAGGATCTACTGTGAGGAAAGGGTATAAGTAGAAAATATAGATGCTACATGTTCTTTTTCATATGTTAACCTAATTTTATATACATACATAAATGTATTTATATCCATATATACATAAACCATAACATTATCATAAGGCTGCAACCATCTACTTATGTATATTATTGGATAAACCTCTGTGAGATTTTTTTAAATAGAGAAAATTTTAAAACAGAGGATAGAAGAATGAGTTCTTAGACTCGGGAAGCAGTAGAAGAGTCATGAGGACATAAATAAGGTTCTAAAAAGGCACCACAAAGATCCAGTTTGGAGCTGTTCTTTCTTTTTACTACAGTGGTGGAAATGTAACACTATCCAAAACTATGAAACCATATATAGCCTGACACACCAGAATGGATATAAATAAATGTGAAAAGCTAAATAAATCATGAGATTATGCCAATACCAATATCCCTAAATGGTGACATTATACTATATGTCTATACCTTATTGTTCTTGTAAAAATAAACTTTAAGCTATATTACATTCATAATTTTACACTAAAATGCTCGAAGAATTAATCCTATAACACACATTGCATAGAACAGAGTGTGTGAGAGAAAAAAAACAGAAACATCTTTTATTGGACTCTAACAAATATAATACTGATGTGTTTCCTAAAAACAAAAATAAGAAAATGTACTAGTCAAAATTTAACAGCCATTCATAAAAAAATCCAGTCAATGAAAAGTAGAAAAGAGCATCATTCTACTAAGGTGAAAATCTACAGCTGCCATCAGACTTGACTGCTGAAGACTAAATGCTTTCGGTCTAGGGACAGAACATCTCCAGTCTCACGGCGTCTATTCGTTTTTGTGCAGACTCTAGACATTCAGATTAGATCAGATAAATGAGTAAAGACTGAAGAGAAAGATGTGACACTGTATCTGTAGAACACGATGACTGCACAAAAATACTAATATCTATGAAATATATAAAAGTCTAGCGAAGTGGCACTATACACAGCTAATATGCAAACATCTATGGAAACTGAAATGACTGGAAAAATTACAGCCATGATTTCTCCTTAATATAAACTGGTTAGCCATATGGAATAAGGCCAAACAAGTGAAAAGTCATTCTTTATATAACCAATTACACAATGTTAAATTTAAAGTAGTTTGTCAAGTTTCAATTATATTGATTTCTTTTTTTGTAGTGGGAGAAGTTTGACTTCACTGTTAAAATCCCTCACTGTGGGACTCCATGTATTTTATGAATAGCTAACACAAAGACTGACTACTTAAACACTGGGCATTTTTCATTCTATTTTTTCCTTCTTTTCCAACAGCACATAACATACCTTAGATAATCTTTTGGAAGTATCACAATTTGGCTCTGTACATGGCTTGGTTCCTTTATCAGTGTCTATAGATGAAACTGAGAAAATATATTATATTTTATATTTGTTCTGATACACTATACCAAAATACTTAAATTTTGAAAAATGAAATATCACTTGTCAACTACATCTCTTCCAATAAAAAAAGTCTGGATTTTTCTAATGCTAAGTTTCTCAGCAAAACCCTAAGCCAAATATTTGTTTTCTGTAAATCAGGAAAACCTCATTTCGACAATAATCTTAGGAATTAAGTTTCTCAGTAACTGATGCTGGGATATTTTGATTTTATAGTATTTAACAACAGAATTATTTTGACTTTTACAACATAAGTATTATAACTGTGTGCATATTCATTCATTCGCTATCAATCTCTATTCATATATATTGAGTATCACTACCCTAATTCAATGCCTAGTGTATAGGTAAAAACTAAAAAGGAAAGATAAACTGTAACAACAATACAGGATTGGACTATGGTTGTGACCATTTTAACCAATATAATCATGCTTATTCATATAGGCACATATTTATTTATGCACATATAGGAGCAACTATGTGCAAACTACAATTCTATTTATTTGAGATAAATAAGTGAGCATTAGGAAAACTCAATGACAAAGCAATATTGGACTGACAAGTATCTCTGCAAGGTCACTGAGGAAACTCCTGCTGTACTAAGACTTCAATCTCAAAGCTGGGGTAAGAAACAGGCATCACAAGGATTTCCAATAGATAATCCTTACAGAGTATAATGTCAATCTCATACCCAAATACCTTGGTTAATGCCCAGTACCAATAAAAAAAATATGAAAAAAACTCTTACTTGAGACCTCAAATCTATAACTAATTCAGAAACATAGTGTTTTAATATCTTAAGACTTTTACCTTATTTTTGCAAAAAAAAAAAGGACTTAGCTTTGTCATCTTTTACAGCTAAGAGAATACAATGAAAAATGTACTTCAGTTTTCTAATTAAAATTACTTATAAAACAGTCAATATTAATTTTTTATAATTTTCCACTAATGCTACTTACATCCTTTTAGCCATTCTATACTATTTTCTGGGCAAATCCTATGTCATTTGTACGCATAATCTTTTTTTTTTAATTTATTTTAATTTATTTTGCAATACAATTCAGTTCTACATATCAGCCACGGATTCCCTTGTTTTCCCCCCTCCCGTCCCCCTCACCTTCCCCCCAACCCCCCCCCCCCCATTCCCATCTCCTCCAGGGCAAAGCCTTCCCCACAGACTGAGGTCAACCTGGTAGACTCAGTCCAGGTAGGTCTAGTCCCCTCCTCCCAGGCCGAGCCAAACAATCCTGCATAGGCCCCAGGTTTCAAACAGCCAACTCATTGTACGCATAATCTTAATTGGCTCATTTCCCCCACAACCCTTCAAACAGAAATAATTTTCCATGGAGCTGTTGAATTGCCTACATATTTACTAACTCTAATGTTCCTGAGAAGTGGCAGGTTACCTGAAACAGCACAGACTCAGAGAATAATTTTTAATATGCTCAAAGAGCTGGAGGAAATAATGGGCAAATAATAAAAAAAAAACAGAACATGTTGCCAGGAAAAGAATATTAATAACATAAATAAAACATAAAATGGAATTATAGCTGAGAGAAATTCACTAGAAGTTTATAACAACATATTTGAGCAACCTGGAGAACCAATTAGAGAACTGAAAGGTAAGTCGTCACTGAAATCTGGTCAAAGGAAAAGGGAAGGAAGTGAACAAAAGGGAAAGGGCACAAAGGATCATGAGACAAGTCTACCAACGTACACGTAAGACAAGAGTGAAGGGAGGAGAGATGCAGCATTGGAATGGTTCAGTAAAGAATGACCAAACTGTCTCAAATCTAACACGACAGACATTTGCACACACAAGCAGATGGAGCCTACATGTATACTGTGAAATATGCTATAATCAAACATCAGAAACAAAAGAGAAAGAGATAATCCCAAAAGGATCAAGGACAGGTAATGTGTTGCACATAAGGGTTATACAATACTAAACAAGAACAGGATTTAGCACTTGATTTTTTAAGGCCAGAGTGTAAATTTTCCTTAGAGACCTATCTTAAACATAAGCATACACATAAAATATAAGGAAAAGATGGAGAAAAGTACACTGCTGCTAACAGGAACACAAAAGAAGCTGGAAGACAATGCTTCTTTTGTACAAAATAGAAATCAGAATAAAAAAAAGTATTATTCCTGATTTCAAGGAATAATACAGCCATTATGTAATGACAGTAGGATTGATCATTACAAGGATTTAAGAATCCCTGTTATCTATGTTTTAAACAGTTGGATAAAGTGAAGAGCCAAGTTCAGATCCCCAGAACTCAGAAGACAATAGCAAGAGCTGGGTGGTGATGTGCATCTGTACTCCAGAACTGATGTGCACAGAAAGGCAGATCCTGGCAAGTCAGACAAGGAGAGACAGCAAAGTTCAAGTGTAGGGAAAGAACTCATGTCAAAAAGTAGATTGTAGAGTGACAGAGGATGACACTCAAGGTCAACCTCTGGCCTCCACATGTACACATAAGGTAAAAACACACACACACACACACACACACACACACACACACACACACACACACACACACACACACACAATTTGAAGAAAAACTGTAAGAAAATAGCAAAATCTAATATTATCTCTCAATATTCCTCCATATCAGTAACTGAAAAACAAAGAAACCAGAATATAAAATAGACTACGGCTAACTCATAGAGCACCTTTCAATAACTAAACAAATGATACCTAGAGATATTTTCATATAGCAATGCAGAACACATGTTATTCTCAGACTCACATAAAACTTTCACAATGAACTCTCCCCATTTGAGTCATAAAAGGCAGCTTGAAATGTTAAAGACTAGAAATCATGTAGTTTATACATCTAGACCAAAAAAAAAAAATGTTAAGCTAGAAATCAGTACCAGGAAAACAGATTGAAAATCCTCAAATACTTGGGCATGGTGAAACATATTAATGCATAATATATGAAGTATCAAAAAAGTCAATACTTTTAAGTTAATAAAAGTAAAATAAACTTACCAAAATCTGTGACATGAAATGAAAAGTAAACAGAAGTTTATACTAAAAATGTAGGTTGTTTATACCATTGAGAACAAATATTAGGAAAGCCATGGGATAGCAAATGGCTCAGTAGGTAAAGGAAGCAATCTGAGATCTGAGTTTGTTCCCAGGAGCTGGATAGATGGAGAAGGAGAGTACCAACCCTCAAAGGGGTCCTCTGGCCTCCATGTGTGCACTGGAGAATATATGCCCACACACAAATATACTGACACACAATAATAACAATATATTTTTAGACAAAAGGAAGACGTAGATTGATTTCAATAGAAGCTTATATATAAGAAACTGGAAAAACTAAAAGAAAATTCAGTTAAAAGAAAAGAGAAGAAACAATATAACAAATTAGAGTAGATATCATTAAGATGGTGAGTAGTGGGCAGGAGAGATGGCTCAGCAGTGAAGAGCTACTGCTGCTCTTCTAGTAGACCTGAGGTTCAGTTGTATATAGCGGCACTAGGTCCACATATTCCAAGCTCTTCTAACAGACAACTTTGATGGGGAAAGAGCTCAGAGGGCCTTACCATTACCATTAATAATAACAGTCAACTATGATGGGGAAAGGGCTCAGAGGGCCTTACCATTACCATTAATAATAAACTCAAGGTTTATTAGTAACCACTGGATTCCAGCAGATGGAGAAGCATAGTTTCTAGCTGCTAGTAAGCATATCAAACTGGAAAGGATAGCTCTAACCTCAGATGACACAGATAGCCCTAGTTAAACTCTGTGAGTCACAAAACAACAATTAATGAATACAAGAAAGAAATCCATAGGAAAGAATAGGGGCTGGCATGGCTGAGAATGAAATAAGGGAGGGCTATGGGGAGAGTAACTGGTATATATTGCACATGTATATAAAAATGTTAAAGAAGAAAATTTATAAATAAAGTTTACCAATGCTTACAATATATCCCAAACAATAGATGTATTTGCTCCAGAATAAGATAATGCATTAGGGATTATTTACCTAATGATATCTCACAATGAAATATTTACCCTGATATGAAACTCAGATAAATACATTGCAAGAAAGAAAAACTCCAGACCAATAACTCTTGTGAACATAGATGCAAAAAAATCTCAACAATATGAAATCAAATCCAGCAATATATCAAAAGAACAATATGACATAATCAAGTAGGGTTTACACCAGCCTCCACAAGACAATGTAAAGAGAAACAATCATGAGACCATATCACTAAGGAAAAGGGAGAGCAAGAGAGCAGCATGAACCCAATGTCATTCTTGTTCAGCATTACTAACTCGTGACTAAGGCAAATTTCTTCAGCTAGATAAAGAACAGCTGCAACAAACTGCAGTCACCACCATGCTTAAGAGCGAGAAGCCAGATGGCTTCACATAGGAACAAGGCCAAAGGACTCCCTCTTACCATTCATCACAATTCTAGGACTATAGCTAGTGCAATAAAGATAACAAAAGATGGCAGACTGCATCCAGCAGAACCACTACAGTACCTGCAGTACAGCCCTGAATAGCTGGAGAACAACCATCCTACAGAGTGAGTGCTTGCAGAGAAGCATTCCTTCCAGTAGCAAAGAAAGAAAACAGAACGGCAGAGTCTGAGGTCAATTCCAGTGGCTTCAGCCCAATGACAGAGTGCTTTATTAACATTGAGAGTGCAACTGTGGTGTCCGAACAATGGCTATGGATAGAGCACTCAGAGAGGTTCACTATATTTTAAGGAACATATTACTTAAGGAAAGGTAGACTGGGGGTTTGGGAGATGGTGAGGAGGCAAGGCATGAAAGCTGCACTACCAAGGGAGGATTAGTACTGGGGAAATCCTGTTCTCACTATTCCACCAGATCAGTGACACAGTGCCAAAAAATGCATTCCTAAAGGGCCTTGTAGACTCAGTGGCTAAGCAGTTATATGGCCAAAGGGGCCACACTGCAAGGCTTATGCTGGCAACCCAGAGCAAACATGTCACAGGACTATAGTCTAAGGCTTGGCCTTCAGAATACTTCTAAACAGAGAAGTAAAACTTTGTGGTTTTGAGTTAGAATTTATGCAGTGTTCCATGAGGTGGATATTTGGTCTGAGACACAGACCAAAGTAGACAGTGTAGAGACAGATCTGGGACCTAATACTGTCCCTTTAAGAGACTGCATATAGCAGGACCAACAGCCATGGTCCACCTCCCCCCCCCCCCCCCCCCCCGCGCCATAGAGGACTACATGAGGGCAGGCTTTATACCTCAGCAACCCAGGTCCCCAACCCATGCCCACTGACAGCTTCACACTGGCAGGCCTGGCATACACACCTCAACCCTGTGAAAAGGCTTGGCATCCACACCACATCCCCATGAAATCACACAAAACTTGCCCTGTGCCCTACTCTAGCAAGAGACTGCACAGAATCAAGCCTAGCCTCCATGGTCAGGTACAAAACCACATACAGATGGCACCTCTACCCAGATTTTTTAAGTTTTCCCAAGAACACTGCCTCCCCCAGAGTTGACAGTATGCATGTTTCTGCCTCTTGAGCTCTGGGGTTGTTTTAGGTTGACAGATTGCATTTTTTCACCTGTCTCTCTTTTCATTTTCCTTTAACCGGAACTGCTAAATTTCCCTTCTTCCCTTTTACTGTTCCTTCCTTTTACTTACTTTCCTCTCTTCATCTACTGCTCTAGTACTAATCACTGGTCTTACTGGGTTTATTCCCTTTCCATCTCTACCCTTAGTAACTAATATACTAGTATACACTACTCCGCCCTTGCTCCTTACTCCTCTAACTCACTGCAGTTGAAGGGATGGTTGTATTTAATTCACCGTTGCTGTTTTGTAGCTGGCCTATCTAGCAGCTGTGGCTGCTTTCACAGACAGTATTCTATTTTTGGAGTGGTGCTAGAGATCAACCTAAATGCCCTGAACAGGAGCTGAGGGTTTAGCTGCTTTACTCTAAGACCGGTGGGGACAAATGATACTTCAGTTTATTACAGTTCAGTCCCCCCACCCCAAACACTGAAAATACTTGCAATGAAAGAATACATGTGATAAAAGAGGCAAAATCAGTCCCAAAATGAAATCCCACATGTACAAGTTCTAATGCAGAAACACAAAGATCATGAAAAACAAGGCAACATGACTCCTCCAAACACTTTTACTTCTATAGCAATAGACTAAGGTGAGAGAAATTGAGAAAGTGACCAAAGAATTCTTAAGAACTATTCTAAGAGTGTTAAAGGAAATCAAAAAGTCACCAGGAAAATGAATGAATTCACTGAGAATACAAACAGCTAAATGTAATAACTAAACTGATGCAGAATATAAATGAGGATTTCAATAAAGAAATAGAAACAGAGAAAAATGAAGTTGAAATTTTGGAAATTGAAAAGCTCAGTCGATAAAATTTAAAAAAAAATATAACACCTGGTCAATCGATAAACAGAAGTTAGAACTTCAGAGCTTGAAGACAGAGGTAAACAAGTAAGAATAATCGAACAATGACAACTATAAAATAATAAAGTATACCATAATATAAAAGATCTGTGGCTGATTTTCTTAATATGATGATGTCCACTCGCAACAATATTCCATAAAATGACATGATTTCATTCCTCTTTATTATTTTGTTAAACCCTCACATATCAAAGGCATAAAGTCAAATCCAGACCTCCCTATTTACAGAAATTAACTCAAAATGCATCTTAATGTCATCAGAAAAAAAATGAACTAAAAGGTGACAGCCCTTAATGACCTCAGATTTCTAAATGTAACATTAAAAGCACAAAAAGAAATAAAAAATCCCCACAATCTAAAAGGTAAAAAAGAATGAGTTAACAATTTCCCAAAAAGATAAATGAAGGACCACTGAACACACTTTAAAAAATACTCAGGTGGAGCTCCAGGAGTCCAATCACCGAGAGAGAGGAGGGATTGTATGAGCAAGAATTGTTGAGACCATGATTGGAAAAAGCACAGGGACAAACAGCCAAACTAGTGGGAACACATGAACTATGAACCAATAGCTGAGGAGCCCCCATGGAACTGGATCAGGCCCTCTGGATAAGTGAGACAGTAGATTAGTTTGAACTGTTTGGGAGGCCCCTAGGCAGTGGGATCAGGCTGGTCCTGTTCTTAGTGCATGAGCTGGCTTTTTGGAGCCTGGGGCCTATTTTGGGACACTTTGCTCAGCCTGGGTGAAGAGAGAAGGGGACTGGACCGGCCTCAACTGAATCTACCAGGCTGAGCTGAATCCCCAGGGGAGTCCTTACCCTGGAGGAGGTGGGAATGGGGGATGGATTGGGGGGAGGGCGGGGGCGGGGGGCAGGAGGAGGGAAGACAGGGGAATCCGTGGCTGATATGTAAAATTAGATTAATTATAAAATTTAAAAAAAGTTTATTGGAGGAAATAGCTTTTCAGCCAAGACATAAAGAAGAATACTAAGATTTGAAATTGCAAGGAGGATGAAGGAAATCTCAGGTGGAGGGATGTAGTAGGGTAAGCCCATAGGGTCAAGAAAACTGGCTCAAACAAGTTGCCAAGGCATGTACATAATGTACTTCCTTATGAATCAACCTGGAATCTGTCCAAGGGCCTAGCAACAGGAGCTGTCAGAGTTCCTGATTGTACCCAGCCAATGGGGGATGACCACGCAACACCACCAGATTGGGACACAACTTGGGTGCTGGGAAGAGGATATATAGGCCTTCCCTGTTATTGAATAAAGGAGTTTGCTGTTTGCCTTCAAAAAAAAATACTCAAAAGTATTAGTCATTTGAGGAAGCACAAAGCTGGATCCTAACTGCAATATTTACAGTGGATGTCATCTCTTCCCTATGATAAACTCAAATGTAAGCTTTCTAAGAGCTTGTCCATCCATTAAAACAACCAGGAAACAAAGATTCATGAAGCTTCTGTACACTAATAATGTGTCCTTGACAGGCTAGAGCAAAGCTTAGGCTCATCATCTGACTTGAAGTTGGTAAAAAACTGTTGAAATTTTCCTGAAGAAGAGAAAAGCAAGAATTACAGAAGACAAGAGTTTATCTTGATCTTGCCTCTCTACTGTCTCTACCAAAATTAAACTCTAGACAACAAATACAGGAGAAAGAGAGGGGAAAGAGGAGGAGAAGGACATCCTACGAACCGCATGGATGCGTATTCCTGAGACTATGTGCCTTCTGTCTCCAGAATTAATGATAACACATTCAACGGGATGAAGTGTCTGGTCTACAGTGTTAACCGCCTTACAAGCAGATGCGTGCAGTTCCACTAACTGACACTATAACTGAATACTACAGGTCCTTACTCAAACGTCCATTCAACAGTACAGTGTCACAGCACACTGCCCACTAACAGCATGAATCAGCAGGATTTTATTTAGAGGGTTATTAGCACTAAGTCAAACTCGAGGGGAAGAAATACATTTAGATTTGTAACATTCATATTCTAATAACAGTTGGTTGTGTTCCCAAATTGTCTTTCTTAAAGGTATTTTGTATATTTACCTGAAAATGTGAAGAATAATTCATTTTGCAAACCAGCTCTTTGCATTTTAATACGATGGCATTCAGACTTAAGCAAGGAAACTTCACAGGAAAGGTCAAGAACCAGTTTACTTAAAATCTGAAGAAGTTTCTTCTCAAAAGAAATGTTATAGATACTATTGCAGGGAGCTGCGTGGTATCGAGCTGTGAACTGGTAATAAAAATGAGGTTCACGATAAGCTACAAAGATTAAAAAGAAAAGACAAAAACATGATCATTCAAGCAATTCAAATGCATTGTTACTATTTTAAATAAATAACTATTTGGAACAAATTCATATTCATTCCCTATAAACAGCTACATTCGCCTTCCTTAACAAACACCTACCTCATAGTAACTGTATTAAATATTATCACAGGGACTCTAAGACAGTGATTCTTTTAAGATTCACATTATTATTATGGTATCTAGAACAAAGAAATCAAGACACAAGAATTTTGTCATGTGTACTGCCCATGCCACTAAAGCTAAGATTCAAACCTAGGAAGGCTGGTCTCAATACACGGCTGCTCAAATGCTGGCATCATTCCTTTGAAATTTTATATTTTAGAAGAAATCACACTGCTCTGTTTTAAAATATTAAATCTTAGAAGAAATTCCAGAGATATAATTAGCAACAATACTTCTCAAAATATCCTTCTGGTAATATACAGTTAGTTTTACTTAATTCCAGTACAATATCTGGAATTGAAGACACACATATTTAAAGCAGATCTCAAAATCTCACTGGAAAGACACAATAAATCTAAAAATGAAAATAAATCCCTAATAACTAAAACATTAAAAGGTCATCTTGTGAGACAAAAGTTCTTTTGCAGCTTCTGTCAATCATGGGCATCCTCCCAGACTGCTTCTGGATCACATTTTGAGCAACAGCTCCCTATTCATACAGATGTCCCTTACCACTGTCCATTTTCCTACCTGTACTTAAGTTAAACACACTTACTGTTGTCAGACGTAGTACAGAGATTGACAGGAACCTACTAGCTTCATGAACACAAGGGAAAGCTGAAGACTATCAACACCCTAACTTCAAGAAAATACAAATCAGAACTTTTAATTTTTTAGAAAGACATAAAAGAAAACCGCTGTAGGAGGTATTAAAATAAATTTAAAATCTAATACAATGATTAAAATATAATTCATAAAACATGATGAGCTTTAAGGCAAATGGTTGGAAAATAAGGAAAGTAACAGACAGGCACAATGGTACATACCTGTACTTCCAGCATTCATGAGACCGAAGCAGGAGGAATGCACAAATGGGTTGGAAATTAAATTAGAGTAGATGCAAGTATTTAGAAATGATAGATAAGCGTATAAACAGCGAAGGATACAATCAAAATAATAACAGCAAACATTTATCTTTAACTATAATTACCAAGATAATTTTTTTTAAAAAATGAACTACTAAGCCAAACAGTTTAAAAAAACACTACTACAGTTAGCACAGGAAAGGAGGAACCAAGAAGAAGCAGATGAGAAATAGAAATGCATTACTAAAATACGGAAAACAGCTCATTTAGGTGAGAAGATAGAAAAGCAATAAACCCATTACAAAACATCAAGATAACAGAAAGCCAAGTCCCATCCAGTTTTCCCTCTTGACTAGGAAACTGAAGCTATTAATACTTAAAGTTATTACTGAAAGGCGTCTGTTGATTGTTGTCATTTGCTGCTCTTTTGCTGTTTATGCCCTTATTCTTACTTTGTATTTTGGTAATAATGCCTTCATTTGTTTTCTTTCTGTAGCCTTTCAGAAAGAAAGGCAGAGGAGGCAGAGAAGATGATACAGAGAGAGGGGGAGGAAGGAGAGATAAACAACACTAAGGATTTTTGATAAGCCATGATAAAACATACTAGTTTATAAATTATATATATACAGACATACATACTCATGCACACATACAACTCTGTGAGTGCGTGTGAGTGTGTGTGTGTGTGTGTGTGTATGTGTGTGTGTGTGTGTGTGTGTGTGTGTGTGTGTGTGTAATAATACTAACTATAGACAAAGGGGTCATGAATTCTAGAGAATGAGAAGTATATGAGAGGAGTTGAGGGAGGAGAAGGAGGAATAGCAACAGTGTAAATGTACTACTTATTTATAAATTAAGTACTGTCAAAAGTTAATTTTTAAAAAGAACATACGAATTTTCAAATACAGGAAAAAGTCTGTAGCTCCATCTTCTTTTCAGCAGCATGCAGGGAGATTTGTGAGAGATTAGAAAGGGCACAAGTTTTGTGATCCAAAAGAAGTTAAGGTGTCTTTGAAATGTGAGCACCAGAAAGAAACTGGGGAAGGGGGGACATGATCGAGCAGGAAAAAGGCAGCTGGAGACACAGTCATGCTACAGTGGAAAGAGGCTTATGTGAAATTTTAGGACTTCTGCACAGCAAAAGAAACAAAGTGGAACTACTTCAGACACAGGGTTAATATACAGAATACCAAAGAAACGCAAAAAAAAAAAAAATCAAACTGTAAAACAAACTGTCAATCAGTAAGTGTGCTAATGAACTTAATAGAGAGTTCTCAAAAGAAAATATAAATGACAAAAAAATATTTTTAAGAGTTCAACACCTGTAGCCATTACAAAAAGGCAAATTAAAATTACTTTGAGATTCTATCTCATCCCAGTTTGAATGGCCTTCATTAAGGAAAAAAAATCACAACAAATGCTGGTGAAGATATGGGTAAGATGATCTCTATTCCCTGTTGCTGCTGGGAGTGTAGAGTGATGCAGCCACTATGGAAAGCTATATGGAGGAGCCTCAAAAAACTAAAAAGAACTATAACAACCCAGCTACTCTTGGGTATCTAAGCAAAGAACACACCACAGAGATGCTTGCATAGCTGTATTTATTGCTATATTAATGTAATAGCTAGGAAACAAACAGAAACAGAAACAGACTGGGTGTCCATCAACAGTTAAATGGATAAAGGAAATATAACACACAATGGAACTTTATTTAGTTATGAAAAATGCAATTATGAAATTTAAGGAAAATAGATATACCCCGAAATTATTTAACAAGGTCACCCAGACTCAGAAAGGCAAGTACCACTTTCTTTCTCATGTTCATAGCCTATATTGTAATTTTTGTACACATATATATGTATATGTACAGGGTAGTTACAGTTCATGAAGCTAAAAAGGGGATCATATGGAAAACATGGAGGGCTTAAAGGATAGAGGAAGAAAAAAAGAAGGGCAATCAGAAATACATGACATGAAGATGGGAGGTAAAAAAAGGGAATGGTGGAAGAGAATGGAAAAAAATAAAGCACACCTGTAAGTGACAAATGCAGCCCTCTCCTGTATATAATTTCAAAGAAAAAAGAAGTAAAATAAGTGCATACAATACTACTATGAGAATTTGGTGGTTTCAGTTGTTAGGCAATAAGAGAAATATAAGCTAAATAGTTAACAACTTTTTTTTTTTTTTTTTTTTTTTGGTTTTTCGAGACAGGGTTTCTCTGTGTAGCTTTGCGCCTTTCCTGGAACTCGCTTTGGAGACCAGGCTGGCCTCGAACTCACAGAGATCCGCCTGGCTCTGCCTCCCGAGTGCTGGGATTAAAGGCGTGCGCCACCACCGCCCAGCTAACAACTTTTTATTTAAAAACGATATATAACACTGTAAGCCAGAGTTGGACAGTGCTTAGGTGGGGACCATTTCCAAGAGAAACAAGACATAAGCATTCCTCACTCTAGTCCTAGTTGCCAGCTGTACTACACAAATGTATGCTCCCTTGGTGTTTAAAAAGTTTACATAAAAGCACAACATTCCTGGTACATACTATGTATATGGTGAATTTTCCCTGTCATTATAATTTTTACAAACCACTTCTCAGGCATAAATATCTTTACTAGCTTATGAAAACATGCTCTTGCAGCAAATGGTGAAGTGTATGTGTGATAAGATACAGGAAACAACAATATGGAGATAAAATATGACCACTTAAAAATCTAAAATATGACTTGCCTAACTAAAATCATGTCATTTATCATAACAATGTCTCCCTCTCAGAAATACAGAGTAGCATTTTTGAGTAAGCAAAATGTTGTCAGGAAACCATTAATAAATGGCATGTTGGCTCTAAAAACAATAGCATGTATATTTCCTATTGCTACTATAACACACACATTAGTTTAGAGATAACATGTTTATTGTCTTTCAGTTCTGAAGAACACAAATATGAAAGTCTTGGTAGACTAAAATCATATGTAAGGAGACCACTTATTGAGCACTACATGACTGGAAGATGCTTAGATTGGGCACATGGAACTCCTGTCTCCAATGTAAAAGACAGTCACTTGACCCCTTCCTTGTTACCACATCTCCCTTTTCTGACTTTGTCCTTATACTTCTTTCTATATAACCTTATAGTCAGGCATGGTAGCACACACAGAATCCCAGCACTAAGGATGGAGAGTTGCTCTGAGTTCTGCCCAGCAAGGGCTGGAGTGAGTTGTGTCTCAAAACAAACCCCTTATGATTACACTAGGCTCACTCACTCAGTTCAGCACTATGACCTTTACACTCCATCATCAACTTGCCTAAATTTGGAATAACACAGGAGATACACCTCTGGGATGTCTGTGAGGATGTTTCCAGAAGACTTTAACTGAGAACTAAGATCCACCCCAAATGGTGACATCATCTCATGCACTGGGATCCCAGACTAGATAAGAAATGGGAACAAAGATATAATATAAAAGAAAAGAATGAGCACAGTATTAATCTCACTGCTCTGTAAGTCATATTTCCTGCACCATGCCTTCTTGCTGTGATGGTCTAAAGGCCTTTTAAACTAGTATTGAAAATATTCCCTCCTTCCTGAATGGTTCTTGTCAGGTGTTCCTCCTAAGAGCAAGAAAAATGACTAATATAAGATAGTCCCTCCATGGTAAGAGCCTTAATTTAATTAATTACAGGGTCAAGTCCCTTTCATCATGTATGCTTATACTCACATGCTCTGAAGATAACATGAAGACCTCTTTCCCTGCCATTTTTCAGTCTACTATACAGGGTCCCAGCAGTTTGATTAAACTTGTAAGTAACTGTAGTTTATATTATTATTTCTCTTATTTCACATCAAATCAGCCCTCTCAATTTTATTCCTCAGTAGAATATTCTAAGATGAGAGATTTATAGTATGCTTCCTGCTCCTAATAAAGAGATGAGGTAAACCATCAACCATGACACACAGAATTGAAAAGCAATTCAAACTACGATCATTATTATCACTGTGATTTGAAAACATGGCTCTGTACGGGGCTTTAACTGGCTGACTAAAATGACTAAAAGGCTGCTTTGGTGACCAGTCTGTCCCCTTGCTGTTAAGACATACACCACAACTTGGTTGAGTAGGAATTATTTTAATTAGAATACTAAAAACAGTAAAGTTCTTTTTTTCAATCTTGTTAAAAACATAAGCTTTAAAACAATGTCTTTTAAAAAAACTACCCTCTTAAATTCCTAATAGCAGAAATTAGAAACATCTAGATGTACCTCAACAGAAGAATAGATAAAGAAAATATGGTATATTAACATAATGGAATATTAGCCATTAAAAACGACATCATGAAATTTGCAGGCTAATGGATGGAACTAGAAAGAAAACAAACTAAGTGAGATATCCCAGACCCAGAAAGAGAAATATGGTGTGTATTCACTTATAAGTAGATAGTAGCTGTTAAGGCAATGATACCCAAGCTACAATCCACAGAACCACAGCAGGTAGAATAAGGGACTAGTGGGAACAGGTTGGTCTTGTTAGGAAAGGAAAATGGGATAGAGATGGATGGAAATAGTGTTGGAATGAGATCAAGTGAGAAGGTGGAGAGGATGGGGCTGCCAGAGGGACTACGGGGAGAGACAGCTAACGTTAGGGGCTATTTGAGGGGTAGTATGGAAACCTAACACAGTATAAACTTCCTGAAATATACACATATATGAAAGTGATTTAAATGAAATCACCAAATTTCGGGGAGACAGCGTCACAACTGGCTATCTCTTGTCATGAAATGAAGCTTCCAGTACCAAGACTGGATTACATCTGATTGAGTTGTTCGCTGAAGGGGCCCCCATAGGACTCCCAGTACAACCCAGATTATTTCCAAAACTGTAAGCTGCTCTCCACAAACTGACAGCAAGGCTCCATGCTGAAGATAACACCTACACAACTCTTTGAACATGGTGATTTCAAGCCAGTGACTATATATAGCCTTCATCCCTACATTACAGCATCTTTGGTACAGGAAAGTACTCTGCATGCCCTCAAAAGAGAAAATTAAACACTAAGCAAGCCACAAACCCTTTATCTACAATGGCATACTACCTGCAAAATATGCTGGGGCAATGGTGGCACAAAGCTTGTGGAAGTAACTAACCAATAACTGATTTGACTTAAGGCCCACTCCAGAAGATGAAAACAACATCCACCCAACATTGTTTGTGTGACCAAGAATCTGAGACTAGACAGGACTCAAGAACCTAGAGTAAAACCGAATAATACTGAGAGAGAGAGAGAGAGAGAGAGAGAGAGAGAGAGAGAGAGAGAGAGAGAGAGAGAGAGAGAGAGAGAGAGAACGAGAACAAAATGACTCGTAATGATATTCTGCTGCACTCACTGTTCAGCCATCATCAGAGACACTTTCTCCTGCAGCAGTTGGGAACAAATATAGAGATCCATAGAAAAACATTACCCAGAGAGTGTAATGGAACACTTAGCCTGAAATGGGATGTCTCCATCAAATCCCTCCCCTCGGGGCTTAGGGAACCCTGAGGAAGAAGAGTCAGAAGGATTGTAAGAACCAGGGGTTATGGAAGACACCAAGAAAACAAAGCCCTCTAAACCAATGTGAGCAAAGCCCATAGGAACTCACAAAGACTGAAGCAGCATGCACAAGGCCTGCACAGATCTGCACCAGGTCCTTGGTGCTTATATTACGGCTTCCAGTTTAGTATTTTTATGGGATTCCTGAGTGTGCGAACGACTGGGTCTCTGATTCTTGTGCCTTCTCTTGGGCTCTTTTCCTTCTGTTGGTTTGTCTTGTCCAACTTTGATATGATAGTTTTTGTTTTATCATATGTTTTGTTATATTTTTAAGTTAATTAATAAAAAAGAAAGAAGGGAGGGAGAGAAGGAAGGGAGGAAACCTAGCCACTAGGGTAAAGGATAACAACTGAACTATCATTTATACCTGGTGGGAGAAGGAAAATGAGTCATCTCCAATGGAGTAACACTAGGTATATCAACCACTCCAGGGCAAGCCTCATGTCCAGAAATAGTTGACGTATAATTAATGGACTCCATAGGTTCGTGTGCTTTTATTTGGCTACAGTTATCAGGGTTTTGGTTTGTTTTTTTTGTTTGTTTGTTTGGGGGTGGTGCTTTATTTTGTTTTCTTTGTTTGAGGGGTTCTGTTGTTGTATTGGTTATTTTGTTTTTTGAGAAAGAACTTAAGGTAGAGTGAGTAGGACGGGGGAGAGGATCTGGAAGAAGTTGGGGGAGGAGAAGAATATGATCAAAATATATTTAAATTTAAGAAATGTTTTAAATAATAAAAATATATAAAATAACAAGTCTGTTAAAATATTTAAGTATTTTAAAACATTAAGATATGTTAAAACATAATTAAATTTGCTTCTTACCATAAATAACATACTTCAGTTGAAGATTTTTAACAACTTCTTCCACAGTCGGTTTGTACTCCAGGAAACACGTATAAACCCCACTCATGGTCTCCTCAAAGTTCTGAAATATGAGGCTTCCTGTGGATGTCACTTGTGCAGTGCTGTTTTCTAATAAAGGTATAATATACAGCAACTTAAATCACAACAGGGAGACAAAATACCAAACACTTAAAGCAATCTAAAAACACTCAAAATTTATGTCCACAAAAAGGAGTTACACAAAGTTAGTCAATATATTTGATGTTTATTATCAGCGGATGCTAGGATGACTTAAAATCAAATTTCCACCAACCAGAGTTCGCCAATTGTGGGATGTCCAAGTCAGTGGTTCCCAACCTGTTGGCTGCAATCCCTTTGGGGGATCAAATGACCCTTTCATGGGGTCACATATCAGATATACTGCATATCAGATATTTACAGTGGGGGGGTTCGCCAATATGAGGAACTGTATTAAAGAGTCATAGCATTAAGAAGGTTAAGGACCACTGGTCTAAGTAGTAAGAGACTAAGAATGACATATGGACATAAAGCACTCCTAGTATTCTCCTTACATTGAAAGAGATGCTATCATGTCGTGGAATATTACTTTCACTAGGCAAAGATGTGTTACATTTGTTTTATGCTGCAGAATACTACTTTAACTGTGTAAAGATGTGTTACTTTTGTTTATGCTGCCTCTGTTTAATTATGTAAAGATGTGTCACACTTGTTTCACCTTGCCTGCCTAAGGTACCTGATTGGTCTAAGAAAAAGCTGAACAGCCAATAGCTAGGCAGGAGAGGGATAGGTGGAGCTATAACAGGCAAAGAGAATTAGCAGGAGAAGAAATCTAGGCTCCAAAAGAAAGCAAGAAAAGAAGGAGGAGGAGAGAATGAGGAGAAAGAGAGGGACAGGCCTAGGCAAGAAGCTAGGCAGCTGCCAGCCAGACAAGAGAAGCAGAGAAAGTAAGACATACAGAAATAAAAGTAAAAAGCCCTCAGGCAAAAGGTAGATAAAGAGAGACAGGTTAATTTAAGTTAAAAGAGCTAGCCAGAAATGAGCCTAAGCTAGGCCAAGCATTCATAACTAATAAGTCTCTGTGTCATGATTTGGGAGTTGGTTGATTGCCCCAAAGAAAAAGCCTAGCACTATCAGAAATATAGTACTATTCTATGAAAGTTTATACACAGATATATGCAGTGCATTTATGCATATATAGTACAAACAACATGTATATACAAAATATATATTTTATATATTTATTTAACTATACCATAAATAAGATTTACATAGTTTAAGGATGAGTTATAGAATCTTCCAATTTGCACATGAAATTGTGTACCCAAAACAAAGTCTATTACAGTATAGCCATTAACATCTAGGATTTCTTATCACTACACAGAATGGTACACAAAACAATGAATTGTTTCAAACACTGAGGGTTACAGAAGTAGATAAATGGAAAATTAGATTATCAGACTTGTCAATCAATCATAGTGTTGCTGTGTTAGGAAAAAGAATGGGATGTAAGCTCCCTCTTTGCTTCAGCATAAGTATTATATTGGAAGAAAACTATGCTGTCAAATGGAGAGTAAACCTATTCTTGAGATATTAAGATATAGATGTGAAGGCTCTATTCTCTCTCACAAATTGTACAACCATGGGTAGCCACTTCATCTTCTGAAGTCCAGTTTATTTGTGAAGAATGACAAGATATAGCTGCCTAACTCACAGGGTTGTTCAATTCAGCAAATATAATAAATCATTAAACAGACAGGTTGTTATTCTGAAAGTTCATAACTACAGTTTTGTGTCATAAAACTTTCAGATACTAACATTTTCTTAATTAAGAACTGAATACTCCATTCATTAGAATTGAAAGTATTATCTCAGGAAATGACTGCATATCTTTTTTCCATTTTAAGTAAATGATTTAATAATTATATATTTTTAAACACTAAAGCAAAATGCCAGAATGCTCTTAGCACTGACATTTTTATTATATGAAAATCCCTGCTGCATATTTTGAAGGAGAAATGAATAGACAGATATACCCACCCTCAAGGACTTTACATAGAGAATTATGCCTTGAGATCTCCATTTATATATCCTGGATGAAGCTGAAAATGTAATATAAAAGAATATATTTGTTTTAATGCCTACTTGTTCATGAATATCTTCTGAAGAAAGATTACATATTTATCTTAACATGCTCTTCTTAAAGATATCAATAATTTAAGTGGTTCGTATATATTTCAGAAAACATAGTATTATAATAATTTTTAAAAAATTTAAATAACACATCATCAATGAAGTTACGTATTCCTTAGTAATAATTCAAAATGAAATTTTCCTATACCAGAAGTGTCAATAAATATATAAATATACTTATGTATATATGCACTGTATTTGGTACAGATGATATAAGAAAGGATAAGAACTCACGTTACAACAGCTATTTAGTAAACAACTTTTGTTTTACATCCTATTCTGTAAAGAAAATCTGTTAATGAGTAAATTCTAATAGCCTTCCTTCTGGGCACATTTCATATGCAGAATATAAGCTTACTGAAAATATAACTCAATATTAAATATAAATATTATTTTATGGTAAATAAGTATATACACAAAAACACATTTTGTATATACATATATATGTTGTGTATAATATATGTGTATGCACATTGCATGTATGTGTGTATATTCACATATATATGTGTGCTATATTTTATAGCATCTCTTTCAATGCCAGGAGTATAAAGACAGCAAGGCTAAACAGGAAAGCCAGAAAATGAAACAGCATACAATCTATAACAGAGTGCCCTCTGGTTACTTTTAAGTTTTGAAGAGTTAAGAAACATTTTGAAAACATAGGCAGAGAATTTCATACTCAATATAAATATCAACCCTATAATATCAGTGATCATTCACAGATCCTTAAGCGATTAAGTTTAAGTGGAAATTCACAAAGTCAATAGCTATGTATTTCACACAGAAAATATAGGGTTAAATATAAGAAATCACACAACACAGATACTTATTAATTAATCATTTCATTTAAATTGGTCCTTATACCTTCCTAGCTTTGTTATCCAAATACCCATAGTTTGACCACAACTGTAGAAGGCCATGCATTAGAGCTGTTAAAATTATAAAATAAAATTTCACTGAAACTTAGTTTATTATTTTAAATATGTTTATACTTATGAGTTGGCTTAGATATGGACGAGAAAATATAAGGGGGAAATTTAGTACTATTATTCTGCTAAATGAACATAGCAATAAAATTGCTCCTAAGGACATATTGCTATACCCATAGATCAGTGCATATCTCAACCTTCATCAAAAACGACCCTTCTTGCAGTAGATGGTAATTAACACGGAGACCTTCAATTGGACAATATGCAGAGTCAGAGAGTTTGGAGCACTCAGCGCTAAATGGGTTGTCTCTATCAAACCCCCACCTTAAGGCTCAGGTTCCTACGTGGAAGATAACGGGAAAATACTGTAAGAGTCAGAGGTGGTGGATGGCTCCAAGGAAACAGTGTCTTCCAGACACAACAAGGAAGAAACACATATGAATTCAGAGACTATGATAGCATGCACAAGACCTGACCAAGTTCAAGCCAGACAAACTCTCAGTGCAGAGAAGGGGAAGAGGGCACAAAGTTCCACCCCTTACCAAGAAACTACTTGCAATTGATACCTGCTACGAGATGCAAAATCAGTTTTCTCCAAAGGAGTGACACTGGACATATCAATCACACTCCAGGGTAGACCCCATGCTCACGAGTAGCTGGCCAACACAAAACAGAATCCATGCTTTTGTGTACCTTTTTTGTTTTGTATTTGTTATTTTTTTGTCTTTTCATTTTTTCTAAAAATTGGTAAAAGAAGATCTTAAGTGTTCTCACTAGGAAAAAACAGTAATCATATGAAATGTCTAAGTAATAGTTGGATTGTGGTCATTATATACCTGTATAAATGCCAAGCTTTACACCTTAAATACATACAACTTCTATTTACAAAATATGTCTGCAGAAAGCTGGAGGGGAAAGGAATATGTGAAAAAATTCACAACAGCAAAGCTAAAATGTAACTTTCAGAATGTATACATATGTATGTGTATATGAGTAGGTATATGGCAAATTCATAAAGGAACACAAGGGAACAGAACTAAATTTTCAGGATAGTATTTACTGGAGGGGCTTGAGGACAAGTTGCTAAGAAGTTTTAAAATAGCTTACTTAAAGGTCCCAGTGTCTTGGTAATAGTGTATCTTAGCTGTAGAGACAGCTTAAGAATGTTAGTCTTATGATGCTTCAAAATGAGCAAATATCTTTTCAGGAGACATTCCATCATAAAAACATTATGATGCAGTAAAATATATGATTTCTTTGCATATGTACATGTGTAAATGCATGAGCTTGTGAAAGCCACAGGTTGATACTGGCATCCTCCTCTGTAGCTCTGTACCTTATTTTTTCTTTATTAAATTTATACTTTGATGGTTTCATACAAGTATATGGTGTCTTCTGATTGCTTTCACCCTCTACCATCTCTTAACTTTCTCCTACCTCCTCCTAAGTCACCTCTCTAAAAGAACTTTTCTCACATTTAAATCTTTTGTTTTGTGACTTACTGAATTTAACCTGTTTGGTGAGTATATATGGCTGCAGAACTAACCAATGGGTCAGTGTTTTCACAACTGAAGACAGTGACTTCCTGACCAGAGGACCTATCCACCTTAATTTCATTTGTTTGCATTTATTATTATTTGTATGAATGTTTCCACCCATGTGCAAGCACAGACCATGACACAAATGTGGACGGCACAGGACAACCTGCAGGAGGTGACTCTCTCTTGCCACTATATGGAACCTGAGAAATAAACACAGTCCACTGAACTTGGCAAGTGTATTAACCTAGTAATACAGCATACAGCTTGCTAGCCCTCACCTTACTTTTTGAGACAAGGTCTTTTACTGAATGTGGAGCTCATCATGTTGGCTAGGCTGGCTAGACAGTGAACCCTGGATCAACCTGACCCTGCATCTCTGCAGTGCTGAAGTTATAGGTGAATGCCACCACTCCTTGTTTTTAATTGGGTGCTAGAGATATGAACTCAGATCCTCATGCTTAGTCCACAAGTGATTCAAACTCTGAGAAAATGATACCTTATCAATAAGCTTTAAAACTAACAGATGACATGATATTGTCAAAAAATTAAATAAATCAAGTATGAATTCAGAATAGAATTCATCCTAGGAAGTGAGTGTGTGTGTGTGTGTGTGTGTGTGTGTGTGTGTGTGTAAAAATGCAGTACTGATTTCATTTGATTTTTACCTGGAAAATTGTACTTCTGAATACCTATTTTTTATTATGAAAAGAAAAATAGGAGGCTTCCGAACTTAAAGGAGTAACTGAACTATATACTACACTGCAATATAAACTACAAAACCTGGTAAGCCATCTTAAAGAAGAAATGCTCCAGATTTCCACCTCCAAATCAAAAATACAAAACCTACAACAGGAAAACTCAATGCTTGGGTGTTTATTTTTCAAATGACAAAGCTTCAGAATCAGTGCAGAACATAAAGTGTTTGTATTATAGCATATGCTACTAGAGAACAATAAAAACGGATTTGATTATAATTCCAATATGAGATGTCTTTACATGAGAATTATCATGTAAGCTGCCCAGCCCCATAGGATTTTTTTATGAGCCTTCTGTAGACATGATCATGCAGCACAGCTGTTCCTATGTCACTAAAGTGAGGTATATATTACATGAGATCTTTGGCAAGTCTTTGTGTAAACACACTTCCCTCAGTCCAAATAAAACAGCAAGTCTGTAGCCTTTAATCCTCAGTACCGTCTCAAAATACCAGTGAGGTCTTATAAAAGAAACAAAAGGAAAGGTGATAAAGTTCCTTTGAGGATATGCAAAAATGATTGGGTCCTCCATTGAATAGACCTTTAGTATGAACATTCACTAGTTTTCATTGGTAGAAAAAAAAAACAAATTCAAACCAGCTAAACTTTACAAGCTTGAAAGTAAACTGTAAATTAAGTCAGTTATCAAGTGCAAGATTTAGAGCAAAGATAAAATAGACAGTCCACAATAAAATAGGTACATAGGCAAAAGATAGTAATGAAATCACAAACAAACTGGTTTCCACATAAAATGATAACTTTTGAAACAGAGATGCTTCTAGAACTCTTGAAACAGTTGAATTTTTTACTGCCTTTATCCTTAATAAAGACAATAGGAAATGTTCATGCTATCAACATTGCTATATCAACTCGACAAGACTACAAAGAAAATATTTGAATAAGTGGTAAATGTATTAGATACAAATATTCTTTTAAGTATAAATAAATCTGAGATATGTCTATTTAATTATGATAACTAAAATAAAATCCTACCTGAAACAATTTTTCCTTTTGGCCCATGCCATTGGAATGATGGGTCTACCAGTTCAGTGTTTCTCAGCTGTTGGGTTACACATAGCACATGCGGACTCTTTTGATGGAGCATGACATATACACTCACTGAAAATACAATATTAAAATGTTCCAATAATATTTTATGCTCTTTATTTATCTAATAATACCTATTGCTATTACTTAATGATAATTTAATATCACTGTCTCCATGTAATTACATTAAGAAGTATACAGTTTATTTGACTATGTGTGTACATTTAGTAACACATGTGTGAGGGTGTGTCCTAAACATGAATGTAATGTATTGGTCCTTTGTTTCAGAGCTCACATACACTGACCCAGTTTGCTCTCAGAGTATATAACTATAGTGACAGTATTAAGATAATTCTCTAGCTGGACTTCCTATGTTCTGCAAAGACATCAAACATGAACATGGTGCATATATACATTTAGATGAGAGGAACAATATATTATTTACAATCATATAGCATAGAATATTGGATACAAATAATATTGTGACCATAAAGTTGATAAGTATATACAATGGTTGATTTTTAAACATGCATTTGTCAGACTCTGCTTAAAATAATCACGATAAACAAAACAAAGATGGTTTAGGAGATTCAGAAGGAGCACAGTCAAAGATTCAGTTGTTCTGAATGTTCTCAGAACTAAGCTTTCAAGAACTAAGCTTTACCAATAACCCATCAGCAACTGCTTGCCAACGCTTCTCTGATTCACCAAAGACAAGATTTGTTGTGAATGAGTAAAATAAAAATTACTTTTGGTAAACAAAATTCTTAACATTAAAAAGTCTTTATAATTTACAACAAAACATGTTTGAGATATTCATAGCCTTACACTGGTTATGAAAGCTTGTCTCTACATTTGGTTGTTTTTATCATGAGTTTTCTATCATGAGATAGAAAAATAATTTTTTCTACCCCACGATAATGTTTTTCTTCTTCTTCAATATTTTGTTTAAATGGTTGATGTTCATCTATCAATATGCTGTCTTCCTATTGTAAGTCTGATTGATTGTGTATTTACTTAATAATTATTGGATCCAATTTGCAAACATTTTCTTAGGATCCGAACCACTATGTTTATAAATATAACCATGGGCTCCCATCTGGCCCAGAGCTCCCATCCAGACCAGAGGTGAGTGTCTGGTGTCACACCCAGGGAGGCCCGCCCCTACGTCCCATCCCTGGGCACCAGCCATTCTGGGGAAGACCTGCCCAACTTGGCCTCAGTTGCCAGCCAGTGGGCAGGGCTTCCGCGGGAGGGTTCCCCTTCTCCAAGACCCCCCAGCAGACCCTGCAATCTACATGCCCTGCCCCCACACCCATCCGCCCAAGACCCTTGCCGCTTCCTGAGACTTACAGACCAGCACCCCCCCCCCAATCCCATCTGGCCCAGAGAGCTCTCATCAGGCCCAGAGGGCTCCCATCTTGCCTAGAGAGCTCCCACCCATCCCAAAGAAAGAGAGAGCTCTCATTGGACAAAGAGCCCTCATTGGACCCAGAGTAAACTCAGGAGACAGGGAATCTGCCAGCCCTGATTAGAACAAGAGTGGCTTTCTGAGAAGTAGAATCCGCAATCTCTCATTGGACCAAGAGGGGCTTCCTCAAACTCCGAATCTGTCAGCTCTGACTGGACCAAGAGCCCTGATAAGACCAAGAACGAATCCATGAAGAGATGGGCAGATGTCAAGGCAGAAGTACATACAACAACATAAAGAACAATACAGCATCACCAGAACCTAGCCCTCCTCCAACAAGCAAGACCTGAACATCACAAAGTGGAAGAAGCAGAAGAAAGCAACCTTAAGAATAACATCATGAATATGCTAGAGGCTTTTAAAGAAAAAAATCAAAAATGAAATTGAGGAAAAGATAAACAAAAAAGTGGAGGAAATCAATAAAGAAAATAAAAAGTCAAACAAAAAAATGGGGAGAACTCTATAAAAAATAAACTAGAGGAAAAGACAAATAAAGCAGAAGAAAACAATAAATCCCTTAAAGAAAACTATGAAAAAGCAATGAAACAGGTGAGGGAAACAGTCTAAGACCTGAAAAGAGAAATAGAAACAATGAAGAAGACACAAACAGAGGGAATGCTGGAAATAGAAAATCTGAGTAAATGAACAGGAAACACAGATGCAAGCATAACCAACAGAATACAAGAGATGGAAGAGAGGATCTCTGGTGTAGAGGATACAATAGAGGAAATGGATTCGTCAGTCAAAGAAAATACCAATGCCAAAAAAATTATAACACAAAATGTCCAAGAAAATCTGGGACACAATAAAAGACCAAACCTACGAATAACAGGGATAGAGGAAGGAGAAGAATACCAACTCAAAGGCACAGAAAATATATTCAACAAGATCATAGAAGAAAACTTTCCCAACTTAAAGAAGGAAATGCCTATGAAGATACAAGAAGCCTATAGAACACTAAACAGACTAGACCCCCCAAAAAAGTCCCCTCGCCACATAATAATTAAACAACTAAACGTACAGAATAAAGAAAGACTATTAAGAGCAGCAAAGGAAAAAGGCCAAGTGATTTATAAAGGCAAACCCATCAGAATAACACCCGATTTCTCAATGGAGACTTTGAAAGCCAGAAGGACCTGGACAGATGTAATGCAGACACTAAGAGACCATATGGATGCCAGCCTAGAGTAATATACCCAGAAAAACTTTCAATCATCATAGACAGAGTGAACAAGATATTCCAAGACAAAGCCAGATTTAAACAGTACTTATCCACAAACCCAGCCTTACAGAAAGCACTAGAAGGAAAATTCCAACCTAAGGAAGTCAGATACACCCACGAAAACACAGGTAATACGTAACACCACAGCAGTAAACCCCCAAAGAAAAGAAGTACACACACACTACCACCAAAAAATAACAGGAATGAACAATCGCTGGTCATTAATATCCCTTAATATCAATGGACTTAATTCACCTATAAAAAGACACAGGCTAACAGAATGGATATGAAAGCAGGACCAATCTTTCTGCTGCATACAAGAAACACACCTCAAATTCAAAGATAGACACTACCTAAGAATAAAAGGCTGGGAAAAGTCTTTCCAAACAAATGATCTTAAGAAGCAAGCAGTGCAGCTATCCTAATATCCAGCAAAATAGACTTCAAACTAAAATCAATCAAAAGAGATCAAGAAGGGCATTACAAATTCTTCACAGGAAAGATCCACCAAGATGAAGTTTCAATTCTGAACATTTATGCCCCAAACACAAGGGCACCCACATATGTAAAAGAAACATTACTAAAGCTTAAATCACATATAAAACCCCACACATTAATAGTGGGAGACTTCAACACCCCACTCTCACCACTGGACAGATCTACCAAATTGAAACTTAACAGAGAAATAAAGGACTTAACTTATGTTATGACTCAAATGGACTTAATCGATATCTACAAAACATTCCATCCTAACAAAAAAGAATATAACTTCTCAGCACCCAATGGCACCTTCTCTAAAGTTGATCACATTCTTGGCCACAAAGCAAATCTCAACAGGCACGAAACAATTGGAATAACCTCCTGTGTTCTATCAGACCACCATGGTTTAAAGTTAGATTTCAACAACAAAAACTACAGAAAGCCTACAATCTCATGGAAACTGAATAATGCTCAAATGAATCACCAATGGGTTAAGGAAGAAATAAAGAAAGAAATTAAAGACTTCCTAGAGATCAATGAAAATGAATATATCACATACCCAAACTTATGGGACACTATGAAAGCAGTGCTAAGAGGGAAATTCATAGCACTAAATGCCCACATAAAGAAGTTGGAGAAATCTCACACTAGTGACTTAACAACACACATGAAAGCTCTAGAACAAGAAGAAGCAAAGTCACACAGGAAGATTAGATACCAGGAAATAATAAAATTGAGAGCTGAAATAAAAAAATGGAAACCAAGAGAACAATACAAAGAATCAATAAAACAAAGAGTTGGTTCTTTGAGAAAATCAACAAGATAGACAAGCCCTTATCCAAACTAACCAAAAGACAGAGAGAGCACATCCAAGTTAACAAAATCAGAAATGAAAAGGGAGACATAACAACAGACAATGAGGAAATCCAGAAAATCATCAGGTCATACTTCAAAAACCTCTACTCCACAAAACTGGAAAATCTAAAAGAAATGGATAATTTTCTGGATAGGTACCACATACCCAAGTTAAATCAAGACCAGATAAACTATATAAATAGTCCAATAACCCCTAAGGAAATAGAATCAGTCATTAAAAGTCTCCCAACCAAAAAAAGCCCAGGACCAGATGGTTTCAGCGCAGAATTCTACCAGATCTTCAAAGAGTTAATACCAATACTCTTTAAATTGTTCCACACAATAAAAACAGAAGGAACATTACCAAACTCCTTCTGTGAGGCTACAATTACCCTGATTCCTAAGCCAAAGATGCAACAAAGAAAGAGAACTATAGACCGATATCCCTCATGAACACTGATGCAAAAATAATAAAATACTGGCAAACATCTTTATCATGAAGGGGTGTTGGATTGTGTCAAATGTCTTTTCTGCATCTAGTGAGATGATCATGTGGTTTTTTTCTTTGAGTTTGTTTATATGGTGTATTACATTGACGGACTTTCATATGTTGAACCACCCTTGCATCCCTGGGATGAAACCTACTTGATCATGGTGGATATTTGTTTTGATGTGTTCTTGGAATCTGTTTGCCAGTATTTTATTGAGTATTTTTGCATCAATGTTCATGAGGGAGATCGGTCTGTAGTTTTCTTTCTTTCTTGTATCCTTGTTTATCTCACTAGATGCTGAAAAGGCATTTGACAAAATCCAACACTCCTTCATGATAAAGGTCTTGGAGAGATCAGGAATACAGGGAACATACCTAAACATATTAAAGGCAATTTACAGCAAGCCAACAGCCAACATCAAAATTAATGGAGAGAATCTCAAAGTGATTCCATTAAAATCAGGAACAAGGCAAGGCTGTCTACTCTCCCCATACTTATTCAATATAGTACTTGAAGTTCTAGCCAGAGAAATGAGACAACATAAGGAGATCAAGGGAATACAAATTGGAAAGGAAGAAGTCAAGCTTTTGCTATTTGCAGATGACATGACAGTATACATGAATGACCTCAAAAATTTGACCGAGGAACTCATACAGCTCATAAACACCTTCAGCAACGTAGTAGGATACAAGATTAACTCAAAAAAATCAGTAGCCCTCCTATATACAATTGACAAACAGGCTGAGATGAAATCAGAGATACATCACCCTTTACAATAGCCACAAATTATATACAATACCTTGGGGTAACTCTAACTAAGTAAATGAAGGACCTATATGACAAGAACTTTAAGTCCCTGAAAAAAGAAATTGAAGAAGATGTCAGAAAATGGAAAGATCTCCCATGTTCATGGACAGGCAGGATTAACATAGTAAAAATGGCAATCTTACCAAAAGCAATCTACAGATTCAATGCAATCCCCATCAAAATACCAACACAATTCTTCACAGACCTGGAAAGAATAATACTCAACTTCATATGGAAAAACAAAAAACCCAGGATAGAATCCTGTACAATAAAACAACCTCTGGAGGCATCACAATCCCTGACCTCAAGCACTACTATGGAGCTACAGTAATAAAAACAGCTTGGTACTGGCATAAAAACCTACATGTGGACCAATGGAATCGAATTGAAGACCCTGACATTAATCCACACACCTATGAACATATAATTTTTGACAAAGAAGCCAAAACTGTATAATGGAAAAAAGAAAGCATCTTCAACAAATAGTGCTGGCATAACTGGATGCCAACATGCAGAAGGCTACAAATAGATCCATATCTGTCACCGTACACAAAACTTAAGTCCAAGTGGATCAAAGACCTCAACATAAATCCAGTTACTCTGAACCTGATAGAAAAGAAAGTAGGAAGTAGTCTTTAAGGCATTGGCACTGGAGATCACTTCCTAAATATAACACCAGTCACAGACACTGAGAGAAACAATTAATCAATGGGACCTCTTGAAATTGAGAAGCTTTTGTAGAACAAAGGACACGGTCAACAAGACAAAGAGACAGCCTACAGAATAGGAAACGATCTTCAACAACCCCACATCTGACAAAGGGCTGATATCCAGAATAGATAAAGAACTCAAGAAATTAGACATCAAAATGCCCAACAGCCCAATTAAGAAATGGACTTTAGAGCTAAACAGAGAATTCTCAACAGAGGAAGCTCAAATGGCTGAAAGACATTTAAGGAACTGCTTAACATCCCTAATCATCAGGGAAATGCAAATCAAAACGACTATGAGATACCATCTTACACCCGTCAGAATGGCTAAAATCAAAACCACTGAAGACAGCTTATGCTGGAGAAGATGTGGAGCAAGGGGAACACTCCTCCACTGCTGGTGGGAATGCAAGCTTATACAGCCACTCTGGAAATCAATATGGCACTTTCTTAGAAAATTGGGAATCAATCTCCCCCATGACCCAGCTATACCACTCTTGTGCATATACCCAAGGAATGCTCAATCATACCACAAGGGCACATGCTCAGCTATGTTCAGAGCAGCATTATTTGTAATAGCCAGAACATGGAAACAACCTAGATGCCCTTCAACTGAAGAATGGATAAAGAAAATGTGGTACATATACAAAATGGAGTACTACTAAGCAGAGAAAAACAATGACATCATGAGGTTTGCAGGCAAATGGATGGATCTAGAAAAAAATCATCCTGAGTGAGGTAACCCAGACTCAGAAAGACAAACATGATATGTACTCACTCATAGGTGGATACTAGATGTAAAACAAAGGATGACTAGACTGCTACTCACAACTCCAGGGAGGCTACCTAGTAAAGAGGACCCTAAGAAAGACACAGGGATCGCCCAATGACAGAGAAATGGATGAGATCTACATGAACAGCCTGGACATGAGTGGGGTAATGAAGGGCAAGGGTCAAGGGAAAGAGAGCTTAGGAGAGCGGGAGATCCCAGCTGGATCAAGAACAGAGGGGGAGAACAAGGAAAGAGAAGCCATGATAAATGAAGACCCCATGAGAATAGGAAGAAGCAAAGTTCTAGAGTGGTCCCCAGAAACCCACAAAGATACCTCCACAATAGACTACTGGCAATGGTTGAGAGAAAGCCCGAATTAACCTACTCTGGTGATCGGATGGCCAAACACTCTAACTGTTGTGGCAGAACTCTCATCCAATGACTGATGCAAGTGGATACAGAGATCCACGGCCAGGCCCCAGGTGGAGCTCTGGGAGTCCAATCGGCGAGAAAGAGGAGGGACTGTATGAGCGAGAGTTGTTGAGACCATGATTGGAAAAAGTACAGGGACAAATAGCCAAACTAGTGGAAACACATGAACTATGAACCAATAGCTGAGGAGCCTCCAACTGGATCAGGCCCTCTGGATAAGTGAGACAGTCAATTAGCTTGAACTGTTTGGGAGGCTCCCAGGCAGTGGGACCAGGACCTGTCCTTAGTGCATGAGCTGGCTTTTTGGAGCCTGGGGCCTATGCTGGGACACTTTGCTCAGCCTGGGTGAAGGAAGGAGAGGACTGGACTTGCCTGGACTGAATCTACCAGGCTGAACTGAATCCCCAGGGGAGTCCTTGCCCTGGAGGAAATGGGAATGGGGGGTGGGTTGGGAGGAGGGTGGGGTGGGGGAGGGTAATGCAGGAGGAGGGAGGACAGGGGAATCTGTGGCTGATATGTAAAATTAAATTATATTATAAAATAAAAAAATTTGTCTAACTGAAAATAAATACAACCATGTATAATTTTCTTAATTACCCTTTTCTTCTTTTTTCCAATTTTAAGCATTTACTATCACTAAATATTTAACATTCAACATTGTAGAATTATAAATAAGCTAATCATTTAGGATCATAATGCCATATGAAAAGGACTTGGTATGTTTCCTCCTATAATCTGTCTCTGTAAGAATGCTTTTCCCAGGTTTTTTCTTTTGCATTTGGTAAGGGAGAGAGCAGGAAAATGCATTATGAACTACACTAAGGCTGACTTTAATAGCTACAAGTCTAATAAATAATTTAATAAAACCTAGTTTAGAAATTTTCCAGCTAATTTTATAAGATATAAAATTTATATAAGATATAAAAGATATAAAATTACTCAGAGTAAGTTAAGTTTTGACTCTCTTTATTCATAACCCCTTTCTTTACTTTCATGATTTTCTTAGAAAGTGATTTGCCCAAAACTATCCATTATATGTTCCAAAGGCAGCTTCTGACTCCATTCAATGTTCTACTGCCCTTGTATGGTCTCATTCAACAGCTCCTGCTCTTCTCTTATTTCTACCCCACTTTTCTCAGTTTAAGGGTCTTTCCATCCTCTCTAATAAATATTCACACTTCTTCATGCCTCAGCATGACTCATGACTCACAGCTGCCACCTTCTCTGAGCTAGCTTTTGCCTGTATCTCTCTACCTCTTTCCATTTCCTGTATTTTTTCCTTACACAGCAGTCCTCAGGGTCACCCCTTTCCGATCTTATTCTATAACTACCTTGTTTCTCTTAACTTTGGAAGGTGAGTGCAAGTCTATCCTTCTGCTCTGGCTTCTTTGACAGGACCTGAAGCCATCACTCTGACTTTCCTGTAAGCCTCCTACTAATTCTTGTGATTTCCATCCCAGTAACTTCAACTGAGTTCAAGAGTTTCTCAGCACTATCAACAGACCAAAATAAATATTTCAGGACATCAACAATCAAAATGAACATAACATTTTGAAAGTAAACAGATGTTAGCTACTAAAGAAATAAGACCTCTATGAAGAACTTATTCAGACTCCAGAAAAAAAGTATAGTTAGAAGATACTGTTACAATCATTGGAATATACAGGTTCATTTTTTTCTGGAACACTTTAGTAATAATTTAGAAAAGCATTCCCAACAAGCTGGTCATGTATGGTTGGTTTTTTTTTTTTTGCATAGCACATTTTATTGTAATGTTAAAAGGTTGAACAGTTCTCATTACATATTATCCCTTCCAATCTGATAACAATGTTAAATGGCATGGCACTGTGCACCTACATACCCAGTTGCGATGAATTCTCACACTACTCTCAGTAGCAGATAGAATTAATTATATTTGGAAGGACTGAATTACATACAAAGATATAGTTGAGGAAAGAGAATTTTAAAATTCATGACAAGTTGCTAAATTTCTCAATGTTACATCAAGAACTAGGGCTAAGGAGTTTGAATCTTAAAATCCAGAAGTATTCTATTGAAAACTCACAAATGTCTTTGGCTTGTGGGGCTTTGAAACATTCTAAGTGGCTTGTGTAGAGTTGTGTACGGTTTTCATTCTGGAATCTGTGAAGCAGCACACTGCTTTTCTATGCAGAAATGTGCAATTGGTGTTTTTCACAAGGTGGCCTGTAGCTCGAATTGCTAAATGGTCTTTTTTTTTTTTTTTTTCAATACAATTCAGTTCTACATATCAGGCACGGATTCCCTTGTTCTCCCCCCTTCTGCCCCCCCTCACCTTTCCCCCAGCCCACTCCCCATTCCCACCTCCTCCAGGGCAAAGCCTCCCCTGCAGACTGAGATCAACCTGGTAGACTCAGTCCAGGTAGGTCCAGTCCCCTCCTCCCAGGCCAAGTCAAGCGACCCTGCATAGGCCCCAGGTTTCAAACAGCACAGGACCCGGTCCCACTGCCTGGATGCCTCCCAAACAGATCAAGCCAATCAACTGTCTCACCCATTCAGAGGGCCTGATTCAGTTGGGGACCCCTCAGCCATTGGTTCATAGTTCATGTGTTTCCATTCATTTGGCTATTTGTCCCTGTGCTTTATCCAACCTTGGTCTCAACAATTCTTGCTCATATAAACCCTCCTCTTCCTCGCTAATTGGACTCCCAGAACTCCGCCCGGGGCCTAGCCATGGATCTCTGCATCCAGATCCCTCAGTCATTGGATGGGGTTTCTAGCACGACAATCAGGGTGTTTGGCCATCCCATCACCAGAGTAGGTCAGTTCCGGCTGTCTCTCGACCATTGCCAGCAGTCTGTTGTGGGGGTATCTTTGTGGATTTCTGTGGGTCTCTCTATTTTGTAAAAATGTATTCAACATTTATTTCATGGAGATACACAGAAAATAACTTAGGAATGAAGATACCCACATTTCTTATTTATTCATCAGTTTACATTGTTATACACATACCTCTCCAAAGTTATTAATAATAACTGATCAACCCTTGCCAATTTAATCATATGTGACATTTGAAGTGAAGGCTCCAAAGATTTCCTTTTTCTTTGTAACTATACTCAAATACAAACTTTATTTTTGTATCAGAGCCTATTGACAATAAGACACGGTCCCTTGTGGAACAGTTCTCTGTCATGTGAAGACAGACAATATGGTCTCTAGCCCTTCAAATACAGAAGTGTGTTGAACAATAAAGAATGTTACTTGCGCAAGTTCAAACCTAATATCATGTAAAAGCTAACAGCTTTTCCAATAGTAAAAGCTCTTCCATGGCTAGAAAGAGAACATGTCACAGCCGATAGGTTCCAAAAGTGAATGGAGTACAATTATGTTTAAATACAATTCATTACCATACTTGGAATATAATCAACACAGTTGTAAGCAACATACCAGAAGTGTTTGTTTTAAGAATCTTTTAAATAGTGATTTTTAGTGTGTGTGTGTGTGTGTGTGTGTGTGTGTGTGTGTGTGTGTGTGTGTATGTGTGTAAAATAATTCTAATTAAGGAAAACTTAAGAAAGCAATGTGGTGATATTTGTGCTGATATTTTATTTGTATGTTATATTTTATTTGTGCTGATATTTTATTTGTATGTTAATAAATAAAGTTTGCCTGGAGATCAGAGAACATAGCCAGCCATAAACAAAAGTCAGGCAGTGGTAGCACATGTCCTTAATCCCATCACATGGCAAGCAGAGTCTCTGAGTGTTCAAGGACACACTAGGGAACAACCAAGCATGGTGACACATGTTTTTCATCCCAGTACAAACCATAGAGACCTGGAGGTCTGTACAGACAGGCAGTGACAAGGAAGTGCAGTAGCTGGGCTAAGAGCCAATGAGAAGGCAGAACAGCAAGCCAATGAAAGCACAGGTTAGACAGGGAGAAGCTCTCTCTCTCTGGGGAAGCTACAGCAGCATGGTGAGCTAAGGTTAGCTGGCAGCTCTCACTATTTCTCTGATCTCTACAGCTTTCACCCCTGTATTTTTGGCTCTGTGTTTCTTATTTAATAAGACTGTTTAGAAATTCGTCTACAAAGCAACAATGAAAATTACTGAAATAAGCTGGGAGTAGATATACTTCAATATCCAGTTATACCACTCTTGAACACATATCCAAAGGACCCTACATCCTACCATGGAGACACTTGCTCAACCATGTTCATTACTGCTCTATTCATAATAGCCAGAAATGGTAAGCAGCCTGGATATCCATCAGTGAATGAACAGATCAAGAAAACATGGTACATTTTACACAATAGACTATTACTCAGCTGTTAAAAAATGAAAACATGAATTTGCAGGTAAACAGATGAGGGTAGGGGAAAAAAAATCACCTGAGTAAAAGTACCCTAGACCTAAAAAGACAAATATTGTATGTATTCTCCTATATGAGGATGCTAGCTGTTAAGTCTTTGATAAACAGGCTACAATATGTATAACCACAGAGGTTAGTATCAAGTAAGGAACTGGAGGGGGTGGGGAAAAAGAAAGGAAATAGGAATAGAATATATAATTATAGATGGATATATGGGAGGCAAAAACAGAGAGGGGAGGAAATAAGGGATAATGAAGGGAATATGAGGAGGGACAGCTAAAACTAAAGGCTATTTGAAAGTTCATACAGAAACCTACTACAGTAGAAGCCTCTTAAAATATATACATATATGAAAGAAATCTAAATGGAATCACCAAATAACAGGAGAGCCAAAGCCTGAACTAGACATCTCTCACCACCAAATGAGACATCTAGTGCCAGGAATGGGTTACATCTAATTGAGTTGTTAGTCAAAGCCATGGAAACCTCCAAACAACCCACACTGTCTTCCCAAGGCTATTAGCTGCTCTCCACAAACTGATGGTTAAATACTACTGATGAAGATAACACCTAAGTAACTCATTAAACACGGAGAAGTTGACCTGCTGCCTATCTGGAACCTTCACTCTTACTAACTAGTGCAAGGTACTCTGCATGCTACCAGAGGAGAAAGCTAACTACAAACCCATCTGGAACCCCTGCAATTTACAGTGGTAAGCTGCCTGGACGATACACTGGTGCAACAGTGGCACAAACGTCAAGAGTAATCAACCACTATCTGATTAGATTTAAGAACCAATCCATGTGATGGAACCCATGCCCAACACTATTCAAGAACTTGAGACTCAACAGGCTATGCACCTAGGAGAAGACCAAATACAATTGTTCTGCTAAAGGAATATAGCAATGAAATGACTCCTAATAACATTCCGCTGTACTTAAAGATCAGTTCCTTGCTCAGCCATCATCAGAGAAGCTTCCTTCTGCAACAGATGGGAACAAATACAAAGACCCACAACTAGACAATGTACAAATAGGGAGAAACCTTGAAAGACTTAGTCCTAAATGGGATGTCTCCATCAAGTCCCTCTTCTCAGGGCTCAGTGAACCCTGAAGAAGAAGGGGGAGAAAGGTTGCAAGAGCTAGTGGGGATGGAAGACACCATCAAAACAAGGCATTCTAAACACAAGACTGACACACACATGAACTCGGTGAGACTGTGTCAGTCTGCACAGATCTAAGCCAGATGAGGTCCCAGCACCAAGCAAACACAAGCCCACATCCCTAACCCAGACGCTATCTCCAATTAACAACTGCTCACAAAGGAAAATTCTTTTTCTCCAATCAAGTCTCACTGTGTTTACAAACTACACTTAAGGTCAGGCCCCATGTCCAGCTGTAGATGTCAACACAAAATGTTCTCAGTGGTATCTTTGGAGGTTTTTGTCTCACCATTCTTTGTCTGGGCATTGTTTTGTTTCGTCTTGCTTTTTGGTGTTTTTGTTTTACCTTACAAATCTTATATTTATGGGATTTTTCTGTGTCAAGTGTGTGTGTCTCTGTATTTGTATGTTTCTTGTATTTTTTTTCCTTTGGTCCATTTTTTCTGTTTTGTCTTGTTCTAGTCTGGTTTCTTTGCTGATATTTTTTAGTTGTTTGTTTTCTAATGAGAGAGAGGAAAGAGTGTGGATTCGGGTGACTGAGGAGTTGGGGAGGATCTGGGAGGACATGGGGAGGGAAAATTGAATCATAAAAAAAAATTTTCAAAAGACATTAATATTATAAAAATGTTATACCATTTTTATATGGTGGCAGTGGTACACGCCTTTAATCCCAGCACTTGGGAGGAAGAGCCAAGCAGATTTCTGTGAGTTCAAGGCCAGCTTGGTCTACAGAGCGAGATCCAGGACAGGCACTAAAACTACATACAGAAACCCTGTCTCGAAAAACCAAAAAGAAGTTATACCAAATAAAGCACAGTATGTATGAACAGATGAGTGAGTCTAGAGAAAATGGATATAGGATGGAAATAGTATCTTTAGTTGCTAGGGGGAAAAAAGACGCATCACTATTAATTATGATCAAAAATTTAACTCAATATATAGGCAAAGTTGAAATTGCATTTATACTTTACATTATATACAAAAGTAAATTTCAGGTATACTATTGTCTAAAAGCCAAATCATTATTTAATTAAAATCTGAAACAATATTTCTGTCTCTTTATCAAAAAATCTTTACTGTCAAAAGTACACATGAAATATTGATTTTTTAAATATTAATAATTTCTGTTAATCCTATATAGCCTAAAATAAATTAACAGATTTAACTTTAAGAAGTCACTTGTGGGCTGGAGAGATGGCTCAGAGGTTAAGAGCACTGACTGCTCTTTCAGAGGTCCTGAGTTCAAATCCCAGCAACCACATGGTGGCTCACAACCATTTGTAATGAGGTCTGGCGCCCTCTTCTGTATACATAATAAAGAAGTCACTTGTAAAACCAAAGATAATCGACTGGAATAAATATTATAAATACAAATACAAAAGTAACACCAACAAAAATACAATTGAGCAAAATCATGGACAAAGGCAACTTAACTTTTAACTTAGAAGTGGAAGTGTTGAGTAATGCTTTGTACTGTAAGGACACGGGAAGATGGGCTGCACTAGACTTAGCTACTGGAGCTGTGAGTGGTGTGTGAGTGACAGAAATCATCATATCCTCTAATACTGAACCTCTACCTCTAGATGAAAATGACCAAAGAACTCTCTGAGTAAGCGTGAAGACAGACATATAAAATGGCATTAATCACACACACATTAAATGACATGAACTAAGGTACAATAAAAATGTAAATTCTCAGTGAAGAAAATTAATGTCCAAGTGAATAAAAACCAAAACTTAACTTGAACTGAAAATAAAAAAATAAAAAGCGAACACATTAAAGAGGATCACAGACTAGGCCAAAAATATGGCCAAAAATAGATACCAAAAGACTGAGCAACATACGAAACACAAGGAAACACAGAGAGCCAGAAAATATGAAGCCACAGTACTTAAACTTCTAATACCAACCTAAAGTTTGGTAATTAAAAATAAATAACCCTTTATACAGACATTACCTGCAGAATTCAAATCATAACTTTAAGAATGACTTTAATATTTTCCAATAAAATGAGGCAATAAACAGGAGATCAGTTACTATCAAGTTTAAAACTTGCAGCCGATGAAAGTAGCAGAGCAGTGAAAACTGAAAATCATCCCATTTATGAAATGGATGAAAACAAGAATTTTTAGAACTCAAGAAATTAAAGACTTTAACAACCTAGAAAATGTTAATACAAGAAAAGCAACAGCGAGGATGCAAAAGCTCAGACCTTCAGGAGAGTGCTGTGTCCTGCAGGCTCCCCTCCAGTACAGATGTCAGCACCCTTTCCAACGTGCCCAGGAGATAGCCGTAAGCTTGGGACATGGACTGTCCACAGGGACACAAACCAGTGGCCTTCTGGAGCAAGTAGAGACCTTCCCAACCACCGATCATCAAACTCATGGGGCCAGAAGAGCCTCTGGATACACAAAGACAGGGAGATTCTACGATGCATAGTTTATCAGACCTAATTGGCTTTGGTTTTAACTATATTTCTGCATTTATTTTGTTTTGACATTCTTGCTATTATAAAACTTCATTTTCTCCTACCTGAGTGGTACTGGAAAGTGAGCCCTCAATTTCCTTCATAAAGTAGGTCACTATAAAGACTCCATGAAATAAATATTCATTCCTAAGCATACACAAAGTGCAACTCAGAAACACACATACACACAAACGTAAGAAGAATCAGTAAGAAAAACAACTTCTCTGAAAGTTCCAAAGCCCTCAATAACTACATCTGAGGATGCTGACATGGCTAAAATGACAAAGAATTCAAAAGTCTTGCTTTATAAATGATGGTTGACATTAAATAAAATTCAAACGGATGAAAGAAGTCAATTCAAGTCCTGGATGAGAAAGGCAACAATCTAGACAGAAAATCAGCAAATAGACAGATTCTTAAACAAAATATATAAACAGAAATTTTGGAAATGAAAAACTCATTATAAAGCATCATCACAGACTAGAATAGGCAAAAGAAGGAAGACAAGAAACTGAAGACTGAGTTCAGAATCAGTTTGTTCATATAGCAACAAAGAAAAAAGGCAACCATAACCAAATCAAAGACCTCTGGAACATGAGTTATATGAGGAATTTAGAAACCCTAAAAGAGTTATGACACCAACAACAATGCCAAGAACAGAAATGCAAGAAAGAACACTCAAAACTACAAAAGAGATATACCAAGGTAATAGCAGACTTTTCAGCAAAAAATCTAAAATCTAGGAGAACATGGCCTAATATATTTCAAGCCCTGCAACAAAATAATTGTGCACCAAGACTATCAAATCTAACAAAGTTATCCATTGAAAGTAAAGAATAAAGATCTATGATAATCTTAAACTAAGCAATTCCTAAACACAAAACCCGCAATTACAGAAAAAACTTAACAGAATAGGAAACAGAAGATACAAGCACAGTAGCTCAGGAATAAACCTCACTAGCAGAATAGGTAACAAATGACATTCATGTTTTATTAATTCAGCAAGCCAGCAAACCTCTCAGATGAAGAAAGATGTTAAACACCTCTCAACAGTAACCTTAAATGTAGAGTGAATGGATACTTTAAAAAACAATATTCAGCTACTTTCTCTATTAAAAAAAATTCACCTCACTTGTAAACACACACATTACAGTGAAATGATAGAAAAAATGATATTCTAAGTAAAGGAAATTTGAAACATTAGGAGCTCCTACCCTCATACCTAACAAAGGACATATCCCAGCCTAAGTCAGTTGGAAATGAGAAAGGTCACAGGATAATAAAGGTAACCGATCTTCACAAAGATGACTATAATAGATATGAATTAAATATTAGCTTACCTAACTTCATAAAACACTTTCAAATGTAAAGAGAAAGACAGGTCTGGAAGAGTAGTAATAGGCAATTTCAATACCCCATTCTCATTAGCCAATAGATTAATCATTCAGAGTAAATAAATAAATGGAAAGCCAGGGTTAAATAAAGAAAAATTAATTTAACAGGCAGACATCTATATGATATACTATCCAATAGCTGTGGAATACCTTCTCAGCAATCCATGTATCTTTCCAAACAATACAACACACTTATTGGACCATAAAGCTACTCTTAACAAAGGCAAAAAAAGCCAATAATTTCTACTATATTGACAGATTATGATAGAATAAAATGAGAAATCCATACTAAGATAAACTATACAAATACATGGAGACTTAATAATGAAGTCTTGATTCATCTGAGTCACTGAAGAAATCAAGGAGAAAATTTAAAAATTCCTTGAATCAAATTATCATGAAAATGAATCATAACCCCTAGGATACTGTAAGGGCAGTCATAATAGAGAAGTTTGTAGCTGTAATTGATTATATTCAAGATTTAGAAAAAACTTATATAAATAACTTAATGATGACATGAAGGTGATTAAAAGAAAACATAAGCCAAACCCCAAATCAGTAGACATAAAGAATAAATATGGACTAGATCAAACAAGTAAGCTAACTGAAGACCTTCAACATTCCTTGCTCTCCTCAAAATCCAGTCCCCTAGTCTTTTCCCTGGACTAGCTCAGCAACAGAACACCTGCTGCAGTCTTCCTTCCCCAACTGCCCACATCTCCTGTGGATCCCACAGATCTTCCTCTCCTAATTGCCCCCAAATTTGTTGATTTATCCCAGCCCCCAACTCCAGCATGTAGCTGCTGCTAACCCACAAGCCACTCCTGCTAGGAAACTAGATAGGTTGACTGCAGATCTTCACCTTTCCTTCTGCTCTTCCAGTTCCAATCACCCCCACTCTAATCCCTGGTCTCATCCCCAAGTCTGTAACAGAAAATCTGCTGAAGTGTCTCTTTCCTCTATGACTCCATCCCCAATAAATAACAAGGGTCTTCTCCAATCTTCCCCAAGTTCACGCCATCATCCTAGCCTCCAACACCAACAGCCATTCCCTGTTAACACATCAACTAAGAAATCCAGGGAAACAGAGGAAACAGAAAGAAAGGAACAAGACACCTGCCCAACAAAGACAAAACCATAAATCAGCACCTATACCTATTATCATCCCAATCCCAGATGTCTAGACACCAGTGTAAAAACACAATACTAGCCATGTCTACAGTATGTCTACAGTAGAGACCAGCTATCCTACCACCACAGCAGGTCCTGAATATTCTAACATAGCTGAAACACAAATAGCTGAAACACAAGAAAAAGACTTTAAAACCACCTGTATGAAGATGATAGAGGTCCTTAAAGAGGAAATTAATAAATCTTTTAAATCCAGGAAAACCAAACAAACAGTGGGAAGAAATGAATAAATCACATAAATCCAGAAAAACAAAAACAGTGGAAGGAAATAGAGAAAAAAACTGTTCAAGACCTGAAAATGGAAATAGAATCAATAAAGAAAACCAAAACTGAGGGAATTCTGGAAATGAAAAATTTAGAAATTCAAACAGGACCTACAGAGGCAAGGCTCACCAACAGAATATAAGAGATAGAAGAGAGAATTTCAGGTGTTGAAGACACAATAGAAGAAATGGATACATCAGTCAAAGAAAATATTAAATATAAAAATCAGACATGAAACTTCCAGGAAATCTACGACACTATGAAAAGATCAAACCTAAAAATAATAAGAATAGAGGAAGGAAAAGAATCACAGCTCAAGACCCAGGAAATACTTTCACAAAATCAGAGAAGAAAATTTTCCTAACTAAAGAAGGGCATGCCTATCAAGCTACAAGAAGCATACAGAACATCAAATAGACTAAACTAGAAAAGAAAGTCTCCTTGTTATATAATATTTAAAACACTAAGCATACAGAACAAAGAAAGAATATTAAAAGCTGCAAAGGAAAAGGCCAATGGCATATAAAGGCAGACCTATAAGAATTACACCGGACTTCTCAGCAGAGAATCTAAAAGCCAGGAGGACCTGGACAGTTGTCTGGCAGACTCTAAGAGACCACAGATGTCATCCCAGACTACTATACCCAGCAAAACTTTTAGATTGAGAAAATAAGATATTTCATGATAAAGTCAAATGTAAACAATATCTATCTATAATTCCAGCCCTAGGGTGCTAGAAGGAAAACGTCAACCTAAGGAGGCTAACTACATCCATGAAACCACAGGAAATAATCTCACACCAGCAAAACCAAAAGAAGAGAAACACAGGCACACACACTTCAACACCAACAAAATAAGAGGAATCAACAATCATTGGTCTTTTATATCTCTCAATATCAATGGACTCAATTCCCCAATAAAAAGATACAGACTAAATTAATGAATTTGGAACAGGATCCATCCTGTTGCTACATCCAAGAAATATACACCACTTCAACATCAAGAAGAAACATTATCTCAGGGTAGAGAATTGAAAAAAGTATTCCAAGCAAATAGACAGACCAAGAAGCAACCTGGTGTAGCCATTTTAATATATAGCAAAACAGACTTCAAACCAAAACTAATCAGAAAAGATAGGGAAGGAAACTACATACTCATCAAAGGAAAAAAATTCACCATGATGACATTTCGATTAACATCTATGCCTAACATGAAGGCAGTCAAGTTTGTAAAAAGAACACTACTATAGCTTAAATCACATACTGGCCATTGCCCACTGATAGTGGGAGACATCAATATACCATTCTCACAATACACAGGTCATCTAGACAAAAACTAAATGGAGAAAGGCTGGAGCTAACCAAACAGACCTAACAGACATCTACAGAACATTTCACCCAAACACAAAAGAATGTACCTTCATTACTGCACCTCAAGCATGGAACTTTCTCCAAAATTGACCACATATATAAACACAAAGCAAGTCCTAACAGCTACAGAAAAAAAATGAAAAAACTTCCTGCATCCTATCAGACTACCACAGATTAGAGTTGGATATCAACAATAACAGAAACAACAGGAAGCTAACAAACTCATGGAAACTGAACAACTCTCTACTGAATGAAAAATGGGTCAAGTAAGAAAGACTTTCTAGAATTGAATTAAAATGAATACACAGCATACCCAAACTTTTGGGACACAAAAGTGGTTATAAGAGGAAAGTTCACAGTGCTAAGTGCCTACATTAAAAAACTGGAGAGATCTCATACTCGCAAATTAGCAGCATACCTGAAAGCTCTAAATCAAAAGAAGAAACCACACACAAGAGAAGCAAACAGCAAAAAATTTTTTAAAAAATCAAATTCAGGGCTTAAATCAATAAAAAATAGAAACATTGAGAACAATACAAAGAATCAATGAAACAAAGAGTTGGTTCTTTGAGAAAATAAGTGAAATTGACAAATGCTTATCCAAATTAACTAAAAGGCAGAGAAAGACTATCCAAAATAACAAAATCAGAAATGAAAGGGGGAACATAACAAACACTGAGGAAATCCAGAGAATCATAAGGACATATTTTAAAAACCTAAACTCCACCAAATTGGAAAATCTAAAATAAATGGATAATTTTCTCAAAAGGGATCACTTACCAAACTTAAGTCAATATCGGGTAGGCAATTTAAACAGACCTACAGCCTCTAGTGAAATAGAAGCAGTCATTAAAATTCTCCCAACCAAAAAAAAAAAAGGAGGAGGAAGAGGAGGAGGAGGAAAAAGAGGAGGAGGAGAAGCTGCAGCCTTGGGCCAGATGGATTTAGCACAGAATTCTACCAGACTTTCAAAAAAGAGTTAATGCCAGTACTCCTCAAATTATTCCACAAAATAGAAACAGAAAGAACATTGCCCAATTCATTCTATGAAGCCACAGTTGCCCTGATACCTAAACCATTTAAAGACCCATCAAAGAAAGAGAATTACAGACAAATTTCTCTCATGAACATTGGTGCAAAAATATTCAATCAAGTACTTGAAAACTAAATCCAACAACACGTCATAAAGATCATCCACAATGATCAAATAGGCTTCATCCCAGAGATGCAGGGTGGTTTGATATACAGAAATCAATAAATGCAATCCAACATACAAACAAACTGGAAGGAAAAAAACACATGATCATCTCACTTGATGTAGAAAAGGCTTTGGACAAAATCCGACACCCTTTCATTATAAATGTCCTGGAAAGATCAGAGGTACAAGGGACATACCTAAATATAATAAAGGCAGTTTAAAGTAAGCCCACAGCCAACATCACCCTAAATGGAGAGAAACTCAAAACAATTCTACTAAAATAAGAAACAAGAGAAAGTTGTCCACTCCATACCTATTCAATATAGTAACTGAAGTGTTAACTAGAGCAATAGGACAACTGAAGGAGATCAAAGGGATACAAACTGGAAAGGAGGGAGTCAAAGCATCTTTACCTGCAGATGATATGATAGTATTCATACATGACCCTAAAAATTCCACTGGGAACTCCTGTAGTTGATAAACAAATAGCTGGATACTAATTAATTCACAAAAATCATTAGCCCTCCTATATACAAATTACAAATGGGTTGAGAAAGAAATCATGAAAACCATACCTTTTACAATAGCCTCAAATAATATAACATATCTTATAGTAACTCTAACTAAGCAAGTAAAAGAATTGTATGCTAAAAACTTCAAGTCTTTGAAGAATTAAAGAAGATATCAGAAGATGGAAAAATCTCCTATGCTCATGGATAAGTAGGATTAACATAGTAAAAATGGACATCCTACCAAAAGGAATCCACAGATTCTCCAACAAAATTCCAACACAATTCCTCACAAATCTTGAAAGAACAATTTTCAGCTTTATATGGAGGGTGGGGGACAGGATAGCTGAAACAATCCTGAACAGTAAAATAACTGCTGGAGATCTTACCATCCCCTATTTTGTTGTACTACAAAGCTATAATAATAAAAACAGCATAGCATTGGCATAAAAACAGACCCACTGATTAATGGAATCAAACTGAAGACCAAGACATAAATCCACATATCTACAGACACCTGATTTTTGGTAAAGAAGCCAGATATACACACTGGAAAAAAAGACAGCATCTTCAGCAAATGGTGACAGTCCAGATTGGATGTCTGCATGTAGAAGAATGCAAATAGATCCATATTTCACCCTACACAAGGCTCAAGTCCAAATGGGTGGAAGACCTCAACACAAAATCAAAAACATTGAACCTGAGAGAAGAGAAAGTAGGGGGAAACCTTGAATTCACTGGCACAGGAGAAGACTTTCTGAACAGATTACCATTAACACAGGCACTAAGATCAACTGCTGTGGGATAGTCTGTATGTGCTCTGATTGGTCAATAAATAAAACACTCATTGGCCAGTGGCCAGACAGGAAGTATAGGTGGGACTAACAGAGAGGAGAATTGAGAGAACAGGAAGGCGGAAGGAGACACTGCCAGCTGCCACCATGACAAGCAACATGTGAAGATGCCGGTAAGCCTCGAGCCACATGGCAAGGTATAGATTTATAGAAATGGATTAATTTAAGATATAAGAACAGTTAGCAAGAAGCCTGCCACAGCCATACAGTTTGTAAGCAATATAAGTCTCTGTGTTTACTTGGTTGGGTCTGAGCAGCTGTGGGACTGGCGGGTGACAAAGATTTGTCCTGACTGTGGGCCAGGAAGGAAAACTCTAGCTACAATCAACAATTAATAAATGGGACCTCATAAAACTGAAAAGCTTCTGTAAGGCAAAAGACATTGTTATTGGGACAAAGTGACAACCTACAGAATAGGAAAAGATTTTTTAATAATTCCACATCCAACAGAGGACTAATATCCAAAATATATAAAGAACTCAAGAAACTAGACATCCACAAACCAAATAATCCAATTTAAAATGGGATACAGATCTAAACAGAGAATTACCAATAGAGAAACCTCAAATGGTTGAGAAATACTTTAAGAAATGTTCAACATCCTTAGCCATGAAGGAAATGCAAATCAAAACAACTCTGAGATTGCATCTTACACCTATCAGAATGGCTCATGTCAAAAACACAAATGACAACTCATGCTGGTGAGGATGTGGAATAAGGGAAACAACATACATTGCTGGCAGCAGTACAAATTTGTACAGTCACTTTGGAAACCAATATGGCAGTTCCTCGGAAAGTTGGTAATTAATCTACCTCAATATTCAGCTATACCACTCTTGGGCATATACCCAAAGGATGCTTGATCCTACCACAAGGACACTTGATCAACCATGTCCATTGCTGCTCTATTCATAATAGCAAGAAAACCTAGATTCCCCTCAACAGAAGAATGATTTTTAAAAATGTAGTACATTTACACAATGGAGTATTACTCAGCTGTTTTCAAAAATGACATTTTGAAATTTTCAAGCAAATGGATGGGACTAGAAAAACTTATCCTTAGTGAGGTAACACAGATCCAGAAAGATAAATACAGTATGTATTCGCTTATATGTGAATATCAGCTACTAAATAAATGATAACCAAGCTACAATCAATAGACCTAGAGAAGTTAGGTACAGAGGAAGGGAATAGAAGGGACACATGGCTCTCCTTGGGAGTTGGAAATAGAACATATTTTATGGTTGAACTGGGAGTTGGTAGACAGAAATGGGAGGATCAGGTGGGGAGGGGAGGGAAGATGGAGTTGAGAGAGGGAATGCAGGGAGAGACAGCTAGAATTGAGGGGTGGTATGGAAACCTCATGCAGCCAAAACTTCCTAAAATATATGAAGGTAATATTAATGAAGTCTTCAAATAATGAAGGAGACAGAGTCCCAACTGCCCATCTCTTGTCACCAAATAAAAGCTTCCAGTACTGATATAAAAAGGCTGTTTTATCCCCCTTGGATTTTCACATATGTTTTGATTGGCAGGGGGTGCTTTTACTCTTTCTCCTTTTCAAGTGTTACCTACAGCACATCTAACAACAACTGGCAACCACTAAGGCAACTCTACAGATGTTAATGGCTTTTAGACATCCAAATCATAGCCCTCCACAAGAGGTTATGCACACCTGGCTTTCTGAAATTCAAAAGGCTACTGCCTGACCCTCCCCACCTGGGGTGACTCCCCAGGGATCAATGCTCTTCGAGGGCAGATAGTCAATGATGGGTAAGCACTTGTTTGGCAAGCCAACCTAAAACAGGCACCCAGTTGCTGAGCCCCCTTTGAGGTGGGGTCAACAAGGCCGGATCAAAGAACTCTGACTCCCACTGAGCACCCACATAATAAAATAAAAGGGTGGATATGTAGTAGGACAGGCTCAAAGGGTCAAGGAAATTGGCTCAAACCAGTTGCCAAGGCATGCACATAATGTACTTCCTTATGAGCCTACCTGGAGTCTTCCTAAGGGCCTAGCAACAGGTACTGTCAGAGTTCCTGATTGTGCCCAACCAATGAGGGATGACTACACAATGCCACCAGATTGGGACACAGCTTGGGTGCTGGAAGGAAGGTATATAAGATAATTTGCCATTATTGAATAAATGAGTCTGCTGTTTGCCTTCAACTGAATCCCGGTATCTGTGTTGTTGATGCCACACCTTCTCACTCACTCCCTCAAGGGGGCCATTAGGATCCAGCAACAACATACCAAGACTGGGTTGCATTGACTTGAGCTGTTGGCCAAAGGGGTCCCAAAACAACCCAGGTTGTTGCCAAGACAATTGGTTGCTCTCAGCAAACTGATAGCAAGACCCCAATGCTGAAGACAACACCCACACAACAAACTAGCTGAACAAAGAGAGGGAAAGCTAGAGCTTACATAGAACCTTGTTCCTACATCTAGTGTCTTTGGTATAGGAAGGTACTCTGCAGTTTACCAAAAGAGAAATGTATACACCAACCCATCCACAAAACCTTTGATCTACAATCTGTCCTGCCTGAAAAATGTGCTAGGATAATAGTGGCACAATGCTTGTGGGAATAACCAACCAATGTTTGATTTAACTTAAGACCCACTCCACAAGACAAAGTCCACACCCAATACTGCTTGACTGACCAAGAACCAAAGACCAAATAGCCCAGAGACAGAGGGTAAAACCAAATACTACTGGTCTTTAAAAAAATAACAATAAAATGACTCCTAATGACATTCTGCTATACTCATAGACCAGTGCCTTATTCAGCCAGCATCAGAGAAGCTTCCTTCTGCATCAGATGGGAACAAATACAGAGTCCTACAGTCAGACATTATGCAGAAAGAGAAACTTTGGAACACACAACTCTAAATGGGATGTCTCCATCTAATCCCTCATCTCAGAGCTCAGAGAACCCCACTGAAGAAGAGGAAGCAGAGTCTAAGAGCCAGAAGGGATGACACCAGGTGAACAAGGCTCTGTAGGTCAACTGAGATAGGCTCCTATCAACACACAGAGACTAAAACAGCAGGCACAGGGCTAACGTGGGTCTATACCAGGTCCTCTTCATATATATTATAGCTTTCAGTTTAGAATTTTGTGAAACTTCTGAATTTGTGAATGAGTGGGTCTCTGATTCTTGTACCTTGTATTGTGCTCTTTTCCTTCTATTGGTTTGCCTTGTCCAATTTCAATGTGATTGTTTTTGTTTTATCTTATTATATTTTATTTTCTCATGTTTTATTATTATCTCTTAGAAACCTGTTCTTTTCTAATGAGAGACAGAAAGAGAACTGATCCAGATGGGAGGGGAGGTGGGGAGGAACTGGGAAGTGTAGATGGGGGGAAACTGTAATCCAAATATATTATATGAGAAAAGTATCTATTTTTAATAAGAGAGGAAATTAAAATTTTAAAAACTAAGAAATAATTGAAAATAAATATAAAAGCAGAAATTAACAAATTAAGAACATTAAAGAAATATACAAAAAATAAGCAGAACTAAGAGTTAGTTCTTTAAAAAAAAATTAGCAAACCCTTAGCCAAATTAAGCCAAAGTAAGATCCAATTGTAAAAATTAGACCTGACAGAGATAATATTTATAACAGATTCCTACAAAATCCATAGGATCATCAAGGAATTTTTGAAAACTTAACATTCTAGTAAGTTAGAAAATCTAGAAGTGATAAATTTCTACCACAACTAAGCTCAGAAGATAAATAACAGATGTCTGCCACCTCATCTGTCCAGTCTCCTCCCAGCCCTGGAGCACACTGCTTGCAGGGGCCTTTTTCCTCCCAACCTCCCTATGAACTCTGCCAAACCTTTTGGTGGACCCAGCTTTTCTCCCTTAATGTCAGCAGCCAATATCTAAAAACATTCTCTATGGCGATCCCCAACAGCCAAACCTGCAGGAACTAGGCAGGTAATTCACGTTCCTTCTTGCCCTCCTTTATGATCTTTCCTTTCTTACCCTCATCCCAGTAACAACCTGATTACAGGTGCCATTCCTTCCTCCTAAACTCTATTCACTGAAGATTCTTCTTGGTTCAAACCAAGAATCCTGCTTTTCCTTTCATTCCTGGGAATCCAGATCATTCAATGTCTTACTACAACCTTCTTACAGGATCTCTTCTCACCACACCTCCAACTCCCTGGGGATCACAACTCTAAGTGTGAACAGGATCCCTTTAGCTCTTTCCTGAAGCCCCTCTCAGCCTTTTCTCCTAGCCCACCTCCATTCCTCTCTGTTATCTACTGACCTTCAGAAGCACACCCCACCCAGGCAACCCACCACCATTACACTTTCCTAACACTCAGAGAGGACAAAACAAACCAAGAAACAGAACACCCACTCAACAAAGACCACATATCAATATCTAAAATCACCTCAATCATCCTAACCCCAGATATCTAGACATCACTGTAAAACACAATAACATCCAGGACATTATGTCTCCACCAGAACCCAGTAACCCTACTAAGTAGACACTGAAAATGTAATAAAACTGAAACACAAAACAAGAACTTCAGATGTTCAAGAACCCTAAATAGGAAAAATAAATCCCTTAATGGAGTCTTTGATAACATGAACAGTGGAATGAAGTGATGAAAACAGTTCAAAACATGATAGTAGAAATAGAATCACTAAAGAAAACCCAAATTGAGATAAAACTGGAAACAAAAGCTATAGGACGTCAAACAAAAACCTCAAGCCTCACAAACAGAGTACAAGAGATGGAAGACAGAATAAAAGGTGTTGAAGACAAGGTAAAAAAAAAAAATAAAATAAAATAAAATAAATGAACACCTTAGTCAAAGCAAATATTAAATGTTAAAATATCCAGACTTGAAGCATCCAGGAAATCTGGAAAACTATGAAAAGACCAAATTTGTGAATAAAAGGAATAAAGGAAAAGAAGCCCAGATGAGAGGCACAGAAAATATTTTCAACAAAATCATAGAAAAAAAGTTTCCTTAACCTAAAGAAGGCACCTATCAAGGTTCAAGAAGCATACAGAACACCAAATAAACTAAACCAGAAAAGAAATTCCACATGACATATAATAATCAAAACACTAAATGTACAGAAAAAACAAAGAATATTAAATGCTTCAAGGAAAAAGACCACGTATTATATAAAGGCAGACCTGTTAGAATAACACACAACTTCTCAACTGAGAGTATAAAAGCCATAGGGCATGGATGGATGTTCGAAAAATACTAAGGGACCATAGATGCCATCCCAGACTTCTATACCCAGCAAAACTATGAATTACAATACATGGAGAAAAATATTACATGATAAAACCAAAATTAAGCAGTATCTAGCTACCAACCAGCTCTACAGAAGGCACTAGAAGGAAAACTTCAATCAAAATCTAATCACACCCAAGAAAAAACTAAGAATAAATAATCCCAGACCAGCAAATCAAAAGGAGAGAACATACATCACAGCAAAATAACAGGAATCAATAAACATTGCTCATTGATAATTTTCAGCATTAATGGCCACACCTCCTCAATAAAAAGACACAGACTAACAGACAAGAAAACATGATCCATCTTTCTTATGAACCAAAGAAATGAATCTTACTGGCAAATAGATATCGCCTCAGATGATGGAAGAAAATATTTGAAGTAAATGAACCAATGTAGCATGAAGGTATAGACACTTTAATATCAGACAAAATAGACTTCAAGCCCCAACTTATGAGAAGAGACAGTGAAGGACATGCTCATACCTAAACTACATACTCAAAGGAAAAATCCAAAGAACAATACTATACTTAAAATCACATATTGAATCTCACACAGTTATAGTAGGTGACTTCAATACACCACTCTTGCCAATAGAAAGGTCATCCAGCAAAACAATAAAGAGAGAAAAGCTGGAGTTAAAGGACATCATGAATCAAATGGACCTATCAGATAACTGAACATATTCCAAGACAAAAGAATATACTTTATTCTCCCCAGCTCACAGAACTTTATCCAAAATTGACCACATACTAGGACACAAAGCAAGTCTCAACAGATACAAAACAAAACAAAATAAAACAAAAAAATGAAGTAACACCATGCTTTCTATATGACCACCATGGATTAAAACTAGATATCAATAACAGAAACAATATAAAGCTTATAAACTCATGGAAACTGAACAATTCACTACTGAATGGAAAATAGGTCAAGACAGAAATTAAGAACTTTTTAGTGAATAAAATGAAAACACAAAACCTATGGAATACAATGAAGGGTGTTCTAAGAGGCAAGATCATAGCACTAAGTACCCACATAAAGAAATATGAGAGATTTCATATTAGTAATTTAACACACCTGAAAGATCCAGAACAAAAAAAGAACTACAACCAAAAAGGAATAACCAGCAAGAAATAACCAAACTTGGAGATGAAATCAATAAAACAGAAACAAACAACCAAAAAACAATACAAAGAATCAATAAAATAAAGAATTGGTTCTTCAAAACAGTCAGTATGATTGATTAAACCCTTAGTCAAATTAACTAAGAGACACTGAGAAAAGATACAAGTTAATAAAATTATAGATGAAAGGGGGCACATCACAACAGACACTGATGAAATTCAGAGAATCACAAGGACATACTTTAAAAATCTGTATATCACCAAACTGGAAACCCCAATAGAAATTGTTAAATTTCTGATATATACAACATATCAAAGTTAATCAGGATCAGATGAGCAATCTAAACAGACCTATAGCCCCTAGTGAAATAGAAGCAGTAATTAAAAGTCTCAAAAAAACAAAGTCTTCCAACCAAAAACAGCCCAGGGCCAGATCAATTCAGTGTGAAATTCTACCATACCTTCAAGAAGAATTATTGCCAATACTCCTCAAATTATGCCATAAAAATAGAAACAGAAGTAATATTGCCCAATTCTTTTTACAAGCCCACAATTATACTGATACCTAAACTATACAAAGATCCAAGAAAGAAAGAAAACTACAGGCCAACTTCCCATATGAACATAGATGCCAAGTTCTCAATAAAATACTTGCAAACCAAATCCAAGAACACATCAAAAAAGATTATCTGCCATGATGAAGTAAGCTTCATCCCAGAAATGCACATAGTTCAATATACATAAATCAATAAATGTAATCCACCATATAAACAGACTGAAATATAAAAACCACACAGTCATCTCATTAGGCCTTTGACAAAAATCTAACATCACTTCATGATAAAAGTCCTGGCAAGACTGGCAATACAAGAGACAAAGCTCAATACAATAAAAGCGAAACCATGGCCTAACAGACACAGAGACACACAACAAAACACTAGACGGAGCCAGACAAACCTCACAAAAGAGGGGGAGGAAGGATTATAGGAGCCAGAGGGGTTGAGGATACCCACAAGAACATAGGCCAACAGAATCAACTAAGCAAGGCTCATAGGGGCTCACAGAAACTGAAGCAACAAATACAGACCCTGTATGCATCTGAGCTAGGTCCTCTGCATATATCTTATGGTTATGTAGCTATGTAGCTTGGTGTTCTTGTGGGACTCCCAGCAATGGGAGTGGAGGGGGTTGTCTCTGACTCTTTTGCCTGTGCTTGGGACCTACTGGGTTGTCACATCCAGTCATGATATGAGGAATTGTGCCCAGTCTTGTTAAACCGTGTTCAGTGGAAATCCCTGGGAAACCAGTTCTTTTTTGCGGGGGTGGAAGGAAAGAGAAGCAGAGCTGATCTGGGGGAGGGGATTTAGAGAGAGGGGCTGGGAGAAGGAGTGGAGGGAGGGGAAACTGTGGTTGGGATGTAATGTATGAGAGAAGAATAAAAGTTCAAAATAAATAAATAAATAAATAAAGGTGATTAACAGCAAGCCCACAGCCAGTGTAACCCTAAATGGAGAGAAACTCAAAGCATGTTCACTAAAATCAGTAACAAGACAAGGATAAGCACTCTTTCCATGTAGTACCTGAAGTCTTAGCTAGAGCAGTAAGACAACTGAAGGAGATCAAGTGGATGCAAGCAGGAAAGGAAGAAGTCAAAGTATCTGTATTTGTAGATGATTTTATACATACATGACCCTGTAAAGTAAATTCACAAGGAAACTATTTCCATAGCATATGAACACTTATAGCAAAGCAGCAGCTTATGAAGCTAACACAAAAATCAATAGCCTTCCTATATACAAATGACTGAGAAAGAAATCAGGGGAATAATATCATTCACAACAGCCAAAAAAAATCTTGAGGCAACTCTAACCAAGCAAGTGAAAAACTTCTATAATAAAAATTTTAAGAGACTGAAAAAAAAGAAGAAATTGAAGAAGATAGCAGAAGATGGAATGAACGAACCCCATGCTCATGGATCAGTTAGACTGCTGTAGTGAAATGGCCATCCTACCAAAAGCAATCCACAAATTCAACACAGTCCTATCAAAATTCCAACACAATTCTTCACAGAAACTGAAAGGGCAATTTTCAGATTCATATGGAAACACTGAAAAAAAGAATAGCTAAAACAATTCTGAATAATAAAAGAACAGATGGCAGTACCACCATCCCAGATATTAAAGTCTACTATAGAAGAGAATAGTAATAAAAAACAGCATGGTATTAGCATAAGAACAGAAACATTGATCAATGGAATTAAACTGAAGACCCTGACATAAATCCACACACCTATGGACACCAGTTTTTTATAAAGAAACCAGAAAGACACACTGGAAAAAAGGCAGCCTCTTCAACAAATGGTACTGGTCAGACTGGATGGCTGCATGTAGAAGAATGGAAACAGGCCCATGTTTATCACCCTGCACAAAATTCGATTCAAAATAGATCAAAGACCTCAGCATAAAATCACATACACTGAAACTCATAGAAGAGAATATAGGGAATGTTCTTGAACACATTGTCACAGGAAACACTTTCTGAACAGGACACCAATAGCACAAGCAGTAAGACCAACAATTAATAAATGGGACTGCATGAAACTGAAAAGCTTCTGTATGGCAAAGAACACCACTACCCAGACAAAGTGGCAGCCTACAGAATAGGAAAGGATCTTTACCAATTATACATCCAATAAAGGGTTAATATCTAAAATATATAAAGAGCAGAAAACACTCACTGTACATCAAGAAAACAAATAACCCAATTAAAAATTGGGATACAGGATTTTTAAGAGACCCACACACAGGCCCAGGGCCAAATGCCCCAGGCTCCAAGGAGGAAGCATGGTCCTGTCCAAAGCCATGACAGACTGCGCAGGACAAAGAGACCCAGACACAGGCCCAGGGCAGACTTCCCTAGGCTTTGAGAAGGAAGTGTTCCTGCTCATTGTCATGATGGACTGAGCCAGGCAGAGAGACCCACATGTAGGCCTGGAGCCCTCTGCCCTGGTCTGTGAGGAGAAAACACAGGCCCTTGCAACACCAAGCAGATAGGCACTATTATGGTGAGCAAATGTATGGTGTGATATGGGAGAGAGACAGACAGAATGGCTCATGTCCTGTGGACAGAGGAATAGCTGAAGAAGTGAAAGCAGTGACAAAAAGACTTAGGTGATGTCTGGGCCTGGGCTGCTGCCCGAACCCATGCCTAGGTTCACAGTCCTGATGTAGACACGGACTGTGTTGATGTCTGTCGCTCCTGATACTACCGAAGGTCAAGAGGATAGAACTGTAGAGAGTTGGCCCTGCTACTCACTGGCTGCAACACTAGGGAGAACTGGTCTTGCTCCTCACAGGCTGAAGCACTCAGGAGAGAGGGTCCTACACCTCACCTGGGCAGCACAATAGAGCTGAATTTGTTTGCAGGAGCATGGGAGAGCTGGTCCTGAGAGCGGGAGAATGGGAAAGTAGGTCGTGCTTCTCATCTGCCATGTGGTGGTATGGGTGAAGGAAATTTGCCCTCTTCCCCTTGCCCCTCAACACTTGCAGCAGGTAGGGGACCTGACCCCATCCCTCACCAGCTGCAGTACTCAGAAAAATGGGCCCTGCACCTCCTGGGCAGCACAGTAGAGTTGACCCTGCTGATGTGGTGTGGGTGAGCCAGCCCTGAGGGTGTAAGAGAGCACACCTGGTACCCCCTCTGTGGTGGTGTGAACGAAAATGGCCCCCAAAGGAAGTGGCACTATTAGGAGGTGTGGCCTTATTGGAGGAACTGTGTCACTGTGGGGGTGGGCTTGGAGGTCTCTTTTGCTCAAGCTTCCCTCAGTGTGACTGTTCAGTCCACTTCCTGTTGCCTGCAAGATGTAGGACTCTTTCAGCTCCAGCACTATGTCTGCTGGCACACTGCCATGCTCCTCATCATGATGATAATGGACTGAACCTCTGAAGATGTAAGCCAGACACTCCAATTAAATGTTTTTCTTTATAAGAGTTACTATGGTGCTGGTGTCTCTTCAAAGCAATAAAAACCCTAACTAAGGCAGCCTCCCTCATCTACAGTGTGGTGGGGGGGTGAAGGAAATATGCCTTCCCCCCTTGTCCCTATGGCCTCCAGCTGGCCAGGAAATGGACCCTCCCCTCCTTTATCAGCTGCAACACTTGGGAAAGGAAGCCTTGCACCTCATCTGTACACAGCAGTTTACCCTGCTGATAGGGGCACAGGTGAGCTGTCCCAGAATGTGAGCACAGGAGATTAGGTCCTGCCCCTCATCTGCCAGATGATGGTGTGGGCTAAGGAGAGATCCCCCCAACCCCTCGAGTCCTATGGCAGGTAGGAGAGCTGGCCCCAAGGTCATAAGAGTATGAGAGCTGCCCCTGCACCTCACCAGCTGCAGCACTTTACAGAATTGCCTCTACACCTGACCTGGGTAACACAGTAGAGCTGGCTCTGAGGGTGTAGGTGTAGGAGAACTGACCCCACCATTGTACATTGCTGTTAGGGTGAACTAGCCAGGGCAATGAAAAAGAGCTCACCTTGGTGGTGAGACAAGGGACAGCTGATGGGCCGACCAACCCTGCAACTACCCAGGCCCAGAACCAGGATTATGGATTGGCCCAACCCAACATCCACCACATCTGTGATGTGCTGGAGTACATAACAGACCAGTCCTACAGATCCAAAGCTGAAGGATCTCCATGACACAGAGCAACAGCAGGATAACCAAGAGGAGTTCTATTGAGGGCCCAGTATCGATAGTGTAGCAAAAACCAGAGTCCTCAAATTAGACCAATGACTCTTTGCAAGGAGCATTTGCAAGTAAAGATACATGGATAAAAGGTTTACTGTGTGACTCACTGTGTCACGTTACAGCTTCCATGATGAGACTGATTTTTTTTTCTTTTCTTCTTTTTTTGTCTTTTTTTTCCTTTTAAATTTTATTTTATTTTATTGGGGAGTTGCAAGGACATAAGGTGGATATGAAGGGATGCAAAATGAATGGGATGAAGATGCATGATGTAAAAGAAACAAAGAATAAATAAAAAAGTTTAAAAATTTAAAAAGATACAAAATTAAATGGAGAATTCTCAAAAGATGAAACACAAATAGCTGAGAAACAATTCAAGAAGTGCTCAATACTTCTTTAAGGGAAATGTAAATCAAAACTATTTTGAGATTTCATCTTCCACCAGTCAGAATGGCCTAGATCAATAAATACAAATGACAGCTCATGCTCAGAAGGATGTAGAGTAAGAGGAACACTTGTCTATCCAACTCTACATCACACCACAGAGATACCTGCCAATCATGTTCTATTCATAATAGTCAGAAATTGCAAAGTGCCACAGGCTGCAGCAGAAATATGAAGTAGAAAATCAGCTGTTTGTGACAAGCTAATACCTGGAAGAAGCTAAGTGCCTTCCAGAGAAATAAGTCAAATCTCAGAGAGTATTTGGTATTATTTGGCTTTTAATATATCAGCTATTTTCTGCTATGAATCTCTCTTATGCTCTCATAATTTCCCCAAGAACTTATAATGGTGTGGATGAATCATTTCTTGGGCATACATATTAGATATCTGAATAAAGGCATGTAGGCAAGGTCTACTGTTTCCAGGCCCTCAGCTCCTTTTTTAGCATTTGAACTGTATGTCTGCCTTCGGCAACTTCCCTTTAGTAAGCATCCAAGTATGGTGATATTTTATTTGTACTGAAATGTGATTTTACTTGTACTTTACTTAATAAATAAAGTTGCCTGGGGGTCAGAGCTAATAGCAAGCCATAGCAGAAGCCAGGCAGTAGTGGCACACACCTTTAATCCTGATCACATGACAGGCAGATCTCTGTGTGTTCAAGAATAAAGCCAGCATGGAGACACATGCCTTTAATCTCAATACCAACCATAGAGACCTAGAGGTCTGTATAGACAGGCAGTGACGAGGAGGTCACGTGGTTGGGTTTACAACCAATGAGAAGGCAGAACAGAAAGTCAATAAAAAGACAGATACACAGGAAGCAGGTCTCTTTCAGAGGGGAAGGACGACAGCAGCAGCGAAGGGTAAGAAAGGTTTTTTAGTATCAGTTCTTAGCTACTGCTCTGACCTCTTGGGCTTTTAACTCTGCATTTGGCTCTGTGTTTCTTATTTAATAAGACTGTTACATCTACATCCAAGGACAAGTGGAATGGCTGGCCAGACTACCTGTCCACCTGTTAGGTGCCTGAGGCCCCTGCATTAAGATAAACACCCTTATGGAGACACTGACTGGCCCTGAGCAAGAGTTAGGTGCATAGCTTTGCTTCCTAAGCAAATCAAGCTCAGATCTCCCTTCCCCTCACAACCCTAGAGCAACTTCTTAGAACAAAAAGGTTTTCTTCATACCAGGTGCTTCAAGCTATGTGACAAGCTACCTAGCTATCACATACTCCTTCCTCCTCTCTGCCAGAAAGGGTGGCATAGGGAAATAAGGCAGTTTTATTTCAGTGACTTACAGCTTCTTTCACCTAACCACCTGTAAGATTGTAGTTGAGCGCATTTATGATAGACTCATAACATTTCACCTAACCACTTATAAGAATATATTTTGAGCATATAAATTCCTTTTCTGATTGATTCCAGCCCTAATCAGACTCCACCTCTATTTACTCCCCTTTTGGGTTGCAAATGAAGTTGACCAGGATGGCTCTGGTGGGAACCTTGCAAGTCTTGTATTGTATTGTAAACATAAGAGTGTTGCTGTTTTGGTGAGATATAGACTGGTTCCCTGAGAGGTTGAGGCAGAATTATGGTGGCAGAGGAATAAAGCGGATGAATGAAAGAGCTCTGTGTGTTTATAGATTCCTTTCACAAAAATCATTTGCACTGATAGTAGTGTCTCTTCTGGGCCCATGAGAAGGAGATTATTAGGGCTGGACTGTAATAATTCCCATTAGCCTAGAAACCCATCAACAGATGAAAAGATCAGGAAAACACAGAACATTTTAAGAATGGATTATTATTCAGCTGTTTAAACAATCATGAAATTTCAGGTAAATGAATGGAGCTAGAAAAAAAATCATCCTGAGTGAGGTAAGCCAGACCCCAAAAGACAAATATGGTGTATTCTCTTAAATGTGAATGTTAACTTTTAAGCCTTCAATAGGTATGCTATTATGTGAATAACCACAGAGGTTAGGTGTGGAATAAGGAACTGGGGGCGGAGGTGGAAGGATATCTATAAACAGAATATATAGTTAGATAGAAACAAAGGGGAGACTGGAACAGGACAGTCAAATGGAAAGAGGAGTGAAGAGGGGGTAGAAAAGGGAATACACAGGACTGCTAACACTAAGGGCCTTTTGAGAGGTCATATGGAAACCTACTACAGCAGAAGCTTCTTAAAACATATATATATATATATATATATATATGTTTGAAAACATATATATATATATATATATTTGAAAAAATCTAACATGGAAGACAAAGCCCAAACAAGACATCTCTCACCACCATATGAAACCTCAAGTCCAGGAATGGGTTAAATCTAATTGAGTAGTTCGCCAAAACAGCCCTATGGGAACCCTAAACAACCCAGGCTATTCCCCAAGGCTATTGGTTGCTCTCCACAAGCTGACAGTAAGGTCCTATTGCTGAAGACAACATCTAATATCTCACTTAACACCGAGAAGTTGAGCTGGTGTCTAACTAGAACTATCACCCCTACTGACTAATGTTCCAGAGGAGAAAGCTAACTACCAACCCATCTACTACCAACCCATCTACAAACCATGCCATCTACAAACCATGCCATCTACAAACCATGCCATCTACTACCAACCCATCTACAAACCATGCCATCTACAAACCATGCCATCTACAAACCATGACATCTACAAACCATGACATCTACAATGGTGATTTGCTTGCATGAAACACTGGTGAAATAATAGCTTATGTCAAGAAAGAAAAGACACACAAATAAGAAAGGAAAAAGCTAAATCATCCTTACTAACAAACATTATACTTAAAATGCCTTAGACTCCACAAGCAAAGTTTTATCTCTAGTAAGCACCTTCAGCAAAGTATCAGGACAAAAATGCAACACACCGATTTCAATAGTTTTTCTATATACCAATAAGAAACAAATTTAGAAAGAAACTAGGAAATCAACCCCATTCACAATAGCCTTTTAACAATACCTAGGGAAAAAAATAAAACAAAAACTATAACAAAAAACTTGAAAACACAAAAAAGAAACTTAAAAGATAGAAAGACTCCTATGTTCACAGATTGGTAGAATTAGTACTATGAACACACCTGTATTACTGAAAACAACCTACAGATTCAACATACTCTCCATGAAAATGCCAGTGGCATTCAATTTCTTCAGAGAAATAGAAAAGAATTCAAAAACTCATAAAGTTCAAAAGACCCCAAATAGCCAAAGACATCCTAAGGAAAAAAACAGCACTGCTAGAGGTACCACAATATCTAAATTTAAATTATATGACAGTATAATCATAGCAAAAAAGCATAATACTGGCACAAAACAGACATACAGACCAATCCAATTGCCCAGAGGAACCAAAACTGAACCAACACAGATATAGCTACAGCTACATGACTCCCAACAAAGGTGGTACAAAAACACCTCAGACAAAAAGGAGCCTCCCCAGTAAATGGAAGGAAACAGATACTCACATATGGAAGACTGAAAGTATATTTCTAACATTCATCTTCCACAAAAAAATCAACTCAACATAGAGCAAGGATCTCAATGTACAGCCTGAAACTTTGAAACGACCAGGAGAAAACACTTCAATATATAGGCTGAGGCAACGGTTTTCTGAATAGGACCACAACATCTCAGAAAACAATGAGAATGACAAATGGAATTGCATGAAATTAAGGAGCCACTGCACACCAAAGAAAACAATTAACAGAGTCAACAGAATGGAAGAAAATCTTTGACAGCTATTACTCTATCAACAGACTATTATCTGTAATATATTTTTTAATTCAAAAGTTAAACACTATAATAGTGAATGTTCAAATCAGAAATAAGCATGTAAACTGAAGAGATAACTTTCAAAATAAGGTATACCCAATGAGACTCCCAGGGAGAAACTAATTTTTTCTTTTGTAAGTGGTTGTTAACTGGAGATGGCTTCTTGGTTGGGAATGAGACCTTCTGTCTACTTCCCCATCTCAGCACTAACCCTCCATCTGATTTGGATCTGTGCAGGTCATACACACGCTGTCACAGTCTCTGTAACTTCATAAATGTAGCTTGTTGTGTCTGGAAGACAGTTTCTTTGGTGTCAACCATCCCCTCTGGCTCTACCTTCTCTTCTATATATTTCTGAGCCCTTGGGCAAAGTATTTGATGAAGACATCCCATTTAGGGCTGAGTGTTCCAAGATTTGCACACTGTCCAGTTTCTCTCCCCCCCCCCTCTCTCTCTCTCCCTCCCTCTCTCCCTCTCTCCCTCTCCCTCCCTCTCCCTCTTTCCCTCTCCCTCTCTCCCTCTCCCTCTCTCCCTGTCCCTCTCCCTCTCTCCCTCTCTCCCTCTCCTCCCTGTCCCTCTCCCTCTCTCCCTCTCCTCTCTGTCCCTCTCCCTCTCACCTTACAGGTCCTTCACATATATGGCTTCTGGTTTTGTGTTTTTATGGGATTTGTGACTATGCGAAGGAATGAGTATCTCTGTATCTATATTTGTATCTTGTGCCTTTCTTGAGCTCTTTTCCTTCTGTTTGTTTGTTGTATTTTATCTTTCTTCTGTTGTGTTTGTTTTTTGTCTTATCTTATTATATTTTATTATTATCCCTTAGATGCCAGTTTACTTTCTACTTGGAGACAGAAATGGGGTGGATCTGGATGAGACGGGAGATAGGAAGGAAATGGGAAAAGCAGAGGGAGGGGAAGGAAACTGTTATCAGGATATATTGTATGAAAAAAATCTATTGTCAATAAAATAAAACAAAAAAAGAAATGCAAATGTCCAATAAATACATGGAAAAGAAGTCAACATCCTTAGCCACTCATCAAGTGTAAGTTAGAACCTGTTGAGATTCCATTCCATTTAGAGTGGCTATCATCATGACAACATGGTACATAGACACTATGAAATACTATTCAGCCATAAAGAAAAATGAAATCATGAATTTTGAGGGCAAGTGGGTGGAACCAGGAAAGATCATATTGAGTGAAGTAACCCAGGCCTAGAAAGACAAACACAGCATGTTCTCTCTCACTGGAGGCTCCTAGATCCAAATCTTCAGATATGAATACATGACTTGAAGTAACTGCAGAAACCAGGAGTAGGGAAGTGTAGGGGGTAGTGGGGTGTAAGAGAGAAGGAAATAGCAGGGGAAATGGGGAAAATAGGGATCTCTAATTAGGGAAGGAAGGGGAAGTAGATACAGAAGAAGGAGGGGGAAATTACAAAATAGTAAGAATGCCTGAAAAGTCAAAAGGAATCATACTATTAACTATCTACCTAAAAATAACTAAAATACATAATACAAATGAAATTTTCCCATTTGGGCTGATAATGCTCGCTCTAACAGCCAAAGACCACCTAACAAAAAACCCAGCAACAGGCATGAAAAGTCCTCTTTTGAACTGTTGGTCAGGGTTGTCCAAGAGACTCCCAAAGCATCACAGGTTATTGTTCTTGCCCTTGGTTGCCCCCCAGAGGTGGAAGGTAAATCCCTATTGCTGAAGACAGCATGCACATCAGATTCAGGGCCCAGAGGCCCCTGAACTAGAACCTGAATGCCTCCTCCCTGAGAACTAGCTTTCATGGCAACAGAGGATACCATACAAACTTCCAAAGGAAAGAAACAACCAATAAGTAGTCCTTCCTAGTTATGATACCTATGAACTACAACCACCAGAATGACACAATAGCCTTAAGGGTGCAGTAGTGTCATGCATACCTTGGCAATAAACCACAGCTCTCTAATTGGACTCAAGACCTGATCAACAAGAGGGAAATCCTAGGACTAGAAACTTATCCAACTACACAGGGCTAGTGAAACCATGAATCTTGGAGAAGAACCTCTAACCACCACTTCACTGAACCAGCATAATAATCTCTAATGACATTTTAAATATTTGTCCTTACATCCACAGTTAAGTGGAATACTCACCTCTCATCAAGGAATTGTCTTTTTGCAACAAAGTGAAGCCATTATAGAAAAATATAAGCAGTCAAAATGTAGAGTTGTCAATTTCAGTCCCTCTACAACACAACTCCTGCACCTGGGGCTCAGAGATCCTTCCTGAAGATAGCATGAATAGATTGTAAGAGCCAAAGGAACAGGAAGTTGGCTGTGAGATTATGTCTCCAAGGAGTATCAAACGCTCTACTCATGAAGTCCCACGACATGACTGCCTAAACAGGAGCTAAATGAGGATAATCCCAATAGACATGCTAACATGGATGACTGGAAAGCTCAGGAGGCTTCAGCCCTACACAAAGAACTATAGGCAACTAAGTGACCCATCCCCCAAGACCTCAGGGGCTCCCTGAGACACAGACACCCCCTGCACCAATCTAATGAAGAGTACCCACACCACTGGAGGCACAGACAGTATCTGCACCAATTGGAGGAAGAGATGAGTAGACCCCAGTGCAAGAATACATTCAACAACATAAAGAGTAATATGGCACCACCAGAACCTAGCAGTTCTATAACAGCAAGACCTGAACATCCCAACATAGAAGAAACAGAAGAAAACAACCTTAAAAATAACTTTATGAAGATTATAGAGGTCTTTAAAGAGGAAATGAAAATTCCATTAAAGAAATCAAAGAAGAGACAATCTCTGGTGTTGAAGATGATGCAAAAACACTCAATGAAATACTGGCAAACCAAATCCAAGAACATATAAAAAAAATCATCTGCCATGATCAAGCAGGCTTCATCCCAGAGATGCAGGGATGGTTCAACATAGGAAAATCTGTCAATGTAATCCACCATATAAACAAACTGAAAGAAGAAAAACACATGATCATCTCATTAGATGCTGAAAAAGCTTTCAACAAAATCCAATACTCCTTCATGACAAAGGTTTGGAGAGACCAGGAATACAAGGAACATACCTAAACATAATAAAGAAAATTTACAGCAAGTTGACAGTCAACATCAAATTAAATGGAGAGAGACTCAAGCAATTCCACTAAAATCAGGAACAAGACAAGGCTGTCCGCTCCCCATACCTATTCAAAACAGTATTTGAAGTTCTAGCTAGAACAATAAGAAAAGGAGATCAAGAGGATACACACTAGAAAGGAAGAAGTCAAACTTTTGCTATTTGCAGATGATATGATAGTATACATAAGTGACCCCAAAAACTCTACCAGGGAACTACTACAGCTGATAAACACCTTCAGTAATGTGGCAGGATACAAGATTAACTCAAAAAGAAATCAGGAGCCCTCCTATATACGGGCCAAAAAAGAAATCAGAGAGACATCACCCTTTACAATAGCCACAAATAATACAAAATACCTTGGGGTAACTCTAATCTAGTGAAAGACCTGTACAATGAGAACTTTGAGTCTTTGAAGAAAGAAAGTGAAGAAGATATCAGAAAATGGAAAGATCTCCCATGCTCATGGATAGATAGAGCCAATATAATAAAAATAGCAATCTTACCAAAAGCAATCTACAGATTCAGTGCAATCCCCATCAAAATCCCAATACAATTCTTCACAGACCTTGAAAGAACAATACTCAACTTCATATGGAAATATAAAATTCCCAGGGTAGCTACAATAATCCTGTACAATAAAGCAACCTCTGGAGGCATCACCATCCCTGACTTCAATAGTAATAAAAATAGCTTGGTATTGGCATAAAAAGACATGTGGGCCAATGGAATCAAACTGAAGACCCTGACATTAATCCGCATACCTATGAACACCTGATTCTTGACAAAGAAGTCAAAACTGTACCATGGAAAAAAGAAAGCATCTTCAACAAATGGTGCTGGTATAACTGGATGTCAACAGGTAGAAGATTGCAAATAGATCCATATCTATCAACATGCACAAAACTCAAGTCCAAGTGGATCAAAGACATCAACATAAATCCAGGTACACTGAAACTGATAGAAGAGAAAGTGAGAAGTAGTCTTTCATTGGCACAAGAGATCACTTCCTAAATATAACACCAGTAGCACAGACACTGAGAGCAACAATTAATAAATGGGACCTCCTGAAACTGAAAAGCTTCTCTAAGGCAAAGGACATGGTAAATAAGACAAAATGACAGCCTATAGAATGAGAAAAGATCTTCACCAACCCCACACCTGACAGAGGGCTAATATCCAAATTATATAAAGAACTCAAGAAACTAGACATCAAAATACCAAATAATCCAATTAAAAATTGGGATAGAGATCTAAACAGAGAATTCTCAACAGAAGAATCTCAAATGGCCAAAAGACATTTAAGGAATTGCTCAACATCCTTAGTCATCAGGGAAATGCAAATCAAAACAACTCTGTGATACCATCTTACACCTGTCAGAATAGCTAAGATAAAAAACACTGAGGACAGCTTGTGTTGGAAAGGATGTGGAGTAAGGGCAACACTCCTCCACTGTTGGTGGAAGTGCAAACTTGTACAGCCACTGTGGAAATCAGTATGGCAACTTCTCAGAAAATTGGGAATCAATCTACCTCAAGACCCAATGATACCACTCTTGTGCATATACCCAAGGCATGCTCAATCATACCACAAGGAAATTTGCTCAACTATATTCATATCACCATTATTCATAATAGCCAGAACCTGGAAACAACCTAGATGCCCCTCAACCAAAGGAGGGATAAAGAAAATATGGTACATATACACAATGGAGTATTACTCAGCTGTAAAAATCAATGATACCATGAAATTTGCAGACAAATGGATGGAACTAGAAAAAATCATCCTGAGTGAGGTAACCCAGACTCAGAAAGACAAACATGGTATGCACTCACTCATTAGTGGATATCAGATGTAAAGCAAAGGATAACCAGACTACAAGCCACAACTCCGAGAAGCTAGGGACAAGGAAGACCCAAAGAGGGACGTATGGATCTCCCTGGGATAGGGAAATAAAAGACGTCTCCTGGGTAAACTGGGGGTAGGGAGTAGGGGAGAGGTAGAGGGGAGGGAATGGGGGATGAGAACATGAGGGAACTAGATGCTGGACCTGAGGGAGGGACAGAGTGGTAGCATGATGAAAGAGATATCTTGATAGAGGAAGACATTATGGGGTTAGGGAGAAACCTGGTGCTAGGGAAATTCCCAGGAATCCACAAGGATGACCCCAGCTAAGACTATTAGCAATAGTGGAGAGGGTGCCTGAACTGGCCTTCCCCTGTAATCAGATTGGTGAATACCTTAATTGTCATCATAGAGCCTTCATCCAGTAACTGATGGAAGCAGATACAGAGATGCACAACCAAGCACTGGGCTGAGCTCTGGGAGTCCAGTTGAAGAGAGGGAAGAGGGATTATTTGAACAAGGGAGGTCAAGATCATTATGTGGAAATCTATAGAGCCAATTGAATCAAGCTCATGGGAACTCACAAACTTTAGACCAGCAGCTGTGGAGCCTACATGGGACGGAACTAGGCCCTTTGCATATAGGAGACAGTTGTGTAGCCTGGTCTGCTTGAGGGACCCCTGGCAGTGGGATCAGGCTCTATCCCTGGTGCATGAGCTGGCTTTTTGGAGCCCATTCCCTATGGTGGGATGCCTTGGTCACCCTTGATGCAGGGAGGAGAGGCTTGGTCTTGCCTCAACTGAATGTACCAGGCTTTGTTGACTCCCCATGGGAGCCCTTACCCTTTTAGAGGAGTGGATATGGAGTGAATTGGGCAGGGGTTGGAGTAGGAAAAGGAATGGGAGGAAGAACTGTGGTTGGTATGTAAAATGAATTTTAAAAATTTTAAAAATAAAGAAATTATAGGAGAGCCAATAGCCTAACAGTCACTAGAGGGAGTAAATAGATTCAAATGACTACAATTTTTTTCTCCCAGAGGCTCTAAGAGTTTCTTCAAAGACCCTCTGGACATTTTTACGGGATTTTATAATATACTGGATTGTATAGTTCGATACAATATACAAATACGATATAGTGAAATAACTTCAGGAAGTACATTATTCAAAATTCTTAAGGAAAAAAAACAGTGAATGACATTTGGAACATTGAAAAATTCTAACACATTTCAGAGAACAGAACATCAAGTTTATGCATAAGAACGGACACATGTACAGGACTGTGTACATTCATGCAAACACTAAATTCTCACCTCTGAATGAAATTGAGGTTCTACATATCTTAAATATAACTTTAAGCTGCCTGGAAAAAAACTAAAGTTACACCCCTAAAAAAGGCATGGAGAACCCTCAGGAAAGGCTAAAGGGCTAGCTGGTGGCAAGTGTTTCAGTTTCTGGCTAATCATCAGTCTAAATTCATTGTCAGAGACCTCAGTATTAATGAGCAAGTAAACAAAATCAGCCAAAATCACCACCATATCTTGAGAAGGAAAAATAATCTTATTTTCAGAATCACTATGCTATATTATTTTAAATGTCCAGTTTTCAAATAAAAAAGACATTAAATAAATCCAAGAAATATGCATATAAAACATAGTCAATTGAAACTAACTTTGAAAAAGAATAATTGTTTGACTCAAATAACTAAAATATTAAATTTGCTATTTTTAAATATGAACCAAGAAAACTATACCTAAAGTACTAATAAAAATATGGGATACAGTCACTTCAAATAGAGAATATCAATAAAAAGATTAAAAGGAACCAGAAGAAATTCCAGGTTAAAAAGTGTAATAACTGAAGTGAAAAGGCCAATCTCAGGGATCAGCAGGAGACTGAGCATCCAGAAGGAACAGGAGCCTTTAAGAAAAGCCACTTGGGGATTATCCAGGCTGAGAGACAAGAAAATGAAAATAAAGATAAATGAACCATGGCTTAGACATAAGGGAAATCATCACTGCACCAGAGTCCTGGGAAAGGTAGAGGAAGTAATTACAGAGAGTGTTTGAAGAAATTGTTAGCACTTCCCCAAATTCACAAATATCATAAATCTACAAATTTAAGATCACTGAACTTTAGCAAGGCAAAACTCAAGAAGATACACACCCAGACACTTTATGATCCATAAGAATCTATAAACAAAGAGAATCATGAAAACCGAGAAGTAACTAGTTATATATAAGTGATCCTTAACTAATAGTTTGTTTCTCATTTTTTTCTTTAGAAGATATGATTAAATATAAAATCTGAATAAGCTTAAAAGCAGAATAAATTACTATTAAAATATATTTCTACAAACTCCAGAACCAGATGGATTCACCAGCAAATTGTATCAAATAATTAAAGTAAAATTAACAATAATCTTTCACAAACCATTTCAAGAAGTATGAGCAGGAAATATACCACAGTCTGTTCTACAAAGTTACCATCACCCTAACACTAAAATCAAATGAAATGCTCAGAGACTACAAGCCTTTAGGAAACAGACCTCACAGTCAGTACCAACAAACAAATCCATCGTCACAAAAAGGACTATAGTGGGCCAGTGAGATGGCTCAGCAGGTAAAGGCACTTTTCACAATGCCTGACAAACTGAATTTAATTTCCAGGACCCATATAATTGAAGGAGAGGACCAATTACTTTAAGCTGTCCTCTGATCTTCACACACAGGTCATAGCATTCATATACACCCCTCCCAACCTCCCAGCTATACAAATTAACAAATCCAACACCCTTCACAGTGAAAACACTCAAAACAGAACAGAAAGGATCGTCTTCAGTGAGATTAAGAACATCTTTAAAAACACAGTTAGCATTATTCTGAATACTCAAAAACTGAGACATTCCCTTTCCCCTAAGATAGAGGCAACACAAAGCCATTATTGATGAGGAAGTTCTAAATGAAGCAACTTGTAAGAAAAAAAAATTGCATTCATACCAGAAACAACAGCATGCAGCTAACTTCAGGTGTCATATTTTGCATGGAAAATACTAAAGAATACCCCCCAAAGAGAGCTAATAAATAAATTATACAAATAGAAAGGTATAATATCAATATGAAAATGTTAACAGCATGTCTCTACACCAGCAACAAAAATCTAAAAACTAGTTAAATTAAATTCCTTAAATTTAAATTCATTTAAAATAGCATTAAAATGAAATAAGTAGGAAGAAACAATAGAACTACAAAACTTAAAGTCAGTAAATTACAAAGTGCTCTAGGCCCTAGGACCAGGGGTACAACCCCTGCCCCTCTACCCTCACCCATTGCAGCCCCAGTTGCAGGCCAGCAGGCAAGACTCCTGCCGGGAGGCACCCACCCTTCCCCCAGTGGACCTTGAAATCTACAAATCCCGCTCCTTCCCCTAACCCACCCATCCCTGCAGACTGCAGCTGCTCCCTGAGACACAGACCCCACCAGCTCTGATTGAACCAAGAAGTGAGTGACTCTTCTCTCAGTTGGTCACCACAGACTCTAGGCCATAGGCCCAGAAGCACAACATGTGCCCCCCTACCCTCACCCATTGCAGTCCCAGCTGCAGGCCAGCAGGCAAGACTTCTGTGGACAGGCTTTCCCACTACCACCACCCGTTGGACCCACCCTGTAATCTACAAGTCCAACTCTGTCCCCCAAACCCACCCACCCTCCCAAGACCCCAGCAGCTCCCTGAGAAACAAACACTACCAGTGCCAACTGGACCAAGAGCAGCTTCCTGAGACACAGACACCCCTTGCACTGACTGGAGGAAAAGATGGGAAGATGACAGTGCAAGAATACGTTCAACAACATAAAGAGCAATATGGCACCACCAGGACCTAGCAGTTTTACTACAACAAGACCTGAACATCCCAACATAGAAGAAACAGAAGAAAACAACCTTAAAAATAAATTTATGAAGATGATAGAGGCCTTTAAAGAGAAAATAAAAAATTCCTTAAAGAAATAGAGGAAAAGACAAACAAAAAATTGGAAGAAATCAATAAAGCCCTTAAAGAAAGTCAAGAAAACAAAGAAAAAGCAATCAAACAGGTGAAGGAAACAGTTCAAGACTTGAAAATTGAAATAGAGGAAATAAAAAAGTAACAAACGGACAGGATGCTGGAAATAGAAAATCTGAGTAAACAAACAGGAACTACAGATGCAAGCATAACCAACAGGGCGCAAGAGATAGAAGAAAGTATCTGTAGTGTTGAAAATACAATAGAGGAAATAGATTCATTGGTCAAAGAAAACATTAAAGTCAACAAAGTCATAACACAAAATGTTCAGGAAATCTGGGATACCATGAAAAGACCAAACCTAAGAATAATAGGCATAGAAGAAGGAGAAGAATACCAACTCAAAGACACAGAAAATACATTCCTTAAAATCACTGAAGAAAACTTTCCTAACCTAAAGGAGGAAATACCTATGAAGAAGCTTACAGAATACAAAATAGACTGGACCAAAAATAAAAGTCCCCTCACCACACAATAATCAAAGCATTAAACACTCAGAATAAAGAAAGAATATTAAGAACAGCAAAGAAAAAAGGCCAAGTGACTTATAAAGGCAGAACCATCAGAATAACACCCGATTTCTCAATGGAGACTCTGAAAGCCAGAAGTCCTGCACAGACGTTATGCAGACACTAAGAAACTACAGATGCCAGCCCAGATTACTAGACCCAACAAAACAATCACCATAGAAGGAGTAAACATGATATTCCAAGACAAAACCAGATTTAAACAATACCTATCCACAAATCCAGCCCTACAGAAAGCACAAGAAGGAAAACTCCAACCGAAGGAAGTTAGATGCACCCACAAAACACAGACAATAGATAATCCCACACCAGCATCCCATAGAAGGGAAACACACATACACTACCACCAAAAAATAACAGGAATTAATAATCACTGGTCATTAATATCCCTTAATATCAATGTACTCAATTAGCCTATAAAAAGACACAGGCTAACAGAATGGGCACAAAAACAGGATCATCCTTCTGCTGCATACAAGAAACACACCTCAACTTCAAAGACAGACACTACCTCAGAGTAAAGTATTGGGAAAAGACTTTCCAATCAAATAGACTTAAGAAGCTAGCTAGTGTAGCTAACCTAACAAAATAGACTTCAAACTAAAATTAATCAAAAGAGATTGAGAAGGACATTACATATTCATCACAGGAAAAATCCATCAAGATGAAGTCTCAATTCTGAACATTTATGCTCCAAATACAAGGGCACCCACATATGTAAAAGAAACATTACAAAAGCTTAAATCGCACATCAATCCCCACACTCTAATAGTGGGAGACTTCAACACCCCACTCTCACCAATGGACAGGTCTTCCAGACAGAAACTTAACAAAGAAATAAGAGTACTAACAGATGTTATGAATGAAATGGACTTAATAGACATCTACAGAACATTTCACCAAACACAAAAGAATATAGCTTCTTCTCAGCACCTCATGGAACCTTCTTTAAAATTGACTACATACTCAGTCATAAAGCAAATCTCAACAGATACAAAAAAAATTGAAATAACCTCTTGTATTTTATCAGACCACCATGGCTTAAAGCTAGAACTCATCAACAAGATAAATTATAGAAAGCATACAAACTCATGGAAACTAAATAATGCTGAACAGAATCACCACTGGGTCAAAGAAGAAATTAAAGACATCCTAGCATTCAATGAAAATGAATGTACAACATACCCAAACTTATGGGACACTATGAAAGCAGTACTAAGAGAAAAGTTCATAGCACTGAATGCCTATATAAGGAAGTTGAAGAAGTCTCACACTAGCAACTTAACAGAAATCCTGAAAGCTCTAGAACAAAAAGAAGCAAACTCACCCAGGAGAAATAGACGCCATGAAATAATCAAATTGAGGGCTGAAATCAATAAAAGAGAACAATACAAAGAATTAATGAAACAAAGAGTTGGTTCTTTGAAAAAAATAAACAAGATAGACAAACCCTTATCCAAACTAACCAAAAGGCATAAAGAATATCCAATTAACAAAATCAGAAACAAAAAGGGAGACATAACAACAGACAAGGAGGAAATTCAGAGAATCATCAGGCCATACTTCAAAAGCCTGTACTCCACAAAATTGGAAAATCTAAAAGAAATGGATAATTTTCTGGATAGGTACCACACCCGAAATTAAGTCAAGACTAGATCAAAAATTCAAAGAGACCTATAACCCCTATGAAATTAGAAGCAGTCATTAAAAGTCTCCCAACCTGCCCCCAAAAGAAAGCCCAGGGCCAGATGGTTTCAGCCCAGAATTCTACAAGGATTTCAAAGAATAGCTAATACCAATGCTCCTTAAATTGTTCTACAAAATAAAAAAAATGTTCCACACAATAGAAACAGAAGGAACATTGTCAAACTCTTTCTATGGGGCTACAGTTACCCTGATACCTAAACCACACAAAGAAGCAACTAAGAAAGATAATTACAGACCAGTCTCCCTCATGAACATTGATGCAAATACTCAATGAAATAGTGGCAAACTTAATCCAAGAACACATCAAAAAAAATCATCTGCCATGATCAAGTAGGCTTCATCCCAGAAATGCAGGGATGGTTCAACATAGGAAAATCTGTCAATGTAATCCACCATATAAACAAACTGAAAGAAAAAAAAAAAACACATGATCATCTCACTAGATGCTGAAAAAGCCTTCAACAAAATCCAATACCCCTTCATGATAAAGATCTTGGAGAGATCAGGAATACAAGGAACATACCTAAACATAATAAAGAAAATTTACAGCAAGCTGACAGTCAATATCAAATTAAATGGAGAGAAACTCAAAGCAATTCCACTAAAATCAGGAACAAGACAAGACTGTACATTCTCCCCATACCTATTCAAAACAGTATTTGAAGTTCTAGCTAGAGCAATAAGACAACAAAGGGAGATCAAGTGGATACACATTAGAAAGGAAGAAGTCAAATTTTGCTATTTGCAGATGATATGATAGTATACACAAGTGACCCCAAAAATTCTACCAGGGAACTCCTACAACTGATAAACATCTACAGTAATGTGGCAGGATATAAGATTAACTCAAAAAAATCAAGACCCCTCCTATATACAAATGATAAACATGCCAAGAAAGAAATCAGAGAGACATCACCCTTTACAATAGCCACAAATAATATAAACTCTATTGGGGAACTATAAACAAGCAAGTGAAAGACCTGTATGACATGAACTTTAAGTCCTTGAAGAAAGAAACTGAAGAAGATATCAGAAAATGAAAAGCTCTCCCATGCTCAAGGATAGGTGGAGCCTATAATAAAAATGGCAATCTTACCAAAAGCAATCTACAGATTCAAAGCAATCCCCAAAAATAAAAAACCCAGAATAGCTAAAACAATCCTGTACAATAAAGTAACCTCTGGAGGCATCACCATCCCTGATCTCAAGCTCTACTATAGAGCTGTAGTAATAAAAATGGCTTGGTATTGGCATGAAAACAGACATGTGGACCAATGGAATCAAACTGAAGACCCTGACATTAATCCATACACCTATGAACACCAGATTTTTGACAAAGAAGCCAAAACTGTACCATGGAAAAAAGAAAGCATCTTCAACAAATGGTATTGGTATAACTGGATGTCAACAGTTAGAAGATTTCAAATAGATCCATATCTATCACCATGCACAAAACTCAAGTCCAAGAGGATCAAAGACCTCAACATAAATCCAGCTACACTGAACCTGATAGAAAACAAAGTAGGAAGTAGACTAGAACACATTGGCACTGGAGATCATTTCCTAAATATAACACCGGTAGTACAGACACTAAGAGCAACAATTAATAAATGGGACCTCCTAAAATTGAAAAGCTTCTCTAAGGCAAAGGACACAGTAAATAAGACACAACAGCCTACAGAATGGGAAAAGATCTTCATTAACCCCACATCTGACAGAGGGCTAATTATAGTAGAATATTTTAAGGTGTGTTACTTCTGTTTATGTTGCATTTGTTTGACTCTGTGAAGCTGTGTTACTATGCCCATTTAAAACACCTGATGAGCTAATAAAGAACTGAATGGCCAGTAGCAAGGCAGGAGAGAGGGATAGGTGGGGCTGTCAGGCAGAGAGGATAAACAGAAGGAGAAATCTGGGAGGAGAAATCTAGGAGCCAGAGAAGGAAGAGGACTTCAAGGACCAACCACCCAGCCACCCAACCACCCAGCCACCCAACCACCCAACCACCCAGCCACCCAACCACCCAGCCACCCAACCACCCAGCCACCCAGCCACCCAGCTACACAGCAAGCCAGGGAGTAAGAGTGAGATTTACAGAAGTAAGAGAACGGGAAAAGCCCAGAGGGAAAGACAGATGGGATAAGTTAAGATAAGGAAAGCCAGTTAGAAACTAAGACAAGCTGAGGCCGGACATTCAGAAGTAATAATAAGCTTCCATGTGTAATTTATTTGGGAGCTGGGTGGCGGGCCCGCAAAAGAAGAGCAAAGGGGGAAAATTAACAACAACAGCTGATCTCCAACATATATAGAGAACTCAAGAAACTAGACATCAAAATACTGAACAATCCAATTAAAAACTGGGCTACAGAACTTAACAGAGAATTCTCAACAGAAGAATCTCAAATGGCCAAAAGACATTTAAGGAATTGCTCAACATCCTTGGTCATCAGGGAAATACAAGTCAAAACAACTTTGAGATACCACCTTACACCTGTCAGAATGGCTAAGATCAAAAACACTGAGGACAGCTTATGTTGGAGAGGATTCGGATCAAGGGGGACACTCCTCTACTGTTGGTGGGAATGCAAACTTGTACAGCCACTTTGGGAATCAGTATGGCAACTTCTCAGAAAATTGGGAACCAATCTACCTCAAGACCCAATGATACCACTCTTGTGCATATGCCCAAGGCATGCTCAATCATACCACAAGGAAATTTGCTCAGCTATGTTCATAGCAGTATTATTCGTAATAGCCAGAACCTGGAAACAACCTAGATGCCCCTCAACCAAAGGAGGGATAAAGAAAATATAGTATACATACACAATGGAGTATTACTCAGCTGTAAAAATCAATAACATCATGAAATTTGCAGACAAATGGATGGAACTAGAAAAAATCATCCTGAGTGAGGTAACCCAGACTCAGAAAGACAAACGTGGTATGTACTCACTCATTAGTGGATATTAGATGTAAAGCAAAGGATAATCAGACTATAAGCCACACCTCCAGAGAAGCTAGGAAACAAGGAGGACCCTACGAGGGACACATGGATCGCCTTGGGAAAGGGAAACAGATGATATATTCATGAGTAAACTGGGGATGGGGGGCAATAGAGGGGAGGGAATTGGGTATAATAACATGAGAGAATAGGATGGTCGACCTGGTGGAAAGATGGAGCAGGAGAGCAATGAAAGAGATCTCTTGATAGAGGGAGACATAATAGAGTTGGGGAGAAACCTGGTGCTAGGGAAATTCCCAGGAATCCACAAGGATGGCCCCAGCTAAGACTACTACAATAGTGGAGAGGGTGCCTGAACTGGCCTTCCCCTGTAATCAGATTGGTGAATACCTTAAATGTCATCATAGAGTCTTCATCCAGTAACTGATGGAAGCAGATACAGAGATGCACAACCAAGCACTGGGCTGAGCTCTGGGAGTCCAGTTGAAGAGAGAGAGGAGGGATTATTTGAACATGGGAGGTCAAAATCATTATGTGGAAATCTATAGAGCCAATTGAATCAAGCTCATGGGAACTCACAAACTTTAGACCAGCAGCTGTGGAGCCTACGTGGGACGGAACTAGGCCCTTTGCATATAGGAGACAGTTGTGTAGTTTGGTCTGTTTGAGGGGCCCTTGGCAGTGGGATCAGGCTCTATCCCTGGTTCATGAGCTGGCTTTTTGGAGCCCATTCCCTATAGGGGCGGGGAGGGGGGGGACGCCTTGCTCAGCCTTAATGCATGGTGGAGGAGCTCGGTCCTGCCTCAACTGAATATTCCTGGCTTTGCTGACTCCTCATGGAAGCCTTTACCCTTTTGGAGGAAGGGATGAGGGGTGAGTGGCAGGGGGGGAGGAGGGATAATAGGGGGATCTGAGGTTGGTATGTAAAATGAATTTTAAAAATTCTTAAAAATATTTTTTAAAAAACAATAATTGGGAACTTACACTCCAGTTTAAAAAGAAAACTACAAAGCAACATGAAGATAAACTAGGCTTAAATAAATGTGAAGTTACTTAATGTTCATTGAGTGAAAGGATTAATAAGTGACAAAAATTGATCTATAGGTTCAATTCAACTCCTATTTTAAAAGCCCAATGTACTTTTTGTTGAAATTGATGTGGAATTGCATGGGACCCACAGTAGCAACAAAAATATCTTAAAAAAAACAAAACTGAAGACTTTGCATTTAATCACTTAAAGACTTACTATAAAGCAACAACAATCTAAACAACAAAGATGTTGGCATAAGAAAAAGAAATGCAGACCAATGGACCAGAATTGAGAGCCCATTATGAACCCTACAGCCAAATAACAATGACAAGATAGACTTCAACAACATGACAGTCATACACTAATGTATCAAAAGCAAAAAATAACTCAGAATGGATCATAGTGAAGACTATGAGACTCTTAAAAGGAAACAAAGAATAAACTAAGACTATCAAAGTTTAAAATGTACTTTTCAAAATGACTTAAAAAGTAAAAATATAATTCACAGAATGGGAGGAAATGTTTGCAAGTCATATTGTTTAATAAGCTTCCAACAGCCAGGATACTAAATAGTATTATATACAGTATTAGTACATAATAAAAAAAACTCTACAACTCAACAAAAACAACAAAAAGTAAGAACCAGATATGGTCTCAAATAGGCATTCTTACAAAAAGATACCTACATATTATACAGATATATATGAAAAGAGGCACCTCATTAGTATTAGGAGCATGCAACTCAAAACCACAATAAGCTATCATTTCACACACAACGAGATGGTCATAGTAAACATGGATGGATAGTAACAAGTGTTGTTGTGAATGTTAAGAAGTTTGGACCTTCATATACTGCTGCTATGAAGGAAAACAAGTTCAGGCCCTCTGGAAAGTATTTTAGCAGTTCTTCAATATGTTGAATATATATAATTGATATGTTAACCACGAACTATTCTCCTACGATATACTTAAGAGAAATAAAAACATACATTCATATACAAAAAAATTATTGAACTATAAAATGAAGTATTTACACAATCTCAACAAAAAAAAAACACCATCACACCAAATGAACACAAAGGCCATATAATGTGCGATTTTACTTAAGTCCTGAACAGCAAATACCAAACAAAGTATTAGCAGTGTTCGGGGACCGGGAATACTTGCTCAGTGAGCATAAGAGCTTCTTTACAATACAATAACAATGTGGAATTAGAGAGTTCTGATGGCTGTCAAACTTGTCAACAAACTACAAAACATGCAAGAAGGCATTTTGTGGCAAATAAAATGAACTCAATGAAAGTTCCAAAAAAGTTGCAGCTGCTGTGTCGCATATGAATACTCTGAAAACATATATCCAAAATCTTTATGGTGTTTAGATCTCAACTGAAAATTATTTTAGCATATTTAAGCTTTCCACATTTAATATTATAGTGAGCAGTGTATCTGTTACAAGTAAAATCACTATAGGAAAATTTTGTTAACTTTTAGAAATAATTTTTCTTGGCACACAGAATTAGACTTGAATGATTCCAGCTCTACAGAAACCACTTTAATTCAGCTCTGCAGAAGGAAACCAACTTCGGGAAGGAGAGTAACTGGGGACCATTAGCCTTTTCAACAGGACTGTCAAATTGTAAACGGATGCTAGTAACATTCTATTATTGAAAAGCTATTCATGAGTACCGGGAAAATGTGATGATCCCACTATTTTCAGTGAATCTTGAATCAAGCGAAAACTTCTTGGCAATCGAGCCAAATATCCAACTATGAAAAACAAAAAGAAAAAAGAAGTGATCTAAGTCTGTCTTATAAAAGCTCCAAAATATTAAAATAAGAGTATCTTGCCTCCATTGCAAAAAAGTATAAATCAGTTTTCTATGACTGCTATATACTGTTCTGCATACTCCTTAAAGAATTTAATATACCTATGACTTACACCTGTTATAAATCAACCCAACCTTTCTGTGCCTACTTCTAATACTCTCCTGCCTTACAGGACCCAAATCGGAAACCTCCCCCCTCAAATCCTCCTCCTGTCCTCATTACTCAGCTATTGTAACTGGCATCTCTCTTTTAACACTCAATCTACAATGAAATGCAGTTATTCATACACATACATCATTTTTCTTGGTACAAACTCCATTGATGGAAGCACCAGCGTTTAAGTCAACTTATCAAGAATTATTTGCAAGCACCTTGCCTTTGCCGCAGAAACTATTAAAACAATGACTATGAAAAACATCCTGCTAGTCTTCATTCATTGTTGAATGAACACATATGACAGCATGATGCTCTGAACAGAATGAATGGGGAAGGCCATGCAGTGACTGTAAAGCATTAACCCCCAAAGAATCTTAACAGCAAGCAAGTGTAAAGGAGAGATCATGTCATTAAAGGCTGGAGTGGAGTTTAATGGAAATTCTACCACATACTGAAATCGAGAAAGTTACCTTAAACTACCAGTTTGAGGGTTTCATCTGCAAAATGAGATTGACAGTAACTCCAACCTTACAGGTTTATCATAGGAGTTGTGAAGTGCTATATGAGTATCAGCCTTTACTACTCAGAGTTTACATTTTAAGATACTAATTGCTTATCCTATTTTTGATAGTCCTTATTGGAGAAAAAAGAAAGCCAGGCAAAATTTTAAAACAAAAACAGAAACTTTCATTACTAGATATAAGGCCAAGAGCCATATTCCAATGCATCTTTCTTAGACAGAATAATTAAAGACAATTTATTCTCACAGAACTATCTTTGCACCAAACACCTGGACTATATTTTATAGGGAGTAATCGTCATAACCCCCCCCCCATCGTGTCTTAGTATACTTTCTGTTACTGTGATAAACATTTTGCCAAAATCAGCTGGGGGTGGGGGATATAGAGAGGGTTCATTTCACCTTACAGGTTGTACATTGTCCAGGAAAGCCAAGGCAAGGACTCAAGCACAAACCTGGAGGCAGGACGCGAAGCAGAAGCATGGGGAAACACTACTTGCGGGCTTGCTTCCTCAGCCTTCCTCAGCTTGCTTTCTTACACAGCCCAGGACCACCTGCCCAGGGATGGCACCACCCCCAGACAACTGGTCCTTCCCACATCGAAAGCAATTAGGAAAATACCCCTACAGGCACTCTCAGGGGTCAATCTGATAGAGACAAATCTTCAACTGAGGTTTCCTATCCCCAGGTGGCTATAGTTTCTTTTAAGTTAACAAAAATTAAAAAGCCCCATTTCTTTCCTTTCTCCGCCATATCCCTTTCTTCACATTCCTTCTGTTTGTATCCTTGGTTACTTTAGCTTTTCATTCTCCCTTATTGGAACAAATTTTAACTTCTGACAAGTGTTATCTCTAGTACATTTCTTTAGGATCTATGGGACACAGCTTATTGTTAGTAAGTTTAAACACACAAATGCAGCCAAACTCTTCTACTTAAAAAGCAAATCTAGTAAACGCTCTTTTCTTTCTCCAGCATAAATATACTTTGAAAGGGTGAGAAGTGTTACAGTTTAATCTTAAAAACCCCGGCTACACCCTGCATTTTACATCCAGAACCAACAGAGGGCGCTCCACTATCAAGGATGTTTTAAGGCTCGCTGGGTTCACAATACATCACTTTCTATACGTCTCTGTATACACATGTCAGAAACACAAAGCTGGCGATGACCCACGGACCTCAGTTTATTAGGGCACTTTTCATTTCAAGTTTCACGTTTGAATAAATAATCTCCTGATTATTCAAACCGCGACCTTCTCTGCGCACACGCAGTTCTCTTTAGGACGCCCACACAAATCCAGGCTCTCTGGCGCAGTATCAGCCACAGAGGGTTGGAGGGTTTCTTTGTGTGAGCCGGGGTCACGTGACTCGGGGGGGGCCAACGCAATGCGCCCGCCATGCGGCGCCGAGCCTCACCTGCAGGGGGCGCCCGCAGCAAGGCGGAGAGCAGGACGGCGGCCACCGACAGCGCCGAGAGCGTGGAGCCCGCGGCCCCGGCCCGCCGCCGGCCCCGCGGAGCCCGGCCCGGGGCCAAGGCCTCCATCCACACGCCACCGCCGCCGGCCGAGCCTCGGCGCTGAAGGTCGTTACCTGGCGCGCGCCCACCCGCCGCCGGAAGTTGGCGGACGGCGGGCCGGAAGGACGGACCGACGGACACGCCGCCACTTCCGCTCGGGCCGTCTGCGGCCGGTGTGCTAGCTTGGGAGCTGGCTTGGGAGCCCATGGGAGGCAGGGGGGTCGATCCCCAAGGGGGCTCCTTTGCCTTTGAGGTCACCGCACCACCCAGGGAACCCTCCAGAACCTAAAAGTCTTGTCAGAGATTCCAAAGCTGGGAGAAGAATCTTGTGCCCCCAAGTTCTAACTGCTTCTCTGTGGTGCCTGTGGTCGAAGGGAAAGCCCTTCTTAATCACCTTGGCGGTGTGTTACATTCCAGCCTTTGGGTGCCCGCTCATGGCTGCACATCCTGAGAACTAGTGACAGTGCATGTACAGCCCTCACAAAGTTTCTGTCGATAGTAATGCCAGCCGTTTGTACATTGTCAATGTGTGGAACTTCACGGAAGATAGATGCAGTGGACACCTAGGAGGCATTAAAGGTATTGCCTAAAGAGATGGCACGATAGCAAAGCAGAGGAAATGACCATAGATGAAACTGAAGATCACCTTTCATAACCTGGATTCAGGAATACATACCAAGCCAGCTAAGCGGCCATTTATAATGAAAACGTATTTTAAATGGAAAGAGAACCATACATCCACTTTGCTGCCTTTGGAAGGATTTAATGATAGTCGAGATATGATGGAAATAAATCTTATATAAATATTTTGAACAACTAAAAACAATCTGGCTTCACTTTAATATGAAGAAATGAGTGGTACTGAGTGGACAAAAACTCACTGACTTTCATGTTTTCGATATATTGTGTCCAGGACCTCATGCTGAAAGACTTAACCATTTATTTCAACTTTACCTCTCCTTAATGGTATATCTCAAAATTTCAGTCATCATCAAAGGTGGGCGTGGCCGCATTCTGCTTATACATACTGCCATACAGTTGACCTGATTTATATATTCTGTTCCTGGATATTGTAGAAGCTTGGTTTGTTTTGTTTGTTTCTATTGTTTGTTTGGTTGGTTGGTTGGTTAGTTGGTTGGTTGGTTGGTTGGTGGCTTGCTTGCTTGATTCATTTAAGGAAGGTGTGGGCTATTATCCTCCAAATTCTAATACTTCAATTTATAGTTTTCATGCAACACCAAATTGTCTAGTTAAAAACAGATCTTAAGTGGACTGGTACACAACATTTGAAACAGATTTTTTTTTCATGTTGCCATTAACTGAAATAACATAAAAACCCTCATTGCTTTCACTCTGTACATTGTGGTAGCCTTAAGGAAACTGAGGATAATTTTAGGCACATAAGGAATGCACCTTTACTTTGGCTATAATTTGTGAATTACTGTCCTTAAAAATGAGTATAATGCATGTTCATTGTTGCAGTATGTTTAAATTAAACATACCAATTTTTATAATTTATCACATATCAGCTAATACTTAGTTGTAGTTTGTGTGTCAGAGAGAGACTGTATGTGTATGTATTCACTAGATAAATTTCAGTATATTCTTTAAGTGGCTATCTTACCCACAAAATATAAACATAGAAAATACATATATGTACATATATGTAGATGTGTATATGATATTAGTTTCCTGAGTATTGGAAAAAGAAGTGTAATGGAAATATTACTAGCACTTTTTGGGGGTGGGGTCCTAAAAATGCATTATGATGTACATAATAAGTAGTTCCATGAGTTATGGTTCTACCAGTTGCCAAGCAACAAAGGCTCTTTGGTTTTTTTTATTATTATTATTATTCTGCCCTATTTCTGTACTTTCCTATCACTCCTTCACCAGAAAAAAAAATTACCTTAAGATAAAAAAATTACTAACCTTTAGAAAATTGAATTAATAATTTTGTGCTAGATCTTCCATTACTGGAAATATGGGTTCTTAATAGTTAAAGAGAAAAGAATTATCAAAAGAATTTAATTCACAATCCTCAAAAATGATGAGAAATTCCACGGATATGGAGGTTAAGAACCAACCTGGAAAGATTAGTGTCTCTAAAAGGTTCATCTTCTCAGGAGCAAAGGCTATTGAGTATCCAGATTACCCACACTACCATGATCTCTTACGGAAAATGAACATGCCCTTTGTGAAAGGACTTGAAGATAGACATGACTATGGCAGATTTGAAAAGAAATGCAACCCTGCGTTTTTAAAGTTCCATCCTTATCCCCCTTCAGTCCTCCCAGACTGTCATGTGCACTACCCTTATCCCCCACCATATGGACAGGCATATCCATTGTTTCCACTTCGTGATGATGTGCCCTTAGGTGATCCCTGCTCAGGACTCATGAGTGCTGGTGCTGATGCTGATTTAAAGCCTGGCATTGGCAGAGTCATACCAAACCTGGTGAGTTTCAGTGATGTGAAACCTCAAAATCGAGTTCCTAGGCCAGACAAAGGATTTCAAACAACAATAAAAAGGCAAACAATACTATCAGAAGAACTGCAACAGAGCAGGAGATGGAGTTCCAGGAAAGTACCAGACATTTCCATCAGGGCAAAACTTGGAGGTAAGAAAAGTAACATAGCCTTTATATGTCTTTCAAGAACTTTTCAAGTGAGGTAAAGGAACATGAACTTGAGCTTTTTAGAATTTTAGCAGTTAAATTAGCATAAATTTTAACTGGACAAATTATTTCAAATTAGATTTTAAAAAGGTCTTATTTAAAATGATACAATGTATAAAACTGCTTAAACAAAATTTTGTTTAAAAAAATTAAATATTATTTGCAGTGATCAACAACAAAAATATTAACATATAACTTATTCTAGTTATATAGAATACCAAAGGAGGATTTATGTATCACTTTCATAGTTGTATCACAACCTTCCCTCTTTGTTTCTCTCCCTTATAAACAATCTGCTGATTGAAAAATTAAGGTTTCAGGGACTGAAATGAAATGGGAAAGAAGATGTAAGTAAATTGGATAAGAACGGGAACTAAAGCAAAGCAAGCCCTCCATAAATCGTGTTATGCTGCTGAAGGCTGAATTAATGGTCCTACCGTCATCTGCACTAGGATTCTCTGGACACATTTGTAGTGAAAAATATCTCCAAAGGAAAACCACAACAACTGCTTCCTGTGTAGGGAAGTGTGCATGGTAGGCAGGGAGGGAGGGATAGAAGATTAGCATCTCTTACTGTGGGAAAAGGAAAAGATCAAACCTGTGGTGGAGGTGCTTGGCTTGCTGTGGTGTCAGAAACTGCAGGACGCTTTCACAGTTCATCCTCAGCTTTCATCCAAAACCTTAGAGGATGAAGGAAGACAATATGTGAAGGAAGGGAAAAGCTACCCACGTTGGCACAGTAGAGATACATACTTTCTGACATTCCTCCCAGAGAAAGACTGTAGTTATTAGGGACCAAGAAGAAAGTACAAAGCAAGATGAAGAAATCAAAAAGAAAAGGGCAGTCAGCATGACTCCAGCCTCACCTTCCAACCACTTTTAAGCTGTAAGGGGAGAAACTGGAGAGTCATAAGCAGGGGAAAGAGTGGTGCTTTTTGTGTATCACTCCACTTTAAGTCTTCAAGGTGGGCTTAGGGAAATGCCTGAGTTATAGAATTCCTATAGAAAGTATTAATGAGGTCAGCGTATTTTGAGTTGATTATCTGAAAATTCTATCTAGGAAAATATTACTGAGAATCAAACACACTTATCTCAACAAAAAATAAACATGTTAGTTACTAGAAATAAAAAAAAACAGGAGCATGGACTCATTCTTTGTTAACATTCCAATGCATGATAGTTTATTACCAACAATACATCGTTAAAAGAGATAAAGTCATTTGTAGTCACATGCTACTTACCAGGCAAGCACAAAACCCCAGTCCAATATTATTTTAAAGGGAACATTGTTGGTCAGTTCTTGAAAGTAGTTCTCACCCTGAATTCTTAAAATATCATTACAAAAGACTTTAGGTTAAAGAAAGGGCTTATTAAAGGCACTAAATTACCAAAATAGTTTTGATAAACATGGTGACAACACTTAGAATCAAATTTAGGACTTATCTAGGCTGCATATTTTACTGCCTGATTCAGAACAAAACCTCAGAGTTTAGATCAAGACAATCTGAGCTTGAATTCTAAGCTTATCTGTTATGTGACCCAGGGACACTTAGAATTCTCTACCTGTGTGTCCTTACTTATAAACTATGGAAAGTAATTCATACCATGAAAATAATTACTATTTTATATGAATATGTTTCATGTAAAAATAACTAATGTGAAAAACAGAACCAGTGTACTAGATAGGATACATTAACCCCCAGAATGTTCAGTTGCTTTATACATAAATTGGAAACAATTTATCTCTTACAAAATTCTAAGAATTAAAATGCATAATGCCCAGAAAAATTTCTGGAACCTGAAGGAACATTAAGTAAATAATAGCTATTGTTATCAAGGAGTAATACTTGAGATTTGGGGATTGAGTTCTGCATAATTTTTGAAGTGTTTTAATGACTTTGAAGACCATAGAAATGTTTATTAATCATAAATGACAAGCATGTCAGATTTCAGCAAAACCAAATTCACACCCCCCAATAAATCCTGACAATGAAAGAAATCTTAGAATGAATTACACCACATTTAATATTTTCAGTGGAGTTTCACAAATATTAAGGTGAGGTCATGAAAGATTACATGGATGACTTTTCTTCCCATCCCAATCTTTTCACTTTTTGTTCCTGAATGGCTCTTCTAATACTCTACTAGGCAATGGTTCTAAACTTGCTCTACATCTAAGCTCTTTCCTGGACTCTGCCTCTCCTTGCAGCAGATGGCTTGGTTTTCCTTATCATAAATAAAATAAGTTTGCCTATTGTCACCTGCTTTTCTTCATTTTGGACTCCAACTAATATCAATATTTAAGCTCTCTGTATATCTTCCTATCTTCCTAATCATCTTTTCCATCTTTCTGAGGTAACTACCTTACCTTAGGCATTTTTATAAATATATATATATATATATATATATATATATATATATATATATATATATATATATATATAGGAGACTGGTTGGTTGAAACAAAGTCACTTATTTCTCACTGTTTTAGAGGGTGAGAAATCAAAAGTCAAGTGGTTTGGAGATTTGCCTCTTCATGAAGCCTTCCTGCCTTGCAGAAAGCTGCCTACTACCTCTGTCCCTCAGGTGGCAGAGAGAAATAGAGTTTCAATGAATCATCATTGCCATTATGAAATAAAGTTATATGTACTAATCAGTGGTTCATAAACATGTTGGACACTTAAACTGCATACCACAAACTTGGCTTACTCTTTGATATTCTTTAATTTCTTCTTTCAATAATGATAACAGTAAAAATGAAAAAATACAGCTCAGAATGGTCAAGACAACTCCATCTGAATAAGAAATATATTCACTATTGTAACCCAGAATAAGCTGGGGGTGAGGTACCAGAGTGGAATTCAGAGATGACCACTGAGCACTTGAACTGCACAAATCATCTGCAATCTTTCCTTTTCTAACATCTCTGTCCACATAGCTCCCAAATTTTAACTTCTGGATCCAAAGTTTGTACAGTGCATTAACTCACAGAGCAAAACTCTGATTGGAAGACAAAGAAGACTCTTCTGTCCCTAGGGGATGGAAGAAGGATTGTCTATGGAAACTACCAGAGTTACTACAGCATCATCATTTCTGTTAGTCACCTGAGTAAATCATAGTGATTTCTGAAAGTTTTAAAACTCCAAAGAAACCCATCTACAGTTTAAGTCCAAGGCTTTCCCTGTGCTGACCCTTTCTTCTCCTGTTCTTCCACCATTCCCTTCCTGACACTTTGTACGATAGCTATAACATTCTGTAGTTTTCTAACAGCATTATACTTTCATAGACCTGGCTACTGCTGTACATGCTATTTCTCTGCCTGGAACAACTGCTTTTCATCCACTTCCCCTTTTTCAAAAATTTAAGTCCTATTTAATTTTCAAGATTAGATCAGTTGTCATCTTCAGGAAGATGTTCCTAACTCCTGACAATCTGGTTGGACTAGATAACCCTTCTCTGCAACCTCACAGAACTCTGGGCTCCATTATTATTGCAGTTGCCACATAGTGGTTTCAGTGCTTCTGTGTATGAAGTTTCTGCTTGTTTATCAGAACCTCAGAACCAAACTCTGCTTTTCATTTTGATATGCCCATTCGTTTCTATTCCAGTATAGCAAGTACTTAGAAGGCTATATTTTTGTTAAATATATGGCTAATGTCTTAAGATTTATAATCTGTAATTAGATGGGTTGTCTACACAGTATCCAGAATTATTTTTGCAACTACCATTCCTAGTATGTACACACACACACACACACACACACACACACACACACACACACACACACACACACTATGTATGTGTGTATATATATATATATACATAGATATATATGTATATATATACAAATTCCTAGTATTCAACAGCCCTTTCACAATAGCACATTAAACATCCAAGCAGTTCTCTCCCCTGTTGTAATTTGCTAGTTACATAAATCTGAGAAATACTGTGTCTTCATAGCAATTCATATTGCAGAGATCATCCTTACCCATTTCTGTCAAAGATCCAGGAAATTGATTAAATAATTCATTACTAAATACCTAATACCATATAATGTAGCTCTCTAGTAGAGGAATATTGGGGTTTTCGTTTGGTCGGATTTTGGAAATGAATAATATTTTACTATCTTGATTCCTTCGTGTCAAGAGTTGGACAACTTAGCTAATATATTAATTGGTTATATAATTTCTTTTGATTCTGTCTAAAAACAGACTAAAACTCAATGGGAAAGTTACAGGAATTCTATTCGAGCATACATAGTGTTAGATGGGGATTGATGGAGGTGCTGCAGAAAGGAAAGGAAGCTGACAAGCCTCTCCAGAAGCGGATCTGTGCTCTACTCAGAGCAGCTGAAGGGAAGGGCCGTAGGGAAAGGCTGTAGGTCCCTCTGCAGAATGGGAGCTTGTGTGCATGGGGTGTGTGGGTCTCGAGGCATTAGAGGACAAAGTGGGGGAGGGCTTTAGAGACAGAAGACTCCATCTGAAGGTAAGTTCCCCTGCAGTCTGGAAGTGGTAGATACCAGCGGGTTTGGTATGTGGTCCGCCTTATCAGAATTTTGCACAGGTTTTATCAGCCAAGTCAACCGTCCTGTCCAAAGTTTCTCAGTCTACCTGAAGCTTTTAGTTAATTACCCTTCATTATCAACCCTCAGGACAGACAAAAAGGAAGAGAGGGGTGACTTTTTTTTTTCCATTGGCTACTTACTGCAGAAAGGGGAACAGTGGATAAGGGGCTAGGCTCTGTCCCCAGGCTCTACGGGAGCATAGATTGGGTTGATTTTATGTAGCAGAGGAGAGTTTTAACTTGATCAGCTGTGATGCATCATGCTATCTCCTTCGGGCACTCCTAGAGAAACCTCTACAAAGTTAGAGGGCTGAAATGGATGATTTGGTTACAAAGTAAAACTGAGAGATTGCCCGAAAGGTAGAGATGGAGGAGAAGGATTAGAAGTGGGAGGCACAGAAGTGAGCCAGTGAAAGGAAGAGGGTGTCAATAGATAGGGGGTCCATATTGTGGGGGAAGGATTCATACTGTGTCTCAAAGGGCTGTGAGTATTTGGCAGGGGTGAGTTGGGTCAGAATGGGAAGGATGCCAGGAGAGTTGATAAATTTGAGAAGAGCAATATCTTGCCATTCAGGATTTCAGAAAGAGTCTGGGGTGGTAAGAGTCTGGAAAAATCAGGCTGGATCAAGGAGATAACATTTGAGTGGCATTATATGATTATGTATATCTTATCCATATGTCTTATTAATTAAAAGCAGATTTAAACATTTTTATATTTAAAAAACTCACCTTAATTGTTTCAAAGATTCAGAACAATTAACCATTATTATGATTAATTTTAGTTTTACTATGAACAAAATGAAGTTGAGCCAAGTCAACAACTTTAGTTTATAGGAGCATTTACTTATAAGTCAATTTGTTACTAAATACATGATGTTAAAAATATCACAATCACATATGGGCAATTTATATGGACATAAAAGGAAATATGCTTTGACAAACCAATATTTTGAACATTACTGTTTGTTGGGATTATGGTTTTATAATTTTCATTGTGCAAGGAAAACTTAAAAGATATTGTTAGATCAGGCAGAAACAAAAGCATACACGTGTCAGTGGAGTATTGAGGGGAATGTTTTATTGAAGTTAGAGGAACACGGGCCTGAAGATATCAGACAAAAAGAGCCGACAGTGCGACCTGGCAGAGCCTGCTGCAGCGGCTCCTCACTGGCAGCAGCTTGTCTAGTACTTGGCCGTTTATCCTCCGAGTCTCTGTTGGGACCTGTGAACCTCAAGAGCGTTAGCTCCCTCTGTTAGTATGCCAGCATTGGAAGCAGGTGGTGAGGAAAAAAAATTTAGATTCACCTCAGAAGCCAATAACTGTATTGTGTAAAAACCATCAAAATTAAAACAAACCAAAATATTAAAATTATAAAATTACCATTTTAGATGTTTGATGTTTTCTCCTTAGTCTAATATAAAAGGGGTGTGCTGATTCCTAATGGATTCACTGGGACAATGAAGTTTTATGGGTGCCACCATTTTGGTTTGTGTCATGTGATGTTTAACCAAAATGGTGGTGAAGTCACATGAAATTTGCCTTTGTGATATCATTAGCAAAGATGGAAGCCCAGACACTTGGTTGCTTCCGTCTTGATGAACTCCCTAGCTAAGATGGCAGCAAACCATGGTTGTTGTTTTCTGCTGAAGTGAAGTCAGCCACATGGTAAAGTGAGCCCATTCTCCATTGTGGCATGAGTCCCTGTGGAATCCACCATTTTGAAGATCAAATGTGAATTGTTATACCTTTTTCTTTAGAAATACACTAGTTAGGTAGATTAGTGTGGATATAGGAGAGGGTGGTACCTGTCAAGTTGGCCCCAAATATCTAAATAAAGAAAAGGGGAAGGAATCTCATGGTCGCAGCTCAAGGAATCTGAGTCCATAAGCAGCTGATAGAGTAGTTAGGAGGTGTCTTTAGAGCAGCAGAAGAGTGACTTCCTAAGGAACATCCCCAATCCAGTTCCAGGATGGGGTAAAGACTGAGCTGTGGTGCTCTCTTTATCCCAGTCACAGAGTCAGAAGGACAGCCTGACCACCCAGGACAAACATGTGAGTCAGTAGTGGAAAGGCCAGATCCTATCCAAAGGCAGGATGTCAGCCTAAATGGCCTAGAAAAATTTGCTATCACAGTATGTTCTGCTTTTGATGGGGGCTGGAGGGTGGAGGGGGATTCAGCCAGATTGGCAACTGAAAGAGAGTTTAGGGAATTGGGTTCAGAAGTTTGAGCTGGCGAAACCTCAATTACAAAAAGGAGAGAACAAGACAAAGGGCCAGAGTGAAGGCAGAAAAGAGACTTGAAGGTTGGAGCTTTCAGACCTTTCACTGTTTTATCTACAGAAGTTATCTAAATCAATGAAGATTTGGAGGCAGAAAGTACTTCCAGGTGTGGCCATTGTCCAGTTGACAGGGCCAGATCTGAATTCAAGCTCATGAGCAAGACAGTACATCTAGATTTGTGTCTAATATGAACCTTAAAGACTGTTATTTTCAAGTATAAATGTTGAGATAGTTTGAATGTAATTGCCCCCATTAGTTCATAGGGAGTGACACTATTAGAAGATGGGGTTTTGATGGAGTAGGTATGGCCTTTTTGGAGGAAGTGTGTCACTGTGGGGGCAAACTTTGAGTTTTCCTATGCTCAAGATACTGCCCAATGTCTGAGTTCACTTCCTGTTGCCTTCTTATCAAGATGGAGCTGCACCATGTCTGTCTGCATGCTGCCATGCTCCCTGCCATGATGGATAATAGACTGAACCTCTGAAACTGTAAGCAAGCCACCCCAATTAAATGTTTTCCTTATAAGAGTTGCTGTGGTCATGGTGTCTCTTCATAGCAATAAAAACCCTAAGACAATGCCGGGCGGTGGTGGCACACGCCTTTAATCCTAGCACTGGGAGGCAGAGCCAGGCGGATCTCTGTGAGTTGGAGGTCAGCCTGGTCTACAGAGCAAGATCCAGGACAGGAACCAAAACTACATAGAGAAACCGTGTCTCAAAAAGCAAACAAACAAACAAAAAACCCTAAGACAAATGTTTAGACAGATCTGTGCAATTGACAAAGCTGTAAGCAAAAAAACATGGAAAATACAGAAGTCCGTTAAAGACAAAGAAGTCACAGTTTAAGCAACCGCAAATTAACCTAAGAAAGGCTGGTAACGATGTATGAATTAGAGTATGCTTCTCTAAACTGCATGAAGCGGTTACATAGAAGCTTTGATGTAGCAGGAATCTTAAAAGGTCTTATTAATTAAATCAAACCTGAGGCCAGTTATTGGGGTGAACACTGGAAGATCAGAGAGACAGAACAAGCCACAGCTAACCTCACCTGGCCAACTTCTCAGCTGATCTTGTTTCCTCAGACTGAAAGCCTCTGTGTCCTCATATCCGAATGGCTCTCAGCTGAACTGTGCTGCTCAAAACCTAAAAGCTTAACCAGCCAAATGCTTAACCAGCCAAATGCTTCTAGTTCCTGGTCCTCATGCCTTATATACCGTCCTGCTTTCTACCACCACTCCCTGGGATTAAAGGCGTGAGTCACCATGCTTGGCTGTATCCTTGAACACGTGGATTTCTGCCTCTGGAATGCTAGAATTAAAGGCGTGTCCTACCACTGCCTATCCTCTATGTTTAATATTGTGGCTGTCCTGTTCTCTTACCCCAGATAAATTTATTAGCATGCACAATATTTTAGGGAACACAATACCACCACATTTCTCCTTTTGTCTAAAATTTAAAAAAAAGCTTATAACTAGTACAAGAAAAATTATATCCAATAAGTATATACAATATATAGTCAAAATTACATTAACAATATCTAGTCCATTAACATTTGACAAATTCAGACAAAAAACTTCATTATATATATTAACAATGCCCAGTCCAGTAACATTTGATAAACTCAGACAAAAAATTTTCATTACTTATCGTATTTAAAACAAGTAGTTCCTTTTTAAAAGTAGATTCAAAAATTGACCTTTTTATCTTACCATATTCATATTTTCATAAAAGTTTCAATAATCTACCTTTTGTCATTTTTATATCTTCCCCTTTTTCTTTTCAGTGTAGATTCAGTGATCTACCCATTTATCCTATTATTTCTTTATCTTTTTTCTCAGAGTAGATTCGATGATCTATCTCATACCTATATTCTCTTTTTCTTTTTGCTTTCTAGGGGTGAAGATATCTTTAGGGAATCTTGAAAAGAAAATTTTTGGGTTAATTGTCAAGTCCTGTATCATTTGTCCAGTCTCTGCATAAAAAGAAAGTTCAGGGCTTGTCACAAGTCCTTGCTCTAGTAATCTGTCAGGCTGGATCATCTCAGCTAGTCATCTCAAAACTGTCCTGAACAGTTTGTAGTCCAAAGTCAATCTTTTGGTGGTGTTAATCAGCTTAATGTTTTTATCATAGTCCATGTGGAATTATCTTTGTGGAGTCCCGTCTTCCTTTTGAAGTTTTCAAAGTCACTGTTAGGCGTGTGTGGTCATGGTTCCCTGCAGATTTTTTTTTTTTTTTTTTGCCTCCTCTGTGGTTTGGAGCAATCACAGTCTGATAAATGTCTGTCTTTTGGAACCATGAACATTCTTCCCTAGAAGAGAAAATCTTCACAGCAATTTCTCCCCACCATTTGTCTTGCCAAACTTTTCCAAACTGACCTTTGCCGATGCTTTCTTGTAACACGATGGTCCTGGCAATTCGTTTCTGAACAAGCAGCAGTAAACTCTTCATCCCAGGTAGCAGCATCACCGCAGTCACCAACATGATGAGAAGGAGCCAGCAATTTGGAGCGGCAGCCGCTGCCTCCATGGTCCCCACTGAAAATGTTTGTGGCTAGGCCCCGGCTGAAGCTTCTCCTTAGGAAGCCTCCTAGGCTGGCCTCAAACTCGGGATCCTCCCGCCTCTGCCTCCTTCAGTAAGTCCAACCAGTGTGCTCCACCACAACCGGCTGAGGGTAGCTCGGGTCTGACCTAGGGCCCACAAGGCCACAGGCAAGTAGCCTTTTCGTAAATTCAAACCATGAACGTTCCTAACATTACTATCTACTGCATGGCATTTAAAATGAGGAGGATCCATAGCAGACCGGAGAAGAAAGCCAAATGGTACCAGCCAGGTGTTAAAATGGTTTGCCTACAGTACACTTCAAAGAATTATTCCCAGAGAAGGGTTAGAAATGGCTCCACTATACCAAATAAGCTTTATAAAGGAACGTGAAAGTTTGTTTCCAAGATTTTTTTTAAGCAGAGTATTTCACCAAGGACCCACATATCCTATCTGTGGGGTAAATTAATCACTATTATTTACTTCAGGTTTAATGAAGCATACTATGGCTAGAGAAACGGTCTTGGGTCAGATATTCTGCCTGGCTCACACTCTAAGCTGTGGTTTGTACCTTCTGTGGCTACAATGGCCGCCGCTCAAAGTGGACATTGGTTTTACTATAGATGCAAATGTCCACAGAGTCCATGTAACATGCTTAGATTCTAGATCTTTGCTCTAACACAATTTAAAGCTTGTAAAGTTTGGTCAGCATACATACTTTTTGTTTCCTTTGATGCACACAGCACATGTGGGAATTGAAAAAATGACCAACTAGTTCAGAGCACTAAATTGAGTCCAGTACCATTGGCAATTATGACCCAAATTTTTAATTTGTAATCTTAGCATGAATTTTATGCAATTTTGGAAGCATCAAACTAAACCTACAATTTCCAGAAGCCTTGTTACACTTTAATGCACATGAACTAAAAGTTTCTAATGGAAGAAAAATTATCACTGTGTTTTTTATCTAAAATGCATGAATTTTTGGTTTTCAGGTTGGACAAGCCCAATGAAAGTTACTCCTTTACCAGCTCATGATAACAAAAGAAGCTCATTAAGTCTCATACATTCCTTTGATGAGAAGACAAGTACAGTAAGATTTTCTTAATAAACAGTATTATATAATATAGCTTGTTTATATCAGCATCTCTGTGTTTGGTATTTTCTTCCCAAGAGAAAAAAAATAGCTACTGTTCACAAAGTGTATCCCTTTTCTAGCTTTTAAAATAAATAAAACCCTTTTATTAGTTAATATAATACCAAAATGTGTAAAAAACATAACAGCAACCTTAAAATGCTTCAGCTGGAGAGAACTGCTTTTCACATAGGGATCATCCTTACCATATCCCAGTACAGCACACAATCATATACCTTAGTTTCCTATTCCATGAAAAGGGGGCTCCACAGATTGAAGACTTTGAAAACCTATCAACATGATGTTAATATAAATATCTTTACCTTACCTAGCTTCATAAGGAAAGCATTCCATTGCATTACATGAGTTATAATTTAATTATTCTTTCAATTTTGTGTAACCTAATTAAAATAAACCAGACTCAAAGATAATAATTACATGTCTTGTTTCATACACTGTGTGTGTGTGTGTGTGTGTGTGTGTGTGTGTGTGTGTGTGTATGTGTGTGTGTGTGTGTAAGTGGCAATTGAGAAATTATTGAATTCTGGGTCATAGCAAAGATCATAATTTTCATGAAATTCTACATAAAAGAACTATGAGAACAAAAAAGGAAGAAATTGAGAAACATAATTCATAGCTCTTTGGTGGTGTGGCAGCAAATTAGACATGGTTAAAGATACAATTCAATATGAATAAATAAATCAGAGGAAACTATATATCATGAAGCACAAATGTACAAAAAGGTAAAAATAGAGAGGAGTCAGGAACAGAAAAGAAAGTACATGTGCTTATTGGAGTCCGAGAAATAGAAGATAGAATAAGACAGAAGCAATATATAAGACACAATTGTTTGTCTCCGTTTTTCTAGGGCTTTCTGGGGCACCCTTTCACATTTCTCCTCTACCTTAAATAGAAGGCCTGAGCAAAAGTGACAGCAAGAGCACCATCTCTGCCAGTGTCAGCCCTAACAGTGATAACAGCACAAGTTTCCATGATGATCATGAGAACAAAGTAGCAAACTCCTGAAAGTTCATTGTTTCATGCAGTGTGCAGTGATTGCATTATCTAAAATCGGAAAAACAGTAGCCATCTTTCGTCTTGTCATGTTTAATATGAAGACATTCTAAGAGAATGTAAGATATTTGCAGTGCAGATACTTGTGATGACATTAAAGAATTTTATTGTGGTGCTACTGGTATCTTGTTAGGATAAACATAAATATAGTTCTGCTTCAGTTTCAATAGAGATGTCAAAAGTACCTAAAAGACATGGGGAATTATAAGTCAGGATCTCTGCTGATCAACCCAAGAACACAAAGAAGACTCCAACAGAAGATGCCATGAGGAGAATAATTTCAGAGAACCACATAGTTAATAAATCTGAGGACACAGACTTAACAACATTTCATAAAGAAGCTAGGACACATAACATTTAGAAGTAACAGCTTATAAGTCTATAGTCAGGGTGTAGAAGAAGATTATATGTCAGGGAAAAAATCCAAATTCCAATGGAAGTTTATCAGAATACCAATGGCATACCAAGATGATGATCAACAAGAACATGTGACCCCCAGAACATGATGATACATGAACTTGGAGTACTCCTAGAGAAAGTTTAAACACACATGTGGAAGTAATTGTCTGCCTTGTGAAGAGCAATAAAGACAGACAGATGGCAGCCTTTGAAGACTCTGATTGCTAGGAGGAAAAGAAAACTGGTATGAGCCATTTTCATATTTAAACTAAGGGCTTTCTCTGAGATTTATCAATTTATGAGTCAGAACTAGTGTTATCTTGGAAATATTTATATTTCAGAAAATAAAATAGATACATCATAGTCATACAATAAACATTAGCTTAAAGAGATACAAATATTTGTGTCAGGAATAGCATTCAAATACATCAAATTGTCTCAAATAGAGTGATTATTTTATATTGTCAAAAAGATTTATGCTTTGTTATATATACATAGAATTCCAATCTGATAATCTCTACAGTGTAATAAAGTGGGTTTTACTGCCCCCAAAGAAAGTATCATAAGAAAAGCTGTGCTTTTTCTAAAGCAATGATCTTGCCATGCAGCATTGGTGTAGATGATACTTTCTTCAAATAACTACCAGTGTAACTTATAATGTGAGTTCTAGAACACTCATGATTAATTTGATAAGACAGTATTGTAAAAGGAAATTTCAGAGTAACAAAAATTTATGAATAATAAGATTTGCTAGAATTTGGGTACTTAGTCATTTATAGAATTGATAGCATTTGTATACAATAAGATTGAACTAAATATTCATGTACTAAGATCTTAATTTTATTTTATTTGTATGTATGTGTGTGGAGGTGCGTGTGGAGGTGCTTGTGGAATCCAGAACAAGGGATTGAATTCCCTGGAGTTGGAGTTAACAGCAATTGTGAGCCTCATGATATGTTGATGTCAGTGTTAGGAACCAACTTCAGTCCTCTGCAAAAGCAACACCTGTTCTTAACCACCTTGCCATCTCCACAGACCCAAGATTCATTTTTTAAATGTTGAAACCATCAATCCAGTAATTTAAAGAATAAAAATAAAGTCAGTGCATATAAAAAGACATCCATACCATAATCTCCAGGGAAAAAAAACAAACAAACAAAAACTGCAATGAAGGTGCCTTGAATCAGCCAAAACAACAGAGTCATTCTCCAAAGCCATAGCAGATCCTTCTGAATATAACAGAAAGTAGGCAATGCTAGAATCCCATCACTGCTACAATCCAAGTCACACAGTTATCACTACTTCACCATTCTGCCAGTTAGAATTCTAGTCCCCTGAAATGCACTATAGAAATGTTAATAATTGAAGACAGTTTAGTCAAGTTCAGACAGTCTATCCTAAAGCAGACAAAAATTAAAGAAAATATATATGAAGTATTCATTAGTCAGTAGGGAGGAAACACTGTGATCAGAGACACAGGCAAGAATGAAGAGCAAACTATATTAAGAGCACAGTTAGTATAAATGAGTCTATCAAGTAATATTAACTATCCTGTGGTGTTTTAAACACAAATATATTGAATGTAAATATAAGTGAATAATTAATCTGAAGGAGGGTCAGAAGTTAAGTGTGGAAGTGTTTTTCATCTTTCCTGAGGGAAGAATAAAAGCACTAGTTATATTTAATCCTCAAAAATATGTGTTCACATTGCAATTTATAGATTAAACAGTAAAAAAAAATAGAAAAACAACAGAATTCATTGAATAACAGAAAATCAGTCCAAACAATGTTAAAATAAAAAGACTATAACAAAGGCATGTAGATCATGAAGAACACATGAGGTGGTTGTTTCAAACTCAGAATCAGCAATTACTTTCTACGTAAAATTTTAATTCTACAGTTAAAAGACAGATTGCCTGAATGCATGGATATAAAACACCTGCTTACCCTACTAGGAACAAAAACTCACATATAATATTTTAAGCATTATGGAAAATGGTATATAAAACTATGAAAAATAATGCACACATATACCTTTTTCCAGGAGTATTTATACAAATTACTATAGACAATGTCATAAAACAAGTCTCTACAAATTACATTTTGACTCATAAACTGCATAGTCTATGAACATAGAACAATTATAAGAGAACAAAACACCCTTCCAAATCATGTATTTAGAAACAGGAAGATGTGTTTATGGAATGAACCATCATCCAAAGAATTCACAACCACAAAAGAAGCTAAAAAGTGTTCAGAATGAAAATTAAAATGTTGTAGCCAAATGTATACCTGGCAACTGTAATAAACCCTGGAAGACAGGACCTGTCTTTAAAGTGTATGTTAGAACATAAGAAAACCTGTCAATTCAAGAAATAAGCAAGGTACATCTCAGGAAATTAGAAAGTGAGGGAAAATCAATTTTTGAACAAAGTAAAGGAAATGAAAAATAAATTAAGGATATAGAAAACAAATGTAAGATTATCCGTGTTACAACTGGGTTCTCTACGAAACTAATTTGAGATCCTACTACTCTGGCAACTAATTTCCTTGTGCTGTCAGATTTGTGTGAAATTCAACTTTTGTCAGAGAAGCTTCTTATAGGAGTGGGTAGGGATTAATACAGAGAGTCTTTACTGTTCAAAGCACTGAGAATAGTGACTGTGAGTGCTTAACCTTAGATGAGACATCTGTCACAACCCACCCCCACCAAGGCTCAGAAGCATTGGACAGGAGAGGATGTAAGAGCCAGACAATGGGGAGAATGCTATGAGATGCTATTCTCCGGGCATGAGATGCCATTGCACACATTAACTCATAGCAGTTCTGGTTACTTACCCAAGACTGCAAAAGATCAAGCAAGTAAATAATTCCAGCATGGAAAAGGAAGAACTCTTAAGGTCCCACCCCTTTCTTGGGACTGTTGGCAGTTGATGGCCACATACTAAAATTCTTCTCCTCTGAAACATCTTGAGGCAGCCTCCCCCTGACCCCGCCACAGTTTAAATCACCCTCCACACCACTTTCTTCAATGCTCCACTAGTATGGCCCACTAAGCCTCACTTAAGCTGTTCAACTACTTTTCTAATCCACAGTCCCAAAGTCCACATTCCTCCAACCAAAAGCGTGGTCAGACCTATCACAGCAATAGCTCACTTCTGGTACCAACCTCTGTCTTAGTTAAGGATTTTATTGCTGTGAAGAGACATCATGACCATGGCAACTCATAAAGGAAAGCATTTAATTGGGACTGGCTTACAGTTCAGAGGTTTAGTCCATTACATCATAGAAGCGTGGTGGAATGCAGGCAGACATGGTGCTGGAGAAGGAACTAAGAGTACTACATCTGGATCTTCAGGCAGCTGGAAGAGACTGGGACACTCTGGCCTGGCTTGAGCATCTGAGACGTCAAAGCTCACCCCGGGTGACACATTTCCTCCAAGGCCACACCTACTCCAACAAGGCCACGCCTCCTAATAATGCCATTCCTTATGGACCTATGGGAGCCATTTTATTCAAACCACCACCACAACATAAGATTTTAAAAATAAAGCCAAAGTAAAGATATCTTTAGAAAACCAGTGCTGAAAATATTGCCAGCCTACATGGAGAACAGCCACTAAAGAGAAGAAAGTAATGAATAAGCAGGGATTTGAGTGTATAGAATTGAGGAGAGCAGGTATGATAAGAGACACAGGTATTATGGTTATAGTGAACAAAATAAAACTTAACAAAGAAATAATCATTAATTCAAAAGAAAGGAGAGCAGATGAAATAGATAATGAAAACAGATTTAAACTAAATAATGTTGATTATCATGTAAAACATGGCTTAATTTAATTTAATTAAAATTCAGAAGTTATGTTGAAAATAAGACCAAACTATATGCTAACAATAAAAAAACTAAGTGAAATGTAAATTTATGCTAAGGATGTTAACATATATATCACACAAGAAAACATCAAAAGTAGCAGAAGGAACTAAGATCCCATCAAAGTAGATGGAATAAGAAATTTCATTGAAGATTCATATTCTATATTGATAAAATGGTAACACATACAATACATATGCACCTAATAACAGAACTCAAAATACATTAATCCCAGACTGGGAGAGTGTCAGGATAGATCTACAGCTATAATTGGAAACCATTCTTAGTAATTCATAGAAAAGATACACAAAAGGGAAAGGACAGAGGACAAATTCCACGAACTTATTTATGCTCAAAACTATAATGTAGTGAAAAGTGCCAAACACAAAGGGACAGTAGCAGACACAGAGGAAAGTGTGCCTTGAACAAGCAATCTGCAGTAACAGAGCAATCTGAAATACAGAAAGAAAGTAAGAAACTGAATTTCTAAGGAAAACAGATAGGCACATATGACAGGGAATCAAATGTAACTCTGTAAATTAAATTTTTATTTATCAAAAATTATTAATCTTTTGCTTCCTGTGTGACAGAGTAAGTGTATAACAGATTAATCCTCCCACAGATTATAGCTATAAACCCTGACAGAATACATGTCCATTTACTTGACACCCTCTGGTGACTGAACAGTGTCAGGCATGTTTCAAAAGGGAGTTAAAACTTAGAGCAAAAGATAAGACCAGCCTGAATTTCCTACTGGGTCTTTGTCTTGAAGGTGGAATGCTTTCAGAAATCAGAAGTAGTCAAAACTTTTGCAGAAAGGACTTTCTTTGTGTTTTAAATATGTAAGAATGGATCATTGAATGGTCATGGATCCAGAAAGAAATGGAACACACATGAGAGGGGGCAGGAGCTACAATTATTTCTGTGCACTACAATTAAGTCTTTGCTCAGGCTTTGCTTAGAACAAGCTCAGAGCATTTAGCATTAGAGTAAATCATATCAACATCCCATTTTTTGACAATTAGCACACCCTTGCAGAATATTACTGAGTACAATATCTCTACAATATAACATTTATAATGTCCATCATTATGCCACATAAAAAGGCCATGAAATTTGGCACACTGTCAAGAGAAGAGAGACTCTAATGCTAAAATTTGGTAGAGATATTAATGAAACATTCTATGTTCAATGGCTGTTCTCATTTGGTAAATAAACATTTGCCATAGTAAACACAAATTGAAAGCAACTTGGGGGATGAAAGGGTTTATTTGGCTTGCACCTCTGCATCACAGTCCATCACTGACAGAAGAATCACAAGCAGAAACCCTGAGGCAGAAACTGAAGCTGAGAACATGGAAGAACACTGCTCACTTCCCTGGCTTGCTCAGCTGCATTTCTTATACAGCCTAGGCCTTCCTGCTGAGAAACACATGCCTACGGTGGATTGGGTCCTACTACATCATTTAGCAATTAAGAAAATGCCCTCGAGACATGCCCACAGGCCAATCTGATGAAATCAGTTCCTTTATTGAGGTTCTCTCTTCTCAGATGTATCAAAATTATCCATACCAATGATATAGTGGAAAAATAGTCTCATAAAAATGAAAATACTGGAAATCATAGTGCAGAAAAAGAATGTATTTTAAAAAAGCAAATGTAAATTACATCACTAAAAGGTTCAATATCTTAAAGATTCAGGAGCTTAATAACAGAAAGAATATGACCAGGGAAGTATTGACATTTTGAAAATAAATGGGGAGCATATTTAAAGAAGGGTGAAAAAAAACTAAAAATGAACAGAAAATATCATATACTGTTAGGACATTTGAAAAATCCCCAAACACACTTATTGGAGTCCAAAAATTTTCAGAAAAGGCGGGGGAGTAAAAAAACTTTGAAGAAATAACTTCTGAAATTTCATTAACTTTAACAAAAGACATACATTTGTAGCAAAAGACTCACTGAATTCTAGCCAGGATAAAGGTCTTTTCATAGAGAATGAGAATATCATTTTCAAATTGCTAACACCAAAAATTTTTTAAAAAACTTGAAATAAGATAAAGAAAATTAAATTAGAATATTTTAATTTGTCATCAGAAACTGGAAGACAAAAATACAATGAGTTTATCCCAAAATATTTTAGTCATTTAAAGATGAAGACTACATTCATCTTCTGTTGGTTTTGCATCAAATTATCATCAATGCCTAGCTTAGAAATAAATTATCTTACCATCCAGGAGGTCAGAAGAAAAGACTGACTACCACTAAGCTAAAAATCAATGTGCTGGTGAGGCTGTGCTCCTTCTAAAGTTACTAGAAAAGAACCCATTTCTTACATTTTCAGCTTGCATAACCTTCCTGCATTCTTTGGCTTATGGCATCTGTCTTCATCTTCAAAGCTAGCACCGAGGGGCTGAATCCTTTCATCACAAAGAATGACTGATATAATCTTCTGCCTCAGTCTCCCAACTTCCTAATAATTATTATTAAATTGTACCATAAGGATGTCCAGGATAATTTTTCTCATTCTATGGTCACTTGATAAGCAATTTAATTCCATCTGCAAAGTAAATTATCCTTTTCCAAGTTTAGAACATGGGTATATTTGGGAACCCAAATATCTTGAATGTATTGGGATGCTAAATAAAGAAGTTTTTGATCAAAGAAAAAGGAAGAAAATAAATTCCCAATAGATGTGCCTTATAAGAAACTAAACAATGGGTATCATGCAATTAAGATTTTGCTAAGAAGGAAATTTAGCCTTACATAATTAGATTTTTTAAAAAAGGAATTGATATTTTTCAATCTTAAGATATTAGAAAAAATGACCACATCAAACAAAATATATGCAAGATTAAAGCATATAAAGTTAGAAAATAATGAAATGCAGAATTTATACACAGGATAATTATTTTCATTTTAATTAAATTTATTGAGTTTTTTTGAGACAGATATCATGTAGCCCTGGGTATTCTCAAATTTGCTATGTGGCTGAGTCTGGCCTTTTATTCTTGATTCTCCAATCTCCATTGCCTGAATGATGGAATTACAGGCATCTGGCCTCTGCCTAGGTAAAGAAAAAATATATAAAATGAAATATGATCGACTACCTAGTGTCCATCTACAGATGAATAGGTAAAGAAAATTGGATATATGTGCATACGATGGAATACTTTTCAACCATAAATGTAGGTCTGCTATTTGCAACAACATGAACAACCTCTAGAACCTTATGCTAAGACAAATAAACAACACATTTGAGTAGACATTGGGGTAAGTATAGAAAAAAATGGAGAGATGTTGATAAGAGGATACAATTTAAAGATATAAACAAGGATGATTATCAGGAGATAGGATGTATATCATGGTGTTTATAGCTAACAATCCAGTACTGTTTGCTGGGATTTCAAGAGGAAAAACAGATTTTAGGTGTTTTCAACAACTCCAAGTATAATTTTGGATGGAGATGAATGTGTTAAGGAATTTGAGTTTGTTAATCTTTAAACCATGTATACGTGCACATACTTCAAGTCATTGTGTACATCTTGAAGAATAAGGAAATCTAGAAAACATTGTGTATGTGAAAATATAGCAATTCTATTCATGCTTGGTCTGCTTTAACTTCTTGTTCCTATCTTGCAGGATAACAGTGAACCACTTGTCCAGCCAGACAAGAAATATAATATAAAGAATGCATTTTACAAATCCTCAACACAGAAGTAAGCTCTTTTTCCAATGAAAAAATTTTAAGTATATTTCTTAATGTTTAATGGCGCATTGTCAAAAATGATTTGGATCATATTAATAATTCAAAAACATCAAACAAAGGCACTAAGTTATTCATGTTGACTAAATAACAAACATATCAGGGCTTGAAGAGGACAAGTGTTCACACCTGTAATCCAAGTACTCAGAGGCCTGGGCTAGAGGATTACCATGAGTTCCAAGTAAGCCTGGACTAACTGGAGAATAAGACACTATCTCAGAAATGGTAGGCGGGAAGAAGAGAACTATGTCAATACAACCAACATTCAGAGAGAGGGGAATGAAGGGGGGAAAGAGGGGAGAGGAGAAAAACACTATTATTGTTGCTTTTTTAACTCTTTACTCTTTTTGGCTCCTTTGTGGAGGCACCATTCATTTCCCGAATCAATCACATACAGGGGCCTATTATTACTTATAAATGCCTGGCCTTAGCCTGGCGTACTTTGAGCCAGCTTTTCTTAATTTAAATTATTCCATCTACCTTTTGCCTCTGGGCTTTTTCCTTTTCTTACTTCTGTGCATCTTGCTTTCACTCTTATTCCATGGCTGGCTGGGTGACTCGGTAACTGGCCCCTGAATCTTCCTCTCCTTGTTCTCTTCTCTTTCTTCTTCTATTTAGTCTCTCTGCCTGTCAGCCCATCCTTTTTCCTGCCTCACTATTGGCCGTTCAGCTCTTTATTAGACTATCAGGTGTTTTAGACAGGCACAGTAACACAGCTTCACAGACTTAAGCAAATACAACATAAAGCAATGCAGCACTTCTTTGCATCCTTAAAGCAAATGTTACAGAGTAAAAACTAATATAACACCCCTTAAAATAATATTCTACAACACAGATAACAATGGTGAAGAAAGCTTAAAGGAAGACAATTCACTGAATCAATCGGCCAGCACTTTGTGGGGCAGAGGCAAGAGGCCAAGCTCTCCACTGTTTTTTCTATGTATGTTGTTCTATTTACCAATAAAGACTCCAGAGTTAGATGTTGGGGTGAAAACTTGCTAGATCAGAGAAGCTGAGAAGCAATCAGCTGATCTTCCTTTTTGGCTGGAGACCCAGCATAAGAGTGCCTCTCCACTCGTCCCACACCAAAAAGGACCATTAATCTCAAAGTCCCTCCCTACTCCTTCCTGTACATCCTTCTGTCTTCCTGGCTCCTCTGTCCTCTCTATGGCTAATTTTTGTCAACTAGTCACTGGCTCCACCCCCTGACCCAAGGTTAATTTTATTAACACAGTCTCAGAGTTTCACAGTGTGATCAAACATCTGGCAACACCCCACTGTCACCCTTTAGCAACCTGAGTTCTCCTAGACTTACTGACCATAACTTAGGGAAACTTTTGATTCATTACGTAGATACAGGAAAGAATTTCAAGACTAGCCAGTTAATGAGGCAGAGTTAGGTTTTAATAAAAATATCATTTACATGGGCCTAAGCACAAGATCTAAGAAAAAGGAGCTTTTAGAAGATGACGTACTTGGCAGTATGGATGTGGTCTTCCCTACGAGAATCACTGAAGCAAGGTGCAGCAAAGTGCAGGTATGGCTCCTCAGAGGAGACTAGAAGCCCATTATTCTACAATAGCCACGGACTTTGGTGGGGTTTGACATCATTATCTTTAAAGGATTCCTAAGGCATGTGAATGGAATTACAGGCTGGTTCCTCAGGAGCACCTGGCAAGATTACAGTTGATAAGACCCACAGGCTACAGGAAAGTAGGATAGACTTTACTGCAGTCTTGTTTGAGACTCTCAGGTGACATCCGGGGAAAGGAATAAGGTCCTATAAGATCACATACATTCAAGCCCTAAGCTTGGTTCATTGTTATTTGAACATGAAATATCTATATAAAATTATAAGGAAGGTCAAATTTACATAGGCTTCCTTTGCAGAAAATGTTCATTGTGCCAAATTCTTGCATGTCAGCTGATGATGGGCTTCAGCTAGACTCTGGGATGAGGGGATCTTATATCCAGTCTCATATCAACATATCTATGTCTGAGGCTGTGAGATCATCTGTGAATAAACAGACCATGTTCTCTGCTCTTGAAGGAGTTCTCATTTTAAAGAGGAACAGATAGTAAGAAAAAACCTAATGAGAAAACAAACAGAACCAGGTTTTGAAAACCGTTAGTCCATGAATAAAAGAAAGAGGTAGCTAAGAGGTGTGGAGAGTCATCAACAGGATTATGTGGTGTGAGCAGAAACCTTCAGGGGGAGAGGGAGCAACTGTGCAGGGCACTTAAATGATTGTCACTCTGATTGAATTCATCTTAGCAAAAAGAAAAAGAAAAAGTGGTAAGACCAGATATTTTATGAAGAAGTGGTGGTGGCTAATGTATTCAGAGTTACATGTGGAGAAAGGCTGGGCTCTGGATATCTTCTGAGGAAGAGTTAATGCTATCTCAGAGAAGGCTGCACTTAGCAGAGAAGACTGTGAGCCATGGCTGAATTCTGGGTAAATGTTGAATGCAGACCCATCATATCTCCCTAAGCAGAGGAAATGTACCTAAGGGACAGGGGGAGTGCTTTGGCCTATAAAGCTGGATTGAATGAAGGTACTGTGAAGGCATGTGGAGGAAGTCTTGGGGAAAGCATCAAAGGCAGGCTTTGATGCCAGGCAATGGTGGTGCATGCCTTTAATCCCAGCACTGGGGAGGCAAAAGCAGGTAGATCTCTGTGAGTTTGAGGCCAGCCTGGGCTACAGAGTGAGTTCCAGGAAAGGCGCAAAGCTACACAGTGAAACCCTGTCTCAAAAAAAAAACAAAAAAAAAAAAAAAAAAAAAAAAAAGGACAGGCTTTGATACAAAGATGGTTTTTAGCCATCCAACAGGATCTCTTAGATTGGCAACAGGGTATGCAAATCTGGAGTTTTGTAGAATTTAATAAGACCATTTAGAAATTCGGCTACAGTCTAGCTAGAGAGATAGATCCAGCTTCAAGAAAGGTCTATAAAATGATGGTACTGGATGGTGACACTAAAGGAGCCATGTAGTCACAGGGCTATTTCTACATTTAAAATTCTGGTGAAAAGAGAAAGATACAGTAAAAGGACCTAAGAAGGCACACCCAGCAAGACAGAAGTGAGAGGAGAATGCAGGGCCTGGAAGACAAGGTAAAAATGTAATTCAAGAAGAAAGGGGCGATGTTGCATGTCATACACCTACATCAAGTAAAATACGGTCCAAGGATGCTTTATGAGGTTCATCTGATGTTTAGAAGCTACTAAAGAGATAGAGTAGATGATAAAAAAAATGACATGGCATGGCTGGTATGGCATGGAGAAAAGAGAAGCAATAGATGAGAATAAGAAAGCAGAGCTTCCGTGATGGTCACAGCCTGCCTCGCCTTGTGCAGTGAACACTACAGACACGCTTCATACTTCAGTTTCATTCCTTCATTAAAATTGAAGGATCTATGTAGTGAACACCAGGGGACAAGAGTCTTAGAAATAAGCCTACTAGTCATATATGATGTTGTTATGAACTATTTTTAAAAATGTCCCGACAAAGCATTATGAGACAAAGAACCTCCAAAAATGCTATTGAGTTCATTATGTGTTGGCCACTGATAGCTAAACATGAAGCCTACCCTTAAGAGTTATTTACATACCAACTGAGACTCTGTTGGAGAAAACTCATTTTTCATTTGAAAACAATTGTCAGTTGGAGATAGTTTCTGGATTAGGGATGTGTGCTTATGTTCACTTCCCCTCTCAACCCTGCTACCCAATCTGGCCCAGACCCATGAAAGTCCTGTGCATGCTGCCAAGTCTCTGTGAGTTCATGTCAGTCCTGCTGTGTTTGGAAGGCCTTGTTTCCTTGATGTCCTCCATCACCTGTGGCTTTTACAATCTTTCTCCTTCCCCTCACCCAAGGGTTCCATAAACCCCTAGGAGAAGAATTTAATGGTGGCATCCCACTTAAGACTGAGTGTTTCAAGGTCTCTCACTTTCTGCACATTGTCCAGCTGTGAGTCTCTATATTTGTTCCCATGTACAGCAAGAGGAGGAAGTAAGACCCTGATCTATGAGTACAGCAGAATGTCACTAGGAGTCGTTTTACTGCTATGTTCTTTTAACAGAACAGTAACATTTGGTTTTCCCCTATCCTGTCCTATCAGTATCAACTTCTTGGTCATCTAGGCAGTGTCACGGATGTGCTTCATCTCACAGAGTGGGCCTTAAATCCAATCAGATATTGGTTGGTTACTCCCACAAACTTGCTACCACTATTGTACTAGCTCATATTGCAGGCAGGTCGTCATTGTAGATATAGGAGTTTGTGACTGGGTTGTTTTTTACCTTTCGTCTTTGGTAGCATGCACAGCACCTTCCCATACCAAAGACACTAGCATGTGGGATGAGAGCTCTACTTAAATGCCAGCTCAACTTCACCGTATTCAGTGAGTTGTGTAGGTGTTGTCTTCAGCAACAGGCCCTCACTATCAGTTTCTAAAGAATGACCAATAGTCTTGTCAACAGCCTGGGTTGTTTTGGGGGTTGCCATGAGGTCCCCCCTTTGGCCAATAATTGGATTAGATCTCTTCCATCTCTTGTATTCTGTTAGTGAGGCTTGCCTCTGGGCTTCCTTTTAGAGTTTCTTATTAGGTGTAGTAGGGTTTCTTTTATGACATTATCCATTTCCTTTTAGCTTTTCCGATTTGGTGGAGTACAGATTTTAAAGTATATTCTTATGATTTTTCTCTGTGTTTGTTGTTATGTACATCTCTAATTTTGTTAGTTGACTTTATCTGCCTTTTACTTAACTTGGCTAAGGGTTTGTCAATCTTACTGATTTTTCTCAAGAAACCAACTCTGTTTCATTGATTCTTTATATGGTTTTTGTTGTTGTTTGTTTATTTCTATTTTGGTGATTGCAGCCCTAATTTTGATTATTTCTTGCCACCTATGCCTTTTGGGTGTTATTTCTTCTTTTTGTTTAGATCTTTCAGGTATGCTGTTACGTTACTAATCTGAGATCTCTCTAATGTTTATGTAGGCACTTAGTGCTATGAGCCTGCCTCTTAAAACCACCTTCATGTGTCCCAGAAGTGTGGGTATGTTTATGTTTTCATTTTCATTATGTTCTAAACAGTTTTTAATGTCTTTATTAATATCTGTTTAGATGCATTTTTTTCATTCAGTGGTGAATTGTTCAGTTTCCACGAGTTTGTAAGCTTCCTGTTGTTTCTGTTGTTACTGATATCCAACTTAATCTGTACTCATCAGATGGGATGTGGGGCATTATTTCAATTTTCTTATATCAATTGAGACTTATTTTGTGTCCCATCATGTGGTAAATTCTGGAGAAAGTTTCATGAGCTGCTGAAAAGAAGGTACATTCTTTTTTGTTTGTGTGAAATGTTCTGTAAATATCTGTTATATATTCTTTTGGTTTGTGACATCATTTAGCTCCAGCAATTTGTTGTTTGGTTTTTGTCTGTTTATTGGTGAGAGTGGGATATTGAAATCATAACTATCAGTGTGTGATATTAGCTGTAGTGTTGTTTCTTTCATGAACATGGATACAATTGTGTTTGGTGCATAGATGTTTAGAACTGCGATATCTCCTGGTGGATTTTTCCTTTGATGTGTATGTAGTGTCCATCTTTATCTCTTCTGATAAGTTTTGATTTGAACTCTATTTTGTCAGATATTTAAATGGCTACACCTGCTTACTTCTCAGGTCCATTTGCTTGGAATATCTTTTTCTATGCTTTTACCCTGAGATGATGTCTGTCCCTGATGTTAAGGTGTGTTTCTTGGATGCAGCAAAAGAATGGATCCTATTTTTGAATCTGGTCTGTTAATCTCTGTCTTTTTATTGGTAATTGAGGTCACTAATGTTGAGAGTTACCAATGAACTGTGTTTGTGGATGCTCACTATTTTGTTGTTGTGTCATGAGTTGTTTTCTCCCTCTTGATTTGTTGGTCTGAGGTTATTTATTCCTGTGGTTAACCTCATTAGGTTGAAATTTTTCTTCTAGCACTTTCTTTAGACCTGGATTTATAGATAGATACTGTTTAAATTTGGTTTTATTGTGAAATGTATTTCTCCATTTATGGTGACTGAAAGTTTTGCTGGGTATTGTAGTCTGGGCTGGTATCTGTGGTCTCTTAGAATCATCTAGCTCATCTGTCCAGGCTCTTCTGGTTTTTAGAGTCTCCCTTAAGAAGTCTGGTATTATTCTAACAGGTCTGCATTTTTATGTTATTTGATCTTTTTCCTTTGCAGCTTTTAATAGTCTTTCTTTGTTCTGTATATTTAGTGTTTTGATTATTGTGTACTATGGAGACTTTCTTATTCAGTCTATATGATGCTCTGTATGCTTCTATCTTGATAGCATCTTCTTTAGGTTAGTGAAATTTTCTTTGATGACTTTGTTAAAAATATTTTCTATGCCTTTGACTTGGGTTTATTCTCCTTCCACTATCCCCATTTCTCACAAATTGGATCTTTTCATAGTGTCCCAGATTTCCTGGATGTTTTGTGCCTTGATTTTTTTTTTTTAGATTTAATATTTTCTTTGAGTGAGGTATCATTTCTTCTATCTTGTCTTCAGTGCCTGAGAGTCTCCCTTCCATCTCTAATATTCTGTTGGTAAGGCTTGCCTATTAGCTTCCTTTTTGAGTTCCTAAATTTTTTATTTCTGATTTTACCTCAGTTTTGGGGTTTTCTTTAGTAAGTTCATTTCTACTTTCATGTTTTGAACTGTTTTATTATTTCATTCCACTGCTTATGTTTTCATATGTTTCATTAATGGATGTGTTCATACCATCCTTTAAGGACCTTGAACATATTCCTAATAGCTATTTTGAAGTTCTTGTCTTCTGTATCAGCTATATCGCATTTCTTTGCCTACTGTAGCAGTCTGGCTTGCCTTTAGTGGAGACATATTGTGTTAATAGCTGACATTGTTTTTTTACGCTGGCATCTAGACATCTGGGTTTAGAATGATTGTAATTCTAGGTTTGATATAGGTCTTGTCTTCTTTGGGTTTCATTCATTTGATTTGGATTGCCCTCTCTGGATCTTAGGAGTGTATGGTGGTTGTGTGTTGCATGGTAGGGAGTGCTACTGATACCCTTCCAGGTATGGGGGTTCCAGAGAGAATATATTTCTAGGTATTGGGAGCTAAAAGGATGGAATGGGAATGACCTAGAAGGGGGAGGGGTGAGAGAGTCCATAGGAAGGAGGAAAGTTGGGTCTGTCACAAGGATCTGCTTAGTGCCCTGGGAATGGGGACAGAGAGGAAGAAGAAGCCACAGCAGGTTGTCTACTACAAAGCTGGGGATAGGAGGGAGAATATAGATTGCCTACCTGATTGATACGCTGGCCTCCAAAATCAATTTTGAAAGACATAATTTATTTGTAAAATGGGTGGTCTTCCTATCCTGCTCTGAATATGTGCTTTGTGTATTCTTTATTGAATGTGTCCTTATTTAATAATTCCCCAGAGCGTTTGAAACTGTTCCTTGGGACAAAATGATACCACCAAAACTTGATCCAGAGGAGACAACAGTGGAAAGGGCTGCTGACCTCATCTCACAGTGTTTCACACTGAAAAGATATGAAAGAGTGCCCGCCATAACCCAGGTCAGTGAGCGTGCCTGACCGTGGTGCCTACTGTTTGCCTTCACTCAAGCCACAGTGAAATTTTCTTGTTAAGAATTCCATGTGAGGGATACATGCAGGCGGAATACTGTATACATAAAGAATTCCATGTGAAATTGAAAGTTATATAATCACAAGTCACTGGTAACTGTAAACAACTTTCTCACTGTCCATACTGAAAATGTTTACTACTGAATGACTTCTCCCTCACAGTCATTTGTGGTGGCTGTGAATTTTGGAAATTACAGAAGAATGTTAAATAAGGAAAGAGACACAGAGATGTTGTTCCTTCAGATAATCTATGCTGAGCATAGTTCTGGAAATAGGACCTAATTTAGCTGCCCACTCCTCAAACCGAATAGGAAGATCCATGAGTTGTAGACTGCTCTCTCATGTTTCCGGTTATGTGACCCAACAAAGCCCAGAGGGCTCTCAGAGAGATGACCATCGGTTTCATTTCTGAATGTCAGAGTTTGTCATGTCAACTGTTGGCCGTGGATCCCTACTACAGCTGGAGCACTTTCTCTAGAGTATAGATCTGTTCATGTTACTACACTGACTGTGTCTGGTTTTTTTTTTTTTCCAGAACATGGAACCCATGCTATTTGACAAGACACGTAGCCAGTCATTTGCCTGTTCTGTGTTATCTTCCTTCTCTAGTGAACGCTCGGTGCCCAGTTCCACCATGCTGCCCAGCGGGTCCTGCTTTGTGCAGTGTCTCATCACTTTAATAACTCTGTGCCAGGATGAACCCCAAGCATTCACGAAGCCCTGGCTTTTGTCCTCCCAACACTGCCTCAGACACCCCTGCTTCCTTGTCCCTTTGTGTTCTATGCCACAGCTCACAGAGTAAGTCTGGGTCAGCTGTTGGATGATTTCTCATAATGAAGTTTTTGAGCATAGAAAATCCACATATAAAGAGAGAAACCGATTATACCCTAAGGAGTCCCTAAGCCCCCAATTAGGAAATCTGCATTCTCGTGTAAAATTTCTTCCATTCTCATAGAGAAAGAAATAATAAGAGGAAAAACATAGCTTTAATATAGACACTCAAACATTGGATTGTCACATAGAAGTGAAAACCAGTTAAAGGTCAAAAACTGTGTATGACTTCATTTATTTTTAAGGATCTTCAAATTACCTCAAAAAATTTATATCTCATAAAAAGTTGGTATTTCATTGTATTTCCCATGTTAAATAATTTGAATATCTAAAGTCCTCTGAACCTAGTCTCTGTGCAAAGACGTAAAGGGAAGACCACGATGGATCTCAGAGGAGAAGGCTCTGTCATGAAACTAAAGCTAAACCTTTCACATGGAAAAAACCGTGTCACCTGGAGAAGGTGCACACGCGGCAGATTCCAGCTTGGAGGAAACAGAGTGGAGTGGAAGTTTGAGCAAAGAGCCAAGAGCCACATCACTCAGAAGCAAAGCCCTGCCCCACCCCACCCAGAATTGCCAGGATGCCTGGAAAGGGTTTTCCCAGAGTTAAGACTCGGCTATGATGACCTGCTAAGGACACCAGAGCTTGAATTTATGAAATTACAATAAGATCGTTTACTAGCTTTTGCTTATCTCCATAATGCTTTAGATGGTCGGAGGACTCTGGGACAGATTCCAGACGAGATTGTTCTCAGCGCCAGTCAAACCAATCAGTTTGTAAGTTTGCCTTCCTACTGTTGCCCTTGCTAGCTTTACCCTCCTCACCAGGAACCTGATACCCTGCTGAGGGCAGGAGAGGGGCCGGGTCTTTAGATTAAGAGTGTCCCAGAGACCTTCATCCAACGGTCCTGGGCGGAGAAGAGAATCCAAATCCCGTTTCAGTTACTAGGCAATGCCTGACCTCTTGTTACCCTCAAAATGAACACTATTAAATGTACTACATTTTAAAATGGTACTGTATAAACAATTTGATGTGGACAGTTACAATGCTGTGGTACTCCATGGACTTCTTCTAAAGGGGATTCTAAATGATGTTACATCAACTTTCATATCATGTATTTGTGCTGTATTCATGCTTAAAGCTATGGCTTTATTATTGATGTTCTCCTATGTACAATTCTGTACATTAGTATAAAAAAAACTGGTGGTTTGGTCTTCCAAAACATCAGTATTTTGTTGTTCTTTATAGCTGATACAACTCTGGTTATGGTCTACACTTGTTTAATTCACTCTAAATATTTCCTATTTAAAAATATATAAACAAAAATATGATATATTCTGTGTATCACTTCCCTCTATTGAGAAAAAAATTACAGTGGGAATGCCTGCGCCTCTCCAACAGCATGTCTACCTCCTTCCAGAAACGTTATTATAGATTTGATGTTCCACATTTTCATGTAGTCTTTTAATCTTTAGCCTACTATTGTTTTTTAATAAATTTACTTACTTTTTATTTTACATCCCTGCTGTAGTCTCCCCTCCCCCCTCTCCTCCCAGTCCCTCCCCCCACCTAGCTCCCCTCTATTCCCACCACCCACACATCCACTCCTCCTCCATTTCTGTTTAGGAAAAGGCAGATCTCCCATGAGTATCAACAAAACATGGCATATTAAGTTGCAGTAAGACTAAGCACCTCCCCATGTATAAAGGTTGGGCAAGGCCTTATGAGGACTAGGATCCCAAAAGCCTATAAAGGAGTCAGAGACAGGCCCTGTTCCCATTGTTAGGAGTCCCACGAGAGGACCAAGATACACAGCTGTGACATATGTGCAGAGGGCCTAGTCTCAACAGCTCCCTGGCTGTTGGTTCAGTCTCTGTGAGTTCCTATGAGCCCAGGTTAGTTGATTTTATGAGTTTTCTTGAGGTGTCTTTGACCCCTCTGGCTCCTACACTCCTTTCTCCTCCTTCTCCGCAACGTTCCCTGAGGGTTTGGCTGTGGGTCTGCATCTGTTTCCATCATTTTCTGGATGTCTCTGATGATAATTGGGCTAGGCACCAGTCTGGTCACAGGAGATGGCCAGTTCAGGCTAATTACCTGCTATTGCTAGGAGTCTAAGCTGGGGTCTTCCTTGTAGATTCCTAAGTCTACTATTGTTAACCAACATACAGTATTAGATTCCTTTTTTAAACTTTTGTAAAGATACATGGTATCTTGCTTATGTTTATGCCTCCTAGCCTTGTATCCCCTACTGTGCTCATAAGATTCATATCTAGTCTCTCTGGCTCTCTGGGTGTTCATTTTTTCTGAAGCATATAATTCCATTAAATAGTTATACCACAGTTCATTTACCCATTCACATAATTTGTTTCTGATTTAATTTCAGTTGTAACAATATACATGTACTTTCACATACTCAGCTGTAAAAATATTTCTGGATTTAACACATACCGATTCATGTCTATACTTTCTGGATCAAGAAGGGTATCTCTTCTTATCTTCTAGTTATTTTCATATTCTTCATCAAATGAGTTGAACCAATGGTGTGTCCCACCAGTAGTGCTAAAGTTCACATTACAATACCTTGGGGACAATGTTAGAATTTGCCCAATTAAAAATAATTTTTCATTCTTATAAATATGAAGTTACACTGTATTAAAATTGCAGATTACATACACCTAATGCACTTGCCACCAAATCTGATTGTATGTACAGTTCCTGCAACCCACATGATGGAAGGAGAGGACTGACTCCCAAAACTTGCCTTCTGATCTTTACAAATATGCCAAAGCATGTGTAGCACCCCAACACACACACACACACACACACACACACACACACACACACACACACACACACACACATACACATTCAAACTTACATACTGAAGAAATGAATAAATAAATGTAATAAAAATAGACAATTTTCTTTCTTAACGGTACACATGGAAATGTCTTTCTCACCATTCTTTTTGGGTATAAGTCAGGGATCCAGTCCATCACCATAACTATGAAGTTCGAGTTCATTTGTGTGAATAGTTTCCTCGGTAGCCCAACGGATGGTGTGTGGTCTGATGTGCGGTGAGTCACAACAAACATCGCTAATGACTGCAAAGCTGTGAGAGGCAATGTGGTGAAACTGTGCTTTTCACAAGTACAGTGTGAGTCAGACAGGCACCACCACAGAGGAGCATGCACAGTCCCAGGAAGTGATCACTGTACCTCCTGATATTGAGAAAAATACCAAGTCGTGTGAAAGAAAATGGAAGACATAGTTTCCCCAAGGGATGAGTCCCCTAGTTAGTTACCCAACAACAGGTGGTCAGTCCTGAAATCATATACATAGAAGTAGCACTAAACAAATTCAGCTGGTTCTATTTATGTATTTGGGGAGGGGAGTAACAATAGCAAATAAAAAGTGGTCATGATTTCAAGAGAGAGTTGGAGAGATAACCTGAGAAGACTTGGAGGGAGAAAATGGATTGGGGGAAATGATGTAATTATGTTTACATTTAAAATCCTTTAAATAAAAATTTTAAAGTACATTTTATTCAGCCAAATATATAAATAATATGTAAGACTTTTGAATTATTGTTAAACTGTCTTTTCAAATGTGTAATCACACCTCAGTGTAGATTTTAGCATACAAATTGAGGATAATTCTTTTAAGATAGGAACATTAAAAAAATAAGCTTCGCATCTACATAGCAAATTAGACTTGTTTATAATGCTCCTCAAATACCTTTATAAATAATATATATCATTGATTTTTTTTATTTTGTTCTGCTTTGTTTCTGAGGCACCTGACCTCCACCTCATAATCCTCCTGCCTCAGCCTTCAAGTGCTAGAATTATGGGCCTATGCCAAGGAGCTCAGCTTCATACTAATCTTTCTTGTATGAGTGTGAATGAAATGCCCGGGTGTTGATGAAGGCATGTTACTTAAATCTTTCTGTTGAGGTTGTTGATGGATTTGCTGTGTTTTAGGGGGTTTGTTTAACAAATGAGACAGCACTTGAAAGCTCTGCTCCTTCTTATTATGGCACTCCTCCAAACTCACCAGGGCGTCGCTCAAGGTGGAGCCATGGAAAGTCATTCCCAGGAACTTCCACAGGAGCCTGTATATAGCTGTTCATAATGGTTTTACTCACAGCTTCTAAGGTCTGAACACAACCAAAGCACCCTTCAGCAGGAGTTGGATAGGCGGCATTCGGAAGTATTACAAAGCAATGGAATGCTCTGAAACCACTCCATTGTTTCTAAAACAAAATTTTAGAGGCCAATATCCGTATCTCTCAAGATCTTTTAATTTGAGACTTGTTATAGTAATTTGATATTTATTTAAAATATCAATAACTCAATTGCCTATTTTTTTTTCTTTTTCTCAGTGTGAGTCCAAGTTCTAGGAGTAAATACATCCCTCTCTATACGTAAGTGACATTTCTTGTTGCTTTAAAATAAACCATACTTAAGTCTAAATCGTAGTTCATTTCACCTCAATGTGCTTCAGTCCACTCTTAAGTCGACATACGTGTTTAGCATCCTTCAGTGTGCTTCTGGTCCATGCCTGTTTAGTGCTGAGAATTTAATCGAAGATTTACCACAGATTTTAGTTAAATTTTAAAATAAGGAGTGACACATTTTCTGTTTTCCTCAATAGGATGATTTAGGAAATAAAATAACCCTGTTACTCCTACTCATGCTGTCAGTCAGACACGACGTGCAGTTGGTAACACTGTAGTCATGAACATGGAAACGCAGGAAGGACGATCCTGTCCTTCCCTACTGTAACTCTGGCTCTATGAATGGCAGAAGTGCATTGTTCATCTTCAGCCATCTTCTCTCCTTTTTGTTCTTAGTTTGAAAGGTCACCTTGAAATGAAGGAGATGAGAGGACATGGAGGGGACACTCAAACTTTGATCAGGGCTCCCTCCTCCTTACTGGTGTTTTAATCCCAGAAGCCCTTGGGACACTGACCTGCTGATGTGATCAGCCTTCCAGCCTTTTCTCACAGCTCAGCAATGTGGCCCATGCTCCTGACACCTTCCAAGCTAGACTCCAGTGCCCACAGAGCCTTGCTGTCTCCGACAGATATCAACCCCCCCATGCCCTGGCATCCACCCTGTGTCCTGGGGCTGCAGAAGCCCCAGCTTCTGAACCAGAAAATCCTGAACAGCTGCCACTGTCCCTCCTGCTCAAGTTTCCAATCCCAGAGTAGAGGCCTCATATTCTAAAAACAAAGAGCCGTACCTTTCTTGTTTTTAATCCCAATTGCCATTTGTCATCATATTTTTTCCTGCTTGGGCTTTTAATCTACTCTGACAAATAAAACATCCCTTATTTGCTTTGCCCAACTAATCTTAAGTTTTCTACAACTTTGCTTTTCACTGTAACAGTGGTCATGTGCAGAGTACAAACGCTGATGATGTGGACAACCCCTGTGGAAATATCACATCCGTGGCCAAGCCTCGGCACTCTAAACTTCTCTATACAGACACAAGTTGGTAAGTGCCATCCTCACTTATTTGCTGATCAATAAGGATAAAACTTGCTCATGGAATTGCAAATGGAAGGGAAAGAAATGGCCTAGCTCATTATGGGCCAAAACTTATGAAGAAAAAATGTGAGTTTCTTAAAAGAAATGATGACCTGAGGGCTAACAGTTTGGGGACTCACCTGGAATTCCTTGAGCAAGCCACTTTATCACTGTGACTTCAGTGTCTTCATCTGTCACAAATTGCCAACAGCATTAGTAAAAGGACTTGGCTGACCAACAAGTCATCCATCAGTCATTCAATTTTATAACCATCAATGCTGAGAAAACCACTTTGTATAAATAGCTATAAAATGGCAGAAATTACTGGTACTTGTGTACTGACCAAAAATGAAAATTCATTGAACAACTTTTTAAATAAAATCAAGACAACTCAGTCATTCTAAAACTCAAACATTCTGGGGCTGGAGAGATGGCTCAGTGCTTATGAATGCTTTCTGCTCTTGAGAAGGACCCACGTTTAGTTCCAGAATTGAGGCCAGGCACTCACAACCACTTGTTACTCCAGCTCCGGAGGATTCGATTCCCTCTTACAGCCTCCTGCAGCACCCACATTCATGTGGTGCACAGACACACAGATATGTGGGTAAATAAAAATAAATCTTTTTTTTTAACTCAAACCACCTAACAGTACATTCTAAAGTTATACTAATTTGATATTTACGTGCTAAGAATGGTGGTAAGAAACTACTAAAAGTCTTTCTTTCATAATTGAATCATAAAATTTCTAGGAAAGCGGAAAACTCTGTCTATACAGTAGGTCAGTGTAGGTCTTAGCATACACTGTCTGGAATCTGAGCCTGTGTGTTTCAGTGAGTGTTGGTGTCACATGGCAGACAGCAAGAGCAGTGCAAAGTGCTTGAGTTGTGTGTTCAGAACCAAGGCTGTGGTGATGTCAAATGATGACACACAGGTCACACTGCCAGAACCACCTCAGATTTATTGTAAGTGGATTGTGAGTCAGTTTCAGGTTCTTGTGCGTCCAGAAACATTTTATTATTACCATATCCCTTTTATGACCCCACATTCAGTTAAATGGCATATGGATCATGACGCATAGTCTAAGAAACGGGGCCATAGAATGAATATACTCAGTCAGCCCTTCTTTGACCTGCGATTAGATAAATTCATCCTAAGTTATTCTCACTTTGCAACACACAATGCATATAGGATTGGAGCTGCTCCTGTTTGCAATCCTGGGCTAACTCATATTGCATACTGCATCCTGGCAGCCCAATAGAGAACTGGATCACATAGAGTCGGTCAGGGGAAAGATTCACATTTCAAGTCAAGACACACTTTCTACTGTATCCATACCTCTTTTGCACCATTATGTTGAAGTCAGAAAATGAGTTAAGCTCCTATACATCCCTCTATAATAGATGTCACAAAATATTTTTATGGTTATCTTAGTTACTTTCCTATTGCTGCAATAGGGAGACCGGGACCAAGGCAGCTTGTAGAAGGAAGGGTTTGTTTGGAATTATGGCTCCAGATAAATAAGGGTCTGTCATGGGAGCAGCCGAAGCAGCAAGCTGAGAGTACACACACACACACACACACACACACACACACACACACACACACAAGGAAACAGAGAAAGAGTACTGGGATGGTGCAAGGCTTTGAAACCTCAGAGCCTGGCTTCAATGATGTACTTCCTTCAGAAAGGTCATACCTCCTAAACTGCCCAAAGAGTGCCATTGACTGGGGACCAAGTATTAAAATGCCCTAGACTATGGGAGACGTTTTTTCAAACCTCCATAGTTCTTATTGTCTTCCATAAAGTATACGACATATACACACAGGCTCAGAGCAGTCATGTTAGGTGTCCTCTGGTATAGGGGTAGAGAATTTGGTTCCAAAGACCTGAAGATGTTAAGGTTTGAGGATATCAAATCCATATAAAATGGTTTAATGATTGCTAAAACCTACTGTGCACATCCTCCCTAAATTCCTTGTGGTACCTAGTACACTGACTGGGCATGCATCTAAGTAGCTTTCATACTGCATTGTTTAGACACAATGACAAAAAAATAAAACATCATTTTGAGGGCCACATTTTTTAAAGTATTTTGTTTATGCAGCTAATTGAAGTAGACATTTCATTCTCTTTCCTCCATACCACTGAGTTGCCAAGTACCAGAGATACTCTCACGTTGGTTTCTATGATTGACAGCTTACTAAGGATTTCATACAGTCATAGTCACAACATTTTTTAAGTATTTGTTTACTTATGTGTATGGGTGTTTTGCCTGTGTATGTGTCCACAGAGACCAGAAGAAGGTGTTAGGTTCTCTTGGAATTAAGAGTTACAGATGATGGTTAGCCACCATGTGGGTGCTGGGAATTGAACCTGAGTCCCTTGGAAGAGCAGCCAGTGCTCTTAACCCCTGAGCGATCTCTCCAGCCCATGTCACAACATTTTAAATGCTAACCAATTTTACCTTTTAAAAACATATTGTGCCCACAAACCAATGTAGATAAATTTCTGATTAGCTTACCTTCTGCTATATTTTATTGTTTGTTAATTGTAACACTAACTCTTACTATAATTTTGAATTTGGGAGTTTTTTCCTGTTATTTATTTACTTATTTCTATTATCTATTTTACCTAATTCTTTTTACTCTCTGTCAAGCTATAAAATATCTTTAAAAACTATCTTTGACTTTAGTACACTTATGTAAATAGTCTCAATTGAAAAATTTAAGCATATCTGTCCAGAGCTGGAGGCTATGCTAAGAACTGTCCTAATGTAAATATTTTTTTTTAAAAAAGATTTGCCCCCAACAAGCTAAAAATCTTGGTGGACAGATTATTTCACAAAAACCTGAGCTTTGATTTTGACTCATGACTATAAAGAAGTCACTCTGCTGAGCGGTGCTGGCCCACATCTTTAATGTCAGCACTCAGGATGCAGAGGCAGGTGGATCTCTCTGAGCTTGAGGCCAGCCTGGTCTACAGAGTGAGTTCCAGGACAGCCAGGGCTACATAGAGAGACTCTGTCTCGATTAACCAAAGAAAGAGGAGGAGGAGCAGGAGGAGGAGGAGGAGGAGGAGGAGGAGGAGGAGGAGGAGGAAGAGGAGGAGGAGGAGGAGGAAAAGAAGGAGAAGAAGGAGAAGGAGGAGAAAAGTCCCTTCCACATGTGGCGTTCTGAAGGCTGTTGAAACCTGCCATGCTCTATCAAGTCTGAAAGAGTCAGATGTAAAATTCTTCCATAAATTCTGCAAGGAAATCATTGCTATTAAACAATCATTATAAAAAAATTAAAGGAGGAACATAAGGAGAAAGCCAATCTTAAAATGTTCACCAAGCATCTGGTTTTATTAATGTTTCCTTTTATTCAAATATATACTTGAATTTTGAAGTGTTTTGTGAAACAATCTTGCTGGAAAAAAAAATCAAACTTTCTTTGGGATCATTCTTAAAAGATACTGAAATAAAAACAGAAGGCTTTTTTATGCAAAAAAAAAAGGAAAAAATGATATTTCCTTGAGTTTGGAAGAGTGCTTATTTACTTTGTCCTACTGAAGCTTGTGTTTTAAGGACGCTGAGTAGAAGAGAAGCCTGTAACTGACATTTAGCTGTGCTTCTCCGATGTGGGCACTAGAGGGCGTCCCAGGTTGCAAAGTTTCTTCTGATTGATTCTGTTTTCTAACTGACTCATAACCTTTTAACACAACAAATGTCTTCCAATTTTATCATGAAGTGTTTATGCATGTGGTGACACGTAGTGTCGTACCAAGCACACACAAGTGCATAGTAAATGCCTGTGTTTGTCCACATTGAGCTTGAGAAATAGATTTCTAGTGAACTCTTCTGAACTCCATGTGTCCTGTGCCCCGGGACCTCATCATCTCCTCCCCTGCCCCAACCAAGAAGCTCTGCTTTGTGCTGATCTCTTGTTTGCCCCACCTGCGAGTTTGGCTACCTACGGATGGGTCTCAAATTAAATATTATGTGTTTTGCACAATATGACACTGGGCTAACAATAAAATTATAAATTTTATAAAAATATGATTTCATCTCCACAAAGTCTGAAGTCCAGAAATGCACATTTTTATTTTGTGCCACACAGGGAAAAACAAAACACCACTGTCCTATTCAAATGCAAACATGATTTTCCTTGGAGTTTGACAACTTAAAAGAATGTCTTACCTAGATACCCTACGATATTATCTTTAGAGTCCAGAAGTTTGATGTCTAATTATGCCCTTACCCTTGCCGTGATACGATCCTTCAGGAAGGCAAAAAGTCACTGAGTAGACCTCCAGTGGCTTGACCTTTGAGGCATTATCTTTCAAACTTTCCTCAGATGACTTCTTTCTGTCTGTCTGTCTGTCTGTCTGTCTATCTTCCTTCCTTCCTTCCTTCCTTCCTCCCTTTCTTTGTTTCTTTCTTTTTTCTTTTCCAGTTACCAGGTCATCTGACATAACCAGTATGGTCAACATTGATGGAGAATGCTTTAACAGTTGAAAATGTAGTTTATAATTTTTGTTGTAGAATTAAATCCGATTATAGGAATTGAGTGCAGAGAACAATAGTAAACACAAAACCAAACTCTCCCATGAGAACATAACTGCCTCTGACCCTTCCCACCTATCACATGCCACAGGGAGCACCCCCCACTGTGATATGCCATAGGGAGCACCCCCCACTGTGATATGCCATAGGGAGCACCCCCCACTGTGATATGCCACAGGGAGCACCCCCCACTGTGATATGCCATAGGGAGCACCCTCCACTGTGATATGCCACAGGGAGCACCCTCCACTGTGATATGCCACAGGGAGCACCCCCCCACTGTGATATGCCACAGGGAGCACCCCCCACTGTGATATGCCATAGGGAGCACCCTCCACTGTGATATGCCACAGGGAGCACCCCCCACTGTGATATGCCATAGGGAGCACCCTCCACTGTGATATGCCACAGGGAGCACCCTCCACTGTGATATGCCATAGGGAGCACCCCCCACTGTGATGTGCCATAGGGAGCACCCCCCACTGTGATGTGCCGAAGGGAACATGCACCACCTCTGAGTTACAGCATGATCATGAAACACACTTTCCTAAACACCACTTCTATTCTTGCAGATATATTGCAATTGACTGATTTGTTTAAGTTCATATATGAATTGTTTCCTTTCTCTTTTCTTTTCTCTATGATACACAGTTCTCTCAAATATTTTTTACATATATCTTTCATGTTTTAAAACTATTTATTTAATGGAGATTCCATGAAATAGATTCCAGGGTCAAGATGTAACAACACTCTCAAGCCTGTTGTTCAGTGATTTTCTGGAACTGTTCTGTGTGCCCCAGGTCTGTGCTCACCTCTAGTATTAGCAGAGCTCATTAAACATCACCTTTTAACTTCTACATATCCTGACTATAGCAATAGTCCAAGCATTTTAAAGTATAAAAGGTAAGCTGTCTCTTTGGTTTTCAATACCAGTGTTGGAAGTTTGATAATCCTTCATCTATGTATCTAAGAAGCCTGCAAATTCATACAATGCTTGCTTGCATGTAAGATTTAAATAAATACTGAGCATTTTCTTCATAATAAAATTTGTTTAATGGTTGCATAGTATTCTACTGTGAGACCACACCAAGTTTATATAGTCCAAATTCTGACTAAAATAGTTTTCCTGGTATTAAACAATGAAGAAAAAGTAACTTCTGCTTGTATTTTTGCAAAATGATGCTGACATGCTTGTCCAGCACATCCATACAAATAAAATTATGACATGAGTTTTCTAATTATAAATAACAGTTTCCTAATTTGGCGTGCATGCCCAGATATCAAAAGACATTTAAAGTTAAGGAACTTACAGCTTGCGAGGAGGCCAAGATTCAGGAGAATGCACACTATCCATCTGGTTGAACAGGAATTCTTGGCATTCAGAAGACCTTAGTAGATATTCAGTGCCTTTCCTGGACATGGGTGATGGTCGGGAACTTCTTTCAATTATATAATTAGCCCCCATTTCTAATCTGAATCAAACAGAAAAACTAAGGTAAGGATCATTTTTGCTTTCAGTCTGACTTTGCCTCTTTACCCAAGAGGTGGCTGAGACAGTTGACCAGGCTGAACCCAAGGCCAGTTCCTTTACATATAACCCCATGACCCCGTGGAGTGGTCAGGGCAGGCGGTCAGAACTGAGTGACATGTACCTGCAGGCCTGTACACACTTGCTGCCCAGGAGCAATCTGCCCTCGCACAGTCATAAGAGAACAAGAGAGTTCCCCAAAGCGTCTTTTCTTTGGCATTGGAATCTAAATGAAGGAGCAAGCCCATGGCACCTGCCATAGAAACACCATGACTGTGTTTCCCAGTGAAGAGTGAGGATTGGTCTGTGAGGGAGATGCAGGTCCAGGTCACAGAGCCCAGGGATCAACCAGGTGGGTCATCTCATCACAGCCTCCATGGCCCTCCACCCTTCCATCACAACTGAGAACACCAAAGGTCTCCAAAGGTCTCCAAAGGTCACAGGCTCACTCTGCCTCTGCTTTTTCAATGCAGAGACTTCTGTGAGGACACATCAGCCAATAAAGAGGACTTGTCCAACAGAGACTCCCAACTAGTGCCTGGGGAATGTCTAGGGTAGCAGAGGGTGATCACAGGCAGCTCAGTGGAATACTCTCAGCCTTACAGAACTCCACCACAACCCGGACTAAAACTGGCTGTGACTAGCTGTTCCCAAAGTATCAGCCTGATGCTTCGGCCTTGTAGCCAGACATTTCGGCCTTCCCAGAGCATTTTCACAACTATGCTCCTCTTTATTTTTCAAAATAGTGTGAGCAAGGCAGAAGCACAAAACCCAGTTCTGTTCCCATTCTTCAGACAAGGAGGTTGAGGTCAGAGGAAATGACATGAAGAGCCCCAAATAGCTCACTTCATGAACTGTGAGGTCACATCTAGAGAATGGACCTCCCACCCATGAGGCAAATCTTGGCCTTAACACACAGCCGATAGTGCTATGTGTCTGGCACGGAGCTGGTTCTTGGGATTCATCCTTGCCTAGAAGAAAAACCTTGGGCCATATTATTTCTATATCTCCTTGTAAAGAGGGTGTGAAGAGTGAAGAAGGCAGAGAAAAACCATATCCATAAGATAGTGACAGTAATAATAAAACTGCCAACTCCTGGAAAAGGTTGGAACACAAATCTTAAGGCATTCAGAAAAATAATTCCTTCACCAGATGACATCACAAAGCAGTGAATGGAAGCATCAGATCCATCATAGTTCCAAACACCTCTCTCCCTCTCTCTTCCCCTGCCAGTGTGTTGGGCTTTTCCTTCCTTTCATCCTCTGGGCCCATCCTTCTCTCTCATCCACTTTCCCCTGGCTGTCCTGAGCTCCCTCCCCTCGCCGCACATCTGAGTTCCTCTTATTGATTCTGCATATAATGAGCGATGCCATGATAGTTCCTCACCTGCATCACATGCCCCCCCAGGGCCCTTCAAGGAAGGTGCAGTGACCCTGGATAGGGTACAGTTGAGGATGGCTCAGAAAGTTTCCATCTCAGCTGGTTGTGTGAAACTGGAGAGATGGGTTCGATGGTTAAGAGCATGTACGGCTCTTCCAGAGGGCCTGAGTTCAGTTCCCAGCACCCATATTAGGCATCTCACGACTGTCTACACATCCAATTTCAGGGGATCCAATGCTACCTTCTGGCCTCTGTGGCCAGTACACTCACATGCACATAAACCCAAAGACACGCAAAGACATGTCAAAAATAAAAATCTTTTCATTTTTATGTAAAATTAAATCTTTTAGTAAAATAAAAATGTAAGATGAACTGGACATGCTGGAAGCCCAGCACTCAGGAGGCTTATGAAGGAAGAATGCCAGGAGTTCAAAGCCAGCTCAGACTACCTAGTAAGATTCAGAACAAGAAAAAAAAAGAAAAAGGTGTCAGGGGAGGGTAGTTTTCACCTGGATCTGAGGTCACCCAGCTGGTCGTCGGCTGTCTTCTTTTTTTGCCACCATGGTCTTTGCCCAGTTAGATTCTTCAAGCCTTCAGATGTTTGTGTTTTCAAATGGCTGGGCTGAGTTTACTGCTCAGTGATAGAGGATGTGTTTAGTGTGCATAATGTCCTAGGTTTAGTCTCCAGTACCTCAGGGCAGTAACGAATGTGTATATGTTATCCTCCTGGCTTGGCTGAGAACCTGCCAGGATTTTTCAGATGCAGTCCACTGTGTGAGCTCTGATGCCCAGGCTTTTCAGACTGGGACTGGTCCTGCCACTTGAAGTTTGCTTGACTCTGAGTGGATTACTTTGTCTCTATTCTATTCTTCCTATTCCATTGTATAATGCATGCACGTGATACAATGTAAGGTATAGAATCATTGAAAAAATTGCCTAAATTATATGAATCATTTAAAAGAGAATTTGTTATACACAATGAGTGTGAAGTCTATAGTATATTGGGAAACTTGTGTGTGTAATTAAATCTTTAACCATGTAGGCAATACATAGAGTCTACACACAAGATGGCTTTTCCCATGCTATATGTAAAATATATTTTCCTCATTTTCTATTTTACTTTAAAATGTATTTCCCCTTATTTGTGTTAACCTGTAAGTATTAGACAACGTGTGTGTATAATTATGATGAACTGGACATGGTGTCTCACACCTGGAAGCACAACAGTCAGGGGCTTATCCAGGAAGATTGCTAGTACTGCTGATTTATCTTCTGAAATCGTTAATTTTTTACTTTATTGTGCTTTATTGTAATGAAACAAACAACTGTCAACTTAGCTAACAAAATATTCAAACAAAACAAAACCCAGGCCCATGAAGGAATTGGGGCTCAAAAGATGTAGTCAAGGCCAAGAAGTTAGAAAGAAAGATAAAAACAAATGTAGTGTCAGTGCCCGTGGATTGCTGATGCCCCTCTGATTTCACGTGGGCAGGTAGGGTTCCCTGAACATGCAGCAAATGGAGGGGTCCATTCCATTGTTTCAGTACCTTTCGTGGCTTTGTTTCCTTCAGCTGAAAAACATCCCCTCCTAGAAGCAGCTCGGGTGTCCCAGAGAGTCATCTTTCTTTCCCTCATAGAAGGGTGGACTTATATGGCAAGTGTATGTAAGTGTTTATTTCACAAGAGGGCACAAATGTCCTCTTGTGATGGCCCTGTAGGCCAGGATTAAGGGAAATATGTTTAGAACAGCGTGGGTGAGAACTTTCATTTTCAAATATGTGTCACTATATTATGCAGCTGAATTTGTCCTCAGCCTAAGCAGCTAGTTGGTCGGGTCTACTAGTTCATAGTACGTCATTGTTAGATAAGATGTGTCACAGAACAGCCTTTATGTAATGTAACACAGCTGTCAGTCAAGATCAATAAATAGTCTTCAAGGCACAGAGGCTCACAGAGCTGCATGGGGTTTTTAATGAAGCCCCTCTCATGATTGACAGCATGCTTGTGTCCATCTCTCTGACCTCCTAGCTGCTGGCTGAGGACTCTGACTTTAGAGGCACTTTACTTCTGCAGGTGTTTCAGAGGCAGTGGAAAAAACCTGTCACCCAGATGGAGGGGATTTCCTTGGTAACATGCATGGAAGCTTCAAAGAATGCTTGGGGGAAGAGACACACACACACATCAGTAGTTTGGCCTCCTCTCTGGTACCTCTCCACCTTACAGCTACTCTTAAGAAACTCCCGAGAAATCCCAAGGGACAGTGCCCAGAACCTGGCAGCTTTCACTCACTCTTCCAGGCCCTTCTAAAGACTTCACAACTTCATTTTACAGCAGGGTCCTGATCCTCACCCTATTCTAGAACCTTTGAGAGTTATGGAGAGCCCAGATTCCCGGTCCCAGCATTCTTAATTTAGTCCAAATATTGGAAGCTGGTGCCACATATCACCACCTTTTAAATTACTAAGGAGATTTCAGTGTGTGGAACCACCTGCAAGTCTTTAAAGCTGGGTATACTGTATGAATTTTGCATTCTTCACCTATGAAGTTTCCTTTTTGTAAATATTTCATTTTTTTAAATTGTCTTGTCTCTGTTCTTTCAACAGCAGTTGGCTGGGCTGGGGGCAAGAGCGTTTTCCCTATGGTTGGTACCATCTCACAGGTGGTGAGCGGTAGGCAAGCTTGCAGAAGTAGACCTTCCCACCCTCTCAATGCAGGGCCTTGTCTTTAGATGTTCATTTCCTGGCCTCAGAAAATTCATTAATTCATACCATTTATTCTGACTTGTGGCTCTTGATGTGATTTTCCTTTGTTTTGTAAGTGTAGAGGTGTCCCCAATTTGATTAGCCAGTAAGCCATCACCAGTTGTCATAGAATGACACATTCAAAAGACAGCTGTAAGCTTTATTAGAGCAACTGTCTGCTTACTACACAATTTTCCCTAACATTCCGATACTAACACATAATCAACGTAGGAAGAACACCAAGAAATTACAGTAAGAATTTTATGACTATACCCCAAGTCCTTCAGGTTATACCATTACCTGATGTCATGGCTGAGGCGATAATGTACAAGGATCCAGACTGCAGATCCTAGGCCTGATAAGGGGAATCACTAGACCTCTGCCTTCACTCTGACACTAGAGCATGCACTTGTCTCACTGACATCTCTTTCGTTTTCCAATTACCTGAGAAGTGTTAGTCAGATTTCTGTCAATGAGAAAAAAATTCCTCAGATAAGGCATCAACTATAATACACACACACACACACACACACACACACACACACACACACACACACACACACACATTGGCTCACAGAACTAGAGGTTTCAATCCATGGTCCTTGGCCATGTTGCTTTGGGTCTGTGGTGACACAGTACACCATGGAAGTAACAAATCCTGGATAAGTCTGCTCATAGCACAACCAGGAAGCAGAGACCTCCTCTCAGTAGCCTCCTAAGAACCTCCTAAGAGCACTCCCCCAGCAACCTAACTCCCCCTCTATGGGCCCTATCTCCCAAAGCCGTCTAATGGTACACCACGCTGAAAATCAATCTGTCACTACAAGGGCCTTTGGATGATGTTTAAGATACAGTCCATAACAAGAAGCAACCTTCCTTAAGCTCCACCTTGCAAAATGTCTCCAAAGATAAATCATTCCCAGGGAAGGTTTTGTTTGGTGCATTGGATATGTAGAAAGGGCAAAGGCAGGACATCCACAGAAAAGGCATTCTCCTTCAGTAGACATTTGGCTGTATTTAGTAGCCCCGTATTTAGTCTTAGTGTAAATTTTGAGTAAGAAATAAGCTTGGGATGTCATATTCTCAAAGAAAGTCCCCAGAGAAGGGAGGCACAAACCACATAGCTTAAAAGTTGCAACTCCTATGTGTTTGTGATGGTGGCTGTAATTTGTCTGCTATGAGGCGGCGGCAGGCTGTGACAGTGGTACTGATGGGCATCAGCTCTGGACTTGGTGACCTGCCATGTGCCAATGCTCTTTGGTGTCCTTTAAATCTTACTTCTTTTTTCTTGTGCTCATGGTAGCTAAGGCAGCATGTTATAAGCAACCTCCAGGCTTGAGCCTCATGTGGGGCCCTCTCCTTCCTCCCAGGAAGCCATCTGGGTAAACCATTTTGAATGTCATCGAGGCAAGCATATTAGTGATTTTTCATGTTTTCCTGAATGACTGAGTTAAATCATCCTAGGTTGTTGGTTGACTGCCTCTGCCTGAGAGATGTTCTCTGTACACACTACAGAGCCTTCCCCAGTGTTTGACTTTTCTCACTCTGTCTGTGGCAGGGAAAGAGAGGCGGAAACAGACCAATGGGTGGTCTAAAAGAAACAAGTCAGTGGGGAGCTACTGTGTGGGTTTACATGGACGGTCAATGCAGAGTTTCAGAAAAGTGTCTGAAATCAAGGATATGAAATACTATGGTGACAAGAAATACATCAGACCAAAAACACCATGAGTGTTAGCACATGGATATGTCTTCATTAATACCAGAGTTTGCAGTACAAAGTCATGTGTGGCATAGATCCACTGTTTTGTCAAAACTTACATCTTCCTTCAGTATGCAACTGAGGTCAGTGGTAAGCCTGGACACACACACTTAAAATAATAGTGAAAACACACTTGAAGGGTAAGTATTTTAGTGTCAGAGTTGAAATGTTGCCTGTCTGTCTATGCATGCATACCTGTGCCTCCTCTCCTGGTTATACACCCAAGCTTATGAAGGAAAAACAACTGGACTGAATCTTCCTTCCTATTTTTTATATTTGGGTCTAGTGACTATGACTATTTCACAAATCATTATTTTCATCTCCTCTCATGCCCTTCTTCTCACTCTTGACTTCAGTGCGGCGAATATTCCAGGATACACCGGCAAGGTTCATTTCACAGCCACCCACCCAACAAATTCTAATATTCCATCAACAACCCCATCACCAGATTCAGAGATGAGTCGGTAAGTAGGAATCCTATTACTCAGTTTGCTCACATGCATTAGAAAGAGAAATGATAATTATGGTTATTCCATTAAAGAACAATTAAATACTAAGAGAAAATTTGCAATGCTTAAGAAAAATGGATTGTCAAGCCAAAAAAAAGAAAGCAGTTCATTTTCTTACTGAGGGGAACTTTACTCAGAATTGTCTTGGAAAAAAATGCAGGTTAACGGTCCTGTTGACAATGCTAATGGTGGTAGTCCCTTAAGGCTCTTATTTCGAGCATATTATAAGAAAGCATCTTCACCTCTGAGACCGCCCCCCAGTTGTGCACACACATCATCATTAATCTGCTGTTATCAAAGCTACATGCTACCTAGTGTGTGCAACAAGAGCCATGCATTTGCTTCTTGTGAATGTCTTTTTATGAAGAAAAAAAAAATCTGTTGAAACTCACACGTATTTGAATGCCCGTTTTTGCAAGTTGAAACAGAAGGCAGTGGGTGGAAAGATGGAGGAATGCTTCATTGGCAATAGGTGATGAGAGGCAGCACACTATTCTCATCATACCTCAAATGTGAAAGCACTTGGGAGAAGTCCCGGCCTTGAACAAAAAGGACTATGGAGTTCTGGAAATGCAGGTGCTGCCTGAGGCTAAGGCTAGTCCGTGCAAGTGAACAAGCTATGATGGAGAGCCCTCCCCTAAGGGTACCTTTTTCTCTAGATCACTTTCTTTCAGTAGGTGAATATTCCATTTATCACATGTTTATCTCAGCTTGGGTCAGGCACTGAATGTGCATGGCCCCACACTTAAATCCAAATCCAGAATTGTGAAACAGACACTAAAGCACACAGGAAGGCTGGTCACGGTGGCACATGCCTTTAATCCAGCACTCATTTGGAAGGCGGAGACAGGCATATCTCTATGAGTTCAAGGACAGCTTGGTCTCCACAGAAAGTTCCAGGTCAGCCAGGGCTAGATCCTGAGATCCTGTCTCAAAACAAACAAACAAACAACAAAAAACTACAAGTAACTGAAGAAATAGAAGAATTTGGGTGTCCTGAAGCAGGCTAATATCATAGGGATGTCATTATGTCATAATCTCATAATGCTGGAATCTGGAGTCTGTGCTCTGTGGCTCGGAAGGGCTTTCTGAGGACTGAGACTAGGACTTGACCATTAAGTAGAGCTCCTCTTTCCAAGGACTGAAATATTCTGGAAAGCAGCAGCTGTAAATGGGAACAGCATCCAAGAAGAGGGTCACCCAGCTGTTCATTTTGCTATTCACTCATCCATTTTTGTTTAACTCTCACGTTCTCTGATTGTATCATCACACACTGACGGTGTCCCAGCAATTCATAGGAGCACAGCTTACTCACAAGGAGAAAGCAAGAAAGTGACCAAGACAGACACTGCAGCAAAGGATGGTAGCCAGAATAAACGGGACAGTCGCCCTAGATAATCAGTTGCTGTTACTTTCTGGGTACCCAACTAGGAAGGGGCTCTTACCAACTGCATTTCACACATGAGGAAACTGGGGCACGCACTTACAAGCTGCAAGGGCTTGTTGGGGTGCTGAAGATCTCTCAGTGGAATCGCCTCCAGGAGTGACTCTTGGACGGAAAGGACTTACTTGGTGTCAGATATTTGAGGGTCAGGTGACAGCAGCCCCACAAAGGGTAGAGAGACTCTCAGGAGTGTGGAAAGGGCCACGTCAAGCCCTCTGTGTCCTCCACATCCCACAAGGCCTCTTCTGTAAGTGCGACATTAAAGGAGAGGAAAGGTACCAATTGACAGTGGGCTTTCTCAGCGTATCTAAATTTCTGGTTTGACAACCCTGTTGAATATCCAGCCATCTAGTGCTGAACATCTCAATAGGAGGTCAGTGCTTTTCGGGCTAATAATTAGAATTCAGTTTCATTTACTTCCAAGACATTTTTTCCAATCTTAATATTTATAAGTATAATTTAAAAAATAAAATTTACTGTGTGTATCTAAAGGAATATGGTGTTATAGAATACATATATAGATAATGAAATGGTTATATAGTCAAACAAATGAACATATCCATCATCTCTCAGTTTTTCAAGAACAACAAAAATCTACTCATAAATAAAATTTCTGAATGCAGTACACTGCTATTACCCATAGTCCTCATGTTGTGTTAGATCTCTAGACTTGTTCTTTTCTATTGCTGGGGCTTATCCTCTGACCTACATCCCTCCATTTCCTCCTGCTAATCATCCATCCTTTCTAACCACTGCTTTCTGCCTTTGTATATTTAGTTTTTTAAATATAAATTCACATGAAATGCGATCATACAAGATTTTTTTCTATTTCTAGATGGTTCACTTAATGCGCTCTAGGTTTGCCCATGTTATAGCAAACATCAGAATCTCCTTTTTATATTATTCAGCCTCTTTTGTAAGACTGAAGAATAATCCGGGAGGGGGGATTTTGATATGTGTATTTATGTCATAATTTATTCATCCATCAATAGGCACTTGGATTATCCATATCTTGGCTGTTAGGGACAGCAATGAACATGTGGTATAGGTGTCTCTTTGAAGCAGTTCTCATGTCCTTGGATGTGTATGTACCTGAAATGGGGTTGCTGGATCATCTCTGAACTCCATTTCTTATGTGCCCAGGGCCTCCCATGCTGATTTACTTATTGATGCACCAATCTACATTCCCTCCCACATTGTGAAGGACTCCCTCTGCTCCAGTCTCTCCAGTGTTCCCTGTCTTTTCTCCTTTTGATAAGAATCATCCTACTGAGTGTGAGACAGTATCTCATTGAGTTTTTTTTTTTTTAACATTCTCAGGTCCTTAGCGATTTGGAACATTTTCACATGCTTTTTTTCCTCACAGTTTCATGTCTTTTTTGAAGAATATCTATGCACGTCCTGTACTCATTGGGGGCTTTTGTGGTTGAGTTGCATGAGTGTTTTGTATATCTTTAGCTGTTAACCCTTATAAGACACATAGGTCACAAGTATTTTTCCCAGTCCTCAGGTTGTCTTCTCATCTTATTGTTTCCTTGTTCTGCAGTGGCTTTAATTTGCTACGTCCCCATCTATTTTTTGACTTGTAGCCTCAGCTTTTGGTGTGATATCCAAAATATCATTGCCAAGGTCAATGTCAAGACACATTTCAAATGTTACAAATCCATTTCTGAAAGCAAGGTTGGTAGGCACTGGAACAATTGCAATTTTGTTGCATATGAAAACATAAAGAAACAATGCCAACCATTAAATATATCCTTGTACCAGTCAGGATACAAAGAGTAAAGGTAAAACATTCTGACTGAGGCTGGTTCATAATTTAGACTTCCATTAGAGCAAACACAGACGTTTCTCACCTCTCTCCATTTCCTCTGCAGTCCTCCTTAAACCCCAGTTGTGTGAGGCTTTGCCCAGACATCCTGTTGCTGTAACACCTTCCCACACATCCGCACTGCTACATAAGCAGACAATCCAAGAGGGGTCAGAAGGCTCCTTTTTGTCTTTCAGATAAACCTCTACTTCTAAGCTAAAAGGTATCCCTTTGTTTTGCAACCAGAGAGAAAAACTCAACTCTTTCATAGGGATGTTCCTGTCCCATCAGGCTCCTGACTGCTTCCACGGTTTTCTCCAACACACACATGGATGTCATTTATTACTCCAGAGTGAGGACATGGAGTCCTGTTCGGTGGCTTGTCTAAGGCTCTTAATCTGAGAGTGAAGAACAGACAGAAATAGGGACAACCACCAGAGTGTTTCCCTCAGCTCAACTTGTGTTGACTCCACTCTGCCCAGCCTACAGCACACAGTCAGCCCACACAGAACCCTCTAGCCTTAGAAAGCACAGTCCAGAGGGAAAGGAAGAGTGTGAATTTAGACTATGTCTGCACTGACATAAAGATGAGGCTTCTAGCAGGAAGGCAAGCAACCAAAGCTCTTCTCCATGAAGTCCCCATCTCTGACATTGCTGACACTTTTGTAGCACTATTTAAGTGCTTTTCTGAAAATTTCCAGGGAAAGTGTAAGGCCATGTATCTGCCTACTGCATATGGCAAGGACTCCACAAGCGTGAGCGGCTTCCCTTCTGGTAGTATCTATGTGGTCTAATGCATGTTTCCTGTTGTGTTTTGTTCTGGCCATCTCATTATCTGGGAACTCCGGTATGTTGGCTCTGCTGTATGATTTCTGTGCTTTTGTAACCTGCTCCTCTCTTTTTAGATGCCTACATATGTCTGGTGTGGCTGTTACCAAGCCTTTCGTAATCTTCTAGTCCTTTCCCCATGCTCCTGAAGAGACCGGGGCTATCCCAAGTGGCTGCCTCATTTCCTCTGCTACCCCACCGTCCTCCCCAGAAGCCCATCACTGAGTCTTTCTCTTCCTCTTAAGAAAATGTGCACTCACTTGTGAAAGGCTCACCCTTCCCTCTCAACTCTGAAACCTCTCCATTTCTGCTCACTTCTTAGCATCTGGCTCCTCTCTGCTGACTGGTCAGATGCTTAGGAAAAATCCATTTGGGGGACCTACTGCGTCCCTCCAAACTGCCATCCTCTTTTTCTCCTCTCCTTCTTTTGACTTCTGAACTTCTGGAGGAAGCAAACAAAACTGCTCTTAGCACCCTACTTCCACTTTCTCCCAGGCTGTTCCCTAATCTTATACCATCTGGATTCTGGTAGCACCAGCAGAGTGAAGGGCTCCTGCCAGGTTGAGGACTAGGCAGGGACAGGAGAAGGGACTGTTGATGTCTCTCCACACTGAGGATAGGGGTGGTGCATTTGCCAGGAAACTTTGTGTTAGATAAAACTTCAGGGCCAAAGTGAGCCTTTTAGTTGCTTAGACTTTGGAGGATACATGAAAAGGAGTCTCCATTCTGAATCTCAAGACAGGTGTAGTGAACTCCAAGTGCCTTCTGACTCATCCTGCGGGCAGGATGCAGAATACGTAGGAAAGAAACAAGGGCAAGAGATGCACAAGGAGTAGATGAGGACATGCTTGAGGTAGATAAGAAGGAATACGTTTGCAAACACGCCTCTCAGCAACTCTTATTTCTGTTAGAGTCTGGTGGTCTCTGTATGGTCCTTACTCTAGGATGTGGCCTGCACAGAAGCTGTGCCATTTTCTACAACACGTTTTTTAAAAAGGTGCATACATACAATATCATGTTAATTGCAGCCCAAATATTAAACTACTTCAGATTGCATGGCTGCATGGGGGTTACCTTTCCACAGTGGCTCTCTAACTTTTTGCTTCACACAAGCATTGCAGTGTGTGTATATGACCAACCTCATGGCCCATTCACAGTGGAGGTCTACATACAGAAGATTCTTGGGTTTGTTCGTAATAATTGGTATGATGCACACAACCCTGCTCTGGGGTAGTAACACAAGGGATAAAACCTTATCTTCACAGCAGTCCACATTTTCAGTTTTCTTTCCATTAATTCTTAGGAAAAGTTTGGTAGGGTGGATTTATTCCTACTATGCAGACCAGCAAACCAAGGCAGAGTGGGGTTATAGCTGAGCAAGCAGACGGCTTCAATCCAGGGTAGACACAGAAAGGCAGACTCCACACCTGCTCCTTAGTTCAGTGGCTGTCCAGCCTATGTGTGTCTCTCACTCCCCAGCCTCTCCCCAGCCTCAGGTGCCTGCCTTCCCATGTGTTCTCCACCCACCTTCCTCTGCCACCTCCTCCAAGGGGACTCCATCCAAATGCCCCTCTCCCTCCCGAGGTGGACCTATCTCCTGGGTCCTTCTATCATGGACTTCCAAAGCAGTTTTTAGGTCGGTTTATGTCCACCTCATTTCTAAGCATTTGCTATAAATCTAGGATACACTCTCAGAAGCAGAACACAGTGCAACGCACTCGATACAGTAAACCAAGCAGGGGTGGTCGTTCCCAGCCTCTCCTATGCTACTCTCTACCCTTTCCCTTACTGGCTCCTCTATCCTTCCACTTCTGTGGATTGTTAGTTGGATAAAAGATGAAATATTTGTTTTCATGTTAATGAATTATGTCATTTTTTTCCCTCCTTGTCCCCATTCTGATCCTAGCATTTTACGACAACAAATGGAAATTGACTGCTTCCGTCACCAGGCCCCAATGTCTCGAATGGTCACAACTGTGAAGCCTTACAACCCCTTCAGGATTGGGAAAAAAACCCTTGAGTACTGAAGGAGACCACACCCCTGAGAGACTTCTGAGCCCCAGCTGGGGGGAAGGCTTTGTGCACAGTGATGGAGAAACAAGAGAACACAGAATGGTGTAACCTCTAACCGTGTCTGTCTGAATGAATTGGGGTACCAGACAGGCAGCATGTCCAGGCCTGAGCTCAGGCACTCTCTTCCCCCTGGTGGCGGTGACTCAGTCTGCTGTAAACCAGGACTGGCAGTTGGGACACAGAGAACCCCCACAGAGAACTCCTCTTCAGTGTTGGAATACTGGGCCCTCCCTAGAGGGTCATGAGTTTGAGGATTAGAGATGATCCTCACATTTAAAAATTGAGCAGTGACAACAGACAATGGCATTCTTTTTGTCACCTAGGGGACAATACAACATGGGCGTTGGGAGGGGGGGAGGGGGTCACCATCTAGAGACAAATAGGCAAAACACTCTCTTTCCTACTCTAGGATTTCTGCTCTGGAGAAGGAAGCATTCCCGGGCTCACTGGGAGTCCTCAGGCAGGCACGGCCTACCATACACATCTTCAGATTAGTGTGGCCTGACCGTGCTTACCCATGGAGAACAGGAGCAGCAGACTTGCCCCAGAGTCTCCCCAGTACAGTTCTATTCATAGGTTCAGGAAGCATGCTAGTTTGTATACATCTGTGCAGGCCTGTAAGAGTTATTAAAGTACTTTCCCAACCCTCGCTCATTTGATCTTGCCACCCCATAACACATTCTTGCAGCAAACGTTACACACATAGCTTGCTGTTTTATACATAAAACACAGAAAAGCTAAGAGTAAGGTGCTTATCTGGAACTCAGATTATCTGGCTTTAGATAACTTTCCTTAACTCTGACCCATTTCTATGCAGATTGGGTAACTTTCCATGAATTGTTTACAAACAAAAACACCTAGAAAAAGAGGGAAAACTCCAGTTGCTTCTAGTTTTCTGAAGTGCTTCCCAGGGGTTCTGTATGGCGTCTTACTCTCCTTCAAAACCCAGAAGAGGGGAATTGACCCCAGAACTCCAAATAAATGTGGAGACCAGGCTGGCCTCGAACTCACAGAGATCCACCTGGCTCTGCCTCCCGAGTGCTGGGATTAAAGGCGTGCGCCACCACCGCCCGGCTTTAGTTTCCTTTTTTATTGCTGTGATTAAAACACTATGACCAAAAGCAACTTGGGCTTGTTTCATCTTATATTTTCCAGTCCATCATGAGGAACGTCAGGGCAGGAACTTAAGGCAGGAACTAAAACAGAGTCCACGGGGGAATGCTGCTTACAGGCTTGCTCCTCCTGGCTTTCTCAAGTTTGCTTTCTTGTAGACCTCAGGACAACATGCCAGAGATGGCACCACCCACAGTGGGCTGAGCCCTTCAATGTCAAACATCAATGAGAAAATCTTCACAGGCTTGCCCCTGGGCTCATCTGATGGAGTCAATTCTTCAGCTGAAGCCGCCTATTCCACGATGACTCCAGCTCGGATCAAGTGACAAACTAACCGTCACCAGGCCTGACACATCTCCTGATGCACCAAGGTGTGAGCAAGGAGCCTTGTCCTCTCCCCTCCCCACGCTCCTGCCGTGATGGACCGCATCCCCCAAAAAGCAAAACAATCCTTTCTTCTTTAAGTTGCTTCTTAGGTATTTCATCACAACAATGAGAAAAGTGACTCTCGGGAACAACATCAGACCGAAATAAAAACCTTCAGTTCTGGAAGATTCTTAGTGGAGTGGAATTAGCTCATCCAGCAAGTAGATGGATGTGATACCTGAGGTTCAGTTTTCAGCAAATATTTCAGTTGAGTGTTACTGCTCAACCCTGAGGCACCTGCTCATCCTTCTGGGCCTTTTGGTAGCAGGACACAGTTACAGCTATTGTGACTTTTGTTTTGTTTTGTTTTTTGATTTACTTACTATTTATTTATTTGTGTTTGTTGTGGTGATATATTGTGTATCCCAAAAAAAGCTTGTCTGAGGGTCAGAGGACAGAGCCTGCCACTAGATTAGACATAGAGGTCAGACAGTGGTGGCACACACCCTTAATCCTGTACTTGGGAGGCAGAGATCCGTCTGAATCTTGAGCACTGGTCATTAATATCCATCAATATCAATGGTCTCAACTCACCTATTGTGATGTTTTGTAGTCTGAAACACTCCCATTCTCTACAATGCAGCTATTAGAGCACTCATCAGAGCTCTTGTGCTCTTTCAAAGCTGGCTCTGTTTTGCAGCATTCCCGTGGCCTTACTTAGAAGAGACACGCTGACACTCTATTAGGTGTATAACCCAACAAGGCTTCTCATCTGTGAAGACACAAGGTGAATCCTGCTCACCACAGACCTAAAATTCAGGCCAGGAATAATCACAGAGAACAGAGCCATAACAGTGTTCCTGGGCTGGGAACATGAGCTATAGTAATGTCTGTGTTGTTAGCAGTCTGGTCAAAGATGAATGTCACAGGCATATGCATGCATCTGCTCTTCAAATTCTGCAGCCTAGATTGGATTATACAGATTACATCAGGGTCTAGCACATAGGCACATTTTCCTTTCATTCAGTGCCCCATACAATGTCACTCAAATTTTATATCTGTGAGACATATAAAAGAGAACAACATATAGAAAAGAACCTCTATTTTTTTTTTTTTTTTTGGTTTTTTTAGAGACAGGGTTTCCCTGTGTAGCTTTGCGCCTTTCCTGGAACTCACTTGGTAGCCCAGGCTGGCCTCACAGAGATCCGCCTGGCTCTGCCTCCCAGTGCTGGGATTAAAGGTGTGCGCCACCACCGCCCGGCTGAACCTCTGCTATTTAATTCACAGTTATAAACTGTGGCATGCATGTCCAGTGTGGAAGTACACCCCTACAATTCCACCTACTCCAGAGGCTAAGGCAGGAGGATTTCTAGTTCACGGCTAGCCTGGACAATTTAGCTTATCTCAAAATGTTTTGTTTTTAGCGGCCCAGAAATATCAGCTCAGTGGTAGAGCACATGTCTAACTGCCCAGCTTATTCAAGGCCCTGATTCACCTGGGATAAAAAAAAATGCATGTTAATATTACTCCAGCCAGTTATGGAAGTTCACAATATGAAAAAGGTGAGCCTCATAACGTCAGAAATGGACAAATGAAATCATTGTATACTCATGGGTGCAATATAAATTTTGTTTAACATATATTATGACAAATATGTAGAAACAGAAAGACAGTAGGTTTTCCTGTAGGGTAATTGGCTAGGTTTACAGTACCAGACATGAATTCCTTCCTTTTGCACAGTCTTTAAGTCCAGTTAGAAGGCTACTGGTTGTCCCTAATAGGTGTCATTACTGCATTCTTGGGGTCATCTTTTCATGCTGGTCATTGTTGAGAGCCATAGGCTTTATGGATGAGTAGACTATTGGTTGCTTTTGTTCTAGTGGTGATGTAGCCCCCATGGCTCAGATGGGAGACTGTTAGACTGAAGAACTGAGTAACAGGAAAGCATTGGTCCTTCCTGAAGAATTGGTTTTGAGAGGTAGTGCTAGGCAGAGAGAAGAGGGCTAAAAGGGACCATTTGCAGCCAGCTGCTTCTCAGGCACCATTTGGGACACATGCTTATCAAGGCCACCTTCCTCTGGTAAAAATGACATTTACATCATTGATATCCTTTTCACCCCTGACAGCAGGTGCCTCCCATATCTGGAGACTTCTCTGAGACATATGATTACCAGTGCAGTGGCATCTCCTGACACAAACTCCATGGTCCCTTAGTCAGTAATCCACTTGACAAATGGCTTTGGCAATAACTGATAATACCCTTTGGTGGAGACAGAAGGGGTATCTCTTGCTCAGAGGAGGAGACAAGAAGAAAAGTGAGGAGACAAGGAGAAAAGTCCTGCTTTACATTCTCAAGACACACCTAAAAACATCTTTAAAAGACTTGAGGAATGACTGTCCCCTTAATGAGATGTATAATTATATGGCCCCCAAAGGCCCTCCCTATATGCAATTGTTTACACAACCTCACTGCTAAGCTCACCCACTTTCTGAGTTCTAACTTAGGAAGCATTTTTTTCTTTTCTTCATTTAATCTCTATTTATTTAGACTTTGGCCAGAATCCGAAGACGCCTCACCCTGACACTCCTCTCTCTCTCTCTCTCTCTCTCTCTCTCTCTCTCTCTCTCTCTCTCTCTCTCTCTCTCTCTCTCTCTCTCTCCTCTTTCCTCTCTCTCCTCTCTGTTTCCTCTCTCTCTCTCCCCCTCTCTTCATGCATGCATGTGCTGTGTGTGGGGGTGTGGGGGTGGGTCCACCTACCCCGACACAATGGCTAGCAAAATTCCATTGCTGGGCCTGTCTGCTTACTCCATCTCTTGACTGAAAAAAAAATTAGCTTTTTCTCTTTTTCCATCTTTCATATACCATGAGCTACCAAGTTCTGCAAGTTGCCTGCCTTGTTGTTTCCTCTGAAGCTTCAATAAAATTGTCCTTGTTTCCTTTAAAGTCCTTTTTAAAATTCGTTGAGATACAGGCTTAACAATCTTTAAAAGAGACCCTGTATCATCAAATGAAAGTATCTGAGTCTAAGACTCTGATAAGTTATCCATCTAAATCTTTTATGAACTGAGGCAGGGGGAGCTTATAGTATAGAAATAAGTACAATAATATAGAGTAAAATACTTGTTTTCCTCTGCCTGCCAGGGAAGCTCGGAGTTGATTAAATAATCATGTTAGCGTAGAGACTCAGACAAATGAAAGATGGGTTTCACATTTAAAACTGCTATTTTAAGAAACCCTTTGAATCATCCTGGTGCACACACCCAAATTCTAGTGGTTTGTCAACTGGCTTCCCCACCCACTCTGACTTTTTACATATGTCTAGGTTCTTCTGTGTCTACTTCAAGGTCCTTATGGTCTCAGGAGGCTTCTTAGATGATTGAAAATACACCCATCACACTAAAAACAAACAAACCTTTCATTTATTTCCCAGAAGTGTCTAACGTGCAGTGGGGCAGGGATGCTGAGCTCAGATCTCTTCTACTCCCTGCTCGCATTGTCTTGGTGGCCAGAAAAGACAGTTCCCTGGGAGTCAGAACAAACCAACAATCCAGAATTATTTCAGAAGACATTGAAAATACCCTAAAATAGATCCACTTGTTCCACTTAGTCCAGGGTAGGCTGGATGGCTTTTCTGTATCTCTAAGACTTACTGTATTCACAACTGTAGTTAGTACAACTGTAGACTAATAACCATCAAAGGCACAGAGGAAAACTCAAAGCTGAAGAGCTACCATTAAATATGGAACAGGTTTGTTTGTCTGTAAAACATTTTGAGGATTGGTATAAAAATGTTATCATGAAACCCATTATTATGTATAAATAATATATGCTAATAAGAAGATTAATTTGAAAAACAGCATGTTTTCATCTCTGCTCTTATCATCCCGGGGCATTCAGCTCTGTATTGTGGCTTCCATAATCAGCCTGAACAAGCCTGAGGTTTGCCTCCCACTCTCCAGCTGAGCTACTTCAGTCACCTAATAAAAATGTATAAAGTACACCATAAATATAAACACGCTGCTGGCATTCATATTCAAACTTCGAGGCACAATGATGGGGAAATTCCTAAGGGGGTCAATAAGCAACGAGGAGCAATGTACAAAGAGTCATTAAACCAACCCTAGTTATGACAAGGAGCCTCAATGAGCATGAGCCCACCCTAGCCTCAGCTCAGACAAGCAGCACATTACATCTCCAGCAATTTTCTTTTAACTGCGATGCATTTTTAAAGTTGAAATAATGTCATTTTCTAAGGTAGGTGTGCTACTCATGCACATATGTTTTAGACAGCGAGACAGATACTAGTGGGCTTGTGGATGGACCCCCTCCCTCGTGACTGACTTTGGATCCCACCTCTTGTTTCCCTGATGGCACTAGAAATGAAAACACCACAACTGTCACCTTAATACTGAAACAGCCATATGAAAATGCAGACACTTTGGGGCTTTGTTAAGGCCCATGAATGAAAAGCTACTTCCTCCTGGCCAAAAGGATGGAGTTTCAACTCTACCACTGGCCCTGGATGAAGAGAAGACATTCCCTCTTTCTCAAAGATCAAAACACTACATTCAGGCCAGCAAGATGGCTCAGCAGGTAAAGGGCGCTTGCCACTAAGCCTCACGTCCTGAGTTCAACCCTAGGACCCACATGGGAGAAAGAGAGAACCAACCCACAAGTTGTGCAGCAATGGTAGAAGTGCTCCCCCATCACACACACACACACACACACACACACACACACACACACACACACACAAAAAAAATTACATGGATTATTCTGGAACTGGGAGAGCCACTGCTGATTCTCAGGGACTGGGAATCTAGAGGGATCCAGAAAGTATTTTGATAATCCTGCAGGAAAATGCAAATATTCTCAGCCAGTTACCATCATTTTCAAACGTGGTTGTTTTAGTTTGGGGACATCATGAATCCTTTCTTATATGATCTACCCAAATGGTATTCGGAGACAACACTGTGGTTTTAATTAATGCCCATTTTTTTTAATTTGCTTGTTTCCTTCTTTCATTGTGGCTGATTTTGAATATACTCTCAATTGCTGTTAAAATGTTTCCCGCTCCATCCCCTGTAAAGGACATTTCCTCACTCGTGTTGAAGATTGGCCTGGAGAGTCCCAGTAGTCCGCTATCTAAACTGCTATTGTGGTTACAGGTGGGGGTGGGGCTGGCTTCTTCCTGCCAGCCACCCCCCCCCCACCCCCCCCACCCCCCCGCAATGTTACAGGCTACTCTGTGTGGGTTTCCAGGGCAAGCTCTGCTGATTCTAGCTTGTAAGCTGTAATGGAAACTGCTTTACTTTGTCACATTTACACTTTGGAAATAAAGCCCTAACACGTGTTTGGTGTAAATCTATTTTTCCAGTGCTGGGAGACCGTTTCATTGTGTTGTCTGCGGGCAGAGCCACAGATAAAAGATAAAGCCAGACTCAGTGAGCACCCTGTGGGACAAGCAGGAAGAGGTATCTGAGCAGAGAAGGGAAGGGAAGGGCCCCAGGCACAAGGTACTATGGGGTTAGGGTGTGCAGGCCTGGAGTGAAGTCTGGGCAAGTCAACCTCACAAAATGCCAGATCAAGGCTGCAGACTTTGGTGGGACTGGTAACCCTCAGTGGTTACTTGCCCATGCAAAGTGTAGCTATAGGTTCTCTTGAGTGGTTGCTAAGCTTCAGGGCACCACTAGGACTAGTGGGAAGACCATTGAGCAAAGCAGAAACCAAACAGAGACTCTGTCAGATAGATGAAGGGAGAAAGAGGCATTGGTGATGTGTCTGAACAGTGTGTTGTCTGTTCCCTGCTAGAAAGGATGGTCACAGGTCAGCAATTCCAAAACAAAGCCAGTGTTCTAGGTAAATGCTACTGTCTCTTAGTATCTCTTGGGGGAACTTGTTCCAGGACCCTGTGGATAGCAGAATCTACATACTCAAGAGGCTTAGATAACATGTCATAATGTACATGTAACCTATCCACACCTTTCCGTATACTCTATGAACCCTAGACTACTTATTATACCTGATACAATCAAATGTTGTTATGCAAGTGGTTGTTATGTTATGCATTACTGGGGAATAATGACAAGGGAAAAGGTAGGTATATATTAGGTATAGACAGAATCATAACGCCTTCCCTAAATATTTTCAATACACCATAGATTGAATCCATGCATGCAGAACAGGCAGATTTGGAGGGCCAACGATGTTTCTGACACTTGTGGTTTTGTGCTATGCTGTTAACATTCAATTATAGATGAGGACAAATGTAACCAAAGGCTTCCCTGGGAGGATCGCTGAAAAACTGTTTACAAGGTTGATGTCCTGAGAGTCCTCCCATGAGATGTTTCTAAGACAAGTGTGAACATTCACATGTTCTTCTTTCAAGATCTAAAGACTAATTAAACAAACAAGTTACCACAGGTTTCACAATGCTATCAGAAGGGCCGCTGTCTGGGAAAATCCCACACACAGAGTGTGAGGCCTCCATTCCAGCTGAGGCCATAGAGAGAAGCTCAGCTTCAGGGCATGATGCTTGTCCACTAGTGTGCTCCTCTCAGCCATGCAGGCAGGGGTGGAAGACAGCACCTCATCTCTGTACCCCTCGGTCATCCAGGACCTCCAGGGTTCAGAGTTTCAGAACCCTGTTCAGCTGTCTGAAACAAGTTGGGTTCCATGAAGTTTGGGTCAATAGTGGTCAAAATGGAGAGCAGAAAAGCAAGAGGAAGTACAGAGACCTTGTATCTGTGTCTGATACAGCCCCTGTGTCTTCTATGCAGGTAGTTCTCTTACCTTCTTCCTTGATTTGCAAGCACTGATTAATTATTTTAATTAATTAATCAATTTAATTAATTATTTAAAATTCTGCAACTGTAAGTAGATTAGTTTAAATTCTCTAAAAATGTGAAGGAATTATGTAAGCTATGAAAGTTTGGAAAGCAGACTGTTATATCATATCAAAAGATGTGTCTGATTGCACTTCTGAAAAGTGCTGGTGTGTGTGTGTTTACATGTGTGTGCATGTGTGTACATTTCTCATTGTCCTTGGACTTTCAGAAGTTCCCTTGACTATGTTTATCTTGGAAAAATAACTTATCTTCCCCAATTTGCTCATCAAACTCGGGTCAGAAACATACCTTTTAGGTCATTGGTTTCCTTGGTTTGCTATTTAAAAGGATATGTCTCAACTGCCTTCTAGTAAAGGTCACAGAAATATTAATATGCTTCTAAAACAAAAGGACCAAAAGACTCAGCTTTCAGTGTAAGTCAAAGTGTGGTGATGCAAATTGCAGAAAATCAGTGGCCTGTATCTCCAAGAATTATTTAATAATGAATTTATCAGTAGAAAAATAAAAGGACCTCCCTCAAGTAACTCATACACAAAACAGCTAAGACAAGCATTGAGAGAGACAGAGCTGCTGGGATTAGAAGCAGAAGCTCCAAGAAGAACTGTCCCCAAAGGGACAGGTGTGTTGTGTTGAAAAGGTGTGGACCCACCCAAAGTGTGGTAACTTCAGCCAAGAAGCATATAGAGACTGTGTGTGGAGAGGACCCAGCTCCGAGGGTGTACCTACATAGGATATCGCAGACCCTAGTCAGTACGTGCCCATCTTTTTATCCCTTGAAACCCAAAGAAGTATGTAGATATTTGGAATAATTCTGACCAGTTTGCCCTCTCCTCGATTTAATTCACAGAATCAGTGGACGCTATGGTCAAAAGGCCCTGGCTTGTCCATGAGTGGTGTGGCCATACCTCCACGGTGGCCTGACGAGGAAATATTCAGGTTACAACCTAGATTGTCCCTCACTCATGTTCACCGGAATTCAGGAGTAGGTCCTACAGCTCTGTGGAAGTGTCTGCTCCTAGAACTTGAGTGAGGGGAAGGAACCTCAGAGAGCCTTGTCTCTCATCAAAGTACTAGGTTTTGTGTTTGCCATAGTTTGAACACAGTTCCTCTGAATTTTTCAGGGTTTGTCTGTTGGGGTGCCTGGGCTCCTGAGAGAAGGGTACTGTATTCATATGGCTGCAGCCCACTCAGATTGCAGTGTGAACCTTTCCTTCCCCATAGGCCTTGCTGACAAAGAGCTCAGTTCCACCAGAAGGACCTCTCCTGAGTGAATGCTCAAATGTACGTCCTGGCTAAGGTGAAGCAGCAAAGCTCTGGAGTCCAGGGACAGAGAGGTGGGAGGAGGGTCTTCCAGGCACACTGGTGAAGGAATTGTTCTGTATATGGAGGGACCCTGGAGTCCTACCTTGGCTGAGGTGCGTACTCCTGTATCTCCTGAATGTGAGAAGAGAACATCTACCTAGTGGTGATTAAGGTATTCTGCTAACACTCACTCAATCCTTATTTTCCCAAAGCTACAACGCTTAAAACTTCTAAAATCCATGTATCTGTACTGTCAAAACCAGGATCCGTTCTTTGGAATGTATGTAAAGCAAAGGATAACCAGACTGCAACTCACAACTCCAGAGAGGCTACCTAGTAAAGAGGACCCTAAGAAAGACACAGGGATCGCCCAGCGACGGAGAGGTAGATAAATTTTTTTTTTCATTGTAACTATTACACTTCATGTAATGGGATCCCTAAGATGGAGAAGATCCAATCTGCAATTGCTCCCTAGGCCCTATCCTGGAAGCCAACACATCTAGCCCAGGTCAACACTACACGACCATCAAAATGACTCCAGTTCTTACTCTGATTTGTGGGAGGAGTTGGTGATCTGAGTCTTACCTTTCTCATTGGGAAAATGAAAGACCACTGAAGGTATTGAGGAAGAGAACACACTCAAGTGCCTGGCAGAATAAAGGCCTTCAATAAACATTAGCAATGGTTATAATTAACAGCAACATTCCGTGGAGGTATCTTTGAGATTTCTGGGGACCACTCCAGCACTCTGTCTCTTTCCATTCCCATCGGGTCCTCATTTATCATGGTGTCCCCCTCCTTGCTCTCCCACTCTGTTCCTGATCCAGCTGGGACCTCTCGCTCCCCCAAGCTCGTCCTCCCCTGACCCTTGCCCTCCATCACCCTCCCACCCCCAGCCCGCCCAAAATATCATCCTGAGTGAGGTAACCCAGACTCAGAAAGACAAACATGGTATGTACTCACTCATAAGTGGATACTAGATGTAAAGCAAAGGATAACCAGACTGCAACTCACAACTCCAGGGAGGCTACCTAGTAAAAAGGACCCTAAGAAAGACACAGGGATCATCCAGCAACGGAGAGGTGGATAAAATGTTTTTTTTTTTCATTGTAACTATTACACTTCATGTGATGGGATCCCTAAGATAGAGAAGATGAGAGGAGACTACTTCAAACTCATTGATTTCACTCTTTCACGACTCCCACCAATACTTACTAAATGCCTCCTATGTCCCAGGAACATGCACAGTACACATGTATCCAAATAAATGTGAGTGCTTAGGAATCGTGTGGAGAAAAGGACTCACATACAGTACTTGAGTGTGCAGACATTCAGAGAAGATTCTGTGTGGAATGGGATTCTGGGGGTTTCCGGGAACGTGGGAGCCCTCCAAAGTGTAAGAGGCGGCAGGTACACAGACAGGACAATCCCAATGCGGGTGACTGTGCATGCCTGTGGGCACAGGACTGCTGCTGGAGCTTAGGGTAAAATAAAGGAGTGTCCCTTTGGGGGTCTGTCAGGAGGGTGTGGAGAGGGAGGAGGGAAGCTGATTTAGCTTCTGTTGCTGCCTGTGGAGAGTGAAATGGGGTTTGGTTCTTGTTCTACTCTGAGTATCCACTGCCACCAAGGTCTCTGTCTCCATCTGTGTCGTCGGTTGGTGCAGGAAGGAAACTGTTCCGTACTAGTTTGTACGTATCTCTTTATTTTTATTTATTTATTTTATTTATTTGTTTGGTTGTTTGGTTTTGGTTTTTCGAGACAGGGTTTCTCTGTGTAGCTTTGCACCTTTCCTGGAACTCGCTCTGTAGACCAGGCTGGCCTTGAACTCACCAAGATCCACCTGGCTCTGCCTCCCGAGTGCCGCCCGGCTGTATCTCTTTATAACCTTTCTGTATGAGGCTAGGTTTCTGCTATCCTAACACAAAAGTAGCACTCCCACCAGTCTGTTGTCAGGAGACCTGTTCCCTTGGTTTTTCTGTCAAATGCAAATTCTCTTCATAATGTACCATAGGTGAATACATTTGGGGCATGGTCTGGGCTGTTCTCCTTTTTAAACTTTCTTTTTTTACATAATATTAGTAATATCTGGGTATTCTGTGTGGACTTCCACCTTGTTGAATTTGTTTTTCAGCCAATTGTTTTAGATTGGGGTGAGTAGTCTATCATTATTTGGGCCAAAACATTTGATATGATAGCACACATTTATTTCTGAGATAGTCTAAGAAATCAATAAATCTTGCCAGTGGCTGTAAGGAATAGTGAGAATTTAAGTGACTTGCAGCAGTAAGCTCTGCCTCAGCTAGCAGCATGACTTCCAGCAGGTCCAATGGCATCTCTGGGTCTCAGAAGGGCCCTGAGATGTTGATGTTATTGATTTCAAGGATTGTTGTTTTTCATCTCCATCTTGAGAATATTCAAAATAATTAGAGCATTCCTGGAAGAATTAGCCAGTCATGAGGCACCTAAGAGAGCTGCTTTGAATAAACAGATATGCTCACATCAGTGATTCCAGAATTCTGGAGGCTAAGACAGGAGAATCGCCATCAATTTGAGGCTAGCATGAGCTATACAGTGAGTTCCAGGACAGCACTGACACCATCTCACAGAAACACTGCGTTTTCTGCAGTGTGGGAAGCTGCAAGTCCATAGTGAAGATGGGTCACCTTGGGCATTAAAATTTTAACAAAGGAATATGGAAGACTATAAGTACTCACTCCATGGCAACAGACAGGGGCCATCATGTCTACTACAACGTACAAAGGATCGTCAATGTAAATGGTTTGACATGGCTTCTTCACTTTATGATAGAATGAAAGCCAGGTACTCAGTCGAGTCATAATTAAAATTTTGAATTCTGATCTTTTCCTGGGCACAGTGATGCTCTGACATAATGCTGGTCAGCAGAGGTGAGATCACAAAGGAAGACAGCAGACTACAGCGTGCTGTGTGGCTAAACTGAGGTTTTGATATAACCTTACAATTTACAAAAGGCTTACCAGGGCAGAGGCCCATGTAAGTCCAGTTGCACCTGTACATGCTTTCTTTCTAGGTGTTCATCTACAGAGCCACCAGAGGGATTCAGACCAAGCATGCCAGGTGCAAAGTGAGATTAAGAATTTGCCCACCTGAAACTTCAGTTTATACATCACACAGTACAGGTCACAGTCTTACAGTCTTAGATGCCAAACAAATTTCCTATCAATCACCTTATTTGAAGGTAAAGGGAGAAATTGGAGAACTCCAAGGGCACTAGGTCTGATTCAGACCTCGATTTGTTGTTGTTGTTTTGTTTTTGTTTTTGTTTTTTTCCAAGTACTCTCAGGAATAAGTCATCTAGATCTGGGGCCTAAGGAGTAAAGAGTTTCAGAGAAGGCCATAACATAGCTCTAATCACTAGTTTTACCTCCAGTACATTTCCCAGGAACACAAGAACTTCATGCAAACCAGCCTCCTGCATACTGCGTTCATAGCCAGTGTTGGGCTGTGACTGTTACCGCTTAACCACTTCACCTGTTGTAGCTGCTCCTTCGTCCTTCCAACTTTCCATTCAACACACCTCCTCTCTGTGTCCTGCTTGTGTGATCTGGGATAGCAACTTGTGTAAATGCTTTCTGATTTCAAGGGCCTTCACGTGGACTTCCTAGATCTGGTGGCCCACGTCTGAGCTCTTAGATGATGTCCTTCTCCCTTGTGTTCTTATCCCACAACCATGATGGGAGTATCCAACATACCAGATTTCTCACTACAAGGGTGCTGTGAGAGCTAATTGCCACCATCAACTTTACTGGTTTTAGAATTACTTAGGAGACACACTTGTAGATACATCAAGAAGTTAATTGGGCGAGAAAGTCCCACCTTGAATGTAAGTGGCACAATCCAATAGGCAAGCGTTCTGGAATGAACATAAAGGGGGAATAAACAGCATTAATCTCTCTGCACTTCCTGACTGTTGGTAGACATGGCCAGCAATCTCATGTTCCTACTGTCAGCCCTCCTTGACCCCGATGGACTCTACCTTCTCAGAAACATACCCAAGAATACGTTGCCAAATTCAGTGTCCTAGAGACTTCGCCTAATAATTTCTCCAAGAGAGTTTCCATTTTAAGTTTTACACTTAGTGTTAATCCATTTGAAGTAGTTTACATATGTGATATAGGCAGGGATCCAAATTTTCTCATGGTGTGTTATACTAGTAAGCTTGGGTCTTTACTCTCTTGCTGTTTCTAAAACACATCTTCCTTAAAGAACCAAGGACAAGACAATCATTCTTCCCATAAGCTGCCTTTTAAAAATATATTATTAATTCTTTGAGAGTTTCATCCACGGTATTTTGATTGCATTTATCCCTTCTCCCAATCTCCTCCCAGATCCTCCCCCACCCAATTCCATATCCATTTTGCCAGGTGTTTGGTCACAGTGACAAGAAAAGTCACAGATGGTGTCACACAGAACTTCCTCCTGGCATCCTCTTGACCCTTTCCTCCTGTCTCTGTAGAACTGTCAACAAGAGAACAGATTCAAGTCCCCACAGAGATACTCTAGCAGAGTGAGTCATAAGCTGAGCCTGCTGCATGCATTTACTTCCCCTTACCTTCGTATAAATGTGTATTCAGTTTATAAATGTGTATTCAGTTCATAAATCTTTGTTGATTTGGCGAGGTGAATACAAATACACCTGGATGACACTGACTGTGTCCTTGGGATCCCATCTTTATCCTCCCCTGATTTTTATTACATTTATTTATTTATGTATTTATGTGGGGGTGGGATGCACCATGCCATGCATGTGGAGGTCAGAGGACAACATACAGGCGTCAGCTCTTTTCTTCCACCAGGTGGATCTCGGGGATCAAACTCAAGTCCACAGGCTTGGCCACAGGTACCTTTTACCCACTGAACGCTCTTTCTGACCTTTCCCTTGATTCAAGATCTGTGAACTGAATACACATTGTAAGAGGTGTACAGCATTAATTCAAATCAAGCTACGTTTTCTGCTCTCACAGAGTTCACAGAAGAGGGCAAGAGAGACACAGATACCCCCAGGGCAATTAGCTGAAACTTCTACCTTACAATCAGTGGTGGGCACCATGTCAAGCCCAAGGCTCCTGCCACTCTCACAGCAATCCTGATGGCTGCGAAGTCATTAGTGATATTGTTTTTTATAGATCATGACACAGAGATCTAGAGGGACAGATCACTGCAGACTCAGTGTCTTGGTCACTACAGCAAGGAGAAAGGAGTCTTGGAAACAAACCCCAAGTGAAAAACTTAGCCAGCCAGGGGTAGGTGAGGCAGCTTCTGGGGCAGCAGTGATGAAAATTGGAAGATGCCTGGATGGTAGCACTCTAGCCTTCAAATGCCATTATGCATTTTTCATTACTAATTAATGCCCCATTTCCCTGTGATTCTATGGGGGTTGTGTTGACTCTTTTACAGTTAATTAAACTAATGCACTGCCCCTGATAGCCAGCAATTTCATTACATAAGTGTTTTATACACAGCTGGTTCAACAACCTTAACAGGTCAGTTACCCCACACCACCATCAGCTGATGCCCAGCACAGAATTGAAAGAGATGGCTTTACTGATTCACTTCTGAAGAACCTAGACCAGAAGACTGCACTCTGAAAGCAGTGTGACTCTGTAGGCACCACTCACACTGCAGCAAGCTTTGACAAGCCCGAGGATTCCACCTGACTCCGTTCCCAGAGTGCCAACCGCGAAAAAGCTCCTATCAACCCTTGTGTGCTACCACCATTCTTTCAAACTCTCCAGGAAAGAAATCCTGTCACTTTGGCCAAGTTCCTCATCCATCCAGACACTTCCGTTAGAAATTCATTTTTGTGTATAATAAATTGCTTCTACTTGGCGGAAAATCATTTCGCGCCGTTATCTCTGCTATCGTTACTTCTGCGGCACTTTAATGGACTTCACCTGATTATACGCTAGTCATTAAAAGCTTAGTCCGGGGTACAATGGTATCTTATGTAGAAGGATCCATGAGAGCTTTATAGAGGCTTACCAGCCACAGCCTTAATTTTACTCATTCGTCTTAATTTTTTGTAATCATTTTTTGTAAAGAGGGTATAATGTCAGCCTTGCTTCCCGGCCTCTGACAGATCCAATCTAGCAGATAATTACCATAAGGAAATTGATGCTTTAGTGTGCAGGAGAGAATTTAATTTACTCAGACATCCTCCAGTACAATGCATTCCAGAAGATATGAGGATTTAAGTTTTTAAGAAATTAAATTTTACTATTTAACATGATTACTTATGTTGAACATCATTAACTAGCTTTTTTAACTGTTTGAAATAATTACAAGCACACTTGCTATGTCTAAAATCCAGGCTCTGCATTAAATATGGGTTAAGGATCCATGAAATGAAAAGAAAGAACCGCACTCTTTTTTCCCCCTCTCCAGTCTTCCAAGAACTGCTTTTAAAACATTCAGAGTAATGCTAAAACCATCCTTCTGAAGGATACGGACTCTTTCCGCACGCGGCTTTAATGCATGCTTGAACGTATTATATTCTCTGGTCCTGGTTTATTTTTTTTAAATCTCCCTGGGTCCGGTCTGGGTCGAAGTTCTTAGTATGAAGGGTTAGAGGAAACGGGAAGCACTACGGTGCTGGAGGTGGTGGTTATACCGGTGCACTTTTGCAAAGGCGAAAAGTATGGGTGAGAAGGAAGAGATAGATGAACCACTTCCGGTGCTTCCTCGTTCTTTTTTTTATAGCCTTGAAAGAAAAGAAACAGAGAGAGAGAGAGAGAGAGAGAGAGAGAGAGAGAGAGAGAGAGAGAGAGAGAGAGAGAGAGAGAGAGAGAGAGAGAGAGAGAGAGAGAGAGAGAGAGAGCGCTCAATGAGCGCAGGGTCACCATAATATCGAAAAGACAAGAAGTAAAATAAGCTCAAGGAAGCCCAGGACTGCCTGCCCTTGGTTGCTGCAGCAGTATGACCAGGAGCCCCAAGACCCAGGCTCAGGCTATGTTTCTTTGCGTCCCCTGCCTTTGTTAACTGATTCCCAAGAGTTCCTCAATCCTTTCCTAAACGTGAAGTGAAACACTCAACAGGAAATTTCTGGACAAAGCCAGCCCAGAAGTTCCCTTTATCCAGTGCCTCTCCACGGTCACGTTTCCTCTCGGGAGAAGCCAGAGCCTTCTGTGTGCTGCAGACCCTGTGACCGTTTGGGGGAAGAGTGGGGATTGCCCAAGGGTCCTCGTTTAGAATTCCCCTGTCCCCAGGTGCGGAACCTGGGGGCTGCGGTGGTCCTGGTCTGCAGGGGCTTCTGAATACACGCAGGGGGTTCTCTTCATTGCCAGGGCTCGGCTTAGATGTCTGCCAGACTGTCTATTTCCATTTCAAAAAGAGTCTGGCAAATGCGGATGTTTGGTCAGAGCTGTAGAAACGCCTGAGATAGAGGCCCTGCGTTGGTACCTAAACACTGCACGTGGTACATACGAACGTGATGCATTCTGCCCTGTTGAGCGCATCACCTCTCTCTCTCTCTGACCAATTATCTGAAAGCCTAACTGTAATTTGACTCGGGAATATATTCGTATATGCGTCTTCAAGCAAAAAGAGGAAGTGAAGCTGTGGGTCATGTAAACGTGTAGGAGGTGCCCTGGGTTTGAAGAATTCCCAGGGCAAAGGCTGAAGAGAGATTCTGCCGCCTCCTAAGTCCGCTGATCTTTCAAAGCATCTTGTGAGGTAGATGTTCCTGTTCAGACATCACAGATGCAGAAAAATGAGACTTTGATGAAGGGGTTTCTTATTTATCTCTTTTTGTTTTAATGCATTTTTATTAATTCTTTGAGAATCTCACACATTTATACAACGTATTTTGATCATGCTGATCATGTGTCCCTCAAGGCCTCCCCCTGACTCCTCTCAGATCCACTTCCACTCTTTGATTCCACTCAACTACTAATCTGTGCTGAAATGACAACCCCACCCTCCTTCAAGCCAATCTACTCGAACCATCGGTACTGCTTCATTTAGTTACAATCAAGAACCTATCGTCCACTCAATCATTTCAAATTAGTCAGTCATTTACAAACACTTGCCAAGAATTGTGCCATGCAACTATGCACTGAAGATGTGTAGGCCACACACGTCTCTAGGAACCCGTATGAATGCATTAATTCTCCCAGCCACTCCCGTTTTCATCACACACACACACACACACACACACACACACACACACACACACACACACACACACACACGATAGCAAAGGGCCCCTCGTACCCTGGTTATTCTTTTCCCAGTTCGCCACACTGAGTGCATCCCCCCAACCCTGACCACAAAAGCACAAGCCAGAGCTTCCTCTTTCCGATAGGCAAACTCTTGCCAGTTGTGGGGTCCTCACTTCTGCTCCCAAAGAAATGTATATCTCTCAAACACTTCAAGTTAACTGTCTCATTGCTGCATTTGTGCTACACTGAACCTGCTCCCATCCAGTTCCCTAATGAGAAAAGCAGTTATTTACGCTACATGTACATAGCATTCAGAGTCAGGCTACGGATTCTGACCTGCATCCACAGCTAGGTCTTGTTCCCAGGGTTTCAAGAGAAGCATAACAACTCAGACACAATTCTGCCCTGGTTGGGATCTGCTTAGATGGACCAGATTAGACATCTCACACTGCAACCATTTAACACCAAAGAATGACAATTATGCTCAGAAAAATGACACAAACTAGCATGAACATTTCCCCCTATGATTTACCAAGGACAGCAGAGAAAACAGTAGGCTAGAAGAAGACGGTCCATTAATGCCTAATCATGCCTCCCTCCCTACCTACACTAAGCCTCCTGAAGCCTAAGGTGGGCTGTTTGGATATTTATTTGCAACTAACACGTCCCAAAGTCTAGCGAAGGGAAACTTCCTTCAGTCTATAACTGCTAATAAAATGTTTTTAGGATATAATAATAAAGGAGTGACAGCCGGGGCCATCCCTATGCCTGATGTGAGACTTCATTATCTGATTAGGTTAAGTTGTCGGTAAGTACTCCCCAGAGCATCAGGTCCCTGAAATAGCTCGTCCCATCTGTCCTGTCTTTTAACTCCACCCCTAGTACTAGGCACAAGTAGGAGCAGAGTGTGGCTGCTTGGAAACCAGGAATTGAAGGATGAGTAAACACCAGAGTTAAAGTCCCAGCTTCCTTACCTTCTGAATGTACATTTACTCTACTGGACTCCCCTCTTTGTGCCCTATCATTCATTCTCCTCAATCTTACAGTCTTCAACTCCTGATAGCAGCTGTGTACAGATCACTTTGGGGGAGGGGGTAGGCTACTGAGAGCTGGTTCACTACTCCCCCTACTTCAGAGACAACTGCTGATCTAGATGAACAACTTTTAAATCAGCAAGAGTTAATTCTTAAAGTTGAATTTTTGTTCACAAACACAAAATACACTGTTTACTTTAAAAATACAAAACTCAGTGTAGTCTTTTCTAGAAGGAAGAGCTAGACTACATCCTTGCAGGACCTGTGCTTGAGTCCACCTTACCCTCCACACGAAGTCAAACTGCTTGCGCATCCCTCCATTACCTGGCTTCCTGAACATCTGAAATCATGGTCTGTCAGAAGTTGACATTGCAAGCATTTGGCCATATTTAAAGTTGAAAAAAGGCGGGCAGAGATATGTCTTACAGCCAAGTCCCAACACTAGCAAGACTAGGAAGTCAATCCTCACCCTCTCTTTATTTGGGGTCTTTTGGCTGCGGAGGGCTATGCCCTCCTGAGGCAGGGAACCAACTCTTCAGATCTATAAGCTGTGCTGATGAGTGTCATCAAAAAAAACCAGTCTTTTTATGCTTTAGCTTGTCAGTTCTTGGTACCTAGGCAGAGTACCTTAGCTATCCACGTTTCCTACCATACTCACAAGCCCACTCATTCACCAAGTCATGATCACTCTATTCACTGTGTAAATTGACCTTTTGTCCTTCTTTGTTTTAGCTTCTTTCATGACCTCACTATGCCTTGTGTGGAGGATCACAGTAACTATGTAGTAGGTCTGACATCCAGGTCTCTTTCCATTGCTAACTCCAACCATCTCCTGCAGTTTTGACAAGTTCCTAAGGCGGGGGTCTGCGACTTTCTCAGAGAAACCCTAAAACCAATAGAACAAGATCTCCAGCATTTGCATGGCCCTGATGGTCCTCATGGTCCACATGGTCCTCTCTGACATGCCCCAGCCTCAACGTTGCCACTTCCCTTCTCAAGTGCCTTAGTAACCACACCCTACTGGGAACTTCACTTGAGTAACACCACAGGTAGTTCCCACAGCGTGAAATGACCTTGACCTCCTTCAGACTTGGATGTATATTAGTTCCTCAGTTAGAACTTCATATATTCTTGTCCATGTGGCAGATTCTTACTCAAACTGTCAGAATCCAGTCAAAGCCTGGCTCCTCTGTGCTTCTCAGGCTTTGTCAGGATGTGGAACTTTTTGACTTACCTGTCTACCATGGAGCCTTGTGCAAGCTAATATTGTATAGACTGCTGTTCATTTTGACCCTGTCACCAGGTGATCAAGACATTATGAGGGAATAAATTTGCCTTTCCAGACCTCAGGTGCCCCACATGGGAACAGTAGTGGTAACTTCTTAATGTTAGTGTGGAAATGGATTAATAGTATGTATTTCAACTACTTACCACATTATCTAGTATGCAGTGTTCAGGAAAAAGTAACTACAGTAATTATGTGGTACTACTGTATTGCCTATTTCCCAATTTCTTCACTGAACTATGGCAACTTCATCCTAAAAGAGCTTGGATCTCTCTATATGTACCTGCCCATAGATGAGAGCCACGGTACCAAATCTCTCTAGATAAATGGCAAAATGGCCAACGAGAATAGGTTTAGCCTACCAATACTCAAAGTCTCTGCATTTCCCAGCTCAGTAGACTGAAACAGGACTGCCTTGGGGTATGGATGCTAGACACCATACTATAGCAAGTCTTTGCCATCATGAGAGACATTTGGAGGCACTAGATAGAAAAGCCAAGACTTGAAGCACAGCTCTCAGGGAAACATTACAACTTTGGCCACAGAGAGCTGGCAGAGGTGGAATTGATCGTGGCTTTGACATCTATAAGGAAGCACTAGAGGATCTGTTCAGGGAAATGGTCACAGTGGTGGGCTTTGGGCTCTTCGGGTGACGGGTGACTGAGGCAAAGGGAACTGAAAGGGGCAGTGGTTGTCTGACACAAGAGACCAGCTCGAGTTATTTTTCTGGAAATCAGAGGATCTGTGAAAACTCAGACCAGAGGCAGAAGTGGCACAGTGTCACTGGGGATCCTCCCATACAGCTGGGAGCAACACGTTAAAGAGGATGCACCCAAACGGTGCAGGAAATTTCAGCTACTCAGTGACTAGTTAAGTATGATTTGGGGGACTTAAGCCTGGACATCACTGAACCTCAGTGTCCTCATCTACTTTCTAGATTTTAACTGTATCAGAAAGACTCTGTAGAGTGCCTGTTACGAATTCAGAAAATGCAGCAACTCATGGCTATAAAAATTAAAGTTACTCAAAACATTTCTGCAGATTTACATATATTCTATATCTGGTAGAAATCTTTAAGGGACTAGGAAATAGAAAATGAAGCTAATAGTTTCTGAGAGGAGCTGCAAAAATCATGACCTGCTATCTGGAGCTGTTCCTGGAGCAGTTACATGTCCCCTGTACGATGTTTGACACTGTGTGTGCCAATTTGTTTATTTCTATCCTAAGACTAAATGCCAAAGCGTTTGGATAGCCCCCTTTCTTCTGGAAACTCTCTTGATTGGAGAATCACGGTTGCACATCCAGTCCTACCCAACCGTATTTTTCTTAGAACATCTCTGTACATCGATCAGCAATAACAGGGTTAATGATGCTCTCATCCAAAGAGTCACAATTATGTTTCAACATTAACACCCATTAAAATGAATGATAATGCATTATAAGTACTGTTTCCATTTGAAATTGAAATTATATCAATTAGCCTTTAAACTAGCCTAAATAAATTCCATTTGGTAGCTTAGAAATTATTCAACTGCTACAATTTAGAATACGAGGGTTTTTTTTAAAGTTTTATATTCGAAGCTAAAGATTCATAATAACAATCATATCTATTTCTATAATCTATTGTCTCAGGGGGGAAAAGTGGCAGGGACCATGATCCCAGACTGGCTGTGGTATAACAAGAGTGACTATTACTCCAAAGGGGACAACAGACAGGAATAGGCCCCTTAGACTGCTGTGAAGGAGGCAGGTTTTAAATCCCCGAGAGGAATGAGATATGGTGATGTAATGACTCTACAAAGACCATACACTTTCAAAACCAGCACTGACTGCTTAGCAAGTATGAATGAAGTCCTGGTTTTGATCCTCAGAGTGGGACTAAACAGAGGTGGGGGGCTCGCTTCCTGACTACCATCTTTAGCGAGTCCTCTACCCCCAGCCATCAGGTGAGAAGTCTGCAGCCTGAAAACTAGGTGTGACCCTACTCTCAGTTCCTACTGGGCCTATCCTGCCCCTGCTTTACTTCCTCTACAGTTGTGTACAAGTCTATCCCCTACTTAGGTGTCAGCTTCATTGAAGACAATCTGGTTTTATTAATCTCTCTAGGTGCCTTCCCTCTAGCAAAGGAGTTTACACTAAAAAGCACGTGCCTATTAAAATAACTAGACAATGTTCTAGCTCATTGGCATTTCCAAATAGGCATGTTTTCAGTGTAATGGAGTGCATTTCTGTGTCCTCCTAAATTGCATAGAAAGCCTCATTCCAAAGGATGCATGAGGAAATGAGGCCTTGGGAGGTGATCTGGCCACCAGGGCAGAGCCACCATGAGTGGGATCTGTGTGCATATAAAGACACATTTTATCTCTGCTCTATTCTCTGTCATTGGAGAATAGAGCTAGAACTCAGCAGTCTGCAACTGGAAGATGGCCCTCCCTGGCATTTGAGATGGTTTTCAAGGCATAGAACCAGGGACAGCGAAGTAGCTTAGCAAGTAAAGGCTCTAGCCACCAACTTAGCAACTTGAATTAGATCCCCAGGATTCATGTGTGGAAGGAGAGAACCAACTCCTATAAGTCATCCTCTGACCTCCACAAGTACACTGTGGTGTGTATGTACACGCATGTGCGCGCGCGCGCGCGCGCGCGCGCGCGCACACACACACACACACACACACACACAGAGTAAATAAATAAATAATAAATATAATATAAAATTTTAAAGTTAAAAATAACATAAAATAAAACCAGAGGACCACCCTCATGATCAAGAGTCTACCTACATGACCTGAACAAATAACTTCTTGAAAATGAAGGTTAATGTCCCTCAAATATCTTCCATTATCCTTTCTATTTCCAGTGGGGGATGGTGGGATTGGCTGTTTCTCTGATGCTAGCTAAATAAGATGTTAGTCTTCCCAGAGTTCCCAGCTTATTATTCATAAAGCATGGATAATGATTTCCTTATAATCAGGCTTCTAGAAAGCCATCTGTGGAGTTAAGAAACCGATACTGGATACATGGAACTTGGGGACATTAAAATCACCCATGGAGAAGTTCCCACTGGTCCAATAGTGGCACAACTATAGGGTGAGTAACAGCTTTCTAATTGGATTTGAGGCTTGCTCCATAAAAAGGAATTTCATATCTTGTATTATAATCCTGGTCAGAAGCCCATGACTGGGAAAGTCATAATCCCTAGGGTAGAAACTGCAACTATTATTTTGCTAAATAGTCATGCTGTGAAAGTACCATCTAAAAATTTATATTTATACCCATAGATCTTGACTGCTCTCAACCTTGGTCGGACACGCTTCTTTTTGCAGTAGGCAGAAGTAAATGCAGATGTGCGTAAGTGGTCAAACTCTACAGAATGAGAGTGAGTGCTCTGCCCTAAATTGAACTATATCACACCACCAGCACCAGCACCAGCACCACCACCACCATCACCACCACCATGAAGTCTCAGGGTACATCAAGGAAGAGGAGGTGGGAAGAATGTAAAAGCCAGAGGATGGTGAGGAGTATTGAACAACAGGTGGTCACAATTTCTCCATGGCACTGACTTCACACATCCATTCCAGGTCGTCAAACTGGTCCAGAGCAAGGAATCCAGCAAACCATGCTACAATCCTCAGCCCCAGAGAGGCTAGGTAACAAAGAGGGCTCATGGGGGAACACCCATATCTCCTTGGGGAGGGGGAAAAGAAGAGATTTCATGAGTGGACTGAGGGCAGGCTGGAATGGGAACATAAGTGATCAGGCTGTGGGGGCGGGGAATGGAGGAGGAGAGTACTGAAAGAGACTACTGGAAAGGGGAACATTTCAGGGTCAGGTAAAAACTTGGTGAAACGGAATCTCCCTGGAATCTACAAGGAAGACCGCAGCTTAGAATCTTAGCAATAGCAGATACGTAGCCTGATCTGGTCATCTCCTATGACCAGATTGGTGCCTAGCCCAAATGTCATTAGAGAAGCTTCATCCAGCAACCAATGGAAACAGATACAGATCCACAGTCAAACATTAGGTGGAATTCAGGGAATCCTGCAGAAGGGGAGGAGAAAGTAGGAGTGTGGGAACCAGAGAGGTCAAGGACACCACAAGAGAACTCATAGAATCAACTAAAACTAGGCTCATATCATCTCACAGAGACTGAACTAACAACCAGGGAGCCTGCATGGGACTCACCTAGGCCCTCTGCATATATTGCTACAGTTGTATAGCTTGGTCCTCTTGTGGGACTCCTAACAATGGGAACAGGGGCTGTCTCTGTCTCTTTTATAGGCTTTTGGGACCTTACTCCTCATACTGGGTCGCCTTGCCCAGCCTTAATACATGGGGAGATGCTTAGTCTTCCGTAATTTGATATGCCATGTTTTGTTGATACTCGTGGGAGACCTGCTCTTTCCTAAACAGAAAGGGAGAGGGAGGGGATTTGGGGATGGGAACACAGGAGGGATGGGGGAAATGACTGGGAGGAGAGGAGGGAGGGGAAAGTGTGTGGGATATTATACATATTTAAGAATATTTTTAAAAAATGTTGGTCATCCTTCGGGACCTCAGGTGGCTTCTTGGTGACATGAGTTTTGAATGATAACTTACCCTAGATTTCGGAGAGGGTCGAATGAAATGGTCTGCATAAGAGCACTTTATAAACTGAAACTGAATACAGGCATAAAAAGAAAAAAAAAGATTATTTGTCTGACCTGGAAAGACTATTGGGGATTCCCAAAGCGAGGTCATTACCCTTGGTCTCCCTTTGGCCAGGAGGAAGTTACCGTCTTGGGAAAAAGAATTCCTAACCATGGAGCCCAGGAAGTTCAACCTCAAGACATGCTGTTGAAATATCAGGGAAACGGAAGTTGCGTGCAGACATTTGGCTGTTGTATTCGAGTGTCCTGGTCATCTTCCCAGAGACAGGACAGAAGCCTAGAAGTCAGAAACTGGTATCACACCATGGCAGACTTTGTCCCAATAGTCCTGTTTTTCCAAGGGCCCTTCCATCTACTCATCACTTTTCTTTATGAAGAGGGCATCTAAGCTGGTAGTCCTCAATCGTTTGGGTATGTCTTTGCTTTCTTCCCTGGGATGCCCCTGTGCACACAATGAATGTACTTGTCTAGTTTTTCTCCATCTGACTGTCATTGTCTAAAGTCAAAAGGTCATGGGGCCCTCAGAGAGTGGAGAGAAAGTCTGCTCTCTTGCCCTAACCACACTTTGGCTAATAGCTGCTGACTCCTACTCACCTCTCAGTAGGTGGGTCCAGTACCAGTTCTATCCCAGAACTCACTTCTCTGCTGCCTTTGGCTCTGGCCTCTACCAAGCAGCCATCCTATTGGCCATGGATGTTGCCAATAGCACCTGCCTTTGTGCATACAAGGCTCCTTTTCTCCTAACCCAGCCCTGCTCATAGGCAAACATCACCTATATGAACTAACTGTAGAGTGTCGGGGAGTATTATTGAACAAAAGTTGCAGGATCCAAGAGTCAGGAGCACTTGTGAAGCACTCTGCTACTATACAGAAGACCACAGCAGATGGAGACCTGGGCTTGGCAGGCGTGTCCCCCTCTCCAACCCCCAATCCTATTTAGATCTTCTCCTTTGCCATGGCTAGTCCTCAGGACCATTCTCTTCTCTGGCACCTGGACTGCTTCTGCTTGACTCCAGAAATCCAGGGAAATGCACTGTGGCCCAAAGGTATCAAGGTAGCTCCTGCCCATGGGCTCCAGCCTTTCCACATTTGCCAAGACCAGGACTCACTGGAGTTATGAAACACTCACAAATGGGGCTCAGAAAGGAACAGAAGTTGGCCAAAGTCTATTCTTGTCTCTTCATTTAGTGACAGTTGTATTGAAAACTCACTAGAGTTTAGGAGTCCGGAAGCCTAGTTAGCGGTACCAACTCTCACTGAGGCACAGGAGTCTTTTGGCAAATGGGGTCCATGATGCTTACTATTGTTAATTTGCCATCACTCGAGAGATAGGGGCTACGGTGACTGCGAATATAATGAACTTATCCTTGTATCTCTGCACTAACAGAGATAATTTGTCTCTGTGCATTCTTTTTCCCTTGATACTTTAAAGCAGTGATAAAAAAAAAAGCTAGTCTCTACACATTCGTTCCGATTTTGTCTTCCTCCTGTCATCCCTCGAGCCTTAATTGACCCTTTATTATTCTCTTGCTCCCGTCATTTCCCATTTCCAATATAGTTCCGGGCGGGTAACTCTAAGCTGTTGTTTGAACCTGTCTCACCGTAAATACAATTTGACAAACTATTTCCAAGCAGTCAGTAATGTGAGAGGGGAGGTGAGCCTTGCTTCGCGTCTCATTGAACCTCACGCGTCCTCTCAACGCGAACAGCTGAGCTGAGAGAGGATGGCGATATCATTTTGCTTAGATTTCAGACCATAAAAGCTGTGATCATCAACCTGGGGATAAATTTCAGACTTGCCCCTTCTCTCTGCTGATAGGAAAAGGTCATAGTCGTTACAAGAAGGATGATGTGCACACAGGACAAAGCCCGATGAGCACAGCTGGGCGCAGGAATGTCATGGACCACCGAGCTGAGGAAATTCAGAAGAGGAGAAACTAGATTGCTCATTACCACCTCTCCTGTTAAATTTGGGGAAAGAGGTGAAGACATGGAGTTGGTACAATATTTAACCATGGTTTAACGGGTTTTAAATATACACAGATGGTTCTTTCTCACAGCAGAAAACTTAAGAATAGTGACTTTCCATTAGTCCTTCTGTGGACTGTAAGTGACAATGGCCCATCAGTTATAACCAAAGAAGAAAAGCCATTTTTACATATTGGAATAGAAAACATTTTTTAATATCTACCTGTGACATGTTTTATACAGATTACATTTTCCCTCTGTTATTTGAACTCCTACTTCCCCGCACTGTCAAGGTCTATGTTTTCCTGCCAGGCTTAACTTGGTCCAAGGAGGCCATCTGGCAAAGATCTGGCAAAGTTTACCTTGGGAACCTCCAATGCTTCCCCCAAGTCCTCAGTGCTGACCACTGGGGTGGTACTTCCACAGGGAAGCCATGTCATGCTACTGGGCTGACCTAGTCACCCACAAGGGCCACACTGGTGCCTGGCATCTGGACCCCTCTGTTCAGGGGTCATCCACCATGTCCTGTCTACTACTTCTAGAGTGACTTGCCTGAAGCTCCAACGAGAAGCATCAGCCATGCAACTATCCTTTGCGTGCTGGATTCCAACCTTCTTCACAATGATGTGGGGAGATTTACTTCTACCATAGGGCTTAGCAACTTCAGGACATGGTGTTCTCTTCACTGAGTCAAGTATGTTCATCTTTTCATTAAACGAAATGCTTTAGGGCTTCCTTCCCTTCGGCATGTCTAAATTGCCATCTTTACCCTTCTTGTGCTTCGGGCCATCGTCAGGTTAGATAAATGTGTTATTTGAGCATGGCATTATTATGTGACAGTATGAAAATTGATCTGAAAACTTATCTACTAAGTGACAATGGGCAGGCTCAATATACAGCATGGACGCATTGCATAAGCAGATGATTCACATCCCATGCAAGTCAGAGAGGCAGCGCAGGGTTTTATCATCCTACTCAAAACATTCAGTGATTTATAACTTAAGAATGATATTTTTCTTGAATTTTCCATTTGATATTTTTGGATTGTAATGAAACGAGGTAGCTAAGACTTCAGGAAGTGAAACCATGGCTATAGGGGAGCTACTTACTATATGTCCTTCTGCTTGTGAGATATTTTGCTCAAAGGACTCCTTGCTTAACAAGGGACATCTTTTCCAAGTGAACTTCTGCCTCACAAATTGTGGCAAAAACAAATAGGTAAAGTGGTTTCTACATTGTTTCAATCCCAATACCCTATAATAGGTAAGAAGGCAGAGGAAGCACTGTTGAAAACATCACTAACTTCCCAACCTTTTCTAAGTCCAAATAAGTCTGTCTTTGCATCTTTTGTGTAAACTATACCATGCTATTCCTGTCTGACACCCTAGTTAGATTCTCTAGAACTTCCATTTGGCTTAGGCACTAGCTCTTTATTGGTCTCTGTGCCTCAACTTGACCTCTTACCTCACTACTAGGGCACTCTTCATAAAGCACCTTCCAACATTTCATTACTCAGAACATCCAGTGAAGATAACTTCCCCCTATTGATTTGGGGGCATTCAATTCCCACTATGGCTTCACCCAAGGCAGGAAGTTCTAATACGAACATTACTTGGATCCCACAGCATACGCATGAAGTATGACTGAGAAACAAGACGACGATGAGTGAAGTAAGGCTATTGTTGAAATGGGAAATAAGTTTTGATGTAATATGCAAGAAAAGTGATCAGAAAGAGAACCACAAAATGGGCAAAAATGCTTAAAGACTCCCTTATTAAAACTTCTTGTGTCAAATGTCAATCAACAGGGCTTGAGATGTAGTTCATTAGTAGACTATTCACTCAGCATTTGCAAAGCCCTCAGTTCAATCATCTGTAACACACCACACCACACACACACACACACACACACACAGAGAGAGAGAGAGAGAGAGAGAGAGAGAGAGAGAGAGAGATCACTATTAGAGAGCAGTCTTCAGTGGCAGGGCACAAGATATCAATACCATGTCATTTGTCTGATGTTGTGTTTACTCCTTGGAAAGTTAACGTTTCTGCTCCTCTTTCCTCCAGAAAGGGTCTCCTCATTTTATCTACATCCACTGAAACCCTCCTCCTCCATCCAGCACCAATCATATTCTAGATGCTAAGAGAAGTTCCCATTAACTCTGTCAAGAAGATCTTTATGTTATCTGATCCTAAATGTAGGTAACTTTTACAACGTATTTAATGAACAAGGCAACAAGTCACTTTATAACATAGATCATACCTCAGTTGTCTTTCATTTAGCCCATGCTAAGTACCAACAAAGTGGCGTGACTGCAGTAGGAATTAAAGATCCCTGCTCAGCTTGATGGTGGTTTATCATGCATGAATATTTCCCCAAAGTGAGCCATAGTGCAACAAGTACATAAGAAATCAGTCTCCCCAACAGCACAATTGTAATCAAACACAGACATAAGTTGGCAGGCATGTAGAGAAGTGAGAGCATTCATTATGTATACCTATAGAATGGGTAGGAGTTGGGCTGTTCCTCAAATGGTGGCAACAGAGTTACCATATGACCCAGCAATTCTACTCTGGGATACATAACCAAGAGAAATGAGAACTTGTGTCCCACAAAACCTTGTGCATGAATGTTCACAGTAGCATTTTCGATAATGAGAAAGAATGGAAACAGACCAACTGTTGATTGAGGAATCCATAAGCAAACTTTGGTATGCCCATGCAACAAAATAGTATTTGACAATAAAAGGAATAAAGTACAGATATATGTCACATCATAGATGAACCTCAAAAACATGAGCATAATTGAAAAATCCAGATACAAGAACCCTATGATTCTGTTTACTTAAAATGTACAGAAGAAGCAAGTCTACAGAGCCAGTTGTTGGGTGCCAGGGAGGAGAACCGAGTTAGGAAAGGGACCAGAGTACAGGGATGGATTACCAATAGGTACAAGCACTAGATGAAAAGGTTTTCTATGCACAGTCGTAATGACTTCAGAGCTCTGTAAATACTTCTAAAAAGTATACGATAAAAATTGCCTATTTTCTGTCATCAAGCTGTATTTTAACGAAAGTGTTAAACCATAGGGTAGAAGGAAGGAGATGTATTAAAGACCTGAGCAACTGGCTGTGTCTGGCCATTGAGATGGGAAAGTCTATTTCCTGCAGTTGAAAGCTAAAAATGCTTTCACTATCACATAGAGGAAAAACTCAGGAGGCATCCCCACACAGATTTCCCACATGCTGTGTGGCTGCCAGTAAAGCTGGATTCTCAGAGAGGGGCCAGGCTGGCCTGGAGAAGCAAAATTAGGGTTACACGTACAAATAGTGGTTAATCTCGATTGCCAGGTTGACCGAATTTAGAATCACCCAGGAGATAAACATTTGCATATGTCTGTAAGAGTGTTGCCAGAGAGGTTTAACCAAGGGGAGAAGATCCACCCTGGAAATAGGTGATACTGGCCATAAGAATCACTATGTCCCACATATAAGGCAGAGAAAAGAACACAGGTGCTTCACACGGCAAAAGCAGAGGAGGAACACGTGACGGAAATGTTGGGACTGGGAGAAGCAAACAGAGAGCACCAGGTGCACCTGTCGTTAATCAGAGTTCCCTAGGGAACACGATCCATAGAATGAGTGTCCAGACAAGTGAATTTCAAGTAGATGGCTCATGGAAATGTTGAGACCGGCAAGGAAGCAAGCTAGAATTTGAATCTTGTCATCTTGATAGTATTTGAATCACCTCGGGGAAAAACCTCTAGGATAATCTGTTATGGTATTTCCAGAGAAGCTGAACAGAGGTGGGAAGCCCTGCTCTCAACACGGACCACCTGGCCCCAGAGGGTAGACTGGGTCGTGGAATAAGGGAAAGAAAGCACAAGTACCACGTTCTTCCTTTGCTTCCTGGTGGTGGATACAGTGTGACCAGTGGCCTCACGCCGCTTTCCCCATAATGGGCTCTACTTTCAAACTGTGAGTCAACAGGCACCCGTCTTTTCTGAAATACTTCTTGTCTGATTTTATCACCACAATGAGAAATGTGACTAATACCCAGGGACTCTGGAAAGGGGCAATGTTGTAGCTGGAGTCTACATGTCCTTTGGTACATTCATTCCTTCCTGGGAACCTGTCTGTTCTCTTTCTGATTGGTTGAGTCCTCCCCAATCAGTGAGGGTTATCTGCTGAAACCTACTTTACAGTAACATTTAGACTTGATTGACTAAGATTTGATCATGACTGCGGAGCCAAATTGACACCTAAAATTTACCATTATACTGAGTGAAGGCGTGGGTGCATGATTCTACATAACCCTGATTTGGGTAGAGATGTTATTTTGTTGAGACCGTATAATTAATATTTAAGTCTGTGGTAAATTCCTACCCCAGACTGTCTCCAGTCTTTTGAGCTGGTCACTTTTTGTCTCCCAGTGCCCACACTCTCTGCTTTCTGCTTCCAGGACTCAGGGTGTTTCTATTTTTATGGTTTACATCAGTCCTGACAGGATTACAGCTTTGTATATGAATAAACCCTAGGCTTTGACATCTGATCTACAATGATCTAACTTCTGAAAAAATGATGAAAATATGAATGACTATTCTCACATTCTTGGACCTATCCACAGTGTGCTCTTTTTAATTTAAATTTTTTTTAGTGTGTGTGTTTTGCCTACATGTGTGTCTATGCACCACCTGAGTGCCTGGTTCCCATGGAGGCCAGAAAAGGGCATCAGACCCCAGGAACTGGAGTTATAGACAGTTGTGAGCCACTTTTGGGTTCCGGGAATCAAAGCAGGTCCTCAAGAAAGGCTCTTAATTACTGGGCCATTTCTCCAGCCCTTACCCACTATAGTCTAATCAAGAATCAGGTTGGCCCCAGCTTACTGACCAGCAGCACATCCCTGGGCAGCTTTATCTCCCTCAAATCCATGCTAGCAGGTGTGATAGCTCTTAATTCCCTCCAGGTTTCCAAAGTCTTTGAGTTGCTGAGATCACTGTCAGAGCTTATCCTCCTTAGCCTCAAACTGTAGCTAACCTGCAGACTGTAACTTCTAGCAGACTCTCTCCATAGATGCTGGTCTAGCATAAAGGGATTAAGATGTAGAAGGGAAAATTCAAGGCTGATGTCCCCTATCCCTGCTCCTGACATCCTTCTGCCTCATCTAAGAGACTCACTCTCTTCTTGGTCCCAGTTCCACTGCCAAATTGCTTGGTGTGCTCCATCCTCTTTGGGATCCACTGCCCATCTCCATCCTTACCCCTACTGGTAATCCATGATGAGAAGAAACAGCTAACTTTCCAACACTATCAGTACAACCTAAGAGAAATGTGTGCTTCAAGAAACCCAATTTCCTCACTACTAACTTTAGGCTAGCTTGCTCAGAAGCAACTACTAAAAACATATCATCTCATTTTGTCACCAAGAACAAAAGACAAAAACACTCCCAAGTCTGAGTTAGACCTTCAGAACCTGATCACTGTGTGTGTTCTAGATCCAGTAAGGTAAAGCATTTGTGCTCTCATCCTGGGGACTAATAGGAAGCTCATATCCCATGGGTAGGATCTAGGAAGCTTTTAGTGGCTGGGTCTCAGGACTGAATCATGTTACCACACCAGAGCACAGAGAAGTGATAGGATCAGAGCCTACTCTGACTCAGTGGCCTATCACGTGCCAGCACTGGATACCTTATCCTGTTTTAGGTGTGAGTATGAAAACGGCCTTCAGAACCATTCCATGACTCATGCATGAGGTGCCACCAGCCTTCATACTGTGTTCTGGAGAAAGTGATATTTTGATTCTAACTTCCGTTTTAACTCAAAATGCTGCTGGATATGTAAATTGAATTTGAAAACATTACGTATAATTTCCAAGTTGCTCAGAATATGTAAGACACAGAATAAAAAAAAAACAAGACACCAAATTTTGCTTTATCGTCAAGGTAAATAATACTACTGCAATAATTAAGCTGCTTTTCCTTTTTAATTTTTCATAGGAATTGAACTATATTAATCTTTCATAGGACATATAGTTCTTACTTTTTAAAATTGATCTTAAGGAGTAAAAATGAACTGAATTTTAGATCTCTGTCTTCTACCCTTAAAGAATACTCTTTAGCAAACATGAATAAAATATTACCATGAGGAAAAATATGTTTATAGCATATTTACTACGGGGTAAAGGATTAATCCACTCTCTCAACACATACTTGCTAGGTATTTTTGAGAAGCCGATGTTAAACAAAAAGACATCGGACTTGATCTCTGTTTTTCTTCAACTATCTGCAAGGGTAGAGACAGTCTGTGTGGTTCACTGATTATAGTAAACCTGAAGATAGCTTAAAAATAAATCAGGAAAAGGTGGTTGGTTTTAGTGTGGTATAACTAATGATAGGTATTTTCTTTTTGTTCCTGGTGTAATGGAGGACCTTAACCCCACATTTCTTTCTTGAGGACAGGGATGGTCTCCGTTTGATTCCCTAGATGACTCCAGCCCTACCTTTGTTCACATCAGTCCTTCTGAGGGAAACTGCCTCCAGCCAGGAGGGATTGCTCCTTGCCCTGAACCACCCACCTTCCCTCTGTCTCACTGTGGTTGGCAACCCTAGTCTCTCAGCCTCAGATTGTTACCACTCAGATCTGAATGATGACTGATGTGACTCATTTCCCAAGGCAAGTTCTCATTATCCTTCCCCTTTGATTTATATGGATCTTTTCCTTTCACTGTGACTCATGCATGGTCCATATTAACTTCAGCGGCATCACTGCCGAGCGTGCCCCTCTATTGTCAGGCTTCTCACATCCACACCTTCTTGGAAGTGAAGCAAGACACTTAGCAACTGGCAAGGAGATTGTGATGCATGACCAAATGGTCTACCTCAGGTGCTGTGAGGACATGAAAAAGGAGAAGAGAGTGACTTGTCTGGGTAATCTCTTGGACAGGGCTTTTGACAGACAATAGAACTTGGCTAAATGAAGAAGGGACAGGGACATTCCACGAAGAAGATGGGTACAGATGAGGGAAACTCAAGTCTGGGCTGGAGCTGTGAGGAACATGTGGGCTGTGGGTAGGAGAATAAGGACAGGTAGGAATATCAGGAGGCCACAGGATCCCTCAGTGTGAACTTGAAGACAGATGTCAGCTTCCTGGTCAAGATTCTGTGGCACAATATGTGGAAGGTGGGATCTCTTTTAAGAAAAAAATTACTTCTGAAACAGAGAGCAGATGGTAAAAGTGTAGTTTGGGGAAGTTGATGAATTTGGTTTGTGTGTTGACTTTGTCATCTAACTGGGTGGTTAAGTAAACAGGCCATCTCCTCTGGCCGTGTAGTCTTCGGGGGTGACACGGAAATCTTCACAGCCATTGATGAGTGGAAGAGGAGGGAGTGAGTGGATAAGATGGGTGACCATCTGAGAGAGCCAGCAGAGTGCCCACAGACCATATCATATCCTCTTAAGGGCGGTTGTTACTCTAGCTGCCCTACCCCACACTGAATTGCACTGGTAACAAAGGTATGGCTTACCCAGAGAAGCCAACAGGGAGTCCAGATGCCACTCTGGAGGGTTTTGTAGCTAAGTGGAACTTTTTATGCAGGAAAACAAGGTAAAAATTTCCCAAGGGGTTTCTACAAGATTTCCAGCACTTCCTAAATTAGCCCTGGCCAGTAAAACCACGAGAGAAGACTTCCTGGCAGGGCTTGGCACTTCCATTTCCAGTCCCAACCGAAAGCAGGAAGCATCGAGACAAGTCATAATTCAACTCTTCAGTTACCCTTCCAAAATTATCCACGTTCAGGTCCCTTGACATTTGCGTCAAAGGTCGGGAGCTGCTCTGATTTGATCTGGTCCCGGTTATGGACTTGTTTTTAACCAAACTGATTGCTAATGAAAATGCTTTGTATCTCCCACCCCAGTACATTTGTCTCCTACATTCCCTGGGCATGGCTTCCCGGACTGGACAGTTCCAAGTGACCTGCAGGAACTCTTCTTGTAAACCTAAGTTAGAGAACCATTATCCTGGGAAGAGAATGTTAAAATTCTGCCTTTTAGATTCAGACTACCTGCATACAACTCGGGGCTCTGTCCTTTGTTAGCAGTGTGACGACAGTAAGCACATGCATTAGCATGGCTACTGCCCAAGAAACAGAAAGTAGGCATTTCAGAGAATGTAGAGACAGTGGAAATGTTGTGTGCCGCTGATGGGCATATGAAATGGTGCCACAGCCACCAGAATGAAACTTGAAAACATACAAAGTGAGATAAACTACTCACCAAAGGGCAAATACGTTGGAATGGTGCTTACAAGGAGCAAGTGTGAGGTGGGAATAACAAATCAGTACTCAATGAGTAAAGCTTAGGTTGGTGTTCAGGGATTGGTGATGGTGGTCGCTCAACAGTGGAATGAACTTAAGAATAGAGAACTACAAACTTAAAAACTGGCCAAAATAGCACATTTATATCATATGCATTTTAATCACAATTAAATTATTTTAAAATGAAGAATCTTTGAATTTTCTAAAAGAGATATTAATCGTTGAAGTTCATATATACTTGTATGTGTGTATACATACATATATATGTATGCAGATACAGATATCATGTGTTGTATCTTAAACTCTAAGCAAAGCAAATAATCACACTTGGTGGTCACAACTGTGCCCTGAAGGCTTGGCAAGTGCATGTGTACAGAAGAGTCTAGCCTTCAGGCAGCCATCTTCTCTGGAAGGTTTTGGCAGCAGAGAGTCCAGTGCCTGGGTGGTCATTCCTGTCTCTAGACATTGGACACAGAATTTTCTAACTGTTCTAGAACAAAGAGCAGGCCCTCTGCTCGGAGTGAGCTGTGCCTCATCCCTAACACATGCTGCTTTAGATAAGATTTTTATTGCTGTGAAGAGACACCATGACCACAGCAGCTCTTATAAAGGAAAGCACTTAATTGGGGCTGGGTTACAGTTCAGAGGTTTAGACCATTGTCATCATGGTGGGAAGCATGGTGTCATGCACGCAAACATGGTGCTGGAGAAGGAGCTGATAGTTCTACAGCTGGAACCACATGCAGCAGGAAGAGAGAGTGACACTGGACCTGGTCTGAGCATTTCAAACCTCAAAGCCCTCCCTCCAAGGCAACATCTACTCCAACAAGGCTGCACCTACTAATAGTGCCACTCCCTGAGCCTATGGGGACCGTTTTCATTCAAACCACCATATATGCTCTAGCAGATTCAGACACCACCACAACAGACCTGCCTCCTCTGTTTTCTTAGTCTTCTTGCCTCTTTCTTCTTTGCTGCCCTTATCCTTATTGGAGTGAGTTTGCCCCGGTTGTTGCCCTGACCAAAGCTCCATGAGCATTTAGAAAAACAGGGAACCATTCTGTTATGTCATTTTGAGGGATACAGGAAGTAAAAATCAAATGACAGAATTGTTTCTTTGAATTAGCAGATACTTCTTTATTTGTGTTCATTTGTCATGCATAGAGGTGCCTCTTTAGACATCTGTAAACCAGCACTGAACAGGTCACATGGAATTTCACTGCTGAGGGAAAAGATGGCCTATCCGGAATGTGGTGTGAGGTATGAGTTCACCCACATCTTCTCTTGGTGAAGGAATAGATATGATGGGTGCTGGTGCACGGTGTGCTATAGGACCATGGGGCAAGGCAGCTCCAGAAGATGCTAGCCATGCTGGTCTCCTTTTAGTCCTGTCATCTTTGCCTCACTGATCCAGGGATAAACAGTGATATCTGCTCTAAGAAATGATGCCACTGTAATCCACAATTCAGCCATATTTAAGTCAGGGATCCAGCATCTCCTCCTCCTCCTCCTCCTCCTCCTCCTCCTCCTCCTCCTCCTCCTCCTCCTTCTCCTTTTTTTTTTTTTTTTCAAGACAGGGTTTCTCTGTGTAGCTTTGCGCCTTTCCTGGAACTCACTTTGTAGACCAGGCTGGCCTTGAACTCACAGAGATCCGCCTGCCTCTGCCTCCCGAGTGCTGGGATTAAAGGCGTGCGCCACCACTGCCCGGCTCCGGCATCTTCTTTTAGTTGCACTTTCTGCCTGCTGCACTCTTGCCCTCTTGTCCACCCTCTGATAGTTAATATTGATGTATCACCATCTAGAATTGCCGAAGAGGTTCGTCTACGAGAGCAGCCGTGACTGATTATCTAGATTAGATTACTTATGCAGGAGGATCCACCCTAAGGTTAGCTGAACACCAGCATCCATTGCCTTCTGCTTCCTGTTATACGAACACAGTGTGACCTGCCACCCCCAGCTCTCGCCATCACAACTTTTCTGCTCTGGTGCACTATGAACACTGAGGCCAAACAAACCCTTCCTTGCTTATCTTGCCTTTGTCAAGGCACAAGTCACAGCAGTGTGACAAGTAACTAATCCATACCCTGACTCTTCCTTCTTCTCCTTTCTCCTTCCCTCTGGTGGTCCTCCTCACCCCTCTGTATTAACTCTGAGAGAAAGAAAATCTGTCTCTTCTCTCCCTCTTAGGTAAGCAAATTTGCCATATGGTGAGTGTCTCCACAGACCAAATTGACCAAATTCTGCTGCCAAATTATCTTCTTTCCATGACTGTATTCTGGGCTAGCAGCTGAATTGTAACCTTAAGGCTCCCTTAGACTACTTTAACTGTAAAGTTTGAGAACAACTTGGCACATGGATGTATACCTTGAATATTCCATCAGTGCTTTCTGAAGAACTCTCCTATCCCAGGTTTATGACAACACTGAAGAACAGTCAGGAATGTGGATCCCAATCTCCATCAGCCCAGCTCCAGCTCAGTAAAGCCAATATAATAAGCCCAACCTACCCTTTGCCTTTGGTATCTTACAGATCCTTGAATCTTCTCTTCGTAATATATTATTTGTTTGTTTATTGTTGGAGTGTGGGGGTGCGTGTGTCACAGAGCACATGTGGAAATCAGAGGACAACTTTTGGGAGTTAGGTCTTTCTTTCCATCATAGGCTCCAGGGATCAAACTCAGACACCAGACTTTTATGAACTGTTTCACTGCTTCTCAACCTGTCAGTCACGACCCTTTGGGGATCAAATGACCCTTTCACAGGGGTAGCCTAAGACTATTGGAAAACACAGTTATTTACATTATGATTCTTAACAGTAGCAAAATTACAGTTATGAAGTAGCAACGAATCTCTTGGTTGGGGGATCACCACAACATGAGGAACAATACTAAAGGGTTGCAGCATTAGGAAGGTTGAGAGCCACTGTGCTAGGCCATGTCACCAGCCCACTATGTCCTCTCTTGATTCCAATCTCTTCCCCTGATACCTTTTTCCATGTGCCCAGAAGAGATATGGATGTGCTGCTCAGTACATCTTTTCTCTCTCCCTTAAGAAGCACATTCTCTCCACTGGGCATGAGCTACTGCCCCTTTCTTTTGTTAATTAAATTCTTCAACAATTTTATGTATGTATGTAATGTAGTCTAGTCACTCTCAACCCCTTCTCTTTCTTACCTCCTTC